>NW_026843711.1:1345000-2017500 GCF_030254825.1 Meriones unguiculatus | reverse complement strand
ACCATTTAATTTTTAAAACCAATACCAACATAAAATAACTCATTAATCTAGAATGAAACAAAAATTATTTGACTAAGATTCCCTTTTTTTTTTCCACTCCAACCATGTGACCATCAAGATCACATTGCAATGCACTGGGCAATCTCAAGATGGTGGTGAGGCACATCATATACCACCTGGCAACCTATAAGTTGCTGTTTAAACATATGCGTTCATAGACCTCATAAACACATAGTTACATATATACATTTTAAACAAGTCTGAATTTAAACTTTAAACATACCCAATTAATTTTGATCAATTAACCATGACCTACAGAGCATAAGATTAGTCAAAAACAAACATGATGGCCATACATACATTTAAACAGAAAGATAAAACTTTACTTACTTCCTCCAGTACTTTCTTTTTAAGTGCTTTATTTTCTCACTGCAGTTGCTAGGAAACTGGACCATCCCCTTAAGGAGGGACATCAGATCATTAATGGTTTGGGGACCTTCCTATAGCCAATCATTTTAAAATGTAGCATTTTGACCAAAAGATGCTTGCCAGGCAGGGATCTCACCTGTTTTGGGCATGTTCAGAGGGACCAGAATCTTTGAATAACCCAACTAACCTGAGCACAGAGCACTCTGCTCCCACCACTTCAGTGTTGGTGGTGTGTGGGCCACAGCTGCAGCTTGTAATTTATAATAAAAAGAACTTCATGTTTTTACAGCAGAGTCTGTTTATTCCAGGTCTTTTGGGGTTCATGAAGTGGGCAGAACATTTTGGGGGCACGGCTGGGACACCAAGACTCCAGGAACCTAACCTGGAGGTTTTATATGCTGGTCATACGTGTGTAAATGTCTCTGTGCAATATCTGTATGTGCAGTACTTTCTGTTCTCTATTCTGAAAATTCTCAGAGCTTGGGGTGTCAGTATCTGGGTAGCAAGACATAATCAATGTGGACAAACTGGTGGTCACAGATGCTGAATTTCAAGAGGATACCTCTGGCTTCATCAGTAATCTATCTAGTCTGTTTTGTTATTTTTTTGTGTGTATGTTGGAAGTGAAATTTTTAGACCTTTGCCAGACACACTTACAATATGGAGGAGAATGGTGACCTTGTACTCCTGGCTCCAGTGCAGGGCATGGTCACCCCTCCACACTGTAAACTCTGGAAGGCCTGCTTTCACAAGCCCAGACTGGCTGGTCTCAGTGAGCACTAGTAGGTGTCTCCTGAGGCAACAGCCCACTCTTGATGTCTCCTAGGGCACCATACCTCCTGCACCCACTGGGGTGTAGCAGCAGGAGGAATCAATATGTTGGGCCTGGCTCAGAAGAATCAGTTTTGGTCCCAGGAAATTTGGCCAGCTGGTGTTTTATGCTCTGTGGGTCATGGTTAACATGATCAAAAATAATTGGGTATGTTTAAAGGTTAAATTAAAACTTGTTAAAAAATGTATATGTGTGCCTATGTGTTTATAAGGTTTATAAAGGCATATGTTTAAAGGCAACAATATAGCTGCCAAATGGTATGGCTCCACCATCTTGGTAGCCACATGTTTCCTTCTAGATTAAAAGGAAGGCTTATTTTAAATTGGCATTGGCTTCAGATATTGGATTGTTTTCACTGGTGAATTCTGGTTTTAAAATCTGGTTTTGATCTTTAAAATTATGGTCATACTTGGAGACATATGTCTCTTATAAAAGGGGTACTTAATTTTAATATAGCAAAAACAGGTTTTACAAAATGTTTAAATATTTAAGGCTATAAAATGTTTAAAGTTTATCAGGCATTTGGGTATGACAATGATCTTGGGTATTCTAACAGAATTTTTAAAAGTTTCTCGATCCTTTGGGGGAGAACAAAAAAAAACATTGGTATTTATTTATTTTACTAAAAGAAACTAAGCCATATGGTTTGCACTAATTGAGAAAATTGCAGTATTACAATTTATCTTGTGGAGAGCTGTTTGCTTGTTAAGCTGCTTTGTTTATGGGAAAATATCCTGGTCTTCACCTTGAGACAGAGAAATAAGGAAGTTTCACCAAGTTCCTTAAAACTTGTTCTAAATTCCTTAGAGTTTGTTTATGTGATCTTGGACTACCATATCTGCTATAGGAAAGTAATTGTAGAAAAGAATTTGGCAGCTTCAGAACTATTTTTTGAATTAATGTAAATTGTTTTTGCTTTGCCTGTAAAAAATAAATCGTGGATGCTGGGCTCCAGCATGATCATGTCAGAATGGAAAGGATTTTGGTGAGAGGTTTTATGTTTTATGAAAGCAAGGGAGAAAGCAAGACCTATTTTTAAAAAATTAACTTGTCTAAAATAAGAATGTCTGGTTAAACCAGAGGAATGAAGCTAGGAACCTGAAGGTATATATAAAATGTTGCAGAAGGTTAGTGAATGTATTATAAAAAGCCAGAGAGTTAATATGATTTGAGGAAAAATGTATTTAAAAATATGTTATAATTCATTTAAAAGGCTGGTGATTCTTCATTGCAAAATGCTTTTTTGTGCTCTTTTAAGGAGAAAAAAAATTCTGGCTGATAGTTTTGGTATGGCTAAAATAATTCGTATAGTTTAAAATTGTTCTGTACTATTCTGTTATACAGTTGGTTCTAAAATGTATTTGATCACAATGTTATGACTTTTGGTTATGGGAGGTAACAATGCCATCAGCAACACCTAATGGCTATGTTTGGTATTGTCAGTCACAGACTATGCTAACACATGGCTAGCTGCCATGATGGTTCAGGAATACAGGGTGGAGCTGTAGTTTTGATGCCATATTTGTTTAAGGCTTCCAGCTGAGTTCAGTTACAGGTGGCCAGCCGCCATGCTGGAACAGAAATAAAGAGGGTAGAGCCATGAGTTTGTGATCATCTTTGTTTAGGGCGCTCAGTTATGTTCAGTCCTCTGAACTAAGTGCAATGTGCACTTAGCTTTTTACTGTTCAATTTTAATGCAAAGTGGTAGGATCAACAAGATTTGCTAGCCTCTTTATAAACTGTCGCTGATCTAAATTTTGCTTTAATTTTAGTTCACAAAGAGCAGATTACTATTCTAAGTTAGCTAACTTTTGCTAAATACTATAGTTGAGCCTTATCTAGTCTCTTTGTTTAGTTTTGTTTTTGTTTTTTTGTTTTGTTTTGTTTTGTTTTTTTAAGTTAAGCCCAGGCTACTTAAAATATAGTTCTAAAAATGCATCTCAGGAATATGCCAGAATTAGAGATTATAGCATTCTGTTTAATAGGACACAGTTTAAAGCAGATGATAAAGAAAAAGAGTAACTCAGATATGCTGGCCCTCAAGGTTGCCAGAGACATGATGAATCTGGCATTTTAACATGTGTCAGTGTATTGTGACAGAGTCCCAAAATCCTGGCAGTAGCTCCACCAAGGTCTCCGAGAAGATTTGGGCACAACTGTTGATGGTAACTCTGAATTGTGGTTTGTTAACCACTGGGCAAAACTGCCTCAACTGGCCCACTTCTATGGCCAAGCCTAAACTGTGGACAAAACTGTGGATACCTGGAGAGTCATTGTTTCACATTGCAATAGGCAAGATGAGATCAATCTTCCATGCTCCTCTTTCCACAGAGGCAGTCTGTGCCTGGTTGTACCACCTCTATTCATGAAGCAAACCACAGGAGGCAGGGCTATTGCCTAGGTGATGGACTAACCAGACATCTCTGTAATTTTGATTGGCACATGGATTGGTATATTTATTTATCTTATAATTTATCCTTCTCAGGTCTGATTACTTTCTGATTACTTTGATTGCTAGGCTAAGCTTATGGTAGCTTTGCAGCTAGAGAGCAGACAATTAGATCCACTGTTTGCTCATTGATCAGTTCCTTAGCTAGTATAAACTACTAGGTACTAGATCTCTTATTTCAAAAGAAAAACAGGTTTGTCTTGCTCACAGAATTTATGTCAGCCCCCTGTGTCTTAAGATAAATAAATGGATAAAAAATATGGAGGTTAGTAGGGTCTGAGGATATAGAAGTTTAGATCATAAAAATCTAGAGTGTTATTTGATCTGGAAAAAATGTTTTGAAGCAATACACTAATGGTACTCAGATCCCATTGCAAAAAAGTAAATCTATAGGATTCAAGGGGTCATATTTTCAAATAATAATGGGAAGGGGGTAATAAGAAACCAAAAGATTAAAAATCAGCAATTATTATTAAAGTTTAAGGACTAAACTAGCTGGGTGAGGTCCATTAATGCCCTGAGATGAAGAACCTGCCATACTGCATTCTTTCCTCACTCACTAGAGATTCAGTTGCTAGGAAACTGGCCCATCCCCCTAAGGAGGGACACCAGATCATTAAAGGTTTGGGGAACTTCCTATAGCCAATCATTTCAAAATGTAGCATTTTGACCAAAAGATGCTTGCCAGGCATGAATCATCCCTGCCTTAGGACGTTTGGCATGTTGGGAGGGACTGGAATCTTTGAATCACCCAACCAAGCTGGGAACAGTGGGCTCGGCTCCCACCACTTTGGCAGTGGGGGGTGTGGGCCCAAGCTGCAGCTTGTAATTTACAATAAAAAGAACCTCATGTATTTACAGGGGAGTCTGTTTATTCCTGGTCTTTTTGGGTTTGTGAACTGGGCAGAACAACTTACCATCATCTAGACAGCCAGAAACACAGAGAAAAAACAAGAGATTCCACCAGTACTTCCTGTCTCCCACTTTCCTAGAAAGTGGAGCAACCCACTTTCTAGGACTATCAAACAGATTTGGGATTCCATGTCCCTCACAATGCTATTGGGGAGTACTTCCCTGCTGGGATCTGGGAGGTCTCCCAAGATCCCTGTGGCCTCAGTCTGCTGGTTTGTCAGCCAGTGTACTGTGACACTACCAATCACTGCCCACTCACTGTATACTCCTTGAGATTTCAAAAATACACAAATTAAAAGGATAGAACTTGGCCAAGAAAAATGAGCTTACCTGAGCTTCTGATCCTCCAGCTCAGGAGTCCTGGGAGGTCTTGGGGATCTCGGACCAAGACCTGTTATACATTAATCATGATACCCCAAATACCACCACCAGGACACGTGTTTGTTTCAAACCACATGAGGATCTTTTGTATTATAAATCATTATAAGCTGCATCTTGGGCTCACATCCAAAACCACAAAAGCAATGAGAGCCTGGAGCCCCATCCTCAGGTAAGTTGTGTGATTTAAAGATTCTGGTCCCTCCCAGCATGACCAAGGCAGGAGCAATTCCTGCCTGGCAAGCATCTATTGGTCAAAATGCTGCATCTTGAATTTATTGGCTATAGGAAGGTCCCCAAACCATTAATGATCTGGTGTCCCTCCCTTGGGGAATGGGCCAGTTTCCTAGCAACTGCATCTCTAGTGAATGGGGAAAGAATGCGATTTGACAGCTTCTTCCCCTCAGGGCATTAATGGACCTCACCCAACTAGTTCAGGCCTTAGACTTTAATAAAAACTGCTGATTTTCAATCTTTTGTTTTCACAATAACTGCTTGCTGTAGTGACATCATAGATTTTCTCTGTAAAAATATACATATAAAAATATGTACTGAATGTACATAGGGGAATGTACGGAATGACAAGGAGACTTGATCTCCTTCAATTGTCTTACTGCTCTAGAAAGGGCTTTTAGAAGTGTGTTAAAGAGATATGGAGAGAGTGGGCAGCCTTGACTTATCCCTGATTGCAGTGGGATTTCTTTAAAAAAATAAAAGCAAGGTCCTAATTAAAAGCTTTTTTTTTAAAGATTTGTTTGCTCAAGGAGCATTTTCCAGTAAGTAATTCACTGATTGAAGATATATCTGTGCATTTAACAAATAGTAGTGGAATCTGTGATAATGTGAAAGTCACATGTCAAGGACACATGACTTTATCAATAAGCACTTGAAAGAAATATGTGACATTTTTCCTGAACTAAGAGCCTTGGAAACAGGAACCGTTGTCACTGTGTTGTGTGCTTTCAGGTGCCCAGAATGAGGCATGTAGGGCTGCACAGCATTTCTCATGCAGGCTGTACACTTGGCCCTTTTAATAAATGGCTCCTAAAAATCTTACTGGCTTTCACCTGTTTCAAGACATTCTCCCTCTCAGCCAATCAGCACCTGAGAGAATCTTGAGGTTTCCATGGAGATTAGTAGAAAAAACTTTCCTCAGTATCCAGTATCTTTGATCCTGTTCAGAATTTATTTTTTCTTGTGAAACTCAACAAGCCTTTATCTCATCCCTTTTCCAGATCCCACACCTTGACCTCTGGTTACCTTTGTGACAATCTAAGGTAGAAAATGAAACTTTAATATTTATTTAACTGGACAGCTTCCTTTGTAGGGAAGCTTCCTATGTATGGAAGCTTCAAAATGATGTGGGATTAAGAGGTATGTATCAAATTACAAGGTGGTCTTCTTCTGTGGTAGTGGATCTGAAATTTCCTAGGTTGTGACTTTAAAATGAGCAGTTACTCCTGTACTCACTAAATGTACCTTTACATTTTTATTGATATAATAGGTAGGCAAGGTCTAAGGTTTTCTAGGATATTGAGTCTTTAGAGCAGGGAAAAGAGAAGAAAACCTAACAATTCCTGAGACTATTCTGGCTGAACTAGAGAAATATCAGTTGGTGTAAAGGAGAACTGAGGGGCATAAAGTGTTTGACACCTGGTGTGGCTTAACAATATTGTTGGCAAACCTCAATGAGCACAGTTGCTTTATCTGACCTGGCTGGATTGCCAGATGTGTCCTACTCAATGGTCAGTGAGGAAACCTCCTCATCCTGGGGTTTACAGTCTTCCACTTCCTGGTGATTTGATTTTCAATGTACACTTGAAGCCCATCTAATTACATATGGAGTCTCCAGTGAGGAATTGTCTGGTTAGTGACAGGAGGTATGGCCTTGTTAGATAATATTTTCCCCCCAATTTCTTTTTCAGCATTTTTATCTTATGTATACCAGAGGGCTACTGATTTTTTTTAAGTTAATTTTCTATCCAGCTACTTTGCTGAATATGTTTATAAGGTATTGGAGTTCTCTGGTCAAATTTTTGGGGTCACACTCAGATATACTATCATATCATCTGCAAGTAGTGCTACTTTGATTTCTCCCTTTCCAATTTGTATTCTCTTGATCTCCTTCAATTGTCTTACTGCACTAACAAGGGCTTCTAGAAGTATGTTAAAGAGGTATGGAGAGAGTGGGCAGCCCTGCCTTATCCCTGATTGCAGTGGGATTTCTTTAAGATACTCTTCATTTAGCTTAATGTTGCCTATAGGATTGCTGTATATTGTCTTTATTATATTTAAATATGTGCCTTCTATCTCCTATCTCTCCAATACTTTAAACATGAATGGATGTTGGATTTTGTCAAATTCTTTTTCAGCATCTAAGGAGAGTATCATGTTTCTGTTTTTGTTTTTCTTTCTTTTTTTTTTTAATATGGTGGATCACCCCTGCATAACTGAGATGAACCCTACTTGGACATAGTGGATGATATCATTGATGTGTTCTTATATTTGGTCAAAGACATAAAGTAAATTGGTATGACCCTAAACAAGTAAGTGAAAGTCTTGTATGAAAAAATTTCAAGTCTCTGAAGAAAGAATTAGAAGAAGATATCAGAAGTTGGAAAGATCTCCCATTCTCATGGCTTGCCAGAATTAACATAGTAAAAATAGCCATCTTACGAAAAGAAATCTACAGATTAATGCAATTCCCATCAAATTATCAACACAATTCTTTACAGACTTTGCAAGAATAAATCTCAACTTCATATGGATAAACAAAAACCCAGAATTGTTAAAACAATCCTCTACTATAAAAGATCTTCTGGTGTTAGCTATATCCCTGATCTCAAGGTGTATTATAGAGCAACCGTAATAAAACTGCATGGCACTCACATAGAAACAGAATGGTGGATCAATGGAACCAAAGAGAAGACACAGAAATTAAACTACACACTTATGGACACCTGAGTTTTGACAAAGATGCCAAAACTATACTATGGGGAAAAGATAGCATCTTCAACAAATGTTGCTTGTGTAACTGGATGTTTACATGTAGAAAAATGCAAATAGACCCATTCTTAACAGCCTGCAAAAAACTAAAGTCCAAGTGGATCAAAGACCTCATCATAAAACCACACACATTAAATCTGTTAGAAATAAAAGTCTGGTAAAGTCTTGAACTTATTGCCACAGGAGACAACTTCCTGAATATAACATCAACTTGACATGCTCTCAAAACAACAATCAGTAAATGGTGACTTATGAAATGG
This sequence comes from Meriones unguiculatus, assembly GCF_030254825.1. Lineage (NCBI taxonomy): Eukaryota > Metazoa > Chordata > Mammalia > Rodentia > Muridae > Meriones > Meriones unguiculatus. The sequence goes on along the minus strand of NW_026843711.1, from coordinate 2,009,234 downwards.
AAAAGCTTCTGTAAAGGAAAAGATGCTATCATCAAAACAAAAGGAATGCCTACAGATTGAGAAAGAATATTTCCCAAGCCTCTATGTGACAGTGGTCTAATATCCAGTACATATAAAGAACTAAAGAAGTTGAAAAGCAACAAATCAAGTAATTAATAAAAAATTGGGGGACAGAGCTAAACAGAGAATTTTCGATAGAGGAATATCGAATGGATGAGAAATACTGAAATAAATGCTCAACCTCATTAGCCATTAGGGAAATGCAAATCAAAATGACCCTGGGATTTCACCTTACACCTATCAGAATGGACAAGATCAAAACCTCAAATGACAACACACACCACACACACTGGAAAGATTGTGGACAAAGGGGAACCCAAAACTTCTGGTGGGAATGTAAACTTGTATAACCACTCTGGATGTCAATCTGGTGCTTTATCAGACAACTAGGAAGAGTGCTTCCTGAAGATCCAGGTATACCATTCCTAGGCATATATCCAAAATAGGCTCAAGTACACAATAAGGACATTTGCTCAGCCAGATTTGTAGCAGCTGTATTTGTAATAACCAGAACCTGGAAAAAAAGCAAAAAGAATAAAAAACAAACAACAGAAAATACAGATGCAGCCCAACTGAAAAATGGATACAGAAATTGTGGTATATCTAACCAATGGAATATTATTTAGAAAAACAAACAAACAAACAAAAAACTAGGAAAGCATGAAATTTGCCTGTCAATGGTGGGAACTGAAAAAGATCATCCTGAGTGAATAATCCCAGAAGCAGAAAGACAAACATGGTTTAAAATCACTCATGTGAGGGAGGAATGAGGGAGGGAATGAGGGATCGGGACACGGCTGGGATACAGAGTTAATAAAATGTAACTGATAAAAAAATTAAAAAAAAAACATTCAAAATCCCAGGATAAGTGTCTGAGCTACCACATTACTAATAAGTATTCCATCAGTTACAATCATCACCTACTATCTATTTCATCTACTTATCTAACTATAGTCTATCATCTAGCTCTCACTGTGAAATATGCATTATTGTGAATAATATATTCTTTAGACTGATAGTTGAAAAAAAACTATTATGTTACAGTATCATAAAAATTCTCAAGAGTCTGGGGAGAAGAATTAGTAAAGTGCTTCTTCAGATTCCTAGTACCATGTAAAAAAACATGAACACCTTCAACTCTACGTACTAGGGAAGTGAATATAGTACTTTCGTGGTGTGCACTATCCAGCTAGTCTGGCTGAATCAGTCAGTGAGCAATCATCTCTCTGACAAGTAAAGTACATATGGGGGAAGACACTTAATATTGACTTCTGGTTACCATGTTTACACATACAATTACATGTGCCTCCACCTGCACATGGACATGCACACACAATTACACACACACACACACACACACACACACACAGGAGTTAGAAGAAATTTTCTCTTATCAAGGAATCCACATTATTCTTGATAATTTGTTATAGCTGTACACATTATACAATGCCTATTTTTCATACTGGCTAGTCAAGCTTAGAAGAATTTTTGTGAATATCAACTAAGTGTATTACCACAATATAGTTGACTTTTTATATTGGATTCAAACATCTTCTTATATTTTCTGTTTCAGAGTCCAGAAGAGTCATATGTTACATATTCTAATAAAGCACTGATAAGTTTCTAAAACAAAGGGCACTAAAAAATAAACATACATGGTAAGCTAAGACCAAAAGAGATAGCAAGGTAAAGTTGTATGTAGAAAGTAACTGGTGCTGAATTTTGTATCTCTTTGCAAGACTTCCAAAATATGTATATTCAATATATTATATTGTACATACACAACATATAACAAAAGCATGCCAGAGGCTCCTTGGTTGAATAACCTTAAATAGGCTCTCCAAAGGGGAGATTCTGAGGAATATTAAGACTGATGAGATAAAAATACCTTGCTAATTGTTTTGAGACTTTTTTAAGTACATCAGATAAGCACTGGGGCAAGCTATAAAAAAAATGCAGAACCTTTCTTGCATTCAAGAGTTACCTTCCGTTGTTAAGACTCAACTAAATGGTATGCATGAGGGTTTGTGAAGAAAAATTTTAAAGTTTTGAGTGCCATACAAATTTCAAAGGTGATATTTTAGTGCTTTCTATACCCCACTTCTAGCATGTCATATGCGTTGGTCATTTTTCTGAGACCATTTATGTGGAAGACATCTACTGTTAACTCATTCATGTATTTGTTCATTGAAAAAATTATTTATTTTATGTCTGTCACATAATGTCTGGATGTTGGTGAACTTAGGAGAAGCTAAAAGTTCAAGATATGCATTTGCAAAATACAAAATGTCAAATAAACAAAAAAAGACTCAAAAAAAATAAAATCACTCATGTAGACATATAATATAGGATTAATCTACTAAAATCTGTACACCTAAAGAAATTAATTAAAATGAAGGACTCTGGCTAAAATGCTCAAACCACATGTTGAAAGCCAAAGAGGATGGAAATTAGAAGGAGAAAACAGGGAACAAGTTAGGAGCCTGCCATGGAGGGCCTCTGAAAGGCTATGCCCTGTGGACTATCAAAGCAGATCCTGAGACTTATGGGTAACTGTTGGGAAGAGTGCATGGAATATAATGAAAAAAAGTGGGAAATAGGAAGATCTGGAGAGGACAGGAGCTCCACAAGGAGAGCAAAGAACCAAAAAAAAAAAAAAATTGAGCACAGGGATCTTTCCTGAAATTCATACTCTAAACAATTAGCATGCATGGAGAAAACCTTGAACCCCTGCACAGATGTAGCCCATGGTATTTCCCTATCCAAGGGGCTTCCATAATAATGGGAACAAGGACTGCCTCTGATGTGAACTGATTGGTCTGCTCTTTGATCACCTCACCCGGATGGAGGAGCAGCCTTAGCAGAAGTCTTATTACAGAGGAAGACAATGCAACCACACCTGATGAGATCTGATAGTCTAGGATCAGAAGAATTGAGAGGAAGACCACCCCTATCAGTGGAATTGTGGAGGGGCATGCATAGAGAAGGGAAAGGAAATGTGTAAAGGAGAAAATTAAAAGAGGAAATATGATTATACAAACTTTCCTCAATGTTCAGTATCTCTGATCCTGTGCACAATTTACTGTTTCTTATGAAACCCAACAAGCATTTATCTCATTTCTTTATCCAGATCCCACATATTTACTCCTGTTTACCTCTGTGACAATATGAAGTACGAAATAAAACTTTGATATTATTTAACTGGACAGTTTCCAAAGTTGGGAAGCTTCAAAGTGAGGTGGGATTAAGGGAAATGTACTGAATGACAAGGTATTCTCCTACTGTGGTCTTGGATCTGACATTTCCTAGGTTGTGACTTTGAACTTAGCAGTTACTGGTGTACTCACTAAATGTACCTTCACATTCTTGTTGATATAATAGGCTGGCAGGCTCTAGGGTTCCCTGGGGTAGTTTGTCTGTAAGAGCAGAGAAGACAAGGAAACCAGACAATTATTGTGACTGGTTTGGCTGGAACAAAGAAAGATCTTTGTATGTAAAAGTTGAACTGAGAGGCAATAAACTCTTTGACAGCAGGTGTTGTTCCACGCTAGCATTGCCAATCCTCTATGAGCAGTGTTGCCCTGGCTGATCTAGCTGGATCAATAGTTGTGTCCTACTCAGTGGTCAGTGGGCAATCTTCCTGCTCCTCGACTTAACAATTAAAACTGGTCATTTAGGATGGAGAAATGGGTCCCTGTTATATACTAAGGACACAAGTGCACAGGTGTTTCTTGTTGTATTGCAGACAAATGATCTAAACATAGTGTTATTACCAGAACTTCTTGTTCAAAAGTGCCACTGTGGTCTGAAGTATCTGGGTAACCACTAGTTCATATCTAGGATTCTCTGCTACATAATGAGTTCCTGAAAAGCAGGTCTTACAAAATCAAACTCTGCCCTCCTTTAACGGAATTTTTTCTCCATGTTAAAAGTCACTGTAAAAGTTGTCAATATATTATTTTTATTGATTATGTGGGAATTTCATATACTATACATCATACATTATACTGCTTTTCCATTACTCCCAGATTCAAATTCCTACCCATGAGTCACACTAAATTTTTTTCTTTAAAAAAAAATTAATTTTTTTTTCTTCAGTTCTAGTATGTGTGGTTCATATAGTCATTGGAACATGATCAGAGTTTCAGTGCCAAGTCCCTTAAAGAAAACTGAGTTCATCCTTGCCACACTCTAACACCAACCCCAAGAAGAGGCCATCAGTCCTAAGGAGCTTTATACTTCATCACCTTAATCACAATTTTTCTTATATTTTTATTATGATTTGATAACTTCATATCTCCTCTGCAACCCCCTCACTATTTTCCATCCAGAGTCATCCACCCTCATTCTTCTACCCCTATGACCTCTCTGTAGTTCCCTGATAGGGGAGGTCCTCCTCATTCTTCTATCTGACCCTAGTTTGTCATGTCTCAACAATGCTGACTACATCTTCTTATTCTGTGACCTGTTTCTCAGGTAATTGTTCTCCTTGTGTCCCCAATTCCCTCTACTTATACACTCTTCCTGCCAACTCCCTTGCAGGCTTCCCAGAGCTCTGAGAGGTGGGAGAATTTCATAGAGAAATCCCATTTAGAACTGGGTGTTTCAAGGTTGCTCTCTCTCTCTCTCTCTCTCTCTGCATAATATCAGATTGTGGATCTCTATATGCAATCCCATTTGATGCAGAAGGAAGCATCACTTTGGATGTAAGACATGACACTGATCCATTATTTGAGGGCATAGAGAAACATATTTTAATAACAATAGCCTGGGTTGCTTGAAAATTTCCATAGGATGCTCTGGCCCAACAAATCAATTAACTGCTACCCAATCCCCTTAGTGGAAGATTGGTTTGGTCACAATAGATGACTACTGGTAGGACAAAGCTGCCAATCAAGATAGGTCAGACAAGGCAACTCTGTTCATAGAGGGTTGGCAACACTAATGTGGAAGAGAACTATCTGTCAAATAGTTTATTGCCCCAGTGTTCTATTCTTCTATGCACTGATCTTTTGCTGTGTCAGCCAAACCAGCGTCAGGACTTTTCTGTTTTTCTTCTATTTTCCTTGCTTTTAAAGACTAATTACCCCAGAGAACTCTAGACCTGCCATCCTATAATATCAATAAGACTTGAAGGTCCACTAAGGAGTACCCAAATAACTGCTTAGATCAAAGTCACAACTTGGAAATTTCAGATCCAAAACCACAATATGAGACCACCTTGTCATTCAGTACATTTCCCTTAATCCATTACCACTTCGAATCTTCCTCCACTTCCTGGTGATTTGAATGCAATATCCCCTTGAAACTTCTCTATTTACATTTTTAACCACCAGTGAGTAAATGTCTTGAAAGTGTCCATATAAAATTGATTCTCTGTGTCTCCATCTCTGTCACATCAGTTGGTTAAGGTCTCTCTATTTCTAAATCTGTCTCTCTAGGTATTTCTCTCTCTGTCTCTGTCTCTCTCTGTTTTCCTCTCAGTTCTGAAATGCTCTTAGTTCTGCTGAAGGACTACACCAAGATGACTCTTTGCTGACATACCATATTGTTTGGTCTCTGTAAAAATATAAGCAAGGTCTCAATTAAATGATTTTTGTTCAAAGATTTGCTGTGTTTTGAGAGCATTTTCCAATAAGTAATTCACTGACTGAAGACATATCTGTGCATTTAAAAAATAATAATAGAATCTGTGATAATGTGAAAGTCACATGTCAAGGAAACATGACTTTATCAATGACCACTTGGAAGAAATATTGTGACACTTTTCCTGAACTAAGAGTCTTGGACACAGGAAATGTCATCTCTGTATTGTATGCTTTCAGCTTCCCAGATTGAGGCATGTAGTGCTGCTCAGCCTTTCTCTGAAGCAGGGTATTCATTTGGCCCTTTTAATATCTGGCTCCTGAAATTCTTGCTGGCTTTTACCTTTTTCATGACATCATTCTCCCTCTTAATGAATCAGTACCTGAGAGAATCTTGAGGTTTCCATGGAGATGAGTAAACAAACTTTCCTCAGTGTCCAGTATCTAGGATCCTGTGCACAGGTGATTTGTTCTTTTATAACCCAAGAAGCCATTATCTCGTCCCTTTAATAACATCACACAGCTTTACTCCTGTTTCTCTTTGTGACAATGTCAGGAGGAAATGAAACTTAAATGTTTATTTCATTGGTCAGCTTCCTTAATAGGGAAGCTTCAAAGTGTTGTGGGATTAAAGAGCTGTAGAAAATGACAATATGGTCTCTTACTGTTGTCTTAGATCTGAAAATTCCTAGGTTGTGACTTTGAACTCAGCATTTACTCCCATTCTAACTAAATGTACCTTCACATTGTTATTGATATAAGAGTCTGCCAGGGTCTAGCCTTTCCTTGGTATTGAGTCTTTATGAGGAGGGAAAAAAGAAGGAATCCAGACAATTCCTTGGCCTGTTTTGGCTGATATAGAGAAAGATCTTTGTGTTGAAAAGAAGAACAGAGGGACAATGAAGTATTTGACAGCTGATGTGTTCCACACTAGTGTTGCCAAACATCTATGGGCAGAGTTGCCCTGATTGACCTTGCTGGATCGGCAGTTGTTTGCTACTCAGAGGTTAGTGAGAAACCCTCCTAGTCCTGGGATTTACAGTTATACCTGGGCCTTCAGGACAGAGAAAAGTGTCTGTATTATAAGCCTAAGACACAAGAGCAGCTGTGTTTTCTCATGTGGTCCTCCAGACAATCCCTCTAAATGTAGTGTTAGTGCTAGGACTGCTTGTTCAGAGTTGCCACCTGTCAGTATCCCTCTCTCTTCATTGCTGATTGTGGTTCAGTAGGAAAAGACATCAGTTCTGGTGAAGGACTAAAACATGATGATGTGTGCAATGTGATATTCTGGGTGGTCTCTGTAAAAATATAAGCAAGATCCAAATTAAAGGCTTTTTGAAGAGTTGCCTTGGTCAGGGGAAATTTTCCCAGTAAGTAATTCATTGACAGAGGACATATCTGTGCATTTAACAAACAATAATAGAATCTGTTATATCCTGTTCTATTGTCAGTTTTAAATTGCTTAGGAACTCCTAGAACATTAAAAGCCTGTAGAAAATGAGCAATAACATTCTTTGCAGCTTTTCCTGTTTGAGGAGTGGTAAAAATAAATCCAGAATAGGTATCTAGGCAAATATGTACATACTTTAGTATTTTTAATTCAGGAATATGAATAATATCCATTTGCCAAACCTGATTGAAAGCCAATCCTTTAAGATTGACTCAAAATGAGGAACAGGCTAAAATTGAGGATAAGTACTGCAAGCCTTGACTATACTATGGGCCTGTTCCTTAGTCAACACATATTTAAGTCTCAAGGTTTGACTGTTAAGATGATGCATATTATGGGCATCCTGGGTTCTTTTTAACTGTGAACAGTAAACTTTGGTGGCTTTTCTGCCAATACATTTCCTTTAGACAGGGGTCCTAGCAAATTATAATGAGCCCTCAACTGTCTTATAAAAAAGGAAAGTTTTTTTAATCGAATTTTGAATTTGTAAAAATAAAATTCCAGCAGGAGAAGATGTCTGAATTTGACCTGCATTCTCTCACCTAAGCAAAAACTGAGCTACATATGCACTATGTGTAAAAATGTTCAAATACTGCTTATTAAAACTCTGAAAGAGAGCTGGTGCTATTACACACTAGTGTTGCCAACCCTCTATTAGCAATATTGCCTAGGTTGATCTGGCAGGAATGACAGCTGTGTCCTACTCAGTGGTCAGTGAGGAACCCTCCTGTTCCTGTGGTTTACAGTTATTCCTGAGCCTTCAGGACAGAAAATTGGGTCCAAATTATATGCCTAGGACACAAGAACAACTGTGTTTCCTCATGTGGTCCTCCAGACAGTCCCTCTAAACGTAGTTTTAGTGGTTGTTCAGAGGTGCCATCTGAGCTCATGGCATCTGAGGTAGCTGGGTAATCACTACTTCATGGCTAGGATTCTCTGCTACATAATGAGTTCCTGGATATCATAACTTTAAAGTCAAACTGTCCCCTCCTTTAGCGGAATCTTTTCTCCATGTTAAAAGACATTGTAAAAGTTGTCAACATATTACTTTTACTGAATATGTGGGAGTTTCATATAACATACATTACAATACTTTTCAATTGCTCCCAGATTCAAGTACCTACACTGTGTCACACTAAGAATTTGTTTTTATTTTAATTACATGAAGTATGTGTTGTTCATATGCTCATTGGAACATGATCAGAGTCTCATTGCCATGTTCCTTAAGAAAACAAACAACAACAACAAAACCCAAAACACTGAGTTCATCCTTGCTGCACCCTGGCACCACCCCAAAGAATAAGCCATAAGTCCTGAAGAGTTCTATACTTCATCACCTTGATCAGTTTTTCTTATATATTTATTTATTATGATTTGTTCCCTTTGTATACATTCTGCTGCCCCCTCTCTCTTCTTCCAGTCCCACTCACCCTCCTTCTTCTACCCTTATGCATTTCCCTTATTACCACTTTGTATCTCACCCTAGCTTATCAGGTCTCATCAAGGATGACTTAATCATTTTATCCTGCATCCTCATTCTCAGGGCATTGTTGTCCTTGTGTCCTCAATTCCCTCTACTTAAGACACTCTCCCTGCCTCCTGTCCTGGAGGCTTCCCAGAGCTCTGAATTGAGGGAGAATTTCATAGGGAAATTCAATTTAGAGCTGGGTGTTTTAAGTACTCTCTATGCATATCAGATTATAGATGTCTGTATGAAATCCCATGCAATGCCGAAGGTAGCATCTCTATGAATCCAAAAACATGGCATTGATCTATCAGTTGAGGGAACAGAGCAATATATTTTAATAACAACAGCCTGGATTGCTTAAAAATTTCTGTAGAATGCCCAGGCCCAACAACTCAATTAACTGCCACCAAATCCCCCTAGTAGAAGACTAGTTTGTTCACAAAAAAAGACCTATTGCAACTTTATCCCCCACTATTAGGAGACCTCCTAATAAGTGAATACATACCATATTTTCTTTCTGCATTTTAATTGCTTCACCCAGGATTATTTTTCCTGGGTTCATCCATTTACCTGAAAATATAATGATGTCATTTTCTTAGCTGAAGAATACTTCCTTATGAAAATATTCCAAAACCTCAAGATTCTTCAAGGTGCTGTTGGGTTAAGAGGGACAATGATGCCATGCAAAAGGTGAAATCCAGTAAGAGTTTCAGCAGCCAGTTTTTAAAAGGGCTAAGTGGACAATCTGCTTGAAAGAAAGACTGAGCAGCCCTACATGCCTAACATAATATAATATAATATAATATAAATTACACTTGTTTTCCATTGCTTCCAGGTTCAAATTCCTACCATGTGTGACACTAACAATTTTTATTTCTTTAAAATACATCAATTCAACTGTGTGTGGTTCTTCTATTCATTGGACCATGATCAGAGTCTTTTTGCCAAGCCCCTTTAAAAAAAATTGTTTTGATCCTTGCCACACACTGGCACCACTCCAAAAGGAAGCCATCAGTCCTGAAAAATTATGTAATTCATCAGCTTTAATACAATTTTTCTTTTGTATTTATTTATTATGAACTGTTCAATTTGTATTCCATCTGCTGCCCCTCACACTTCTCCTTCCAGCGCCATACAGCCTCCTTCTTCTACTCAATGCTCTTTCTCTAGTTCCCTGATAGGGGAGGTCCTCTTTCCCCTTATATCTGACCCTAGGTTATCATGTATCATTAAGGCTGGCTTTCTCATCTTCCTCTGTGGCCTGATTCTCAGGGCATTGTTCTCCATGTGTCCTCAATTCCCTAACAGCAGCATTACCAGAAGATAAATCAATAGTAAATATTAATAGTCACATACAATAGGGTCTCTGCAAGGAATCCCATATGATACAGAAGGAAGCATCTCTGTGGATCCAAGAACATGGCACTGCTCAATAAGTTGAGGGCAGAGAACAACATATGTTACTAACAACATCCTGGTGGCTTCAAATTTTCCATAGTAATCCCTGGCCCTACATCATATTTTACTGGCCCCAATTCCCCTACTGGAAGAATGATTTGTTCACAATAGATGGCCCGTTGGAACTTTACCCCCCACTATTAGGAGACCTCCTAATTAGTGAATACATACCATATTTGTCTTTCTGATTTTAGTTACTTTACTCAGGATGATTTTTCCTGGTTTGATCCTTTTGCCTAAAAATATCATGATGTCATTTTATTAGCTGAATAATACTCCATTAACTAAGTATTCTACTTGTTTCAAAAGGAAATTTTAAGTCCTGTTTTTTTTTTTTTTTAGGATTTCATGGTTGCTGGTACTTTGATCATTGTATTGAATGAAAAATTATCAAGATAACAACATTCTTTTAGCCTAGAATTCCCTCCTTCTTCTTCCACTACCTGCTGATTTCAATTGCAATGTCCCCTTGGAACTCATCTGTTTTGATATTTAGTCCCCAGTAAAAAAATGTCTGGGAAGGGTAAGGTGTTATGACCTTGTTAGATACTATAATTACTATTTGAGTTATATTTTAGGAGGCTATGCTTTGAGGTTGATATGCCAATGAAAGTGACCGGGCAGGATGGATTCTCTGAGTCTAGGTCTCTGTCAATTTTTATCTTTGTTTCTATTTGTTTTGGTCTTTCTACTTATGAATCCATCTCTCTAGTTCTTTCTCTCTAAACCACTGTCTCGCTTTCTCTGTTTTGTTCAGTATGAAAAGCTCTCAGCTCTGATTAAGGACTACAACAAGATGACTGCTTGCTCACATGACATCCTGGATGTTTTCTGTAAAAATATAAGGTCCCTTTTGAATGCTATATGTTCTAAGAGTTACCTTGGTCAGGGAGTGTTTTCACAGTAAGTAATTCACTGTCTGAGGACATATCTGTGCATTTAAAAAACAATAATGGAATCTGTAATAATGTGAAAGTCATATGTTAAGGACACGTGAATTTGTTAATGAACACTGGAAAAAAATATGTGACACCTTTTCTGAACTAAGTCTTGGAAACAGGAACTTTTATCTTTGGGTTGTATGCTTTCAGCTGCCCAAATTGAGGCATGTAGGGCTGCTCAGCCTTTTTCTCAAGCAAGCTGTCCACTTGGCCTTTTTAATACCTGGCTCCTGATACTCTTACTGGCTTTCATCTGTTTCATGACATCATTCTCCCTCTCAGCAATAAAGACGAGTAAACAAACTTTTCTGTGTCCAATATCAGTGATCCTGTGCACACGTGACTTGTTGTTGTGAAACTCATCCCTTTATATATATCCCACACTTTTACTCCTGTATACCTTTTTGACAATGTCAGGTAGGAAATGAAACTTTAATGTTTATTTAATTAGACAGCTTACTAAGTAGGGAAGCTTCAAAGTTATGTGGGATTAAGGGGAATGCACTTAATGACAGGTAGTCTCCTATTGTTGTCTTGGATCTGAAATTTCCTCCTAGGGTGTGGCTTTGAACTGAGCATTTACTTGCATACTCAAAAAAATGTATGTTCACATTCTCATTGATATAATAGGATGTCAGGGCCTATGGTCCCTGTGGTATTCAGTCTTTAAGAGCAGGAAAAGAGAAGGAAAACAGACCATTCCTGGGACTGGTTTGACTGAAACAAAGAAAGATCAGTTAGTATAAAAGAAGTGAGGGGCAATAAACTATTTGACTGCTAGTGCTCTTTCAAGTTAGTAGGAGTTACCATATAGAATATGGTGTTCACTGAGATATACTATCATATCATATGCAAAGAGTGATACTTTGACTTTCTTATTTCCCATTTCTATCCCCTTGACATACTTCAAATGCTTTATTGTTCCAGCAAGGGTTTCCAGAACTATGTTGGATAAGGAGAGAATGGGCAGCCTTGCCTTTTCACTGATTTCAGTAGAATTGCTTTAAGTTTCTCTCCATTTATTTTGATATTGGCTATAGGCTTGCTGTATATTGCCTTTACTATATGTAGATATGTGCCTTGTACCCCTGATCTCTCCAATGACTGAAACATGAATGGATGTTGGATTCTTTTTTCAGAAGCTTTTTTCAGCGTATAAGGAGATTATCATGTGGATTTTTTTCTTTCTGTTTGTTAATACGGTAGATCACAGTGATGGATTTCTGTATATTGAACCACCACTGCATAGCTGGGATGAATCCTACTTGGATATAGTGGATGATATCGTTGTTGTGTTCTTTTATTTGGTCACAGACATGAATTACTTAGCTGTGAGCCTAAGCAAGCAACTCAAAGATTTTTCTGAAAAAAAAAAATTCAAGACTCTAAACAAAGAATTAGAAGAAGATATTAAAAGATGGAAAGATCTCCCATGGTCATGGCTTGGCAGGATTAACATAGTAAAAATGGCCATCTTACCAAAAGCAATCTACAGATTCAATGCAATTCCCATCAAATTACCAACACAATTCTTTACAGACTGTGTAAGAAAATTTCTCAACTTCATATGGAATAACAAGAAAACCAGAATTGATAAGCCAATCCTCTACAATAAAAGATCTTCTGGAGGTAACTCCAGCCCTGATCTCAAGCTGTACTATAAAGCAACAATAATAAAAACTGCATGGTCCTGGCATAGAAACAGAATCAATGGAACAAAATAGAAGACCCAGAAATAAACCCACACACTTATGAACACTTCAGTTTTCAGAAATATGCCAAAACCTTACAATGTAAAAAAGATAGCATCTTCAACAAATGGTTATGGTCTAACAGGGTGTCTAAATGTAGAAAAATGCAAATAGATCCATACTTATCAGCCTGCCTAAAAGTAAAGTACAAGTGGGTCAAAGATGACAACATGAAACCAGACACATTAAATCAGTTACAAAAAAAGTGAGGCAAAGCCTTGAATTCATTGACCCAAGACATAAATTCCTGAACAGAACACCAACAGTACAGGCTCTAAGAGCAAGAAACAGTAAATGGGACCTCATGAAACCATAAAGCTTCTGTAAAGCAGACGACATTGTCTTCAAAACAAAATGAATGCCTACAGATTGGGAAAAAAATCTTCACCAATCCTCTATGTGACAAAGGACTAATATCCAGTATATATAAAGAACTAAAGAAGTTGAAAAGCAACAAACCAATTAATCCAATTAAAAAATGGGGAACAGAGCTAAACAGATAATTCTCCATAGAGGAAAAGAAACACTTAAAGAATAACTCACCTTCATTAGCCATCAGGGAAATGCATTTCAAAAGGACCCTGAGATTTCACCTTACACCCATCAGAATGGCCAAAATGAAAACTCAAGTGACAATACATGCTGGAGAGATTGTGGACAAAGGGGAATCCTCCTCCACTTCTGGTGGGGATGTAAACTTGTGAAACCCTCTTGAAATTAATCTGGAGCTTTCTCAGACAACTAGGATTAGTGTTTCCTCAAGATTCAGCTATCTACCTCTAGGCATATATCCAAAAGAGGCTCAAGTTCACAATAAGGACATAAGCCCAACCATGTCTATACAGCTTTCTTTGTAATACCCCAAACCTGGAAACAACCCAGACCCCCCTACCTACCCAACACCGACTATAAAATTGATACAGAAATTGTGGTACATCTACACAATGGAATATTACTCAGAAAAAAAAAACAAAAAAAAAAAACAGGGAAATCATGAAGTTTGAAGTCAATGGTGGGAACTGGAAAAGATCATCCTGAGTGAGCCATTCCAGAATAGAAAGACACATACTCACTAAGAGAGATATAATATAAGATAAACCTCTTAAAACTTGTACACCTAAAGAAATTAACCAGAGGGAGGACTCTTGCTAAAATGCTCAATCCCCATCCTGAATGACATCAGAAAAAGGAAAAAACAGGCAACAAGTTAGGAGTCTGCCACAAAAGACCTCTGAAAGGCTCTGCCCTGCAGACTCTCAGAGCAGATGCTGTGACTCACGGCCAACTATTGGGCACAGTGCATGGAATCTAATGAAAGAAGTAGGAAATAGTAAGATCTGGAGAAGATAGGAGCTCCACAAGGAGAGCAACAGAACCAAAAAAATCTGAGAACAGGGGTCTTTTCTGAAATTCATACTCCAACCAAGTACCATGCATGGAGATAACCTAGAACCCCTGCACAGGTGTAGCCCAATGCAGTTTAGTGTCCAAGGGAGTTCCATAGTAATGGGAACATGGACTGCCTCTGACATGACCTTATTGACCTCCTTTTTGAAAACCACACCCTGTTGGGGGAGAAGCCTTAATAGGCTACAAAGAGAGACATTGTAGCCACTCCTAATGAGATCTGATAGACTACCATCAAAAGAAAGGAAAGCATGAACTCCCCTATCAGTAGACTTGCAGAGGGTCACGCATGGACAAGGCAGATTTGGGGGTTGGGAGTGGAGGTAGGAGTGGTTTATGTGTGGAAATGAATGACTAAAGTGTAAATAATAAAAATTAAAATAAAAAATATAATTCTGTTTGGTGTTATGTTATAGGAGGGTGTCTTTGGAGGCTGATTTGCCATAGAAGTGACCAGATAAAATGGAATATCACTCTCTCAGTCTCTCTCAATTTACATATTTGTTTCTGTTCGTCTTGGTCTTATTATTTCTGAATATGTTTCTTTAGCTCTTTCTCTCTCACTCTCTCTGTCAACCTCTCTGCATATGTCACTTGTAGTTCAATATGAAAAGCTCTCAGTTCTGCCAAAGGACTACAACAAGATGACTACTTAAAGACATGACATCCTGGATGGCCTCTGTAAAAATTTAAGCAAGATCCCAATTAAACACATTTTGTTCAAAGAGTTGCTTTGTCAGGAAGCATTTTCCCAGTAAGTAATTCACTGACTAAGGACATATCTGTACATTTAATTTGTACAATGCACAGATATGTCCTTAGTCAGTGAATATGTACAATTAATTAATTAATTAATTAATTTGTAAAAATAATAATTTGTACATGTCAAGTAGTGACGTTATTAAAGACTACATTAAAGAAATATGTAACACTTTTGCTGACCGAAGAGTCTTGGACACAGGAGCTGACATTTCTGGGTTGTATGCCTTCAGCTGCCCTCATGGAAGCAGGTAGGGCTGCTGAAACTTTTTTGAAAGCAGTGTCCACTTGGCCCTTTTAATAACTGCCTCCTGAAACTCTTATTGGCTCTCACCTGTTTCATGACATCATTCTGCCTCTCAGCCAATCAATACCTGAAAGAATCTTGAGGTTTACTCATGGAGATGAGTAAACAAACTACTCAGTGTCCAGTATCTGTGATTCTATGCACACATGACTTGTTCTTGTGAAACCTAACAAGCCTTTATCTCATCCTTTTATCCAGATCCCACACCTTTACTCTTGTTTAACTCTGTGACAATGTCAGGTACTAAATGAAACTTTAATGTTTATTGAATGGGACACCTTTCTAAGTAGGTAAGCCTCAATTGATGTGGGATGAAGGGGAATGTACCAAATGACAAGGTGGTTACCTACTTTGGTCTTGGATCTGAAATTTTCTAGGTTGTGACTTTGAACTGAGCAGTTACTGGTATACTCACTAAATGTACCTTCACATTCTTGTTGATATAATAGGCAGGTCGGGCCTAGGGTTCCCTGGGGTATTGAGTCTTTAGAGCAGGCAAAAGAGAGGATAACCAGATAATTCCTGGGCATGGTTTGGCTGAAACAGAAAGATCTTTGAGTTTAGAATGAGAAATGAGGGCAATAAAGGATTTGACAGCTAGTGTTGTTCCACACTAGGGTTGCCAACCCTTTATGTGCAGGGTTGCCTTGGCTGACCTGGCTGGATTGGCAGCTGTGTCCTACTCAGCAGTCATTTAGCAATTCTCCTTGTCTTGTTTTACAGTTGAAACAGAAATATATCTATGTTATATGCCTAGGACACAAGATCAACAGTGTTTCATGCAGTAGTTCTCCAGGCAAATTCTCCGAAAGTTTTGGTAGTGCCAGGATTGCTTGTTCACAGATGCCACCTGAACTCATGAGATCTGAGGTAGGTGGGTAATCACTAGTTCATGACTAGGATTCTCTGTTACATAATAAGTTCCTCAAAAGCATGTCTTACAAAGTCAAACCGTACCTTTCTTTAGTGGAATCTTTTCTCCAGGTTAAAATTCATTGTAAAAATTGTCAACATATCATTGTTATTATGTGGGAAATTCATATACTATACATTACACTCCAGTTCAATTCCTCCCATGTTCAAATTCCAACCATGTATCACATTAATTTTTTTCCTTTAAATACATCAACTGAACTATGTGTTGTTCATATACTCATTGAAACAGTATCAGAGTCTTAGTGCCATGTCCCTTAAAGATAACTGAGTTCATCCTTTCTGTACACTGGTACCACCCCCAAGATGAAGCTATCAGTCCTGAAGAGCTGTATAATACATCACATTGATCAATTTTTTTATATATTTATTACATATTGTTTGATTTGTGTCTCCTCTGCTGCCCCCTCCCCTCTCCTTGCTGTCCTACCCACCCTCCTTCTTCTAGCCCTATGACCTTTCTCTAGTTCCCTGATAGGTGAGGTCCTTCTCGTCCTTCTCTCTGTACCTAGCTTATCAGATCTCACCAAAGATAGCTGCATGAATTTCCTCTGCAGTCTGAATCTGAGGGCATTGTTCTCCTTGTGTTCTCAATTCCCTCTCATTATGACACTCTTCCTGTTTCCTCTACTGGAGGCTTCTCAGAACTCTGACGGAAGGAGAATTTCATAGGCAAATCCCATTTAGAGCTGGGTGTTTTAAGGTCTCTCTTTCTCCATTATATTGAACTGTAGGTGTCTGTATGCAATCCCATTTGATGCAGAAGGAAGCATCTCTGTGGACAGAAGAACATGGCAATGATCAATCAGTTGAGGGCAGAGAATAGCATATTTTAAGAACAACAGCCTGGGTTGCTTCAAATTTTTGGTAGGATGCCCTGGCCCAACAACTCAATTTACTGCCACCCAATCCCTGTTGTAGAAAACTGGTTTGATCACAATTAGATGGCTTATTTGAAATTTTTCCTACACTATCAGGAGACCTCCTAATAAGTGAATACATACCATAGTTGTCTTTCTGAATTTTAGTTACTTTACCCAGGATGATTTTTCCTGGTTTCATCTATTTTCCTGAAAATATTATGATGTCATTTTCTTAGCTGAATAATATTCCATTATGGAAATATTCCAAATTGCCCCATAGGAGATTGTCAGTCCTGTTCTTTAGAACTTGGAATTTGCTGGGACTTTAATTATTGTAATGAATGAAAAAGTATAAGGTTAACTATGTTAGTCTAGATGTCCCTCCATTTTTTTCCACTTTTTTGTGATTTGAATTGAAATGTCCCCTTAAAGCTTACCTGTTTCGATGATGAGTCCCCAGTGAGAAAATATCTGGGAAGGGTTAGGAAGTATGGTCTTGTTAGAAATATAATTCCTATTGGAGTTATATTTTAGGAGGCTGTGCTTTGAGATTGATATGCCAATGAATGTCACCAAACAAAATGGGTTTCTGTCTCTCACTCTCTGTCAATTTACATCTTTGTTTCTTTATTTTTGTCTCTTTATTTCTGAATCTGTCTCTCTAGCTCTCTCTGTTTCTCTTTCAGTCTCTTTCTCTCTCTGCAGCTTTTGGTTCAGCATGAAAAGCTCTCAGTTCTGTTGAAGGACTAATACAAGTTGTCTGCTTGCTGATGTGACATCATGGATAGTCTGTAAAAATATAAGCAAGGTCCCAATTAAACACTTTTTGTTCAAAAATTTACCTTGGTCAGGGAGGGCTTTCCCAGTAAGTAATTCACTGACTGAGCACATATCTCTTCACTTAATAAATAATGTTGGAATCTGTGATAATATGAAAGTCACATGTCAAGGACACTGGACCTTACTAATAAGTAATTGAAAGAAATATGTGACATATTAACTGAACTAAGAGTTTTGGACACAGGAACTATGTCACCTCTGTGTTGTGTGCTTTCAGCTTCCCAAATTGAAGCATGTAGGGCTGCTCAGGTTTTCTCTACAGCAGGCTGTCCACTTGGCCCTTTTAATAACAATTAGATCCAGAAAATCTTACTGGATTTCACTTGATTCATGACATCATTCTCTTTCTCAGCCAATCAGCATCTAACCATTGTGATATCATTATAGTATTGGGGTGTCATAATGAATT
The DNA here is from genome assembly GCF_030254825.1 of Meriones unguiculatus. Taxonomy (NCBI): domain Eukaryota; kingdom Metazoa; phylum Chordata; class Mammalia; order Rodentia; family Muridae; genus Meriones; species Meriones unguiculatus. The sequence continues at coordinate 1,991,003 of NW_026843711.1, read as the reverse complement.
TTGATGTATTGATGCCATTTTGATGCCATAATAGCATTGTGATATCGTCATAGTATTGGATGCCCTAATATCATTGTGAAGTCTTACTGTTGTGAAGTCATAATAGTTTTTTATTTCAAAATTCCATTGTGACATCATAACACAATCATGTTGAAATATGATTGCACAGTCATAATAGCATTGTGATATCATAATAACATTATGAAATCATAATGTCATTGGGATATCATAATATTGTACTGTCATAATAGAATTCTGATGTAAAAATACTTTGTGATGTCATAATAGCATTGAGATATCATAATAGCATTGTGATATCATAAGAGCATTGTAATGAAATAATACCATTGAAATGTCGTAATATCATTTGAAAGTCATACTGATGTGAAGTAATAATAGCATTGTAATGTCATAATTCCATTGTGATATCATAATATCATGTTGTAAGGGCATTGTGATATCATCAAGCATGGTGATGTCCTAATATAATTGTTACGTCATAATGTCATTATGATGTCATAATAACATTGTGTTATTGTAATTCCATTAAGATGTCATAAAATTCTGATATCATAATCGTATTATGATGTCATAATACCTTTGTCATGTTATAATACCTTTGCATTGTGATTTCATATCACTGCAATGTTACAATAGCATTGAGATATCATAGCATTGTGATGTCAAAATATCAGTGTGATTCTCAATTTTCCTTTGTGATGTCATAAAACAATCATGTATTAATAGCATTTGACATCGGAATACCATTGGGATGTCATGATGTATTTTGATGTCATAATGCCATTGTTATAGTATAATCAAATCATGATGTCATAATACTATTGTGATGTCATCAGAGCATTATGAAGTCATACTGTTGTGAAGTCATAATAGCATTTTGATGTCAAAATTCCATTGTGATGTCATAGCACAATCTTGTATTATCACTGTATTAATAGCTTGGTGATATAAAAATTCCATTTGGATTCATAATACCATTGTGATGTCAACATCGCATTGTGATGTCATATTATTGTAATGTCATAATAGCATTGTCAACTCTTATCATTGTAAAGTCATAATATAATTTTGATGTCAAAATTCCATTGTGATGTCATACCACAATCATGCTGTAATACTACCTTGTGCTATCATAATAGCATGGAGATGTCAGAATACCATTGTGAAGTCATAATACCATTGTGATATCATAATAGCCTTGTGATGCCATACATTTTGGATGTCATCATAGCATTGTGATGTCATAACACCATTGTGATGTCATAATATCATTATGATGTCATCATAGTATTATGATCTCCTAATAACAGTGTGATGTCATAATAGCATTGTGAAGTCATAATTTCATTGGGAAGTCATAATAGCAGTGTGGTGTCATAATTCAATTGCAATGTCATAATACTATTGTGATGTCATAAGAGCATTTAGGTGTCATATCAGGTTGATGTCATGATTGCATCAATATGATATAAGACCAATGTATAGTTATAACTTTGTAACATCATAAAAACATTTTGAGATCATAAGAGTATGTGATGTCATAATATCATTGTGATGTCATATTATTCTGTGGATATTATAGCATTGGGATGACTTACCATTGTCATGTTATAATTCCATTAGTCATAATTGTTTTTTATTTCAAAATACCATTGTGATATCATAACACAATCATGTTGAAATTCCATTGAAAAGTCATAATAGCCCTGTGTTATCATAATGCCACTTTGATATTATAATAGCATTGGAATGTCATACTACTGTGTTGTCATAACAGCATTGTATTTTCATAATACCAGTGGTAAATCACAACAACGATTTTATTTCATAACACCATTATGATGTCATTAAAGCACTTATATGTGATAATACCTTGGTAATGACATAATACATGTGAGATGTCATTATAAATTTTTGATGTGATAATACTATTTTGTTGTGATTGTATTAATAAGATATAATGCCATTGTGATATCTTAATAGTGTTATCATAATGCCGTTGACATGTCATAATGCCGTTGACATGTCATAATACCATTGTGATGCCATAATATGCTTATATCATAACTGCATTTTCATTAATAATAGCATTTGATTTCATAAAGCCATTGTGATATCATAATACATTTGTGATGTCATAACACCATGTGATGGCATGTCATTGTGATCTCATAATACCATTGTGATTTCAAAATACCATTGTGATGTCATAATTATATTGGAATGCCATACTATTTTGATGTCATAGTAGCATTTTGATGTAATGTAATAATATCATTTTGATGTCATAATATCATTGTGAAGTCATAAACCATCATAATATCATAATAAAATTTTGATGTATTAATGCCATTTTGAGTTCATAATGCCATTGTGATTTCAAAATTCCATTGTGATTTCATACCACAGTCAATTTGAAATAGCTTTGTGATGTCATATTTCCTTTGGGATATCTTGACCCCATTATTATTTCATATTATTATTTCATAATGCGTTGTGATGCAATAAAAGCAATGAGATGTCATGACACCATTGTTAGGACATAATACCATTGAAATGTCATAATAAAGTTGTAATGTCATAATACTTTTGTGATGTCATAATAGCATTTTGATGGCATAATGCCTTTGTGATGTCATAATATCATCTTGATGCCCTGTTATTGTGATGTCATAATATCATTGAGATGTCAGACCATTGTGATGTCACAATAAACTTTTGAGGTTATAACGTCATTTTGATGTCAAAATTCTATTTTGATTACATACCACAATCATATTGAAATACCATTGTGATATCATAATAGCTTTGTGATGTTATAATGTCATTGGAATGTTATAATACCATTGGGAAATCGTAACACCATTGTGATGTCATAAGAGAACTGAGAAGTCATGAGACAATTTTGATGATATAAAACCATTGAGATGTCCTAATAAAGTTATGATGTCATATTACATTGTGATGTCATAATATAATTAAGATGTCATAATACCACAGTGATATCATAAGAGCACTGTTATGTCTTTACACAATTGTGAGGAAATAAAATTGTTGAGAGGTCATAATAAAGTTGTGATGTCATATTACAATTGTGATGTCATAATATATTTGTGATGTCATAATACCATTGTGAAGTCAAAATACCATTGTGAGGTCATAATAGCATTTTTATTTCATATTGCCACTGTGTTGTCATCATAGTACTGTGGTGTTGTAATAGCATTTTGAAGTGATTATGGCATTGTGATATCATAATACCATTGTAATGTCATACCATTGTGAAGATATATTAGCATTGTGATATAATAATATTATTCTGATGTTATAAGAACATTGTGATATCAAAATGCCATTGGGATATCATGACAGAAATGTTATGTCATAATACCATTTTGATATCATAATAGCATTGAGATGTCAGACCATTGTGATGTCATAATAGATTTTTGAGGTCATAAATCCACTGTGATATCAAAATTCCATTGTGATGTCATACAACAATTATGTTGGAATAGCATTATGGTGTCATAATAACATTCTGACTTCATAAAAGCATTGATATGTCATGAAAACTTTGTGCTGTCATAATAGCGTTCTGATGTTCTAATACCATTGTGAAGTCATAAAAGCATTGTGATGTTTTAACACCATTGTGATTTCATAAAACTGCTCTGAAATCGACCATTAGATGTCATAACAGTGAGCTGTCATAATAGCATAGTGATATCCTAATTGCATTGTTATATTATTATTTTGATGTTCTAATTGCATTGTGATAACATACCATATGCTATAATAATAGCATTGTGATATCATATCTTTTTGATGTCATAATAACATTGTGATGTTATAATATTGTGATATCACAATAGGATTGTAATGTCATATAATTGTGAAGTATAAAACCATTGTAATTTCATAATAGCATTGTGGTGTCATATAATTGTGAAGTCATAAAATCATTGTGATATCATAACATTGTGATGTCATATTTGCATTGAGGTGACATACTTTGTGAAGTCTTTATAGCATTTTGATGTCATAATACCACTGTGATGTTATAATAGCATCGTGATGTTTTCAAAACAACATTGTGATGTCATAAAGCTATGATGATATAAGTCTCAGGTGCTGTCAGGATCGCATTGGGATGTCATAATTGCATTGTTATGTTATATTATTTTTTGTGAGGTTATAATTTCATTGTGATATCATACCATATGATGTCATAATATCATTGTGATATCTTAATAGCATTGTGAAGTCATAATAACACTGAGATGTCATGACACAATTGAGAAGACATAACACCAATATGATGTCATAAAATGGTGATGTCTTAATACAATTGTGATAGCATAATATAATTGAGATGTCATAAATGTATTGTGATGTCATATCATTATGTTGTCATGATACCATTGATATGTATGTCATATGAGCAATGTGATGTCATAAAACTATTTTTCAGGTCATAAAACCATAGTGTTGTAAAAGTTCCATGTGGTGTCACTCCACAATCATATCAGAATAGCATTGTGATGTCATAATACAATTGTAAAATAATACTATCATTGTGAAGCCAAAATGCCAATGTGATATCATAATAGAATTTGGGGTCATAATGAAATTTCTATTTCAAAATTTCACTGTGATGTCATAATCACAGTATGAAGACATAATAGAATTGTGATGTAATAATACCATTGAATATCATGACACCATTGTTAGGTCATAATCCCATTGTGATGACATGGGATTATGCACTGATTAAAAGCACTGATATGTCATGACACCATTGTGATGACATAATACCATTGATATTTCATGATAAAGTTGTGATGTCATAATATCATTGTGATGTCATAATATCAATGTACTGTCATAATAGCAATGTGATCTCATAATACCTTTGTGAAGTCATAATAGCATTGTGAATTAATAATACCATTGTGATGTCACAATAGCATTTTGATGTCATAATATTCTTTTGATGTCTTGATAGAATATTGAGGTCATAACCCTACTGTGATTTCATAATAGCATTGTGATGTCAAAATAACACTGTGATTTTTCCTAACATTGTAGGTATAATGTCTTTTTGAAATCCGTATACCTTACCTTTGTTCATTCAAATGCTGATTTATACCCCGCACTCTCTAGTTTCAATCCGGATATTGCATTGTAATATTTATTCTATGCATCCTGTCTCAAATTTGTGTAAACAAGCCTGAATAAAGGAACTAGCCACAATGATGAGTGATAGGAGGAGCCAGAGGCCAGGAAATGAGTGAGAGGAGACAGGGCGAGCAAGCAGAACTTCGAGAGCACAGCAGGAGGAGAGATCTTGGAACAGCATGGAGAGAATGAACCAGACCTAAGCCTTTACAAAAATCAAGTTTAATGGGTAAAATCTAAATGTTAGAAAACTATGAGGGCTTGATGTTTTAAGAAGGAGTAACTATTGACCAGCATTGTATTTTAAGTTAACTAAATTAACCCAGTCTCTATGTGGCAAATTGGTTATATAGCTGTTTAGGATAAACAGAAAGCATTAATAAAATATAAACCAATATTAATGAATATTAATCATCACCTACAACATACCTTTGTTAAGACATTATACTATTGTGATGTCATAACACCATTGCGATGTCATATCATTGTGAAGATATAGTAGAATTGTGATGTCATAATAGCATTGTGAAGTCATTATAGCATTGTGATGTCATAATAGCATTGTGATGTCATAATACATTGGGATGTCATAAACAATTGGCATATCATGACAACATTTTATGTCATCATATCATGTTGATGTCATAATACCATTGGGAGGTCATCATAGCATTGTGAGGTCATACTTTTGTGATGTCATAATACCTTCTGATATCATGATATCATTGTTATGTCACAAAAACATTGTGGTGTTACAGTAGTATTTTGAAGCCATAATGCCACTTTGAACTGAATATTCCATTGTGATGTCATACCACAATAATGTCATAATAGCATTGTGATGTCATAATTGCATTGTTATATTATTATTGTGATGTTATAATTCCATTGTGAATTCATACCATTGGAGGTCATAATAGCATTGTAATATCATGATAGCATTGTGATGCATAATTCCATTGTGATGTCTTAATATCAATGTGATGTCATAATAGTATATAGAGGTCACAACCCCATTGTCATGTCATAGCATTGTGATAACATGATAGTATTGTGATGAGTATTGTGATGCATTGTGATGTCAAAATTCCATTTTGCTGGCATACCAGGTGATTTTATTAATGAGCAAAAGAAATATGTGACAATATTTCTAAACTAAGAATTGGACAGGAACTGTCATCACTGGGTTGTTGTCTATCAACTACCTAGATTGAGGTATGTAGGGCTGCTCAAGCTTTCTCTCAAACAAGCTATGTCTTACTCGGTGATCAGTGAGGAAACCTCCTGGTCCTGGGAGGGTTATACCTAGGCCTTCAGGTCAAAGAAATTGGTCCATATTATAGGAGTAGGACACAAGAGCAGCTGTGTTTCCTTCAATGGAAACAAACCCTCTATATGTAGTTAGTATTAGTGCCAGGACTTCTTGTTCAGTAAAATCTTTTCTCCATTTTCACAGTAATTATAAAAGTTGTCAACATATTTTTTACTGATTATGTGGGAAGTTGAAATAATATACAATACAGTCCATTTCCATTGCTCCCAGCTCAAATTCATAAACATGTGTTACACTAAATTTTTTTCTGTTTAAAATGCACCAATTCAAGTATGTGTTGTTCATATATTCATTGTAACATGATCACACCCTCAGTCCAACCAAGTCCCTTAAAGAAAACAGAGTTCATTGTTGCTGCACCCTGCACCCACCTCCAAGAAGAGGTCATCAGTCCTGAAGAGGTTTATACTTCATCCCTTTGATCAGTTTTTCTTGTGTATTTATTTATTACTATTTGTTCACAATGTATCACCTCTGCTGCCACCTCACTGTTCTGCTTCCAGTTGCACCCACCCTCCTTTTTCTAACCCTATGACCTTTCTCTAGTTCCCTGATAGGAGAGTTCCTCCTCCCCTTCTATCTGACCCTAGACTTCTCAAGACTCATCAAGGCTGGCTGCATTATCTTCCTCTGTGGCCTGATTCTCAGAGCATTATTCTCCTTGTGTCCTTAATTCCATCTACTTATGACACTCTTTGGCCTCCTCTCCTGCAGGCTTCCCAGAGCTCTGAGGGGAGGAAGAATTCCATAGGGAAATCCCATTTAGAGCTGGGTGTATTAAGGTCTGTCTCAGTATAATATCAGATTGTGGGTCTCTGTATAAAATCCCATCTCTGTGGATACATGAATATAGCACTGATCTATCAGTTAAGGGCAGAGAGCAACAGAGAGGGGAGGGAGAATATTAAAGCAAAATCCCATTTAGAACTGGGTAAAGTTTTATGGTCTCACTCTCTGCATAATATTGGACTGTGGGTCTCTGAATGAAATCCCATTTCATGCAGAAGAAAGCATTTCTGTGGACTCAAGAATATGGCACTGATGTATCAGTTGAGGGGAGAGAACAACATATTTTAATGACAACAGCCTGGGTTGCTTAAAATTTGCATAGGATGCCCTGGCTCAATAACTCAATTAACTACCCACAATCCCACCAGTGGAACACTGGTTTGGTCACAATAAATGGCCTGTTGGAACAATATCTCCACTATTTGGAGACCTCCTAATAAGGGAATACATAACATATTTGTCTTTGTGCATTGTAGTTACTTTACCCAAGATAATATTTCCTGGTTCCATCCATTTGCCTGAAAATATAATGATGTCATTTTCTTAGCTGAAGAATACTCAGTTATGGAAACATTCCACTTTTTCCCAAAGAAGATAGTCAGTCCTGTCTTTAGACCTTGGAAGTTGCTGGGATTTTAATCATTGTATTGATTGAGAAACTATAAGGATAGCTATGTTCTTTTAGCCAAGAAGTCCCTCCATCTTCTTCCACTTACTGGTGATTTGAATTGCAATATCCCCTGGAAGTTGTCTAAATATAGTGGGGTCCCCAGTAAGGAAATATCTAGAAGGGGATAGGTGTTATGGCGATGTTAGATAATATAATTCCTATTGGAGTTATATGATAGGAGGGTGTGCTTTGAGGTTGATATGCCAATGATAGTGACCAGAAATAATTGAGACTTTGTATCTCAGCCTCTATCACTCTATATCTTAGTTTTTGTCACTCAGTCTTTCTATTTCTGAATCTGTCTCTCTATCTCTTTCTCTCTCTGTCTCCCTCTATCTGCTTGCCAGTTGTGTTCCTTATGAAAAGCTCTCAGTTCTGTTGAAGGAGTCCAGTAATATGTCTACTTGCTGACCTGACATGCTGGATGGTCTTTTTAAAAATAAAAGCATAGTCCAAATTAAATGCTTCTTTTTTTTTTTTTACAGGTTTTGCCTTTGTCAGGGAGCATTTTAACAGTAAGTTTTCATTGACTGACGACTTATCTATGCACTTAACAAATAATAATGGAATCTGTGATAATGTGAAAATCACATGTCCAGGACAAGTGACTTTATTAATGAACACTTGAAAGAAATATGTGACACTCTCCCTGAACTAAGAGTATTGAATACAGGAAGTGTCATCTTGGGGTTGTTTGCTTTCTGCTGCCCAGATTGAGGCATATAGGGCTTCTCAGGCTTTCTCTCAGGTATGCTATCCACTTGGCCCCTAAATAACTGGCTTCTGAAACACTTACATGTTTCATGATATCGTTGTCTCTCAGCCATTCAGCACCTGAGAGAATCTTGAGGTTTCCATGCAGATGAGTAAACAAATGATCCAAAGTGTCCAGTATCTCTGAACCTGTACATATGTGACTTTTCTTTCGAAAACCAACAAGCGTTTATCTCATCTCTTTATCCAGAGCCCACACTTTTACCCCTGTTTACCTCTGTGACAATGTCAGGTAGGAAATGAAACTTTCATATTCATTTTGGTTGGATGGTTTCCTAAGTAGGAAAACTTCAAAGTGATGTGGGATTAAGGGGAATGTACAGAAAGACAAGGTGGTCTCCTACTGTGGTCTTGTATCTGAAAATTTCTAGGTTATGACTTTGAACAGAACATTTATTCACATCCTCACTAAATGTACATTCACATTTGTATTAAAATAGGCTGACAGGGTCCAGGGTTCCCTGGGGTATTGATTCTTTAAGAGCAGGGAATACATATAATTTCTGGGACTGGTTTGGCTGAAACAGAGAATGATTTATGAGTGTACATGAGAACTGATGGGCAATAAACTATTTGAAAGCTGGTGCTGTTCCACACTAGTATCGGCAACCCTCTATGAGCAGGGTTGCCTTGGCAGATTGTTATCTGTATCCTACTCAGTGGTCATTGAGGAACAAATTCTGGTCCTAGGGATTCAATTTCAAACTCAGCCTTCAGGACAAAAAAAAAAAAAAATGGGACCGTTTTATATGCTTAATACACACGAGCTGCTGTGTTTTCTGCTTTGGTCCTCCAGAAAAACACTCTAAATGTAGCATTAGTGTCAGAGGTGTCAGAGGTGCCACCTGAGCTCATGGGTTCCGAGGTAGATGGGTAACCATTAGTTCAAGGCTAGGATTCTCTGCTACCTAATGAGTTCCTGGAAAGCATGCCTTACAAAGTCTAACTCTGCCCTCCTTTAGTGGAATCTTTTCTCCAAGTTAATTTCATTGTAAAAGTTGTTAACATGATATTTTTATTGCTTATGTGAGAATTTTATATAATATACATTACAGTCCTTTTCTATTGATCCGTGGTTCAAATTCCTACCAATCTGTCACACTGATTTTTTTAAATGCATCATTTGAAGTATGTATTGTTTATTTAGTCATTGGAACATGATCAGAGTCTCAGTGCCAAGTCCTTTAAAGAAAACTGAGTTCATACTTGCCGCACCCTGGCACCACCCCCAAAAACAAGCCATCAGTCCTGAAGAGCTCTATCCTTCATCACCTTGATCACAGATTTTCTCACATATTTATTTATTACAATTTGTTCACTTTGTATCCCCTATGCAGCCCCCTCCCTCTTCTCCTTCCAGTTCCCAACCAGCCTCCTTATTCTACTCCTATGACCTGTCTCTAGTTCCCTCATAGGGTTGGTCCTTCTCCCCTTTCCATTTTACCCTAGATTATTAGATCTCATCCAGGCTGGCTGCATCATCTTTCTCTGCGGCCTGATTTTCAAGACATTGTTCTCCTTGTGTCCTCAATTCCCTCTACTTATGACAGTCTTTCTGCCTCCTCTCCTGCAGGATTCCCAGAGCTCTGAGGAGAGGGAGAATTTCATTTGGAAATTCCATTTGGAGCTGGGTATTTTAAGGTCTCTCTCTGCATAATATCATACTGAAGGTCTCTGTATACACCCAATTTGATGCAGAAGGAAACATTTCTGTCTATTCATGAACATGGTCCTGATCAATCAGTTACAGGCAGAGAGCAGCATATTTTAATAACAATAGCCTGGGTTGTTTGAAAATATCCACAGGATGCCCTTGCTCAGAGCTCAATTTACTGCCACCCAACCCCGTAGTAGAAGACTGTTTTTTTTTGTTTTGTTTTTTTTTGTTTTGTTTTGTTTTTTACAATTAGATGGCCTTTTGGGAAATTTATCCGTCACTATTAGGAGATCTTCTAATAAGTGATTACATACCATATTTGTCTTAATGCATTTTAGTTACTTTACACAGGATTATTTTTCCTGGTTACATCTATTTGACTCAAAATATCATGAGGTCATTTTCTTTTTTTTTTAATTTTTTTTCAATGCAGTTTATTCAGGAACCTTGAACAATCATCTGACCCTGGGTAAAGCCAGCCCACTTTAAATATCCTCTGGGTAGCCACATTTTCTCCCACGGAGGTGTCAGTCCTGCTTTTTAGTCCTTGCAAGTTGCTGGGACTTTATTCATTGTATTGAATGACAAACTTTCAGGATAGCTATGTTCTTTTAGCTATATGTCCTTCTATCTTCTACTTCTTGATGATTTGAATTGCAATGTCTCCTTGAAGCTCATCTCTTTACTTGTTTAGTTCTCAGTGAGGAAATATTTTGCAAGTGTTAGGAGGTATGGCCTTGTTAGATAATGTAATTCATATTGGAGTTATATGATAGGAGGGTGTTCTGTGAGATTTCTATGCCCATGTTAGTGACCATACAGAATGGGTTTCTATCTCTCTGTCTCTATCACTTTATATTTTTGTTTCTGTATGTCTCCATCTCTCTATTTCTGAATCTGTCTCTCTAGCTCATTCTCTTTCTTTCTTTCTCAGTCTCCCTTTTTTCTGCCTGCTGCTCATGGTTCAGTAGAAAAAGCTCTCAGTTCTACTGAAGGACTACAACAAGTTATTCTCTTGCTGATGTGACATCATGGATGGTCTCTGTAAAAATATAAGCAAGGTCCTAAATAAACACTTTTTGTTCAAAGATTTGCCTTGCTCAGAGCATTTTCACAGTGTAATTCAGTGGCTGAAGACTTATCTGTACATTTAAAAAATAGTATTGGAATCTGTGATAATATTAAGCCACATGCCAAGGACACATGGCTTTACTAATGACCACTTGATAGAAAGATATGATACTTTTCCTGGACTAAAAGTCTTAGACACAGGAACTGTCATTTCTGGGTTGTATGCTTTCAGCAGCCCATATTGAGGCATGTAGGGCTTTTCATCTTTTCTCTCAAGCAGGCTGTCCAATTGGCCTTTTTAATAACTGGCTCCTGAAACACTTACTGGCTTTCACTTGTTTCATGACTTCATTCTCCCTCTCAGCCAAGCAGCACCTAATCATTTTGATATCATAATATCATTGGGATGTCATCATAGCATTGGATGTCTTAATATAATTGTGATGTCTTACCGTTGTGAAGTCAAAATATTTTTGATGTCAAAATTCCATTGTGATATCATATAAAATCATGTCATAATATCATTGTGAAGTTATAATACCATTCTGATGTCATAATAGCATTGTGATGTCATAGTAGCATTGTGAAATAATATCATTGGGATGCCATAATATTATAATCTCATAATAGAATTGTGATGTCAAAATACCTTTGTGATATCATAATAGCATCATCATTGTGATGTTGTAATAGCAATGAAATATTATAAAAGCATTGTTAAGTCATAATAGTACTGTGAGGCCATAATACCATTTTTATGTCATAATAATTTTTTGCGGTCATAATAGCATTGTGGTGTCATAATACCATTTTGAAGTCATAAAAGCATTGGAAAACCTAATAGCATTGTAATGGCATAATACCATTGAAATGTCCTAATATCATTGAAAAGTCATACCCTTGTGAAGTCATAATAACATTGTAATGTCCTAATTCCATTGTGAGGTCATAAGACAATCATGTCCTAAGAGCATTGTTATGTTGTAAGAGAATTGTGATATCATCATAACATTCTGATGTCATAAAAGCATGAGATGTCATAATATCTTTCTGAAAGCATAATAACATTGTAATGTCTTCATAGCACTGTGATGTCTTCACACCACTGTGATGTCCTATCCCTGTGATGTCATAATAGCATATAAATCTCATACCATTTTAAAGTAAAAATACCATTTCGATCTCATAATATCATTGTGATGTCAAAATACCATTGTGATGTCATAATTGTACTAGAATGTCATACTAAAATTGCATTTTGATATCATAGTAATATTTTGATGTTTTTATGCCTTTGTGATGTCATAATATCATTGTGATATCATAACACCACTATGATGTCCTTTCATAATGATGTCAAAATAGCATTAAGATATCAGACCATTGTGATATCATAATAATGTTTTTAGGTCATAATGCCATTGTGACATAAAAAAATCTATTGTGATTACGTATCACAATATGTTGAAATATATTTGTAATATCATAATAGCATTGTGATGTTACACCACTGGTGTGTCATAATACCATTGGGATGTCATGACACCATTGTGACATCATGATTCCATTGTTATATCATAATATCACTGAGAGGTAATGACACCATTGAGATGACATAATACCATTGAGATGTCATAATAAATTGTTATATCATAATATAATTGTGATATGATAATATAATTGGGATATCATATGATAATATAATTGGGATATCATAATACCATAGTGATGTCATAACAGTACTGAGATGTCATGACAAAATTGTAATGACATAAAACCTTTGAGATGTCAGAATAAAATTCACAGCAGTGTAATGTCATAATTCCATTGTGGTGTGTCACCACAATAGTGTTGTAATAGCATTTTGATATCCTAGGAGCATTAGAATGTCATGATGAATTTTGATGTCATGATGCCATTGTGATGTCATAATCCCATTGTGATGTCATCAAAGAAATGTGATGTTATATCATTGTGATGTCATAAGAGTATTGTTATGTCATAAGAGCATTGTGAAATCCTAATATCACTGTGATATGATAACAGCATTGTGATATCAAAATGACATTGTGCTGTCATATCATAGTGATGTCATAATAGTATTGAGATATAATAATGAATATTGATGTCATGATGCCATTGTGATGTCATGATGTCATTGTGATATCATTATAGCAATGTGCTGTTATATTATTATGATGTCATAATAGCATGTGAAGTCCTAATACCATTATGATAGCATAACAGTATTGTGATGTCATCATAGCATCGTGATGTCCTAATATCATTGTGATTTCATAATAGGATTTAGATGTCATACTATTGTGATGTTCACAATACCATTGTGATATCATAATAGCATTGTGATGATATAATAGCTTTGTGATTTCATAACACCGTTGTAATGTCATTGTGATGTTATAATACCATTTAGATGTAATAACACTGTGATGTAATAATAGCTTTATGATGTTATATTAGCATTGTGATACCATGATAGCATTATGATATGAAAATTTCATGGTGATATCATACCACAATCATGTCAAAATAGCACGTCATAATAGCATTATATATCCTAATATCATTGTTAAGTCCTAATATCATTGTGAAGTCATACCATTGTGAAGTCATAATTGCATTTTGATGTCAAAATTCCTTTGTGATGTCATACTACAACCCTGTCGTAATACCATTGTGATGTCATAATAGCATTGTAATGTCAAATTAGCAAAATATTGATATCATAATAGCATTGTGATGTCAAAGTATCTTAGTGATGAAGTATAGCATTGTGAATTCATATTATCCTGACTTCCTAATAGCATTGAGATGTCATAATTGCATTATGATATAATAATATCATTGTGATGCCATTATACCATTGTGATGTCAGAAAAAACATATTTTAGTCATAACCCCATGGTGATGACATGATAGCATGATAATGTTTTATTAGCACTGTGATATTCGAATACCATTTTGACATCATCCAGTTGTGAATTCATGATATAATTGTCATGTTTGCACTGGGAAGTTATATAGCATTGTGATGTCATAATACAATTGAGATATCATAATAGCATTGTGTTGTCTTAATAAAATGATGTCCTAATAACTTTGTGATGTCATAATAGCAGAATGATGTCATAAATGCCATTGGAATGTCATCATACAATATTATTGTCATTGTGGCATTATGAAGTTATAACACCATTGTGATAGCATAATAGCATTGTGATGTAATAACAGCATTGTGATGTCAAAATAGCTTTGTGATGTAATAGAAGTGATGTCATAATAGTAATGTGATTTCATATTATAATTGTGATGTCATAATAGCATGGTAATGTCATATAACCATTGTGCAGTTATTATAACATTGTGATACATTATAGCATTGTGATGTCATCAATCCATTGTTATGTCATAATACCACTGTGATGAAATAATTGCATTGTGATATCTTCAAAGCATTTAAATGTCATAATACCACTGTGATATCATAATACAATTTTTATATCAAAATTCCATTGTGACATCATACCACAATCATGTATTAATAGCATTGGACTATCATAATAACATTGAGATGTCCTAAAATTGAATACATACCATATTTGTATTTCTACCTTTTAGTTGCTTCCCCCAGGATGATATTTCCTGGTTTCATCCATTTGCCTGAAAATATCATGAGATCGTTTTCTTATCTGAATAATACTCTGTTATGGAAATATTCCACGTTTTCCCTAAAGGAGATGGTCAGTCCTGTTCTCTAGTATTTGGAAGTTGCTGGGATGTTAAACATTGAATAACAAACTATCAGGATAACTATGGTCTTTTAGCCTAGAAGTTCCCCCATCTTCTTCTACTTCATGGTGCTTTGAATTGTAATGTCCCTTTGGAGCTCATCTATTTATATGTAGAATCCTCAGTGAGGAAATGCCTGGGAAAGTTTAGGCAGTATGACCTTGTTAGATAATATAATTCCTATTGGAGTTATATTAAAGGAAGGTATGTTTGAGGTTGATATGCCAATGAAAGTGAATGAAAGTGACTGGACAAAATGGAGTCTCTGTCTCTTGGTCTCTTTCACTTTATATCTTTGTTTCTGTCATTCCCAGTCTATTTCTGAATCTGTTGCTGTAGCTCTCTCTTTATCTGCCTCTCTCTCTCTCTCTCTCCTTTCTCTCTCTCTCTCTCTAGCTGCTGCTTGTGGATCCATATGAAAAGCTCTCAGTTGTGCTGAACTTCTAGCAGAAGATGACTGCTTACTGACATGACATCCTGTTTTTCCCTGTAAAAATATTAGCAAGGACCATTTTTTGTTAAAAAAGTTGTCTTGTTCAGCAAGCATTTTCCCAGTAAGTACTTCATTTAACAAATAATAATGGTATCAGTGATAATGTGAAAATCACATGTCAAGGACATGTAACCTTATTAATGACCACTCGAAAGAAATATGTGACACTTTTCCTTAACTAAGAGTCTTGGACACAGAAAATTCTTCTCTGGGTTGTGGGCTTTCAACTGCCCAGATTGAAGCACGTAGGAATGCTTAGCCTTTCTCAAAAACAGGCTGTCCACTTGTCCCTTTTAATAACTGGCTCCTGAAACTTTTACTGGCTTTCACATTTTGCATGGCATCATTCACCCTCTCTGCCAATCAGCACCAGATAGTCTTGAGGTTTCCATGGAAATGAGTAAACAAACTTTCCTCAGTGTCCGGTATCTCTAATCCTGTGCATAAGTGAGTTCTTCTTGTGAAACCCAACAAGTCTTTGTCTGAACCCTTTATCCAGATCCCACACCTTTACTCCTGTTTACCTCTGTGACAATGTCTGGTTAGAAATGACATTTACTGTTTATTTAACTGGACATTTTCCTAAGTAGGGAAGTTTCAAAGTGATGTGGGATTAAGGGGAATGTATCAAATGACAAGGTGGTCTCCTATGGGTGGTGAATCTGAAGTTACCTAGGTTGTGACTTTAAAGTGAGAAGTTACTGAAGTCCTCACTAAATGTACCTTCATATTCTTATTAATATCATAGGCTGGCAGGGTCAGAGGTTCCCTAGCATATTGATTCTTTAAGAGCTTGGAAATAAAAAGGGAAACAGACAATTACTGGGATTCCTTTGGCTGAAACAGATAAGATGGGTGTATAGAAAAAGAGAACTGTGGGGCAATAAACTATTTGACAGCTGTTGCTGTTCCTCATTAGTGTTGGCAATGAGCAGGGTTGCCTTGGTTGACCTGGATGGATCAGCAGTTCTATCCTACCTGGTAGTCAGTGATCAATCCTTCTTGTCTTGGTGTTTACAGTTAAAACTAGGCCTTCAGGAAAGAGAAATGGCTCAGAGGTGACACCTGAAATCATGGGTCTGAGTTAGCTTAGTAACCACTACTTCATGGCTAAGATTCTCTGCAACATAATGAATTCCTGGAAAGCATGCCTTACAACATCAAACTCTGCCCTCCTTTAGAAGAATCTTTTCTCCATGTTAATAGTCATTGTAACAGTTGTCAACTTTTGTCTTTATTCTTTATATGGGAATTTCATGTAATATACAACATCCTCCTTTTCCATTGCTTCCAGCTTCAAATTCTTACCCATGTGTTGCATTATTTTTTTTTCTTTAAAATACATCAATTTTAGTATGGGTGGTTCATATATACATTGGAATATGATCAGATTTTCAGTGCCAAGTCCCTTAAAGAATGTTGAGTTCATCCTTGTAGTACTCTGGCTCCAAACCCAAGAAGAAGCCATCAGACCTGAAGAACTGTATACTTCATCACCTTTTTCACAGTTTTAATTATGTATTTATTTATTAAATTTTTATTCAATTTAAATCCTCAATGCTGCCCCCTCCTTCTTCTGCTTCAGTTCCAACCACTATCCTTCACCTACCCCTATGCCCTTTTTCTACTTTCCTAAGAGGGGAGGTCCTCCTCGCCCTTCTAACTGACTCTAACTTATAAGGACTCATCAAGGCTGTCTGCATTATCTTTCTCTATGACTTGATTCTCAGGGTCTATTTCTCCTTGTGTCCTGCATTGCTTGTATTTATGACACTCTTCCTGCCTCCTCTCCTGTGGACTTCCCAGAGATCTGAGGGGAGGGAGAATTCAGGGGAAATCCCATTTTGAGCTGGGTGTTTTAAGGTCTCTCTCTGCATAATAATGGACTCTGTGTCTCTATAAAATTCCATTTAATGCAGAAGGAAGCTTCTCTTTGGATGCAAGAACATGGCACTGATATATGAGGTGATGACAGAGAGCAACATATTTTAATAAAAAACAGCCAGGGTTGCTTAAAATTTTCTATGAGATTCTCTGACACAACAACTTAATTAACTGACACCCAATCTCCTTAGTGGAAGACTTGTTTGTTCCCCACAGATGACATATTGGAACTTTATCCCCCACTATTAGTAGAGCTCCTAATAAGTGAATACATAGCATATTTATCTTTCTGCATTTAAGTTACTTTGCCCAGGATGATTTTTCCTGGTTTGATTTTCCTGAAAATAACACAATGTCATTTTCTTAGCAGAATAATACTCCATTATGAAAATATTCCACATTTCCCCAAAGGAGATTGTCAGCTAGAAGTTTCTGGGACTTTAATCATTGTGTTGAATGATAAACTATCAGGATAAGAACATTCTATTATCCTAAAAGTCCCTGGATCTTCTTCCACATCTTGGTGCTTTGAATTGCAATATCCCCTTGAAGCTCATGTATTTATTTGCAGAATCTCCAGTGAGGAAATAGTTGGGAAAGGGTAGGATGTATGACCTTTTTAGATAATATAATTTGTATTAGAGTTATATCATAGAAGGTATGCGTTGAGGTTGATATGCCAATGAAAGTGACCAGACAAAAAGGATTCTCTCTCTAGGTCTCTGCCAATTTATATATTTGTTTCTGTTGGTCTTGGTCTATCTATTTCTGAATCTGTCTCTCCAGCTATTTTCTCTCTGTCTCCCTCTCTCTTCCTACCTCTTGTGGTTGGAAGTGGTTCAATATGAAAAGCTTTCAGTTATGCTGAAGGACTACAACTAGATGACTGCTTACAAATGTGAAGTCCTGGTTGGTCTCTGTAAAAATATAAGCAAAGTCCCAATTATACTCTTTTTTTCAAAGATTTACCTTGATAAGGTAACATTTTCCCAGTAAGTAATTCACTGACAGAGGACATATCTATGCATTTAACAAATAATAATGGAATCTGTCATAATGTGAAACTCATATGTCAAGGAAATGTGACTTTATTAATAACCCCTTGAAAGAAATATGTGACACTTATGCTGAACTAAGAGTCTCAGACACAGGAACTAACATCTCTGTGTTTTGTGCTTTCAGCTGCCCATATTGATGCATGTAGGGCTGCTCAGCATTTTCTCAATCAGGCTGTCCACTTGGCCCTTTTAATAACTGGCTCCTGAAACTCTTACTGGCTTTCACCTGTTTCATGACATCATTCTCCCTCTCAGCCAATCATCACCTGAGAGAATCTTGAGGTTTCCATGGAGATGAATAAACAAACTTCACTCACTGTCCATTATCTCTGATCCTGTGCATGTGTGAATTTTTCTCGTGAAACCCAACAAGTATTTATTTCATTCCTTTATTCATGTTTACCTTTGTGACAATGTCAGGTAGGAAATGAAACTTTAATGTTCATTGAATTGAACTTTTTCCTAAGTAGGTAAGCTTCAAATGATTAAGGGGATTAAGGGGGATGTACTGAATGATAAGTGGTCTCCTACTGTGGTCTTGGATCTGAAATTTCCTAGGTTGTGACTTTGAACTAAGCAGTTACTCTTGTACTCACTAAATGAACCTTCACATTATTATTGATATAATAGGGTGGCAGAGTCTAGGTTTCCCTGGGTTATTGAGTCTTTAAGAACAGGGAAATTAGAAGGAAAACATAACTATAGGGACTGGTTAGTCTGAAACAGAGAAATTTCTGTGAGTGTAAAAGGAGACCAGAGGGGCAATAAAGTATTTGACAGCTAGGGTTATTCCTCACTAGTGTTGGCAACCCTCTATGAGAAGGGTTGCCTTGGGTTACGTGGCTGGATCAGCAGCTGTGTCCTACTCAGTGGTCAGTGAGGAACCCTCCTGGTCCTGTGATTTACAGTTAAAAATGGTCCTTGAGGACAGAGAAATAGTTCTGTGTTATATGCCTAGCTCACAGAGCAGATGTGTTTTCTTCTGTGACATTCCAGACAAACACTCTAAATGTAGACTTAGCTCAGGACTGCTTGTTTAGAAGTGTCACCTTATCTCATGTGGTCTGAGGTAGCTGGGAAACCACTAGTTCATGGTTAATATTCTCTGCTACATAATTAAATCCTGGAAAGCATGCCTTACAGTGCCATACTCTGCCCTCCTTTAGTGGAATCTTTTCTCCATGTTAAAAGTCATTGTAAAAGTTGTAAACATATTTTTATTGCTTATGTCAGAATTTCTTATAATATACATTATACTCCTTCTCTATTGCTCCCAGGTTCAAATTCCTAACCATGTGTCACACTATTTTTTTTTCAAAAGATCAATTCAAATATGTGTTGTTCATATACTCATTGCAACATTATCAGAGTCTCAGTGGAAGTCCCTTAAAGGAAACTGAGTTCATCCTTGCTGCTCACTGGTACCACCTCCAAAAAGAAGCCATCATTCCTAAAGAGCTCTCCTAACTTCAAAATGCTGATCAGTTTCCCTTTTGTATTTATTTATTATTATTTGTCCACACTGTATCCCTTCTGCTGCCCCCTCCCTCTTCTGCTTTCACTCCCACTGGCACTACTTCTTCTTCCTCAATGTCCTTTCTCTAGTTCACTGATAGAGGAGGTCCTCCTTCCCCTTCTATCTGACCCTAGCTTATCAGGTCTCACCAGAGCAGGATGCATCATCTTCATCTGAGGCCTGATTCTCAGGACATTGTTCTCCTGTGTTCTCAATTCCCTCTCCATATGACACCTTCTTGCCTCCCCTCCTGCAGGCTTCCCAGAGATTTGAGGAGAAAAGAATTTCATAGGGAAATCCCATTTAGAGCTCTCTGTTTTAAGGTCTCTCTGAATAATATCAAACTGTGTGTCTCAGTAGGAAATCTAATTTGATGCAGGAGGAAACATCTCTGTGGATCAAGAACATGGCACTGATCTACCATTTAAGGGTAGAGAGCAACATATTTTAATAACAACAGCCTGGGTTGCTTGAAATTTTATATAGGATGACCTGAGGTCCCAACTCAATTAACTGCCACACAAAGTCCCTAGTGGTAGACTGAGTTGGTCACAATAGATGGCCAAATGGAACTTTATCCCCCTCTATTAGGAGAACTCCTAATAAGTGAATACATAATGTATTTGTCTTTTTGCATTTTAGTCACTCACTCCAAGATGATTTCTCCTGGTTATATGCATTTACCTTAAAATATCAAGATGTCATTTTCTTAGCTGAATAGTAATCCATTATGGAAATATTCCACTTTTTCCATGAATGAGATTGTCAGTCCTGTCTTTAGTCCTTGGAAGTTGCTGGGACTTTAATCATTGTATTGAAAGACAATCTATCAGGATAGCTATGTTCTTTTAGCCTAGAACTCCCTCCATTTTCTTCCATTCCTGGTGATTTGAATTGCAATCACCCATGTATTGAAGCCCATCTGTTTACATGTATAGGGCCCAGTGAGGAAATACTTGGGAATGTTGGGAGTATGGCCTTGTTAGAAAACATAATTTCTTTTGTTTCCCTAAGTTTTTCTTGACATTTTGGTCCTTTGTATATGGGAGGGCTTATTATTATTATTATTATTATTATTATTATTATTTAGTTAATTTTGTATCTAGCCCATTGCTAAAGGTCTTTATCAGTTGTAGGAGTTCCATGGTAGAATTTTGGGGGAACTCAGGTATACTATCATACCATCTGCAAATAGTGATATTTTAACTTCTTCCATTCTTATTTCTATAACCTTGATCTTCTTCAGTTGTCTTATTGCTCTAGCAAGAACGTCTATAATTATGCTGAACAGATACGGAGAGTAGTGGGCAGCCTTGCCTTGTCCCAGATATCAACAGGAATGCTTTAAGTTTCTGTACATTGCTTTTGATGTTAGCTAAAGGCATTCTGTATATTGCCTTTACTGTATTTAGTTATGTGCCTTGTATCCTGGATCTCTCCATATACTTTAAACATGTACAGATATTGGACTTTGTAAAATGCTTATTCAGCATCTAAGGAGATTTTCATGTTTTTTTTTTCTTTCATTTTGTTAATATGGTGGATCTTCTTGATGGATTTTCACATATTGAACCACTCATGCATACTTGGGGTGAGGCCTACTTCGTCATAGTGAATGACATATCTTTGATGTGTTCTTGTATTCAGTCAAAGAAATAAAGTATCTTGGTGTGACTCTAACGAAGCATGTCAAGGACTTGTATGGAAAAAATTTCAATAATTTGAAGAAAGAATTAGAAGAAGATATCAGAGAATGGAAAGATCTCCCATTCTCATGGCTTGGCAGAATTAACATTGTAAAAATAAATGGATATCTTACCAAAAGCAATCTACAGATTCAATGCAATTCCCATCAAATTACCAACACAATTCTTTACAGACCTTGAAAGAAAAATTTTCAAATTCATGTTGAAAAACAAGAAACCCAGAATAGATAAAACAATAGTCTACAATAAAAGATCTTCTGGAGGAATCTCCATCCATGATCTCAAGCAGTAGAGAAACAGTAATAAAAACTGATGTTTCTGGCATAGAAACAGAAAGGTGAATCAATGGACCTGAAGAGAAGACCCAGGAATAAACTTAAACACTTATGGACACTTAAGTTTTGACAAAGATGCCAAAATCATATAATGGAAAAAGATAGCATCTTCAACAAATGGTGCTGGTTTAACTGGATGTCTACATGTAGAAAATGCAAATAGATACATACATATCATCCTGCACAAAACTAAAGTCCAAGTGGATCAAAGACTTCAACATAAATCCAGACACATTAATTGGGTTAGAAGAAAAAGTGGAGAGGAGCCCTGAACTCATTGGTACAGGAGAAAACGTCCTGAACAGAACATCAGCAGCACAGGTTCTAAAAGCATAAATTAATAAATTGGATGTCATGACACTGAAAAGCTTCTGTAAAGCAAAGGATACCATCATCAACACAAAATGAATGCCTACAGATTTTGAAAAAATATTCATCAAGCCTCTATGTTACAGAAGTCTAATATCCAGTATATATAAAGAATTAAAGAAGTTGAAAAGCAACAAATCAAGTAAGCAAATTTAAAGAAATGAGGAGCAGACTAAACATAGCAGACTAAACATAGCACTGGTGACTTTATTAAAGACCACTTGAAAGAAACATAGTATTCTCAATAGAGGAATATCAAATGGCAGAGAAACACTTAAAGAAATGTTTAATGTAATTAGTCATCAGGGAAATTCAAATCAAAACTACCCTGAATTTCACCTTACACTATCTCAATGGCTAAGATCAAAATCTCAAGTGACAACACATGCTAGAGAGATTTTGGAACAAAGAGAATCCTCCTACACTTCTAGTGGGAATGTAAACTTGTACAAACACTCTGGAAATCAACTGACACTTTCTCAGATAACTAGGAATAGCACTTCCTCAAGATCCAGCATATATTCAAAAGAGGCTCAAGTACACAATAAGGACATTTGCCCAACCATGTTTGAAGAAACTTTATTTGTAACTAGCAGAACCTAGAAACAACACAGATTCCCCTCAACTGAAGAATGTATACAGAAATTGTGGTACATCTACACAATGGAATATTACTCAGCCATGAAAAATAAGGAAATCATGAAATTTGAAGGTAAATGGTGGGAACTGGAAAAGATCTTCCTGGGTGAACTATCCCAGAAACAGAACGACACACACGCAATATACTCACACATATAGACACATAATATAGGATAAACCTACAAAAATCTATACATCTATAAATAAAATAATCAAGAGGGAGGACTCTGGCTAAAATGCCCAATAATCATCCTTAAAAAAAAGAATGGACATCAAAATAAGAAATCAGGGAACAAAGTAGGAACCTGCCCCAGAGAGCCTCTGAATGGCTCTGCTTTGCAGAAGATCAAAGATGCTGAGACTTATGGCCAACAGTTGGGTGGACTGTATGGAATCTAATGAAAGAAATGGGAAATACTAAGATATGGAGAGGACAGGAGCTCCACATGGAGAGCAACGAAATAAAAATTCTGCACACAAGAGTCTTTCTTGAGACTATACTCCAAGGAAATACCATGCATGGAGATAGTCAGAATCCCTGCACAGAAGTAGACTATGACACTTCATTGTTCAGGTAGGTTCCATAGTAACAGGAACAAGGACTGCCTCTGACATGAACTGGTTGGCCTACTCTTTAAAAATCACACCCTGAACGGTCAGCAGCCTTAACAGGCCACAGAGAAAGACAATGCAGACACTCCTGATGAGATCTGATAGACTAGGATCAGAAAAAAGAAGAGGAAGACCTCCCCTATCATTGAACTTGGGGAGGATCATGGGTAGACAAGGGTGATATAGGGAGGAGAGGATGGAGGAGTTTATGGAGGAATACAAAGTGAATAAAATGTAATTAATAAAATTTAAAATGCAAAGTATTAAAATGCATAATTCCTTTGGGTGTTATTTATAGGAGGGTGTATTTGAAGGTTGATATGCCAATAAAAGTAGCAAAATGGAGTTTATTTCTGTCTCTGTCAATTTGTATCTTTGTTTCTGTCAGTCTCAGTCTTAGTATTTCTGAATATGTTTCTCTGGGTATTTCTCTCTCTTACTCTTTCTATCACCCTCTCTCTGCCTGCTGCTGTGGTTCGGTATGAAAAGCTCTCATTCTGCTGAAGGACTACAAGATGACTGCTTGTCAATGTGACAACCTGGATGGTCTCTGTAAAAATATAAGCAAGCAGCCAATTAAACACTTTTTCTTCAAAGATTATCCTTTGTTAGGGAACATTTTTGCAGTAAGTAATTCACTGGCTGCGGAGATATCTGTGCATATAACAAATAATAATGGAATCTGTCATAATGTGGAACTCACATGTTGAGCACTGGTGACTTTATTAAAGACCACTTGAAAGAAATATGTGACACTTTTCCTGAACTAAGAGTCTTGGAAACAAGAACTGTCATCTCCACGTTGTATGTTTTCAGCTACCCAGATTGAGGCACGTAGGCCTGCTCAGCCTTTCTCTAAAGCAGGATGTCCACTTGATCCTTTTAATAACTGGCTCCTGAATCTCTTACTGACTTTCACCTTTTGCATGGCATCATTCTACCTCTCAACCCATCAGTACCTGAGAGAATCTTGAGGTTTCCATGGAGATGAGCAAACAAACTTTCTTCAGTGCCCAGTGTCTCTTTTTCTGTGTACAGGTTACTTTTTCTTGTGAATCCCAACAAGCTTTTATCTCATCCCTTTATCCAGATACCACATCTTTACTATTGTTTGCCTCTGTGACAATGTTAGCTAAGAAATGAAACTTTAATGTTTATTAAACTGGACATTTTCTTAAGCAGAGAAGCTTTAACGTGATGTGGGATTTAGGAGAATGTACCAAATGACAAGGTGGTCTCCTATGGTTGTCTTGGATTTAAGATTTCCTAGGTTGTGACTTTGAACTGAGCAGTTACTGATGTACTCACTAAATGAACCTTCACATTTTTATTGATATAATAGGCTGGCAGGGACTAGGGTTCCTTGTATTATTGAGTCTTTAAGAGTAGTAAAAAAGGAAGGAAAGCAGACAGTTCCTGGGACTTGTCTGGCTGAAACAGAAAATGATCTGTGTATGTAAAAGGAGAACTGAGAGGCAATAAACTATTTGACAACTGGTGCTGTTCTACCCTTGTTTTGCCAACCCATTATGAGCATGGTTAACTTGGACAATTGGGCTGGATTTTCAGATTTATACTACTCAGTGTTCAGTATGGAACCCTCCTGGTGCTGTTGTTTACAGTTAAAACTGGTCCTTTAGGACAGAGTAATTGTTCCATCTTATAAGCTTAGGACACGAGAGCAGCTGTATTTCTAGCAGTGTTCCTCCAGACAAAGCATCTAACAGTAGTGTTAGGCCCATGACTTCTGGTTCAGTGGTGCCAGCTGAGCTCATGCGATTTGAAGTAGCTTGCTCACCACTAGTTCATGGATAGGATTCTCTGCTACATATTGAGTTCCTGGAAAGCATGCCTTACAATTTCAAACTCTGCACTCCTTTAGTAGAATCTTTTCTCCATGACAGAGACATAATAAATATTGTCATCATATTACTTTTAATGATTATGTGGGAAATTCATACACTCCTTTTCCATTGCTTCCAGGTTGAAATTTCTATCCATGTGTTACATTATTTTTCTTGTATTGAAACATATCAATTGAAGTACGTATTGTTCATATACTCATTGAAAAATGATCAGATTCTCAGTGCAATGTTCCTTAAACAAAACTGAGTTCATCTTTGCTGCATGATGATACCACTCAGAAGAAGTGGTAGCCATCAGTCCTGAAGACCTCTACAATTCATCACATTGATCAAAGTTTGTCTTATGTTTTTCCTTACTGTGATTTGTTCACTTTGTATCCCCTTTGCTACCCCTTCCTTCTTCTCCTTCCAGCCTCCTTCTTCTACCCCTATTCTTTTTCTCCAGTTTCCTGATAGGTGCGGTCCTCCTTCCCTTCTATCTAACCATAGCTTATCAGGTCTCATCTTCTTCTGGGGTCAAATTCTCAGGCCATTGTATACCTTGTGTCCTCAATTCCCTCTAATTATGACACTCTTCCTGCCTCCTCTCCTTCAGGCTTCCCATGGCTCTTTTGGGAGGGAGAATTCCATAGGGAAATCCCTTTAGAGCTGTTTTTTTTTAAGGTCTCTATCTTCATAATATTAGACTGTGGTTCTGTGGATACAATTCCAACTGATAAAAAATGAAGCATCTCTGTGGATGCAAGAACATGGCACTAATCTCTTAATTAAGGGCAACAGCAGCATATTTTAATAACAACAGCTTGGGTTAATTGAAAATTTTTATATGATGCCCTGGACCCACAGCTCAATTAACTGCCACACAATCCCATAGTCACAAACTGGTTTCGTCACAATGGATGGCCTATTGGTACTTTATCCCAGATTTTAAGAGACTCTCTAATAAGTGAATACATACTATATTTGTCTTTCTGCATTTTAGTTTCTTCACCCAGGATGATTTTTCCTGATTACATCCATTTGCCTAAAAATACCAAGATGTCATTTTCTAGCTGAATAATACTTTGTTATGGAAACATTCCACATTTTCCCAAAAGAAGATTGCTGGTCCCTTTATTTAGTCTTTGGAAATTGCTAGGCCTTTAGTCATTGTATTGATTGAGAAACTTTCAGGATAACTGTGTTCTTTTAGCCTAGAAGATCCCGCAATCTTTTTCCACTTCCTGGTAGTTTGAATTGCAATTACACCTTTAAGCTTTTCTATTTATAAGATTAGTCCCCAGTGAGGAAATGGCTGTGAAAAGTTAGATTGTATGGCCTTGTTAGATAATGTAGTTCCTTTTGGAGTTATATTATAGGATGGTGAGCTTTGAGATTGATATGCCAATGAAAATGACCAGACAGAAGGGAGTATCTGTCTCTTGGTCTCTGTCACTTTATATCTTAGTTTTGTCTGTCTTGGTCTCTCTATTTCTGAATCTGTCAGTCTAGCTAATTCTCTCTCAGTCTCCCTCTCTCTGCCTACCAGTTATGATTCAGAATGAAAAGCTCTCAGTTCTGCTGAAGGAAAACAACAAGATGAATGCTTGCTGACATGACATCCTGGATAGTCTCTCTAAAATATAAGCAAGGTCCCTATTTAACGGATTTTGTTCAAAGAGTTGCTTGTTCAGAGAGCATTTTCACAGTAAATAATTCACTAACTGAGAACATATCTGTGCATTTAACAAATAATAATGAAATCTGCAATAATGTGAAAGTCATATGACTTTCTAATGACCACTGGAGAGAAATATGTGACACTTTTCCTGAACTAAGAGTCTTGGACACAGGAACTGTCATCTCTGGGTTGTGTGCCTTCAGCTACCCAGACTGAGGCATGTAGGGCTACTCAGCCTTTCTCTCAAGCATGCTCTTCACTTGGCCCTTTTTAATTACTGACTCCTGAAATTCTCACTGGTTTTCAACTGTTGCATGACTTTGAACTGAGAAATTACTCCCATTCTCACTAAGTGTACCTTCATATTCTTATTGATATAATAGGCTAGCAGAGTCTAGGGTTCCCTGGGGTATTGAGTCTTTAATAGCAGGGAAAAAAGAAGGAAAGTGGGTAATTCCTGGGATTAGTTTGGGTGAAACAGAGAAAGAACAGTGAGTGTAAAAGGAGAAGCGAGGGGCAATAAACTTTGACAGCTGGTTCTGTTTCACACTACTGTTGCCTTGGCTGACTTAGCTGGATGAGAAGCTGTGTTATCCTCAGTGGTCAGTGAGGAACCCTCTTGGTCCTGAGGCAAACAGTTAAAACTGGGTCTTCAGGACAAAGTAATAGGTCTGTGTTATATGAATAGGACACAAGAGCAGCTGTGTTTCTTGCTGTGGTCCTCCAGAAAAACCCTCCAGAATAGTTTAGCATCAGAACTGCTTGTTCAGAGGTGCCAGCTGAGCTCATGGTGTCTGAGGCTGGCTGGGTAACTACTAATTCATGGCTAGGATTCTCTGCTGCATAACGAGTTCCTGCAACGCATGCCTTACAAAGTCAAAATCTGCTCTCCATTTGTGGAATCTTTTCTCCATGTTAAAAGTCATTGTAAAAGTGAAAAACATATTATTTTTACTGATTATATGGGAATTTCATATAATATACATTACAGTCTTTTTCCAATGATCTGGGGTTCAATTTTTTACCCATGTGTCACAATTATTTTTTCTTTAAAATACCTCAATTGAAGTATGTGTTGTTTATATACTCATTGGAACATGATAAGAGTCTCAGTGCCAAGTCCCTTAAAGAATCTGAGTTTATGCTTGCCAAAACCTGGACTACCCTCAAGAAGAAAGCATCTGTACTGATGAGCTCTTTACTTTATCACCATGATCACAGTTTTTCTTATGTATGTATTTATCAAAATTTGTTCACTTTGTATCCCCTATGCTGCTCCCTCCCTCTTCTCCTTCATGTCCCCCATCCCCTTTAATTTAAGCCCCTATGCCCTTTCTCTAGTTCCCTGATTTGGAAGGACCCCCTCCCCCTTCTATCTAACCCTAGCTTATCAGGTCTTATCAAGGCTGGCTGCATCATCTTCCTCTGCAATCTGATTCTCAGGGCATTGTTATTCTGTCCTCTACTTATCTCATTCTTCCTGCCTCTTCTCCTACCACCTTCCAAGAGCTCTAAGGGGAGGGAGAATTTCATAATGAAATCCCATTTAGAGCTGGGTTTTTTTAAGGTCTTTCTCTGCATAATATCAGATTGTGGGTCTCTATACATTCCCATTTGATGCAGAAGGAAGCATCTCTTTGTGTACAAGAAGATGCCACTAATCTATTAGTTGAGGGCAGAGAGCAATTTATTTAAATAACAACAGCCTGAGTTACTTGAAAATTTTCATAGGATGCCCTGGCCTCACAACTCA
Source organism: Meriones unguiculatus (assembly GCF_030254825.1). NCBI lineage: Eukaryota > Metazoa > Chordata > Mammalia > Rodentia > Muridae > Meriones > Meriones unguiculatus. The sequence continues at coordinate 1,961,807 of NW_026843711.1, read as the reverse complement.
AGTCACTCCCACCCAGTCCCCTTAGTTGAAGACTGGTCTGGTCACAATACATGTCCTATTGGAACTTTTACCCCATAATTAGGAAATGCCTTAATAAGTGAATACATACCAAATTTGTCTCTCTTCAATTTTATTTACTTCACCCATGATTTTTTTTTCCTGGTTCCATAAATATGCTTCAACTTCGATGTAATTTCTTAGCTGAATAATACTCCGTTATGGAAATATACCACATTTTCCCCAAAGGAGATTGTAACACCTGCTCTGTAGAACTTGGAAATTGCTGGGACATTAATCATTGTATTGAATGACAAATTAACAGAATGACTATGTTCTTTTAGCCTAGAAGTCCCTCCATCATCTTCTTCTTTCTGGTGATTTGAATTGCAATATCCCTTTGAAGCTCATCTATTTACATGTTGAGTCCTTAATGAGAAACCTTCTGGGAATTGTTAGGAAGTACCGCCTTGTTGGATAATATTATTCCTTTTGGGGTTATGTAATGGAAGGTTGTGCTTTGAGGTTGATATGAAAAGGATCAAGAGAATTGAATATCTTTCTCTTGGTCTCTGTCATTTATATCTTTGTGTTGGTCTCATTCTCTCTATTTCTGAACTTGTCTCTCTAGCTCTTTCTCTCTCTGTCTCTCTGTCTCCCTCTCTCTGACTCTCTGTCTCTCTCTGCCTCCCCCTCTCTGGCTGCTGTCTGTGGTTCATTATGAAAAGCTCTCAGTTTTGCTGAAGGACTATAAAAAGATGAGTGCTTGCTGACATGACATCATGGATGGTCTCTGTAAAAATATAAGCAAGGTCCCAATTAAACACTTTTCATTGAAATATTTGCATTGGTCAGGGAGCATATTCACAGAAAGTAATTCACTTACTGTGGACATTTCTGTTCATTTAATCAATAATAATGGAATTTGTGATAATCTGAAAGTCACAAGTCAAGGACCCGTGACTTTATTAATAAACACTTGGAAGAAATATGTGACACTTTTCCTGAATTCAGAGTCTTGGATACAGGAATTGACATATCCAGATTGTGTATTTTCAGCAGCCCAGATTGAGACATGTAGGGCTGCTCATCCTTTTCTCAAGCAGACTGTCTACTTGTCCCTTTTAATGACTGGCTCCTGAAAGGATTACTGGCTTTCACCTGTTTCATGATATCATATTACCTATCAGCCAATTAGCACCTGAGAAAATTTTGAGGTTTCCAAGGAGGTAAGTAAACAAACTTTCCTCAGTGTCGGGTATCTCTAATCCTGTGCACACTTTACTTTTATTGTAAAATCCAACAAGCCTTTATGTCATCCCTTTATCTAAGAGCAACAACTTTACTCCTCTTCATGTCATGACAATGTCAGGTAAAAAATGAAACATTTGTGTTTATTTAATTGGACAGTTTCCTAAGTAGGAAAGCTTCAAAGTGATGTGGGATTAAGGGGAACGTACAAAATAACAATGTGATCTCCTGCTGTGGTCTTGGATCTGAAATTTCCTAAATTGTGACTTTGAGCTGAACAGTTACTTGTGAACTCACTAAATGTAACTTCACGTTATTTGTGATATAATAGGTATGTGGTGTCTAGAGTTAGCTGGGATATTGAGTGTTTAAAAGCAAGAAAAAAGAAAAGGAACCCTAACAATTCCTGGGACTGTTTTGGCTGAAATAGAGAAATATCAATGAGCATAAAAGGAAAACTGAGAGTTATAATGTATTTGACAGCTGGCATGTTCAGCACTAGTGTTGGCAAACCACAAAGAGCATGGTTTCTTTAGCTGACCTGGCTGGATCAGGAGCTATGTCCTACTCAGTGGTCAGTGAGGAACCCACTTTGTCCTGGGATTTAGTTTAAAATATGCCATCAGGACAGACTAATGGATCCGTGTTACATACCGATGACAGAAGAGAAGCTGTTTTTCCTGCTCTTGTCCTCAAGAAAAACTTTCTAAAGGTAGTGTCAGTGCCAGAATTGCTTGTTCAGATGTGCCATCTTAGCTAATGGGGTCTGAGGTAGCTGGGTAACCACTAGTTCATGGCTACTATTCTTTGCTACATAATGAGTTCCTGGAAACATACCTTATAAAGTCAAATTCTGCCACCCTTTAGCAGAATCTTTTCTCCATGTTAAAAGTCATTGTAAAAGTTGTCAACATGTTAATTTTTTTGATTATGTGGGAATATCATATAATATACATTACCGTCTTTCCATTACTCCCAGTACATTCCTACCCATGTGTTACACTAAATTCATTTCCTTTAAAATATGCCAATTGAAGTATGTATTTTTCTTATAATCATTGGAACATGATCAGAGTCTCACTGTCAAGTCCCTTAAAGAAAACAGACTTCATACTTGCTGCACACTCTCACCACCACCATGAAGAATCCTTCAGTCTTAAAGAGGTCTATACTTCATCAACTTGATCATAGTTTTATTATATATTTATTATGATTTGTTCATTTGTATCTCCTTTGCTGCCCACTCCCCTTATCCTTCCTGTCTCACCCACCCTTCTTCATCTAACTCTATGCCCTTTATTTAGTTCCATGATAGGGAAGCCCTCCTCACCTTTCTATCTGAAACTAGCTTATCAGGTCTCATCTTGCTGGCTGTATCATCTTCTTCTGCAGCTTGATTCCAAGGACATTGTTCTATTTGTGTCCTCAATTCCCTCTACTTATGACACTCTTTCTGCCTCATCCCCTGAAAGCTTCCCCAGAGCTCTAGAGGAAGGGGAATTTCATAGAGAAATCCTATTTAGAGCTGAGTGTTTTAAGGTCTCTCTCTATGGCTAATATCGGACTGTGGATCTCTGTATGCAATCCCTTTTGATGCAGAAGAAAGCATCTCTGTGGATCCAAGAACATGGCACTAATCTATCAGTTGAGGGTAGAACAACATATTTTAATAACAACAGCCTGGGTTGCTTGACAATTTCCATAGGATGCCCTGGCCCAATAACCAAATTAACTGCCATCCAATCCCCCTAGTGGAAGACTGATTTGGACACAGTAGATGGCCTATTGAAACTTTATCCCCCACTATTAGGACACCTCCTAATATTTAAATACATACCATATTTATCTTTCTGCATTTTAGTTACTTCACTCAGAATGATTTTTCCTGGTTTCATTCATTTGTTTGAAAATATTTTATTGTCATTTTCTTAGGTGAATAATATTTCATTATGGATATATTTATTCAAATATTATATTATATATATTCAAATGGATATATTTCAAGGAGATTTTCATTCCTGTTCTTTAGTCTTGGAAGTTGGTGGGACTTTAATCATTGTATTTAATGACAAATTTTCAGAATAACAATATTCTTTTAGCCTAGAATTCCATCCATCTTCTTCTACTTCCTGGTGATTTGAATTGCAATCTCCCTTCAAAGTCAATCTATTTACAGGTGGAGTCCCCAGAGAGGAAATGTCTGTTAAGGGTTAAGATGTATGGACTTATTAGATAATATAATTTCTTTTGTTTCCCTGATTTTTTTGTCAGGCCTTTTGTCTTTTTATATCAGTGGGCTACTGATTTTTTTTTGAGTTACTTTTGTATCCAGCCACCTCGCTGAAGGTGTTTATCAGCTGTAGGAATTTCCTGGTAGGTTTTTGGCGGTCACCCAGGTATACTATCATATCATGTGCAAATAGTGATACCTTGACATCTCCCTTTCTTATTTGTATTCCCTTGATCTCCTTCAATCGTCTTACTGCTCTTGCAAAGACTTCTAGAACTGTGTTGACTAGATATAGACAGAGCAGGCAGCCTTTACTTCTCACTGAATACAGTGGGATTGCTTTAATTTTCTCTCTATTTAGTGTGATATTGGCTATAGGCTTGATGTATTTTCCCTTTACTATATTAAGATATGTGCCTTGTATCCCTGACCTCTCCTATACTTTAAGGATGAATGGATGTTGGATTTTGCCCAGTGCTTTTTCAGCATCTAAGGAGATCATCATATGTCTTTTTTTCTTTCATTTTTTCAATATAGTGGATCACCTTGATGGATTTCCATTATTTGAAATATCCTTGCATACCAGGGATGAAGCCTACTTAGTCATATGGAAGATATTATTGAGGGTGTCTTGTATTTGGTCAAAGACATAAAGTACATTTGGATGACACTAACAAGCAAGTCAAAGGCTTATATGAAAAAAAATTCAAGTCTCTGAAGAAAGAATTAGAATAAGGTATCAGAAGATGGAAAGATCTCCCATGTTCATGGCTTGGCAGGCTTAACATTGTAAAAATGGCCATCTTATCAAAACCAATTTACAGATTCAAAGCAATTCCTATCAAATTACCAACACGATTTTTTTACAATCTTTAAAGAAAAATTCGCAACTTCATATGGAAAAACAAGAAACCCAGAATTGCTAAAACCATCCTTTACAATAAAAAAATCTTCTGAAGGTGTCTCCATCCCTGATCTCAAGCTGTGTTATAGAGCAACAGTAATAAACACTGCATGGTACTGACATACAAAAAGAATGGTGAATCAGTAGAACCAAAGGGAAGCACCAGAAATAAACTTAAACACTTATGGTCACTTAAGTTTCAACAAAGATTCCAAAAGCATATAATTAAAAAAAGATATCATCTTCAACAAATGGCGTTGGTCTAACTGAATGTCTACATGTATAAAAAAATGCAAATAGATCCCTACTTATCACCCTACACAAAACCTAAGTCCAAGTGGATCAAAGACCTCAATATGATGCTCTTTGGGTGGATGACACCTAAATGAACATCAGTACAAAGTCCCAATTTATTTCTAATATCAGAGATCAGACCTCTACTCTTGCCTGATGCGTCTAAAACAAAAAGGGGGAACTGTAGAGACCTGCATAATGCCGCACCTTAAAGATGGAACTGGTTTCTGCCTTCCACCTTCCCAATGGTGAGTGCTCTCTGTCACGAACAACTCCACATTTGGCTAAGGCCAAGGATCTGGCTTGCTTCCTTGTATGTGGACCTATCTGCATTGCCCACATGGCACGCTGAGGTTGGCTACCCAGAGGCTATTTAAGCTGTGGGCTGGCTTTCCCCAGGGTCAGAAGATTGTTCAAGGTTCCTGAATAAACTGCATTGAAAAAAAAAAAAAAAACAGACACATTAAATCGGGTAGAAGAAAAAGTAGGGAAGAGCCTTGAAATCATTGACACAGGAAACAAGCTCCTGAATAAACACCTAAAGCATAGGATATAAGACCAACAATGAGTAAATGGGACCTCATGAAACTGAAAAGCTTCTGGAAAATCCTTCAGTCTTAAAGAGTTCTATACTTCATCAACTTGATCATAGTTTTTATTATATATTTATTTATTATGATTTGTTCATTTGTATCTCCTTTGCTGCCATCAAAGAAAGCAAAGACTGTCATCAAAACAAAAGGAATGCCTACAGATTTTGAGAGAATCTCGACCAAGCTTCTATGTGACAAAGGACTTTTTTTTTGGAATTTTAAAAAATTATTTATTAATTACACTTTATTCACTTTGTATCCCCCCTGTGGTTCCCTCCCCCCTCTCGTCCCAATCCCTCCCTTCCTCCACCCTCTGCATGCATGGCCCTCCCCAAGTCCACTGATAGGGAGGTCTTCTTTTCCTTCCTTCTGATCCTAGTCAATTAGGTCTCATCAGGAGTGGCTGCATTGTCTTCTGTGTCCTGGTAATGCTGCTTCGTGACAAAGGACTTTTATCCAGTATATATAAAGAATTAAAGAAGTTGAAAAGCAACAAATAAAGTATTCCAATTTAAAAAGGGGAACAGAGCTAAACAGAGAATTCTCTATGGAGGAATATTGTATGGCAGTGAAACACTTAGAGAAGTGCTCAATGTCATTAGCCACCAGGGAAATGAAAATAAAAATGACCCAGAAATTTGCACACATCAAAATGGCCAAGTTCAAAAACTCAAGTGACAACACATGCTGGATTGATTGTGGTCAAAGGGGAACAGTCCTCATTGCTGGGGGGAATGTAAACTTGTATAACCACTCTGGAAATCAATCTAGTGCTTGGAAAAGTGCTTCCTCAAGATTCAGATATCCACCTCTAGTCATATATCCTAAAGAGGCTCAAGTACACAATAAGGACATTTGCTCAACCATGTGTGTAGCAGCTTATTTGTAAAAGCTAGAATTTGATTAATTACAGTTGTGGGATCAAAGGGAACACAAAGGAAGGTAGGTCAGCCAGTGGCTATCTTCTGAGGAAAGTTCTAAAATGGGAGATATAAAAGTAGGAATGGTGAAGGAGCATAGACACTGGACAGGCAGCTCTATGTTGAGTTTCTAATGGAAGCATGGAAAGCACCAGCTGGAGAGTCTGTACCTATGTGTCAGCATGACTTATTCATGTCTTTATTTTCTGAAAATCTTCACTTGGCTGTATGGAACCTATGAGTGGAATCTGCAACTCTCCTGACTATAGTTAGGTATTGGTTGTTATTCCATCTTTGTTCAAAATTAGTGTAATGCTTTTATTTCTTTATATAAAAATACATTGTTGGCTACCTTGATTAGATAGAAGAAAGTGTTATTGGAGTCAGAGCCTCACTGTGTATTCCTTTGAATTGTAGGCAGCTCTAAAAAGAACAACAAAGATGCTAAGGGTTTCCTCAACAAAGGCGAGTACCAACAGGCATGAGATGATTCACCCTTGGAATCAGGGACGGGTGCTAAGTAGACAAGTAATTTGCAGTTTTCTTTGTAACTTGCATCTTCTCTAATATCAGCAGGAAAGGCCATCCATCATCTAGGGTTAAAGTACATTATGTACCTTGCTCAAGCTGGCAGAGTTAATGAAACGATGAACAGGGATTTGAACTCAACTCTGACCAAATGAAGGTCATCTTTTCTTCATGTCTCTTTGTTGAGCTTTTTTGCTGTTCAGAGAAAATGAAAAATGGGGAAAAATAGACAAAAACCAAAATACAAAATGTACCCACCTTGCTACTTAATATAGCTCTTATAATACTTCTTACTAATTTCTTTCTGTATTTCTGTCTTTGGTATAGAGAAATGTTGCTGATCGTTGCATGTAAATTTTGTACTCTGAACTCAATGGCAGGCTCTTTGACCTCCCCACCCCCCAAGGGAGGAGCAGTCCTGCTATGCCACAGAGGAGGACTTTGCAGACAGTCGTAAAGATACCTGATAAAACAGGGTCAGATGAAAGGGGAGGAGGTCCTCCCCAATCAGTGGACTTGGAAAGGGGCAGGGAGGAGATGAGGGGGATAGGGTGGGGATGGGAGGGAATGAGAGAGTGGGATACAGAATTAATAAAATGTAAATAATAATAATAATAATAATAATAATAATAATAATAATAAAATTATACTCTGAAAAAAAAAGCCAGAATTTGGAAAAAAAAACAGGATGCCCCCTCAACTGAAGAATGGATACAGAACTACTTCTGGAACATCTAAGCAATGGAATAATACTCAGCAAAGAAAAACAAGGAAATCATGAAATTTGCAGGAAAAAGGGGGGAACTGGAAAGTATCATCCTGAGTGAGCAATTCCAGAAGTAGAAAGACACATAATATGTAATGGACTCACTAATGCAGACATAAAATATAGGATAAACCTACTCATATATATACACAGAAAGCAACAAATGATAAGAGAGGACTCTAGCTAAAATGCTCAGCCTCCATTCTAAAAGGCAAACATGATGGACATCAGAAGGAGGAGAAAATAGAGAACAATTAAGAGCCTGGCACAGAGGGCCTCTGAAAGGCTCTGCCTTACAGACTATCAAAGCAGAGGCTGACACTTATGGCCAACTGTTGGGCAGAGTGCATGGAATCTAATGAAAGAAGTAGGAAGTAATAAGATCTGAAGAGGACAGGAACTCTACAAGGAGAGCAACAGAACCAAAATATCTGAGCACAAAATATCTGATCTTTCTTTAGACTCTTACACCAACCAAGTACCATGCATGTTGATAACCTAGAACCCTTGCACAGGTGTAGCCCATGGATGTTCAGTGTCTAAGGAGCTTCCAAAGTAATGGGAATAGGGACTGTCTCTGACATGAACTGGTCTTGCTGTTGGTCAACTCACCCTAATGGGGGAGCAGGCTTACCAGTTCACAAAGGAAGACAATGCAGCCACATGATGAAATCTGATAGCCTAGGATCAAAAGGAAAGAGAGGAAGATCTCCACTATCAGTGTACTTGTGGAAGTGCATGCTTGGAGAAGGGGGAGGAAAGATTGAAAGGAGGAAATGAAAGGAGTAACTATGAGGAAACAAATTTTCCTCGATGCCCAGTATCTCTGACCTGTGAACACTTAACTTTTTTTTGTGAAACTCAGCAAGCCTTTATCTCATCCCTTTATCCAGATCCCACAGCTTTACTCCTGTTTACCTCTGTGACAATATGAATTACAAAATGAAACTTTAATATTATTTAACTGGACAGTTTCCTAAGTTGGGAAGCTTCAAAGTAATGTGGGATTGAGGGGAATGTCCCGAATGACAAGGTAGTCTCATAATGTGGTCTTGGATCTGAAATTTGAACTAAGCAGTTATTCATGCACTCACTAAATGTACCTTCGCATTCTTGTTGACATGATAGGCTGGCATGGTCTAGGTGTTCTGGGGGTAGTGCACCTTTAAAAGCAGTGAAAAGACAAGGTAACCAGACAATTACTGGGACTGGTTTGGGTGAAACAGTGAAAGATCTGTTCATGTGAAAGGGGAACTGAGGGGCAATAAATTCTTTGACAGCTTGTGCTGTCCCACACTAGTGTTGGCAAACCTCTATGAGGAAGGTTGCCTTGGCTGACATGGCTGGATTGGCAGCTGTGACCTACTCAGTGGAAAGTGAGCAATCCTTCTTGTCCTGGGGTTAACAACTAAAACTGGTCATTTAGAACTGAGAAATGGTTCCCTGTTATATGCTGAGGACACAGGAGCAAAAGTGTTCCTTGATGTTGTCCTCTAGACAAGCCATATAAACATAGTGTTAATACCAGAACTGCTTTTTCAGAAGTGCCACATGAGTTCATGGGAGTCTGAAGTAGCTAGTTTATGGATAGGATTCTCTGCTGCATAATTAGTTCCTGGAAAGCATTCCTTACGCAGTCAAATTCTGCCATCCTTTGGTGGGATATTTTCTCCATGTTAAAAGTCATTGTAAAAGTGGTCAATGTATTATTTTTATTGATGATGTGGGAATTTCCTATACTATATATTATTCTGCTTTTCCAATGCTCCCAGGTTCAAATTCCTACCCATGAGTCATACTAATTTTTTTTAAATACACCAATGCAAGTATGTGTTATTCATATACTCATAGGAACATGATCAGAATCTCAGTGCCAACTCCCTTAAAGCAAACTGAGTTCATCCTTACCACACTCTGACACCAACCCCAAGAAGGAGCCATCAGTCCTGAAGAGCTTTATACTTCACCACTTTCATAACAGTTTTTAAATGTATTTCTATATTATGATTTTTAAATTTTGTATCCCCTCCACAGCCCCCTCCCTCTTCTCCTTCCAGTCCCACCCACAATCCCTCTTCTACCTCCATGCCTTCTCTCTAGTTCCCTGATAGGGGAGGCCCTCCTCCCCCTTCAAACTACCCTATCTTATCAGATCTCAACAAGGATGGCTGCATCTTCTTCTATTGCCTGATTCTCAGGGCATTGTTCTCCTTGTGTCCTCAGTTGCCTCTAACTATGACACTCTTCCTGCCTCCTTTCCTCCAGGCTTCCCAGAGGTCTGAGGGGAGGGAGAAATTCATTGTTAAATCCCATTTAGATCTGGGTGTTTCAAGGTCTCTCTCTCTCTCTCTGCCTAATATCGGACTGTGAGTCTCTGTATGCAATCACATTTCATGCAGACTGAGGAGTCACTTTGGATGCAAGAACATGACTCTGATCTATTATTTGAGGGCAGAGAGCAACATATTTTAAACTAATTGCCTGGGTTGCTTTAAAATTTCTGTAGGGTGCCCTGGCACCTACTCAATTAATCACCCAATCACCCTAGTGGAAGACTGGTTTGGTCACAATTAGATGGCTTATAGAAACTTTAACACCCACTATTAGGAGACCTCCTAAAGTGAATACATTCCATATTTGTCTTTCTGCATTTTAGTTACTTCACATTGGACAATTTTTCCTGGTTCCATGCATTTACCTGAAAATATCTTGTCATTTTCTTAGATGAATAATACTCCCTATGGAAATATTCCTCATTTTCTCCAAAGGAGATTGTGAGTCCTCTTCTTTACTCCTTAGAAGTTGCGGGGACTTTAATCATTGTATTGAATGAGAAACTATCAGGATAACTATGTTCTTTTAGCCTAGAAGTCCCTCAATCTTTTTCTACTACCTGGTGATTTCAATGTCAATGTCCTCTTGAAGCTCTTCTATTTACATGTTGAGTCCCCAGTGAGAAAATGTCTGGTTAGTGTTAGGAGGTATGGCCTTGTTAGATAATATAATTCTTATTGGAGTTATATTATAGGATGGTGTGATTTGAGGTTGATATGGCAATGAAAGTGACCAGACAGAATGGGTCTCTGTCTCTCTGTCTCTGTCATTTTACATCTTTGGTTCATATGTCTAGGTGTCTCTATTTCCGAATCTGTCTTTCTAGCTCTTTCTCTCTGTTTCTTTCAGGCTCCCTCTCTCTGCCTTCCACTTGTTGTTCAGTAGGAAAAGCTCCCAGTTCTGCTGTAGGACTACAACAAACTGTCTGCCTGCTGATGTGGCATCATGGATAGTCTGTGTTAAAATATAAGCACGGTCCCTATTAATATCTTTGTTCAAAGATTTGCCATTTCAGAGAGTGATTCTCAGTAAGTCGTTCACTGACTGAGGACATATATGTGCACTTAACAAATAATAATGGAATCTGTGATAATATGAAAGTCACATGTCAAAGAAAAGTGACTTTATTAATGACCACATGAAAGAAATATGTGACATATTTCTTGAACTAAGAGTCTTAGTCGCAGTCATTCCTGTTTTGTGTGCTTTCATCTACCCAAATTGAGTCATGTAGGGCTGCTCAGCCTTTCTCTCAAGCAGGCTGTTCACTTGACCTTTTAAATAACTGGGTCCTGAAACTCTTACTGGATTTAAATTGTTTCATGACATTATTCACCCTCTCCATCAATCATTACCTATCCATTGTGATGTAATATTAGCATGGAGATATCATAATACCATTGTAAATTCAGAATACCATTGTGTAGTCATATTACCATTGTGTAGTCATAAGAGCATTGTTTAGCCATAACACCATTGATTAGCATAACACCATTGTGATATCAAAATTCCATTGTGATGTCATATCACAAACATGTCGTAATATGATTGTGCTATCATAATTACATTGGGATGGCATGATGAATTTTGATGTCATAATGCCATTGTGATATCATTTTAACATTGTGATGTCATTATAGCATTGTGATGTCATAAAAGCATTGTGTTGTAGTAATAGCATTGTAATGTAATAATAGTTTTGTGAAGTCATATTAACATTGTGAAATCATAAAACCATTTGGATGTTATAACCTTGTGATATCATAATAGCATTTGGAGGTCAAAATACCTTTATGATGTTGTAATAGCAGTGTGAATTTGTATCATTGTGATGTCATAATATCATTTTTTGGTCATAATAGTATTGTGATGTTAAAATAGCACTGAGGTGTCATAATAGCATTGTGATATCAAAATTCCATTGTGATGTCATATCTCAATCATGTCTAAATAGAATTGTGCTTTCATAATAGCATTGGAATGTCATGATGAATTTTGATGTCATAATAACTTTTTAATGTTATAATATCATTGTAATGTCATATAATTGTGATGTCATGTCATAGCACCATTGTGATAGCATAAGAGCATTGTCATGTCATAACAACATTTTACGGTCATAATAGCATTGAAATGTCATAGTACCATTGTGCCGTTATATTACCATTTTGTGGTTATAATAACATTGTGATGTTATAATAGCATTATGATGTCAAAATCCCTTTGTGATGTAGTAATAGCATTCTGATTTCACATCATTGTTATGTCAAAATAGCATTGATATATCATCATTACATTGTAATATCATAATACCATTGTGATGTCATATTACTCTTTTGCAGTCATAAACCATTATAATAAAATAGCATTGTGATGTCATAATACCACTTTGAAGTTTTAATAGTATTATGAGTTCATAACAGAATTGTGATATCAACATTTTAATTTCAAAATAACATTTTGAAATCATAACATCATTGTGATAGCATAATAGCATTGTGTTTTCATAAAACCATTTTGCGATCATAATGGTATTTGATGTCATAATACTATTGTGATAACTTTATGGCATTGCAATATCATAATAACATTGTGATATCAAAATTCTATTATGATATTATACCACAATCATGTCTTTATTGCATTGTGATCTCATAACAGCATTAGAATGTCATGATGAATTTTGATGTCATAATGCCATTGTGATATCATCATACCATTGTATGACATAACACCATTGTGCTTTCATAAAAGCATTGTGATGTCATATCAATGTAAAGTTGACAAAAACCTTTGTTTTGTCATAATAGATTTGTGATATCATAATAGCATTGTAATGTCATAATAGCAATTTAATTTCATAAAAAATTTGTGATGACATAGCACTGTGATATCGTAATAGAATTGTGATGTCATAGCACAATCATGTTGTAAAGCTTTTTGTTGTCATAATACCATTGGGGTACACTGATTAATTTTGATGTCTTGATGCCACTGAGAAGTCATCACAGCATTGTGATGTCATTACATTATTGTGATGTCCTATATGATTGTAAAGTCTTGCCGTTGTGAATTCATAATAGGTATTTGATGACAAAATTCAATTGTGATGTCATATGACAATCATGTCATAATGCCATTGTGATGTCATAATAGCACTATGAAGTCATAATAGCATTGGGATATCATAATACAATTGTGATGTCATATTGTGATGTCATAATAACATTTAGATGTCTTACCATTTTTATATCATATTGTCTTTTTAAAGTCATAATAACATTGTAATGTCTTAATAACATTATGATGTCATATTACCATATTGAGGTCATAATAAAATTGTGATATCATAATATTGTGATGTAATAATAGCATTGTGATGTCATAATAACATTATGTTATAATAGCTTTGTGATGTCATAACAAAATTTTGCAGTCATGATAGCATTGTGAGTCATCATAGCATTGTGATGGAGTAATACAATTGCAATGTCTTCATAGCATTGTGATGACAAAATTACACTGTGATGACATACCAAAATCATGCATTAAGAACACTGTGATATCATAATAGCACTGTGGTGTCATCCTAGCATTATGATGGCATGATGGCATTATGATGTCATAATTTCATTGTGATTTCATAATAGCATTGATATGTCATACCTTTGTGTTGGCATAATAGAATTGTTCTGTCTTAATAGCATGTGATTTCATAATTCCATTGTGATGTCATATAAATATCTTATAGTTAATTATATTGTGATATTGTTATAGAATTATGATGTCAAAATTCTATTTTAATGTCATACAAAAATCATGTAATTATAGCATTCAGTTGTCATACAATTGTGGTGTCATAATAGCTTTGTGATATCATAACATTAGGATGTCAGCATAGCATTAAGATGTAATACCTTTACCGGATTCCTCCAAGACATATTAAGCAAGTCCTAAATATTTCCTCTTTCACATATATGTCTGTCAAATATTCTGAGCCAGAAGGCTGAAGATGGTACTCCAATGTTACAGATAGTTATGGGTGACTGTTCAGGTAACAATTTTTTTGGAAGCTGCTAACATGCAACTTACTATTTACTCACTTTACTTATTTACTTAGTTTACTTCCTATTTACTCTAGTAACTAATTTAATTTCTTCTCAAGTTTCTGATGGGGTTGAATACCAAATAGTTATAGTGCCACAAGGAAGCTTAAGTTGTTTAGAAGTTAAGAAATGTTTTCATATAGGTAATACCAATGAGTATAAAAGCCAATTTAGGTATAGGACACTAAACTTTTCAAAATAGGATAATTTGATACTGTCTCCTAATTTGCTAAATACACATGGACTGGACATTGAACATGTAGATTTTACCTAACAGTTTTCATAATTTCATAATTATTATTGTATTGAAATTAAAAGAGCCTTTTATTGGACTTAAAGGGGGAAAGGTTGGTAAAATGTACTTTTAAAATATATACAGCTTAGGCTTGTTCATTCAAATGCTGATTTCTACCCCTGACTATTTGGTTTCAATCTGGATATTGCATTTAATACCTATTTTATGCATCCTGACTCAAGGCCATATAAAGCAACTAGCCACAATGTAAAGCAAGGAGAGGGGAGGAGCCAGAATACAGGAAATGAATGGGAGAAAAAAAAAGGGGGGGGGAGGGCAGAGCAAGGAGAGATAAGCTGTGTGGGGAACTAGGAAATACTTGGAGAATGAACCAGAATTAAGATTTCACAAAAAAGTAAGTGAAATGGGTAAAAATTATGTTAGGAAACTATAAGGTTTTGGAGGTTTAGGAGGGAGTAACTATTGGCCAGCATTGTGTTCTAGGTTAACTAAATAAAACCAGAATCTGTGTGGTGATTTGGTTACACAGCTCCCTACTTTAACAGCAGCTTTTCCAGATGATGTATCAAATGTAAATAAAATCAACACATACAACAGAGATGTCATACCATTGTGATATCATACTAGCATTGTTATGCCATAATACCATTGTGATGTCATAATGCCATTGTGAAGTCATAATAACACTGAGTACATGGAATCTAATGAAAGAAGTGAGAAATAGTAAGATCTGAAGAGGACAGGAGCTCCACAGAAGGGCAACAGAAACAAAAACTCTGAGCACAGGAGTCATTTCCTGAGACTTATACTCCAACCAAGTACTACACATAGAGATAACCTAGAACTCCTGCACTGTTATTGCCCATGGCACTTCAGTGTCCAAGTGGATTCCACAGTAATAGGAACAAGGACTGCCTCTGACATGAACTGATTGGCCTGTTCTTTGATCACATTATCCTGATGTGGGAGTAGCCTTATCAGGCCACAGAGGAGTTCTGATAGACTAGGATTTGAAGTAAGGAGAGGAAGTCCTCCCCTATCAGTGCACTTGGGGAGAGGCAAGCATGGAGAAGAGCGAAGAAAGGTGGGCTGGTGAGGGGAGATGGGGAGGGTTTATGGAGAGATACAAAGTGAATAAATTGTAATTAATAAAAATTTAAATAAAAAATATTAATATAATTCCTTTTGGATTTATATTATAGGAGGGTGTGCTTTGAGTTTGATATGGCAATGAGATTGACCAGACAGAAGAGAGTCTCTATCTCTCGATCTCTGTCAATTTATATCTCTGTTTCTGTTGGGCTTGGTCTTTATATATTTTAATCTGTTTATCTAGCCCTTTCTCTGTCTTACACTCTCTATTTCCCTCTCTCTGTCTGCTGCTTGTGTTTCAGTATGAAAAGCATTTAGTTCTGCTGAAGGAAAACAACAAGTTGACTGCTTGCTGACTTGAAATCAGGATGCTCTCTGTAAAAATATAAACAAGGTTCAAATTAAACACTTTTTGTTCAAAGACTTGCCTTGGTCAAAGAGCATTTTCACAAGAAGAAATTCACTGACTGAGGGCATATCTGTGCATTTAATCAATAATAATGGAAACTGTGATAATGTGAAAGTCACCTGACATTATTAATGACCACTTGAAAGAAATATGTGACACTTTTCCTGAAGTAATAGTCTTGGACTTCTTTCCCAATCTGTAGGCAATCGCTTTGTTTTGATGATGGTGTCCTTTGCTTTACAGAAGCTTTTCAGTTTAATGAGGTCTCATTTATTTTGAATTCATAATACTATTGTGATGTACACATAGCATTGTGATGTCATATCATTGTGATGTCATAATGGTCTTGTGATGCCATACCCTTGTGATGTCATCATAGCATTGTAAGGTCATAATACCATTATGATGTCCTAATACCACTGTGATGTCATAATTTTTAATCATCATATAATTGTGAAGTCATAAAACCATTTGAAATCATAATAGCAGTGTGATATCATAATACTATTGTGATTTCATCATAACATTGTGATGTCATAATAGCATTTAGGAGTTTTATCATTGTGATTTCATGATTGCATTGATATGTCATAAGACCTTTGTGAACTTATCATACCTTTGTAATGTCATAATAGCATTTTGAGAACATAATAGAATTTTGATGTTGTAATACCATTGTGAAGTCATAACACCATTGTGATGTTTCAATACCATTGTGAAGTCATATAATTGTGAGGATATTATAGCATTAGAATGTCTTACCATTGTCATGTAATAATTCAATTAGATGTCATAATAGTCCTGTGATATCATAATACCATTTTGATATAATAATAACAATGGAATGTCTTACTATTGTGATGTCATAACACCATTGGGAAGTCATGACACCATTTTTATTTCATAATACCTTTGTGATATCATAAAATCAGATATACATGATGACACCCTTGTGATGACATTATACCATTGAGATGTCATAATAAAGTTATAATGTGATTGTATCAATAAGGTATCATAACAGCATTGTGATGTCATAACAGCATTTTGATGTTATAACACCATTATAATGTCATAATTTGATTGGGATATCATAATAGAATTTGATGTAATATTAGCATTTTTTCTTTTACTTTTTTGTTTTTTTTACTCTTTATTAATTACACTTTATTAACTTTGTATCACCCCTGTGGTTCCCTCCCTCATCCCCTCCTAATATCTCCCTTTCTCCACCCTCTGCATGCATGACCCTTCCCATGTCCAATGATAGGGGAGGTCTTCTTTTCCTTCCGTCTGATCCTAGTCAATTAAATCTCATCAGGGTTGGCTTCATTGTCTTCTTCTGTGGCCTGGTAATGCTGCTTGCACCTCAGGGGGAGATAATTAAAGAGCAGGCTAATCAGTTCATGTCAAAGAACCCACTTGGACACTGAGCTGCCATGGGCTACATCTGTGCAGGAGTCTTAGGTTATATCCATGCATGGTCCTTGGTTGGAGTATCAGTCTAAGGAAAGACCACTGTGCTCCTTGTAGAGTTCCTGTCCTCTCCAGATCTTACTGTTTCCCACTTCTTTCATAAGATTCACTGCAGTCTGTCCAAACTTTGCCCATAAGTCTCAGCATCTGCATTGATGTTCTTCAGAGAAGAGCCTTTCAGAGGTCCTTGTGTCAGGCTCCTGATTTGTTCCCTCTTTTTGCTTTCTTCGATGTCCATATTCTTTGCCTTTCTGGATAGAGATTGAACATTTTAGCAATAGTCCTCCCTTTTGATTAGTTTCTTTAGGTGTACAGATTGTAGTAGGTTTATCCTATATTATATGCCTATATGAGTGTGTATATACCATGGGGATCTTCCTGATTCTGGGATAGCTCACTCAGGATGATCTTTTTAAGATCCCATCATTTACCTGGAAATTTCATGATTTCCTTGTTTTTTATTGCCGAGTAATATTCCATTGTGTAGATATACCACAATTTCTGTATCCATTCCTCCACTGAGGGGCACCTGGGCTCTTAACTCATTCACACAGGAGACAACTTCCTGAATAGAACACCAATAGCACAGGCTCTAAGATCAACAATCAATAAATGGGACTTCAAGAAACTGAAAATTCTGTAAAGCAAAGGACACTGTTGTCAGAACAAAATGAATCCCTACAGATTGGGAAAGGATCTTCACCAGCCCTATATCTGACAGATGACTAATATCAAGTATATATAAAGAACTAAAGAAGTTAAACAGCAAAAAATCAAGTAATCCAATGAAAAAATGGAGTATAGAGCTAAAGACAGAATTCTCAATAGAGGAATATCAAATGGCAGAGAAACACTTAAAGAAATATTCAACATCCTTAGTCATAAGGGAAATGCAAATCAAAATGACCCTAAGATTTCACCTTACACCAATCAGAATGGCTAAGATCAAAAACTCAAGTGACAGTATATGCTGGAGAGGTTGTGAAGAAGGGGGAACCCTCCTCTATTGCTTGTGGGAATGTAAACTTGTAAAACCACTCTGGAAATCAATCTGGCACTTCCTCAGACAAATAGGAATGGTGCTTCTTCAAGATCCAGCTATACCACTCCTAGGCATATACCTAAAACAGCTCCAAGTACACATTTGCTCAACCATGTTTGTAGGAGCCTTATATGTAATTTATAATAATAATATTTTGATGTCATAAAGCCATTGTGATATCATAATTGGACTGTGATGTCAAAATACCATTGTGATGTCATAATTGCATTGAAATGTCAAACTATTTTGATGTCATAATATCATTTTGATGCCATAATATCATTGTGATGTCATAATATCATTTTGAAGTCATAATACCATCATGATATCATAATAAGATTATGATGTCATAATACTCTTTTGAAGTCATAATGCCATTGTGAATTCAAAATTCTATTGTGATTACATACCAGAATCATTTTGAAATACCATTGTAATATCATAATAACATTATGATATTATAATACTATTGGTGTGTCATAATACCATTGGGATATCATGACACCACTGTGATGTCATAATACCATTGTGATGTCATGAGAACCCAGAGATGTCTTGAAACAATTATGATGACATAGAACCATTGAGATGTCATAACAAATTTGTGATGTCATATTACATTTGTGATGTCCTAATAGATTTGTGATGTCATAATATATTTGTGCAGTCAAAATATCATTGTGAAGTCATAAAAGCATTTTATGTCATATTGCCATTGTGATGTCATAATAGTGTTGTGTTGTCATCATAGCACTGTGCTGTCATAATATCATTGTTAAGTAATTATGCCATTGGGATGTCATAATAGTATTGTGATGTTATAAGAGCATTGTGATGATGTAATAGTATTTTAAGGTCATAATGCCATTGTAATGTCAAAATTCCACTGTGATGTCATACTACAATTGTGTCTAAGTACCATTGTGAAGTCATAATTGCATTGTTATTTCAGGAAAGCATTGGGATGTCATGACAATTTTATGATGTCATGATAGCATTGTGGTTTTTTAATACTATTGTAAAGTCATAATAGCATTGTGATGTTGTAATAGCATTGTGATGTCATAAAAATGTTGTGAAATGATAATAACATTGGTTTTCATACCATTATGCTGTCATAATAACATTGTGATGTCAAAATTCCATTGTGATGTCATAGAACAATCATGTCATAATAGCATTTTGGTGTCATAATGACATTGTGATGTCATAATAGCATTGGGATGTCATGACACTATTGTGATATCATCATAGCATTGTGATATCATAATTCCATTGTGATGTCATAGAACAGTCATGTCATAATAGCATTTTGGTGTCATAATGACATGGTGATGTCATAATAGCATTGGGATGTCATAATAGCATTTTGAAGTGAAAATTCCATTGTGATGTCATAATAGCATTTTGAAGCTATTATACTATTGTGATGCCAGCATAGCATTGGGTTAGGATTAGGGTAGATTTAGGGTTAGGGTTAGGGTTAGGGTTAAAGGTTTGGTTTAGTGTTAGGTTGGGCCTCTTGTACCTGGGTTTTGACATTTGTTTTGGCTATCTTTCCTATGTGCCCATTTTGATATGGGATAGACAGTTTTGCTTTTTAAACATATGAAGTATTCTTTTTGAGTATTCAGTACTTAACTAGGCTGGTGTGTACTTTGCTAGTTGTAAGCCATCTGTGTATATCTTGCATTAGGCATGACCAATATTCAAGGGGGCTTGAAAATATCTTATATTGAAAGGATATGACAGCTTCCAGAGCAGTGTGATATGTTTAGTCAGCATTTAAAAGTCTTTTTGACATGGCAGGAGAGCAGTTTTCATTTTTGTCTCCTAGCCTAATCATAGGTCATCGACTAACAGAACATGTCTGGAAAGCCAAATGCCCCTTTCCACCATTTCTTCGGTGGAAGTCCCACTTTCTGAAATTAGCTGGGATTTTTAGAACATTGTGACATGATCTCTCCTCATATAAACCTAAAACTGATGTGAATTCAATCTTTGAAACAGTAGGACATAATATCTATCATTATGAAAAAAGAACTTACATGGTAACCTTAAGGAAAATTTTGTCATTTTGAATCTTAGACTATCTCTCCAAGTGACTAAACATCAGGAATTGCCATCCTGGCTTTTATTATGTAAATTAGGCTGATCAGGCATTCACAGATCTGCCTGTTTCTTTTTACTTTGTGTTGGGATTAAAAGCATGTGCCTTCACCAACTTGTTCAAATATTTTTTCTCAAATCAATGTAATTGTAACTGAAAGGCTTTAAATGAAAATTAAGCAAAGAGACAAGAAAATTTTAAATTCTGGGTAAGTTGTTATGCTGTAACAAGCAAAGCCCAGTTGATTTTTTGTAATTAGGTTGATGTTTTAATGAATGGGTGGACCCTTACCAGAAAGAGCTGACAGGTATTTTACAACCAGAGAGCTTTGAATTTTAACCATTATTAAGCTAATTTTCACTAGGAAGAATGCCCTTTCTATTGTCTATAACTTAGTATTCCATTCCATGGTTCCCATTTTCTCCTTGCACTCTTGCACTTTCTTGGAGAAGTCCTCCAGAAGAGCCACCACCATTAAATGTATTGCAACCAGATCCATGACTATGACAAACAAAACAAAGCCAAAGTGGATTAAAACACCCTCTGCCATGGCTTTTTTTTTTATAGAGGCTGTTTTAGGCCAACCTCTGTCTAAAGGTTTTTGTGCCTCCAGTTCCAGTTCCTGTCTTTCCAAACATGGCTGCGGAGTTGAGCTGAGCTGAGCCAGCCACAGTATAAGGAAGCCATGCTTGTGTATCCTCCTTTTAGACTGTAGCAGCAGCCAGTTTTGTTATGTTGAGTCTGAGGTCTGTCCATAATAGGCTGTCTTTTGTTCCTGGGCCTGTTTAAGACTCTCTCTTAAAAAGACAGCAATTGACCTGGGAGTTTTTATGTTTTAAGTTTGGGTTATTGGGCTTATATTACTGTGAGCTTATTCCTCCCACAAAATGAAGTTAAAGTATGATTTAAAGGGTGTGGATACTTTGATTAGTTGGTGGGCATTTATTGTACTGTTAGATTAGCTGGGCGCCATTTGTTGATAGTTATTGATATTTACTATTGAAATGTCTTTTAATTAAACAGCGGTTATTCCTAGCTCTATACCCCAATCATGACACAGAGATTGGGATTTATTTAATTAACCTAGAGCACACTGCTGGGCAATAGTTTTTCCATCCTAAACCTCCAAGATCTCATAGATTCCTACCATTCAGATTTCCCTCATTATATGTGCTATTAGTCATATCTTAGGTATGATTCATCTCCCAAAGTGGTTCCTAGACCTCTCCTACTGATTCTCCACCTCTCTTCTCCTGCTTCCTTCATCTTCTCACTATCACCAGGATGCCTCACCCTATCTTTTCCATTGTCAGCATTGTAGCTGGTTGTTTTATTGAAAATACAGAGAACAAATGGTGGCATGTTTATACAAATTTGAGATGAGTTATGCATAGAATATGCATCACAGTGCAATTTCCTGATTGAAACCAGAGAGTGGGGAAAAGAAATCAGCCTTTGAATGAACAACCTTATATTGTATACATTCCAAAAGAACATTGTACCAACAATTTATTTACTTATTATATAAGTAAACATTGTGATGTTATAATACCTTGGTGAAATCATAATTCCTTTGGGATGTCATAATACTAATATGAGGTCATAATACCATTATGATGTCATTAGTGCATTGTAATGTTATAATATTTATATGTATTAAGACAAATGTGATTCATACTAGCACTGTGATGTCATGAGAGCCTTGTGATATCATCCTCCATTTGTGGTGTCAAAATACTATTTTGATGTCATAATGGCACTGTGATATAATCAAAGTATTGTGATGAAATAATAGTATTGTTATGTCATCATAGCATTTTGATGTCATCATGTCATTTTAATGTCTTATTACCATTGTGAATTTATCTGGTTGTGAAATCATAATAGCATTGTGATGTCATCATAGCATTGTGATGTCAGGATAGCATTGTAATCTCATACTATTGTGTCATATGTTCACTGTGATGTCATGAGAGCATTGTGATATCATCATAGAATTGTGGTATCATAATACCATTTTGATGTCATAATAACACTGTTTTCATCAACGTTTGTGATAAAATAATAGTATTGTGATGTCATGATAGCATTGTGATATAATCATTGAATTGGGATGCCATAATAGCACTGTGAAGTCAGAATACTGTTGTGATGTTATAATACCATTGGAATATCATACAATTATGTCATGATACCATTGAGATATCATAATAGCATTGAGATGTCATCATAGGATTGTGATGTCATAATTCCATTATGTTATTATACCACATGATATAATTATAGAATTGCGATGTCATAATAGCATAGAAATATCATGCTACTTTTGTAATGTATGGATTACATTGTGATTTCATCAGAATATTGTGATGTCAGAATTCCATTGTGAAGTCATATCATTGTGAGGTCAAAAAGCATTTTGATGATAAAATAACATTGTGATGTGATGTCATAATTCCATTGTGATATTATAAGTTATGATGTTGTCATTACTTAGTCATGTCATAATATCATGTTTATATCAAAATATCATTGTGATGTCATAATAGCATTGTGATGTCATAACATTGGGAAGTCATCATAGCTTTGAAACATCATACCTTTACTGGACTCCACCAAGACTTGGTAAGCAAGTCCTAAATAGTTCTTCCTTCACATATATGTCTGTCAAATATTCTAAGCCAGGGGTTGAAGATAATGCTCCAATATTATAGAGAGTTATGGGTGACTGTTCCGCTAACAAATTATTGCTGTCGTTTTTTTTTTTTTTTTTTTTTTTTTTTGGAAGCTGCTAACATGCACTTCCTATTTACTCTAGAACTAATTTAATTCTTTCTCAAGTCTCTGATGGGGTTGAAAACAAAATACTTATAGTGCCACAAGAAAGCTTTTTGGTTTTTTTTTTGACATTTTTTTATTTTATTATTATATTTTTATAAGTTACATTTTATTAACTCTGTATCCCAGCCGTGTCCTGATCCCTCAATTCTCTCCCAGTCCCTCCCTCCCTCCCTCATCTCCACCGTGCCTCTTTCCAAGTCCACTGATGGGGGGACCTCCTCCCCATTCATCTGATCCTGTTTTATCAGGTATCTTCAGGACTGGCTGCAAAGCCCTCCTCTGTGGCCTAACAGGACTGCTCCTCCCTTCGGGGGTAGGGAGACCAAAGAGCCAGTCATTGAGTTCCTGTTAGATATAGTCCTTGTTCCCCTCACTTTGGGAAAATAATTGGTTACAGAGCTACCACAGGCTACATCTGAGCAGAGGTTCTAGGTTATATCCATACATGGTCCTTGGTTGAATGTCAGTCTCAGAAAAGACTCTGTGCCCAGATATATTTGGTCCTTGTGGAGCTCCTATCCTTTCCCCATCAGACTAACTCCCCTTCTTTCTTATGATTCCCTGTACTCTGCCAAAGGTTTGGTCATGAGTCTTTGCTTTGAAAACACTGCTAGTTAAGAGTCTTTCAGATGTGCTCAGTAGACTCCTGTCATACGTTCAATGCACATCCCATCTGTCTTTCTAAATGAGGATTGATCATCTTACCCCATGTCCACTCAATTGATTATCTTTTTTAGGTGTATAGATTTCATTATGTTTATCATATCTTATAGGTCTATATAAGTGACTATATCCCATGTTTGTCTTTCTCCTTCTGGGATATTTCACTCAGAATGATCTTTTCTAGATCCCATCATTTGCCTGCAAATTTCATGATTTCCTCCTTTTTGATTGCTGAGTAGTATTCCATTGTGTAAAAATACCACAATTTCTGTACCCATTCCTCTGTTGATGGTCATCTGGGTTGTTTCCAGGTTCTGGCTATTACAAATAAAGCTGCTATAAACATGGTTGAGCAAGTATCCCTTTTGTGTACTTGAACAAACTTTGGGTATATACCTAGCAGTGGTATAGCTGGGTCTTGAGGAAGCACTATTCCTAACTGTCTTAGAAAGCACCAGATAGCTTTTCAGAGTGGTTGTACCAGTTTACATTCCCACCAGCAGTGGAAGAGGGTTACCCTTTCTCCACAACCTCTCCAGCATGTGTTATCACTTGAGTTTTTCATCTTGGCCATTCTGATGGGTATAAGGTGATATCTCAGGGTCGTTTTGATTTGCATTTCCCTGATGGCTAATGAGGATGAGCATTTCTTTAAGTGTTTTTCTGCCATTCGATATTCCTCTGTCGAGAATTCTGTTTAGCTCTGTTCCTCATTTTTTAATTGGATTACTTGGTTTGCTGCTTTACAGCTTCACAAGAAAGTTTAAGTTGTTTAGAATTTAAGAAATGCTTTTATATAGGTTATGCCAATGAATACAAAAGTCAATTTAGCCATAGAACTCTAAACTTGTCAAGATAGATAGGACAATTGGATACTTTCTTCTAAGCTAATAAATACACACGGACTGGATATTGAACATGTAGATTTTACCTAATAGTTTTCATAATTTCATAATTATTATTGTATTGAAATTAAAGGAGCCTTTTATTGTACTTAAAGGGGGAAAGTTTGGTAAAATGTACTTTTGAAATATATGCAGCTTAGGCTTGTTCTTTCAAATGCTGATTTCTACCCCTGACTCTTTTGTTTTCATCTAGATATTGCACTGTAATACTTATTTTATGCATCCAGTCTCAAGGCCAAAATAAAGCAACTAGCCACAATTTTGAGCAAGGGGAGGGGAGGAGCCAGGGTGCAGGAAATGAGTGGAAGGAAAAAAGGGGGAGGGCAGAGGTAGGAGAGCCAAGATGGGAGGGGAACTAGGAACTAGGAACTAGGAGGAGAATGAATCAGACCTAAGATTTTACAAAAAATCAAGTAAAATGGGTAAAATCTAAATGTTAGGAAACCAGAAGGGCTTAGGGTTTAGAAGGGAATAACTATTGCCCAGCATTGTGTTCTAAGTTAAATAAATACAACCAGAATCTGGGTTGTGATTTGGTTATACAGCTCTATAGGATTAACAGCAGCTTTACCAGAAGATATGTCAAAAGTAAATATTAATCAAAAAGTACAACAGGGATGTCATACAATTGTGATGTCATAATACCAATGTGAAGTCATAATACAATTGTGATGTCATAATAGCATTGTGATGTCATGAAGCATTATGATGACATAGTAGAATTGTGAAGTCAGATTAGCACTAAGATGTCATGAATACATTGTGAAATCATAATATCATTGGTATGTTTTCATCAAACATTTTGATAAAATAATAGTATTGTGATGTCATCATAGCATTGGGATGTCATAATACCACTGTTAGGTAATAATAGACTTCAGATACCATACCATTGTGTTGTTATCATAGCATTGTGAGGTAATGATAGCTTGTGATGTCATAATAGCATTCTGATGTTATAATATAATTGTGATGTCATAATAGCATTTTAATTTCACCATATTACTGTGATGTCCTAATTCCATTGTGAAGCCATACCTTTGTGACATCATAATAGAATTGTGATGTCATAATACCATTGTGATGTCACAATATTGCGATGATATATAATTATGAAGTCATAAAACCATTGCTATATCATAACATTGTGATGTCATACTAGCATTGAGGTGACATAAATTTGTGAAGTCCTTATAGCATTTTGATGTCATAACACCACTGTGAAGTTATATTTCCATTGTGGTGTTGTCAAAACAGAACTCTCAAGTAATAATTCCATTGTAATATGATAATACTCATGTGATGTCAGGATAGCGTTGAGATGTCCTAATTGCATTGTTATGTTATATTATTATTATGATGATGATCTTATAAATCCATTGCGATAGCATACCATATGATGTCATAATAGCAGTGTGATGTCCTAATAGCATTGTAAAGTCATAATAGCACTGAGATGTCATAACTTAATTGAGATAACATATACCATTATTGAAAGACTAGAGTTAATTCCTGTGAGGCAGAATCACAAGACCACATTCCTTTCAGAGCAGAGGGCTAGCCCAGAGGCTAAGAAAGAATCACAAGACCACATTCCTTTCAGATAATGGGCCAACAACAGTCCCCACCCACAAGAGATACAATTGCTAGGAAACTGGACCCTCCGCCTAGGGAGGGACACCTGGTTATTATTGTCTGGGAACCTTCCTATACCAAATCGATTCAAAATGTAGCACCTTGACCAATAGATGCTTGCCAGGCAGGAATTGCCCCTGCCTTGGGCTTGCTGGGATGAACCAGAATCTATATATCACCCCACTAACCTGGGTGCGGCACGCTCAGCTCCCACCGCTTTGGTGGGGGGGGGGATGTAGGCCCAAGCTGCAGCTTATAATTAACAATAAAAAGACCCTCATGTGTTTTGCAAGGGAGTCGATTCCTGGAGATATTTTGGGGGCTTGCGAACTGGGTATAACATTTGGAGGTTCCACCGACATTGCAGGGCTCCCCAAGACCTCAGGACTTATCCAGAGGATCTCATACCAGCTGGTAAGTGTTGCGTCTAAGTGTGGTGTCTGTGTCTCAGTATCTGTCACTGTTGCTTTGTGCAGTGTGCAGTGTTCCATTGGTGCCTATTTTCTAAATTCTGTTCTGCCTCAAAGCATCTGTATGAGTGACTAATGTGATTTGTACAGACGTGTTAGACAATCACAGTCACTGAAGTTGGGAGAGATGTCCCCCAAGTTACTCAGAAGCTTTGCTTTTGCATCTTGACTGAGCTAGATGTAGCTGAAGAGGAAAATGTTGAGAGGAAAACTGACTAGGAGCCAGAGATGATTTTCCCTGAAGTCCAAAAAGCTGTGACCACAGCCACCAAAGACCAGTTACCTAACCCTTCTGAATTAAAGGAGCTTGTTGCCCCACGTTGGGCGCTCAGCTCCCACCGCTTCGGCGGGGGGGGGGGGGGGGGCTGTATAGGCCCAAGCTGCAGCTTGTAATTAACAATAAAAAGACCCTCATGTGTTTTGCAACGGAGTCGATTCCTGGAGATCTTTTGGGGGCTCGCGAACTGGGTATAACAAGACCAAGACCAATGCAAACAAAGAAAGTGACAGAGACCTAGTGATAGAGAATCCATCCTCTCTAGTCATTTACATTGGCATATTGACCTCAAAGAACATCCTCCTATAATATAACTCCAATATGAATTACATTATCTAACAAGGCCATACATCCTAACCTTTTTCCAAACATTTCCTCCTTACTACAGACTCCACCTGTAAATAGAGGAGTTTCAAAGGTATATTTCAATTCAAATCACCAGGAAATGGAAGAAGATGAAGGGACTTCTAGGCTAAAATAACATTGTTATCCGGATAGTTTGTCATTCAATACAATGATTAAAATCCCAGTAACTTTCAAGGACTATGAACAAGACTGAATCTTCTTTGAGGAAAATGTGGAATATTTCCATAAGGGAGTATTATTCAGCTGAGAAAATGATATCATGCTTTCTTTAGGCAAATTGATGGAACCAGGAAAAAATCATCCTAGGTGAAGTAACAAAGATGAAGAAAGGCACAAATAGTATGCATTCACTTATTAGGAGGTCTCCTAATAGCGTGGGGAGAGGTTAAAATTCCAATAGACCCAGTTTTGACTTTAAACCCCAGGATCAGGATGCTTGTTCACTGACCACTGAGTAGGATATAGCTGCCAATCCAGGCATGTCATCCAAGGCAAACTTGCTCATAGAGGATTGGCAACACTAGTGTGGAACATCTCCAGCTGTCAAAAAGTTTAATACCTCTCAGTTCTCCTTTTAAACTTACTGACTTTTGTCTGTTTCAGCCTAACCAGTCCCAGAAATTGTCTGCTTTCCTTCTCTTTTCCCTGCTCTTAAAGACTCAGTACCCCAGGGAACCCTCTACCCTTCCAGGCTATTATATCAATAAGAATGTGAAGGTACATTTAATGAGTACCTGAGTAACTGCTCATTTCAAAGTCACAACCTATGAAATTTCAAATTCAAGACCACAGTATGAGAGCACCTTGTCATTCTATACATTCTACATAATCATACACCACTTTGAAGCTATCCTACTTAGGAAGCTGTCCAATTAAATGAACATTAAAGGTTTTTTTTTTGTTTTTTTTTTTCCTACCTGACACTATCACAGAGGGAAAAAAGGAATAAAGGGGTGGAGTCTGAATAAATGGATGAGATAAAGATTTGTTGCATTTTACAAGAAAAAGTCACATGTGCACCAGATCAAAGATCTTGGACACTGAAGAAAGTTTGTTTCCTAATATTCTTGGTAACCTCAAGATTTTCTCAGATGCTGATTGGCTGAGTTGGAGAAAGATGTCATGCAAGAGGTGAAAGTCAGTAATATTTTCGGGAGGCAGTTATTAAAAGGGCCAAGTGGACAGTGTGCTTGAGAGAAAGGGTGGAGAGCCCTACATGCCTCAGTCTGGGCAGCTGAAAGCAAAAAACCCAGAGATGACAGTTCCTGGGTCCAAGAATCTTAGTTCAGGAAAAGTGTCACATCTTTCTTTCATGTGGTTTTGAATAAAGTCACTTGTCCTTGACATGTGACTTTCACATTATCACAGATTCCATTATTATTTGTTAAATGCACAGATATGTCCACAGTCAATGAATTATTTAGTGGGAAAATGCTCCCTGACCAAGACAATTATTTGAACAAAAAAGTGTTTAATTGGGACATACCTTCTATTTTTACAGAGACCATACATGATATCAGGTCAGCAAGCATTCAGCTTGCTGTACTCCTTCAGCAGAAGTGAAAGCTTTTCATACTGAACAAAAAGAAGCAGGCAGAGAGCATATAGACAGAGACAGAAAGAGAAACCGCTAGAGAGACAGATTCAGAAATAGAGAGACCAAGGCCAAGAGAACAATGATTAAATGTGACATAGACTGAGAGACAATGACTCCATTCAGTCTGGTCACTTTCATTAGAATATCAACCTCACAGCCCACTCTCCTGTAATATTATTCCAACTATATTATCTAACAAGACCATACCTCCTAGGCCTTCCCTGACATTTCCTCACTGAGGAATAAACATGTAAATAGATGAGGTTCACCGGGACATTGAAATTCAAGTCACCAGAAAGTGAAAGAAGATAGAGAACCTTCTAGGCTAAAAGAACACAGTTATACTGATACCCTGTCATTCATTACAATGATTAAAGTCCCAGTAACTTCTAAGATCTAAAGAACAGGACTGATAATCTCCTTTGGGGAAAATATGGATTAATCCATAACGAAGTTTTATTCTGCTAAAATAAAAATGACATCATATTATTTTCAGGCAAATGAATGGAACCAGAAAAAAAATCATACTGGGTGAAGTAACTGAAATTCACAAACACAAATATGGTGTGTACTCACTTACTAGGAAGTTTCCTGACAGAAAGGGATAAAGTTCCAATAGGACATCTATTGTAACCAAACCAGTCTTCAAACTAGTGGGATTGGATCGCAGTTATTTGAGTTTGGGTCAGGACATCCTTCAGAAATTTTAAAGCAACAAATGCTATTGTTATTAAAATGTTTCTCCCTGCCCTCAACTGATAGTACCATCTTCTTGGATCCACAGAGATGCTTCCTTCTGCATCAAATGGTATAACATACAGAGACCCACAGTCTGATATTACACAAAGAGAAACGTTAAAACACCCAGCTCTAAATGGGATTTCCCAATGAAATTCTCTCTTACCTCAGTCCTCTGGGAGGTCTGCAGGAGAGGAGGCAGGAAGAGTGTCATTAGTACAGGAAATTGAGGACACAAGGAAACATTGCTCTGAGAATCAGGTCACTTAGGAAGATGATGCAGCCAGACTTGATGAAACCTGATGAGCTGGGGTGGTCAGACAGAAAGGGAAGGAGGTCCTATTCTATGCAGGATGTAGAGAAAGGGCATAGAAGAAGGAGTGTCGGTAGGACTGGAAGGAGAAGAGGGAGGGAGCAGCAGTGGTGAAACACCGTGAACAAATCATAATAAATAAGAAAACCTGTGATCAAGGTGATGAAGTATTCAGCTCTTCAGGACTGATGGCTTTTTCTTGTGGTTGGTGACAGGTTGCTGCAAGGATGAAATCAGTTGCCTTTAAGTGACATGGCACTGAGTTTCTGATCATGTTTCAATAAGAATATGAACAACACATTCTTCAATTGGTGTATTTTAAAGATACAAAAAAATTTAGTGTGTCATATGGGTAGGAATTTGAACGTAGGAGCTAAAAAAAAGCAGTGTAAAGTATATTATATGAAATTACATAATCAACAAAAATACTATGTTGACAACTTTTACAATGAATTTAACAGGGAGAAGTGATTCTGCAAAAGGAGAACAGATTTCTGACATTATAAGGCATGCTTTTCAGAAGCTTATTATGGAACAGAGAATCCTGGCCATGAACAAGTGGTTACCCAGCTACCTCAGACCCCATGAGTTTAGGTGACACCTCTAAACAAGGATTCCTGGAACTCACAATACTTTTACAGGGTTTATTTGGAGGACAAATATGATTTTCTGTCCTAGACATATAACAGGAAATAATTTCTCTGTCCTGAAGGCAACGTTTTAACTGTAAACTTCAGGAACAGGGGGGGTTCCTGAATGATTACTCAGAAGGACAAAACTGCTGATCCAGCCAGGTCAGCCAAGGCAAGCCAGTATATATAAAGAACTCAAGAAGTTAAACAGCAACAAAACAAGTTATCCAAATGAAAAATGGATCATGAAATTAAACAGAGAATTCTCAATAGAGGGATATCAAATGGCAGAGAAACACTTAAAGAAATGCCCAAAGTCCTTAGTCACAAGGGAAATGCAAATCAAATCAATCCTATGATTTCACCTTACACCCATCAGAATGGCTAAGATCAAATACTCAAGTGACAACACATGATGGAAAGTTGTGGAGAAACACTGCTGGTCGAAATGTAAACTTGTAAAACCACTCTGGAAATCAATCTGGTGTTTTATCAGAAAACTAGGAATAGCACTTCCTCAGAATCCAGCTACACCACTCCTAGGCATATACCTAAAAAAGTCTCAAGTGCACAACGAGGACATTTGCTCAATCATGTTTGTAGAAGCCTTATTTGTAATAGCCAGAAGCTCAAAATAGCCCAGATGCTACTCAGTGGAGGAATGGAAAAAATTTGGTACATCTACATAATGGAATATTACTCAGCAATAAAAACAAGGAAATCATGAAATTTCCAGGTAAATGGTGGGATGTGGAAAAGATCATCCTGAGTGAGCTATTCCAGAAGCAGAAAGACACACATGGTATATACTCCCTCATATAATATAGGAAACCTACTAAAATCTGTACACCTAAAGAAACTAATCAAGAGGGAGGACTGTTGTAAAAATGGTCAATTCCTATCCAGAAAGGCAAAGAAGATGGACAAGTCAGGAACAAGTCAGGAACCTGACACAGAGGACCTTTGAAAGGCTCTGCATTGCATACTATCAATGCAGATGCTGAGACTTATGGCCAACTTTGGGCAGAGTATAGGTAATCATAGGAAAGAAGTGGGAAACAGTAAGATCTGGAGAGGACAGGAACTCCACAAGGAAAGCAACAAACTTAAAATATCTGAGCACAGGGGTCTTTCCTGAGACTGATACCCCAAACAAGGAAGGAACATACATGGAGATAAACTAAGACCCCTGCACAGAGGTAGCCCATGGCAGTTCAGTATCCAAGTGGGTTCCATTGTAATAGGAACAGGAACTGTCTGTGACATGAACTGATTGGCTTGCTCTTTAATTATCTCCCCCTGAGGGGGAAGCAGCATTACCAGGCCACAGAAGAAGAGAATGCAGCCACTCCTGATGTGACCTAATTGACTAGGATCAGAAGGAAGGAAAAGAAGACCTCCCTTATCAGTGGACATGGGGGCTGCATGCATGCAGAGGATGGAGGAAGGAAGAGATTAGGAAGGGAGGCAGGATGGAACCACAGGAGGAAAGAAATTGAATAAAGTGTTATTGATAAAAAATTAAAAAAAAAAAAACAACAGAAAAAAAGAATGTGAATGTTCATATAGTGAGTACACCAGGAACTGCTCAGTTCAAAGTCACAATCTAGGATATTTCAGATCCAAGACAACAGTAGGAGATCAACTTGTCATAGGGTATATTCCCCTTAATCTCACATCCCTTTGAAGCTTCCCTACTTAGGAAGCTGTCCTAATAAATAAGCATTAAAGTTTCATTTTCTACCTCACTTTGTCACAGAGGTAAAAAGGAATAAAGATGTGCGGTCTGGATAAAGAGATGAGATAAAGGCTTGTTGGGTTTCTAAGAAAAAGTCCCAAGTGCACAGTATCAGAAGTACTGGACAGTGAGGAAAGTTTGTTTACTCATCTCCATGGAAACCTCAGTATTCTCTCAAGTGCTTATTGGCTGAGCTGGAGAATGAAGTCATGATACAGGTGGGAGCCAGTATGAGTTTTAGAGCCAGTTACTAACTGGGCCAAGTGAACAACATGCTTGAGAGAATTGCTGAGCAATACATGCCTTAATCTGGGCACCTGAAAGCACACAACACAGACATGGCAGTTCCTGTGTCCAAGAGTCTTATTTCAATAAAAGTATCACATATTTCTTTCAAGTGGTCATTAATAAATACACATGTCCTTGACATGTGAGTTTCACAATATCACAGATTCCATTATTATTTGTTAAATGAACAGATATGTCCACAGTCAGTGAAGTTTACTTACTGTGAAAATGCTATCTGACCAAGGCAACTCTTTGAACAAAAAGCATTTAATTTGGACCTTGTTCATCTTTTTACAGAAACCATCCAGGTTATCAAGTCAGCAAGCAATCCTCTTGTAGTCCTTTAGCAGAACCGATGACTTTTCAAACTTAACCACAAGTGGCAGGAACAGAAAGGGAGACTGACAGATACAGATAGATATAGTGCTAGAGAGACAGATTCAAAAATATACAGACAGAGACCAACAAAGTCAAATATAAAAAGTGACAGGTACTGAGAGACAGAGACTCCATTCTGCCTAGTCACTTTCATTGGCATATCAAATGAAAGCACACCCTCCTATGATAACTCCAAAAGGAATTATATTTTTTCAATATTTTCATTTTAATTTTTATTAATTACATTTTATTCACTTTGAATTCTCCCATATATCCCTCCTGATCCCACTTTCCCTCCCCCTTCTTCACACATGTCCCTACCCAAATCCACTGATAGGGGAAATCTTCCTCTTCTTTGTGATCCTAGTCTATCAGATCTCATCAGAAGTGGCTGCACTGTCTTCCTCTGTGGACTGGTGAGGCTACTCCCTCATCAGGGTGAGATGATCAAAGAGAAGGCCAATCACTTCATGTCAGATGTGGTCCCTGTACCCATTTCTATGGAACCCCTTGTACACTGAACTGCCATGGGCTGTATCTGTGCAGGGGTTTAGGTTATCTCCATGCATGGTACTTGCTTAGAGTATGCGTATCAGGAAAGAGTCTTGTGCTCAGAATTTTTGGATCTGTTGCTCTCCTTGTGGAGCTCCTGTCCTTTCCAAATCTTACTATTTCCAAATCCACTTCTTTCATTAGATTCCTTGCACTCTGTCCAACAGTTGGCCAAAAGTCTCAGCATGTGCTTTGAAACAGCAGGCCAGAGTCTTTCAGAGGCATTCTGTGGCAGGCTCCTAATTTATTCCATTTTTTTCTCCTTCTTCTGATGTCCTTCCTTTTTGTCTTTCTGGATGGAGATTGAGCCTTTTACCCAAAGTCTTCCCTATTGATTAGTTTCTTTAGGTATACAGATTTTAGTAGTTTTTTCCTATATTATATATGAGTGAGAGTATACAGTGTGTTTCTTTCTGCTTCTGGGATAACTCACTTACAGTTTCCACCTTTTACCTGCAAATTTCATGATTTCCTTGTGGTTTTTTTTTATTTTTTTTTAATTGCTGAGTAATATTCCATTGTGTAGATGTACCACAATTTCTGTATCTATTCTTCAGTTGGGGGTCATCTGGGTTATTTCCAGGCTGTGGCTACTACAAATAAAGCTGCTACAAATATGGTTGAGCAAATGTCTTTATTGTATACTTGAGCCTCTTTTGGATATATGATTAGGAGGGGTATAGCTGAATCTTGAAAAAGCACTATTCCTAGTTGTCTGAGAAAGCATCAGATTGATTTCCAGAGTGGTTGTATAAGTTTACATTCCCACCAGCACTGGTAAATGTTTACATTCTCACCGGCAGTGCAAGAGGGTTCCCCTTTCTCCACAACCTTTCCAGCCTGTCATTTGAGATTTTAATCTTGGCCATTTTGATGGGTGTAAGGTGAAATCTCAGGGTCATTTTGATTTGCATTTCCCTGATGGTTAATGACATTGAGCATTTCTTTAAGTGTTTCTCTGCCATTCCTCTATCCATAATTCCCTGTTTTATTCTGTTCCCCATTTTTTAAATTTGATAACTTGAATGTTTTTTTTTCACCTTCTTTAGTTCTTTATTTGTACTGGATATTAGTCCTCTGTCACATAGAGGCTTGGTGAAGATTTTTCATAATCTAGGAAATTGTGTTGTTTTGTTCACAGTGTCCTTTGCTGTAGAGGAGCTTTTCAGTTTCATGAGGTCCCATTTATCAAATTATTGCTCTTAAGCCTGTGCTGTTGGTGTTCTGTTCAGGAACTTGTGTCTTGTGCCACTAAGTTCAAGGCTCTTCCCCACTTTTTCTTCTAACTGATTTAATGTGTCTAGTTTTATGTTCACATCTTTGATCCACTTAGTTTAGTTTTCTGCAGAGTGATAAGCATGCATCTATTTGCTTTTTTCTACATCTAGATATCCAGCTAGACCAGCACCATTTTTTGAAGATACTATCTTTTTCCATTGAATGGTTTTGGCATCTTCGTCAAAACTCAGGTGTACATAAGTATATGGGTTTATTTCAGTTTCTTCTATTCTGGTCCATTGATCCACCTTTCTGTTTCTTTGCTAGTAAAAAAGCAGTTTTCATTACTGTTACTCTATAATACACCTTGAGTTCAGGGATGGAGATATCTCCATAAAGTCTTTATTGTAGAGGATTGTTTTAACCATTCTTGGTTTCTTGTTTTTCCATATGAAGTTGAGAATTTTTCTTTCAAGTTCCTTAAAGAATTGTGTTGGTAATTTGATGGGAATTGCATTGAGTCTGTAGATTGCTTTTGGTAAGATCACCATTTTTCAATGATAACCCTGCAAAGCCATGAGCATGAGAGATCTTTCCATCTTCTGATATCTTCTTTAATTCTTTCTTCAGAGACTTGATTTTTTTTTTCACACAAGTCTTTGACTTCCTTGTCTAGGGTCATCCCAAGATACTTTAGGTTTTTGACCAAATACAAGAACACATTAAAGTTATCATCCAGTATGACTAAGTAGGCTTCATCCCAGGTATGCAGGGGTGGTACACTATATAGAAAAAACTTCAATGTGATTTGCCATAATATGAAAAAAAAGAAAGAAAAATAAAACCACATGAAAATCTTCTTTGTTGCTGAAAAATAATTTGATGAAATCCAATATCCAAACATGCATAAAGTATTACAGAGATCAGGATACAATGCAAATAACTAAATATAATTAAGGCAATATACAGCAAGCCTATAGCCAACATCAAACTAAATGGAGAGAAAGGAAAAGCAATCCCACTGAAATCAGGGACAAGGCAAGGCTGCCCACTGTCTCCATATCTCTTCAGCATAGTTCTGGAAGTCCTTGCCAGAACAATAAGAAATTTAAAGGAGATTAAGGCGATATGATTCAGATAAAAACATGTCAAAGTATCACTATTTGCTGATGATATGATACTATACCTGAGTGACCCCAAAAATTCTACCAGGAATTCCTTCAGCTGATAAACACCTTCAGCAAAGTGGCTAGATACAAAATTAAAAAAAAAGAAATTAGGAGCCCTCCTGTATACAAAAGATAAAAGGACTAAAAAAGAAATTAGAGAAAGAAAAGGAATTATATTATCTAACAAGGCCATATGTCCTAACACTTTCCAGACATTTCCTCAACATGTAAACAGAAGAGCTTCACATGGACATTACAATTCAAATTACCAGGAAGTGGAAGAAGATGGAGGGACTTATAGGCTAAAAGACACAGTTATCCCGATAGTTTGTAATTCAATACAGTGATTAAAGTCCCAGCAAATTCCATGGACTAAATAACAGGACTGACAGACTCTGTGGAGAAAATATGGAACATTTCCATAACAAAGTATTATTCAGCTAAGAAAATGACATCATGATATTTTCAGGCAAATGGATGGAACCAGGAAAAATCACCTAGGTGAAGTAACTAAAATGCAGAAAGACAAATATGGTATGTATTCAATTATTATGAGATATTCAAACAGTGGCAGATAAAGTTCCAATAGTCCATCTATTTTCACGAAACCTGTCTTCCACTAGGGTACTTGGGTGGCAGTTAAATGAGTTGGTGCCAGGGCATTTTACCGACATTTTAAAGCAATGCATGCTGTTGTTATTAAAATATATTGCTCTCTGCCCTCAACGGATAAATCAGTGCCAAATTCTTGCATCCACAGAGATGCTTTGTTCTGCATCAAATGGGAATGCATACAGAGATCCACAGTTGGATATTGTGCAGAGAGAGACGTTAAAACACCCTGCACTAAATTCTTCATCCCCTCAGACTCTGGAAAACCTGCAGAAGAGGAGGCATGAAGGCTGTCATAAGTAGAAAGAATTGAGGATACAAGAAGTACAATACCCTGAGAATCAGGACACAGAAGATGATAATGCAGATGTCCTTGGTGAGACCTGGTAAGCTAGCATCAGATAGAAGATATAATAGGCCCTCCCCTATCAGGGAACTAGAGAAAGGCCATAGTGATAGAAGAAGGAGGATGGGTAGGATTGCAAGGAGAAAAGGCAGGGAGCAGCAGAGGGGATTCAATGTAAAAAACTCCCAATAAATAAATACATAAGAAAAACTGTGATCAAGGGGATGATCACAGACCTCTTTAGGACTGATAGCTTCTTCTTGGGGGTGGTGTCAGGGTGTGGTAATGATGAACTCAGTTTTCTTTAAGGGACTTGGCAATGAGTCTGTGATCATGTTCCCATGAATATATGAATAACACATATTTGAACCGATGTATTTAAAAAAAAGTTTAGTGTGACAATTGGGTAGGAATTTGAACCTGGGAACAATGGAAAAGGAGTGTAAGGTAAATTATATGCAATTACCACATAATAAAAAAAAATAATATGTTGATAGCTTTTACAATGACTTTAACACAAAGAAAAGACTACATTAAAGTAGGTCAGAGTTTGACTGTGTAAGGCATGCTTTTGAGGAATTTCATTATGTATCAGAGAATGCTAGCCATGAACTACTGGTTACCCCACCTACCTTGGACAGCAAGACTTTATGTGGCACATCTGAACAAGCAGTCCTAGCACTAACACTACATTTAAGTGTTAGTATGGAGCATGACAGCTGCTCTTGTGTCCTATGCATATAAAACAGATGCATTTCACTGTCCTGAAGACCCAGTTTTAATGTAATGACCAGAACTAGGAAGATTCCTCACTGGTCTATAGATTTGGTTCAGCCAGAATAGTCTATTTTTGGTGAGGGCTACAGGTTAAGTTTAGTTCTCTGCTTAACGTTAAATATAACTTTTGTCCTTTAATTTTTTGCTATGAAGTTTTAATACAATATGATAGGATTAATAATATTTGCTAGTCCCATTAAAAGATTAGGTTTAATTAAAAGTTTTTGCTTTGATTTCAGTTTCAAAAGAGCAGGTTTAAAGTTATGCTAATTATTATAGTTTAGTACAAGATTGAGTTTTACCTAGTCTCTTTGTTTAGGTTGTTTTGTTTTAAGGTTAAATCTAAATTTGGTAACCATAAAGTTTGCCTATATAGATCTACCTAAAATTTTGTTGTTAAAATATACATTTGAAACATATGCCAAAATTGAGATTATAACATAATGTTTTATAGGATGAAGTTTAGAGCAGATGATAAAAGTAGACAAAGAGTAACACAAATGCTGGACCACAGACTTGTAAGAGATCTGATAAATATGGCATTTTAACATATGTAGGCTTATTATGACTGAGTCCAACCTGTTGAGGCACAAAAAAAAAATACAAATTAATTCAGTTTTTATAGGTGCAACTTACAGTTTTTCCATTTAAAAGAGAAGGCAGCCCAATTGTTGATACTTTAATGATATTTACTGAAGGTTCATTATCTGGTGTTGCTGCCTATGCTTATAAAAGAAAAACTATCTTTTCAAGTGTCTAACATATCTGCGCAAAGAGCAGAGTTATCTGCAGTATTGGCTGTGCTTCAAAGTTTTAATAAGCAGTCTTTGAACATTTTTACAGAGAGTGCATACAGATAGTGCTCAGTCTTTGCCTAGGTTAGAGACTGCAGGTCAAATTCAGACATCTTCTCCTGTTGGAATTTTATTTTTACAAATTCAAAATTTGATACAAAAAAAACTTTCCCTTTTTTTATAGGACATTTTAGGGCTCATTCTAATTTGCCAGGACTGCTGTCTAAAGGAAATAAATTGGCAGATAAAGTCCCTTAAGTTTATTGTTTACATTTAAAAAGATTCCAGAATGCCCATAAAATGCATCATTTTAGTAGTCAAACCATGAGATTTAATATGGATTTACTAAGGAACAGACCTGTAGTATAGTCAAGGCTTGTGGTACTTGTCCTCAGTTTCTGCCTGTTCCTCATTTGGGAGTCAATCCTGGAGAATTGGCTCAAAATCAAATTTGGCAAATGGATATTCCTCATATTCCTGAATTTAAACAATTAAAATATGAATATGTTTGCATAAATACATATTCTGGATTTATTTATGCTTTTTCTCAACTAGGAAATGCTGCAAAGTATGCTATTGCTCCTTATCTACAGGCTTTTAATGTTCTAGGAGTTCCTAAGCAATTAAAAACTGACAATGGATATACTAAGAAATCTTTTAAAAGATTTTGTCAACAGTTTCAAGTTTCACATATAAGTAAAGTACCTTACAATCCTCAAGGAAAAGGCAAGGTAGAGCGTACCCATTATACAATTAAGATAAGATTCATTTAAAAAAAAAGTTGGGGAGATACTTCCCTGGACACCTAAGAATCATCTTAATCATGTCATTTTTATTCAGATTTTTTTTTTAATTTAGATGAGCATGGTAAATCTGCAACAGGTAGATTTTGGAATACAGAAACCAAGAAAACTTTTGCTAAAGTAAAAATAAGGGATCCTTTAACATGTCAATCACATGGACCTGACCCTGTATTCATATGCTAAGGAGGACCTGTCTGTTTTTTTTATGCAGGAAAATGATGCAGCTTGATGGCTACTGGAACACCTGGTGTGACAAGTAAATGAGGAGTTTTCTCCTGACAATGATATGATGTCAATGAAGACCCCTTCAGTCAATATGACTGTTTATTGGGCATATGTTCCTAATTCACCTCTACTATGTCCAGTTTCCTGGGATGATCCAGAAGTCCTTGTTTATGTCAACAACATTTAATTGGTGAGTTTTCCTGCTTTGAATGAACACAAGTAAAACAGGCACTCAACACTTCAGGAATAGAAAGAGGTCATCCTCTTTGCTTTGACAAAGAGAGTATTCATCAGGACTGCTTACCAGTCTCCCTTATCCATTTCATAGGTCAGAATGCCTATTGCTCTAAAGTTGGAGTAGCAGCTCAAGCCTCCCTTTGCAACCAGACAATGTAGAACATTAGAGGGATATTATTGTCCCTTCCTACAGGAGTTAATTATGACAGTCTTACATCTCCAATGAGTTAAGCACCCTGTGGGAAAGGGGATCAACACACTTGTCCTTAACTGATGGTTCCTTGGACAAGATGCTTTGGAGAAATGCCCACCATATACTCCTGAGAAAATGATGCTGCATTTATAGTCATGGACTAGACTGGTCTATTGTTAAAGGTATTAAAAACTTGGCTTCTGTTATAGGCAGTCAAAATTCCTGTTTTAGAAAAAGCTGTTCATGGTGGACTTTGAAAGACTTCAAATAAAAACTGGTTAACCTATGTATGGAAATTGGTGGCTGCCTTGGGATATACATAGGCTTTCTCTCTGGGATGCAAGAAGCTCTACTACATTAATTAAGTATACCTCTGTTTTGGCATGTGTTAATCCTCTTTATTTACTGCTAATTGGAAACATTGTAGTAAGACATTATAAGAACAAAGATACATATTCAATTGAATGTGTGTATTACAATCTTACTAACTGTGTTAGTGCTGATAATAAATGCTCCTTCAGTATTAGTTGTTAAGCAACCTGCTTTTGTTTTGATTCCTGTGAGGGTTTCTGACTCTTGGTATGATGAAACAGAATTTAATTGGACTCAGGTTCAGAATCACCTTGCTGGTTTTTGGTCTAGCAAAAAGTTCTCATTGGACATGTTAATGATGAGAAATAAGATCCATGATATAGAATCTGCCAAGAAACCTACGTTAGAATTAGCCAATACAGCCTGGGATATATTTATACTAGCCTTAGGAGGCAATTTTCATCCTTTGACTCTGAGCTTAATTGTGGACTGAAACTTGCAGGTCTGGCAGGTATGGGTTTGTTGGCCTGAGCCTGCCTTTCTTGTGTGTTACATTTACTTCTTTAACAACTTCAATGCATGCAAGTGCAGTTGTGTAAATTTAAATTAAAGATCTCTAACAACCCCATTTGATATGGAGGTAAGTAAGTAAATGATGCATAAGAGTAAAATTGTGTTTTTTTTTTTTCAACCTAAGACAGTCTTGTTAAAATCACACTTGAGACCTAGATGACAAATAAGGAAAAGTGCACATTTAGCCAACCTAAGACAGGCTCTCCATAAAACAAAGAAAGGGGAACTGAAGGAGTTTGGTAATTGAAATTCTGTCTCATAGCCATTGCAAATTCAGGTCTTATTAAAGTTCCATGTCTCAGATACTGTCCTTGCAGGTCTCTGCAAGCAATGTGTTCTGAGCCTGA
This sequence comes from Meriones unguiculatus, assembly GCF_030254825.1. Classification (NCBI taxonomy): domain Eukaryota; kingdom Metazoa; phylum Chordata; class Mammalia; order Rodentia; family Muridae; genus Meriones; species Meriones unguiculatus. Next base: position 1,920,500 of record NW_026843711.1, on the reverse strand, counting down.
GAAGTAGAAAGCAAGCTCCCTGCAATCTTTGGAACCAGACAGCAAACTTTTTGTAACCTTGAGTGAATTTCTGGATGCCTTGCTAGGTGGAACAGTTATGTTGCTTATTTGAAAAAAAAATTACTTGTACCCTTTGCTTTATAAATGTTGTTTGCATGTTCAGTAAACTGAGACTTGAACAGGAAACTGTCTTATTTCCATTCTTTCCATGTCTCTCCCCGCATTTACACACCTTCTTTTCAGTGCACCATGTTAGACTAGACTGTAGTCTAAGGTTTCCTTTCCTTTCCCCTACTCTTAAAGATTCAACACCCCAGAGAAACCTAGACCATGCCATCCTATTATATTGATAAGAATGTGAAGGTACATTTATTCAGTATGCCAGTAACTGCTCAAAGTCACAACCTAGGAAAATTGAGATTGAAGACCACAATAGGAGATCACCTTTTAATTCAGTGCATTACCCTAAATCCCACACCACTATTAAGCTTTCCTACCTAGGAAACTGTCCAATTAAATAAACATTAAAGTTTCATTTCCTACCTAATATTGTCACAGAGGTAAACAGGAGTAACGTTGTGAGATATGGATAAAGGAATGAGAGAAAGACTTGTTGAGTTGCAAAAAAAAAGTCACATGCACAGGATCAGATATCTTGGACACTGAGGAAAATTTGTTTACTCATCACAATGGAAACCTCAAGATTCTCTCAGGTGATTATTGGCTCTGAAGGAGAATGATGTCATGAAACAGATAAAAGCCAGTAAGAGTGTCAGGATGCAATGATTAAAAGGGCCAAGTAGACATCCTGCTTGAGAGAAATGCTGAGCAGCCCTATAAGCCTCAATCTGGGCAACTGAAAGCACACAACCCAGAGATGATAGTTCCTGTTTCCAAGACTCTTACTTCAGGAAAAGTGTCACATATTTCTTTAAGTGGTCTTTAAGAAAATCAGTAGTCTTTGACATGTGAATTTCACATTATCACAGTTCCATTATTATTTATTAAATACAGAGATATGTTCTCAGTCAGTAAATAACTTACTGGGAAAATGCTCCCTGACCAAGGCAACTCTTTGAACAAAAAGCGTTTAATTGGTACCCTGTTTTATTATTACAGAGACCATCCACGATGTCATGTCAGCAAGCAGTCACCTTGTTGTAGTCTCCCAGCAGAACTGAGAGCTTTTCATACCAAACCACAAATGGCAGGACAAAAGAGGGAGACTGAGAGAGACAAAGAGAGATAATGGCTAAAGAGACAGATTCACAAATAAAGAGATGGAGAATGACAGAAAAAAATATATAAAGTGACATACACAAAGAAACAGAGACTCAATTGTGTCTGGTCACTTTCATTGCCATATCAACTTCAATGCACACCCTCCTATACTGTAACTCCAATAGGAAATATATTATCTAAGAAGGCCATATCTCCTAACCGCAACCAGACATTTCATCACTGGGTATTTCAAATGTAAATAGATGGGCTTTGAGGGGACATTACAATTCAAATCACCAGGAAGTAGAAGAAGATGAAGGGACTTCTAGGCTAAAATAAAATATTTACCTGATATTTTGTTATTCAATACAATGATTAAAATCCCAGCAACATCCACAGAAAAGAAGACAACTGACAATTTTCTTTGGGGAAAGTGTGGAATATTTCCACTACAGATGGTTCTTCACCCAAGAAAATAACATCATGATATTTTTAGGCAAGTGTATGGACTTAGGAAAAATAATCCTGGTGAAGAAACTAAAATGCAGAAAGAAAACATCAGTATGTATTCACTTACAAGGAGGTCTATTTATACTTGGGGATAAAGTTCCAATTGGCCATGCACTGTGTCCAAACCAGTCTTCCATATGGGGTATTGGCTGGCAGTTAATTGAATTGTCTGGTCATGACATCCTACAGAAATTTTAAAGCAACCCAGGCTGTTGTTATAAAAATATGTTGCTCTCTGCCCTCAGATGATTGATCATTGCCATATTCTTGGATCCACAGAGATGCTTCTTTATGAATCAAATGGAATTGCATACAGAAACCCACAGTCTGATATTATTCACAGAGAGACCTTAAAACACACAGTTATAAATGGGATTTCCCTATGAAATTCTCCCTCCCATCAGAGCTCTGGAAAGCCTGCAGGAAAAGTGGAAGAAAAACTGTCATAAATACAGGGAATTGATTACACAAGGAGAAAAATGTCTTGAGAAATAATGCCACAAAGGTAAATGATGTAGCCAGTCTTGATGAGACCTGATTAGCTAGGTTCAGATTGAAAGACAAGGAGAGCCTCCCCTATCAGAGAACTAGAGAAAGGGCATAGGGGTAGAAAAAGCAGGGTAGGTTGGACTGAAGGGAGAAGAGGGAGGGGACATCAGAGTGGATACAGAGTGAACAAATTGTAGTAAATAAATACATAAGAAAAACTGTGATCAAGGTGATGAATTATAGAGCTCCTCAGGACTGGTGGCTTCTTCCTCTGAGTGATACCAACATGCAGCAATAAAGAACTTTCTTTAATAAAGAAATTTTAATAAAGAATTTTCTTTAATGGACTTGGCACTGAGTTTCTGACCATGTTTTAATGAGTATATGAACAACACATACTTCAATTGATGTATTTTAAAGACAAAAAATTTTAGTGTGACACATGGGTAGAAATTTGAACCTGGGAGCAATGGAAAAGGAGTACAATGTATATTATATAATATTCCCACATAATCAATAAAAATAATATGTTCACAACTTTTACAAAGACTTAAAATGGAGAAAAGATTTCACTGAAGGAGGGTAGAGTTTGACTTTGTAAGGCATGCTTTCCAGTAACTCAATATGTAGCAGAGATTCCTAGCCATGAACTAGTGGTTACCTCAGACCCATTAGCAAAGGTGGCACCATTGAACCAGCAGTCATGGTCCTAACACTATCTTTTGAGTGTTTGTCTGGAGGACAACTGCAAGAAACCAGCTGTTCTTTTATTCTACGCATATAACTCAGACCCATTTCTCTGTCCTGAAGGCCCAGTTTTAACTGTAAACCCCAGGACCAGTAGAGTTCCACAATGACCATGGAGTAATACATATCTCCCAATCAGGCCAGGTTAGCAAAGGCAACCCTGTGCATACAGGTTTGGCAACACTAGTGTGGATCACTAGCAGCTGTCAAAGAGTTTATTGCATCTCAGTTCTTTTTTACATACACTGATATTTCTCTCTTTCAGGCAAACCATCCCCAGGAACTGTACGGTTTCCTTCTCTTTTCCCTGCTCTTAAAATCTCAATACCCCAGGTAACCCTAGACCCTGCCAGCCTATTATATCAATAAGAATGTGAAGGTAAAATTAGTGAGTACATGAGTAACTGCTCAGTTCAAAGTCACAACCTAGGAAAATTCAGATCCAACACCACAGTAGGAGACCAACTTTTCATTTGGTACATTCCTCTTAATCCCACATCATTTTGAAGCTTGCCTACTTAGGACACTGTCCAGTAAAATAAACATTAAAGTTTCATTTCCTAGCTGACATTGTCACACATGTAAACGATAGTAAAGGTGTGGAGTCTGTATAAAGGGATGAGATAAAGGTTTGTTGGGATTCACAAGAAAATGTCACAGGATCAGAGATACTGGACACTGAGGAAGGTTTGTTTACTCATCTCCATGGAAACTTCAAGATTTCTTCAGGTGCTGATTGGCTAAGAGGGAGGATGATGTCATAAAACAGGTGAAAGAGACTGTTTCAGGAGCCAGTTATTAAAAGGGCCAAGTGAAGAGCGTGCTTGAGAGAAAGTTTGAGCCGCATTTCATGCTTCAATTTGGCATCCTGAAAGCACACAACCCAGAGATGACAGTTCCTGTATCCAAGACTATCAGTTCAGGAAATGTGTCACATATTTCTTCATTTGGTCTTTAAGAAAGTCAACAGTCCTTGACATGTGAGTTTCACATTATCACAAATATAATTATTATTATTTAAATGCATAATTATGTCCTCAGTCAGTGAATTACTTACTGGTAAAATGCTCCCTTACCAAGGCAAATCTTTGAACAAAAATGTTTAATTGGGATCTTGCTTATAGTTTTACAGATACCATCTAGGATATCATATCGGCAAGCAGTTGTAGTCATTCAGCAGAAGTGAGAGCCTTTCGAACTTAACCTCAAGCAGCAGGAAGACAGAGGGTGACAGAGAGCAAGAGAGAGAAAGAGCCAGAGATACAGATTCAGAAATATTAATACAGAGACTGACAGAAACAAAGATATAAAATGACATAGATGAAGAGACAAAGACTCCATTTTCTTTAGTCACTTTTATTGGAATATCAAACTCCAAGCACACCCTCCTATAATATAGCACCAAAAGGAATTGTATTTTTTAATATTTTTCATGTTAATTTGTATTAATTACACTTCATTCACTTTGTATACCCCATAAACTCCTCCCCTCCCAATCCCAACATCTCTTCCACTTGTCCACTCTTGCCCCTACCTAATTCCACTGATAGGGGAGGTCTTGTTCTTCCTATAACTCTATCAGATCTCATCAGGACTGGCTGCACTTTCTTCCTCTGTGGCCTGGTAAGGCTGTTCCATGCATGGTACTTGGTTGGAGTATGAGTCCCAAGAAAGACCCCTGTGTGCTCTGTTTTTTTGTTTCTGCTGCTTACCTTGTGGAGCTCCTGTCCTCTTCATATCTTACTATTTCCCGCATCATTCATTAGACTCCATGCACTCTGCCCAACAGTTGGCCATAAGTCTCAGCATCTGCTTTGATAGTGTGCAGGGCAGAGCCTTTCAGAGGCACTCTGTGGCAGGCTCCTAATTTGTACCATAGTTTCTCTTATTTCTGATATCGTCCTCTTTGCCTTTAGGGATGGGGATTGAGCATTTTAGCCAGAGTCCTCCCTGTTGATTCTTTTATTTACATGTATAGATTTTAGTAGTTGTATTCTATATTATATGTCACTATGAGTGAGTATATATTGTGTCTGTCTTTCTGCTTCTGGGATAGCTCACTTCCCATTCCAACCATTTACCTGCAAATTTTATGATTTCCTGGTTTTTATTGCTGAGTAATATTCTATTGTAATATACCAGAAGCAACAGGCTGAGAGAGAGTGAGACAGAGAGTGTAAGTGCTAGAGTGACTGATTCAGAAATACAGATATTGAGACTGACAAAAATCAAGTTAGAAAATAAGAGAATGAGAGACACAGACTCCATTTTGTCTGGTCCCTTTCATTGGCATATCAACCTCAAAGCATACCCCCCTATACTATTACTCCAATATGAATTATATTATCTAACAAGGCCATACCTCCTCACCCTTCTCAGGCATTTCCTCACTGGCAACTAAACATGTAAATAAATGGGCTTCTAGGGGACATTGCAATTCAAATCACCAGGAAGTCGAAGAAGATGGAAGGACTTCTAGACCAAAAGAACACAGTTATCTTGATAGTTTGTCATTCAATAAAATGATCAATGTTCCAGCAACTTCCAAAGACTAAAGAACAGGACTGAAAATCTCCTTTGGGGAAAACGTGAAATATTTCCATAAGGGAGTATTATTCAACTTAGGAAATTTCATCATGATATTTTCAGGTGAATGGTTGAAACCAGGAAAAATCATCCAGGGTGAAGTAAGTAAAATGCAGAAAGACAAATATGGTATGTGTTCACTTATTAAGATGTCTTCTAATAGTAGGGGGTTAAGTTCCAATAGGCAATCTAATTGTGACCATACCAGTCTTCTACTAAAAGGACTAAAAGGTAGTGAATTAAGCAAGGGCATCCCACAGAAATTTTCAAGCAACCCAGGCTGTTGTTATTAATATATGTTGTTCTCTTCCTTCAACTGAGACAACAGTGCCATGTTTTTGAATGCATAGAGATGCTTCTTAAAGTATGAAAAGTTATTGCTTATAGAGACCTGGAATCCGATATTATACAGAGAGAGACCTTAAAACACTCAGTTATAAATGAAATTCTCCCTCCCCTCAGAGCTCTGGGAAACATGCAGGAGTGGAGGCAGGACGAGTGTCATAAGTAGAGGGAATTGAGGAGACAAGGAGAACAATGCCCTAAGAATCATGCCACAGAAAAAGATGATAAAGCCAGCCTTGATGAGAGCTGATAAGCTAGGGTCAGATAGACCTGGAAATAGTACCTCCACTGTCAGGGAAGTTTTAGAAATTATAAAGGTGGAAGGGACAAGATGTCGGAGCCAGGAGAACACTGCATCTGAGGAGTAGGACATTTTCCGTACAGTGACCAAGAGACTGACTCTGGGCCCTAAAACAACAGCTATCATGTTTCCCTGGTGAGAGGAAACACAGCATGGGAATCAGTCGGGTCCACTCTCAGGTCACCCAGCCAAAACTGGGAAGAGATCCTGGGTCACCCAGGCACTAGATCACCAGACCAGAACCACATGCCTGTGTGTCCTTCTCACCTTCCTGGGCTGAACAGTGGGTACAAAGACACCAGAGACTGGGAGTCCCAGTTGTTATAAAAACCCACAGGGAAGGAAGGCAGCGGGACTGGCCAATAGTCACCCAGTCTTTACCTGGAAAAGGTCTCACAGATTGGCTGCTATGAGCCACCATCACTGAACTGGAATCAATCCACAAGCACAGAGAGTTGTTGCGCACCCAGCTCTCAGGCACAAACAGAGGTGTGTGCCCCAGTGCAACAGATACTGGAAGTCCCTGTCGGGAATAAACCCCACAGGAAAAAAAAAAAAAGGAAACGGGGACCTGAATTAGGTCATTCATTATATCCCTGGAAAAAATTCCTCAGACCAGAGGGTAGGCAAGAGACCTGCTCTGTACCAACTATTCCTCACAAACATAACTTTGTGCCCCAGGACACCAGAGACTTGGAGTCACTATTGGGAGAAATCCTCATAAGAATGAAGCAAAGGGGATGGATTTGTCCACGCTGTATATCCCTGGAAAAAGTCCCACAAACTGGCCCAACTCAGGGACCTGCTGTGCACCAGATAGCCTGCTGTTACCAAGAGGGTGTTACTGACCCACCACAGATTACTTGGGTATTGGGTCACAGAGCCCCAAACTCAGACCTACAAAAGCCTAAGATCCCTGAGATCAACCCCCACATACTGCTCCAAGGGGCAACCATTTTTCCCTAACCAAACTGACCAAACCACAGGATACACAAGTTTCAGCAGCAGCTTACTAAATTTACAGCAAAAAACTCAGAAGCAAGGCAGCTGTCTTCAAAACTTCTCTGGGTGAGAGGAGAGCACTCTTGACTAACAAGAACCAGAGTTACCACTCAGGTCTCTATGACTGAAGTGAGCTGTGGCAACTCCTGAAAAACACCGGACATACAGTGACTATACCCAAAAAGCTAAGGAGGCTTCTTTCAGGAAAAACCATATTCCCCCCAAGGGGATTCTCTCCAACACAGGATTGGAGGAACCACCAGAAACTAACTCAAAACACCTAAGATATTCCAATGGGTAGAGGCCAGGGTAAAAGCTCAACCAACAAAAGACAAAGCAAGATGGCATCTCTAGAACCCAGTTATCCAGGGGCGAGTAGCCCTCCACAGCCCAGCATAACTGAAATTCAAGAAGATGACCTAATATCTATGCTCATGAAGAGATAACAGAGGAAACAAATAAAATGTTTAAAGACCTGGAGGAAGATAAACTCAAACAGATTTTGGTCATTTGTAAAGAAACAGAGAAAGAAAAACAAAACAAAACAAAAAACAACAACAACAAAACAAACAAACAAACAGATTATGGCCATCTATGAAGAAATACAGGAAGTTGCAGCCAAACAGTCTGTGGCCTTTAGAGAGGAATACTTAAATCACTAAAAGAAATAAAAGAAACACGGGATTGTTCAAACAACTGAAGGAATAGAAGGAAAAACAGGTAAATACAATCAGACAGGTGAAGGAAATCAACAAAATGGCACAAGACCTGAAAATAGAATTGGAAAAATTAAAGAAAACACGAATGGGGATATTGTGGAGAGAAAAACTTAGGGAAGAAAACAGGAAACACAGAGGAAAGCATAACCAATAGACTCCAAGAAATGGAAGAAAGAATCTAAGGTGTGGAAGATACAATGGAAGAAATCAATGTATCTGTCAAAGAAATTGTTACATCTAAATAAAATCCTGACACATACAAGAAATTCAAGACATTATCAAAAGACAAAACCTAAGAATAATATGTGTAGAGGAAAAAGAAGATTCCCTGCTCCAAGGACCAGAAAATATTTTCAACAAAATCACTGAAGAAAATTTCCCCAACTTAAAGGAGAGGCCAATAAGAATATAAGAGGCCTACAGAACACCCAATAAATTAGACCAGAAAAGAAAACCTCCTACAACATAAAATCAAAACAGTAAATAACCAGAACAAAGAAAAAATACAAAAAGCTGCAAGGGAAAAAAGGCCAAGTAACATATAATGGCAAATACATTAGAATCACACCTGACTTTTCAACAGAGACTATGAAAGTAAGAAGGGTCTGGATGGATATCATGCAGACCCTAAGAGAACTCAGATATCAGCCCAGGCTACTATACCAAGCAAAACTCTCAGTCTTCATAGATGGAGAAAACAAGATATTCATGACAAAAACAAATTTCAACAATACCTATACAAGAGTAAAGTGTTACAGAAGACACTAGAAGGGAAACTACAACCCAAGAAAACTAGCTACTTTCAAGAAAATACATGAAATAATTAACCTCACTACAGGAAAACAAAAAACAACCAAACACACAAACTTACTGCCACAGCCAACATCAAACACAGAGGATCTAATGGCCACTGGTCATTTAATCTCTCTCAACATCAATAGAATCAATTTTCCAATAAAAATACACAGACAAACTGCAATCTTTTGCATACAAGAAGCACATCTAAGTCACAGAGATAGACATTACCTGAGGATAAAGAGTTAGAAGACGGCTTTCCTAGCAAATGGACCCAAGAAGAAAGCAGGAGTAGCCATTTTAATATGTGATAAAATAGACTTTCAACCAAAATTAATCAAAAGAAATGGGGAAGGACACTTCATACTCATCAAGGGAACATTCCACCAGGAAGACATCACAATCCTAAATCTATGCACCAAATACAAGGACACCCACATTTTAAAAGAAACATGGATAAAATTTAAACCACACATAGATCTCCACACATTAATAGTGGGAGACTTCAACACCCCGCTCTCAGCAAAGGACAGGTCAACAAAACAGAAATTAAACAAAGAAACAATGTCTCTGACAGAGGTCATGCATCAAATGGATCTGACAGACATTTACAGAACCTTACACCCAAACACAAAAGAATTTACCTTCTTCTCTGCAACTCAAGGAACCTTCTCCAAAATAGACCATATAGTTGTTCACAATGTGATCCTCAACAGGTATAAGAAGTTTGAAATATTCCTTGTATTCTAACTGATCAAATGGAAGAAAGCTGGACCTTAACCACAACAGAAAAAGCAAAAAGCCTACACACACATGGAAACTGAACAACTTGCTACAAAATAACAGCTGGGTCAGGAAAGAAATAAAGAAAGAATTTAAAGTCTTCCTAGATTTCAATGAAAATGAAGGCACAATATACCCAAACTTGTGGGACAAAATGAAAGCAGTGTTAAAAGGAAAGTACACAGAACTAAGTACTTTGAAGAAGAAATTTGAGACAGCTCATTCAAGCAACTTAATGGCTCACCTAAAAATACTAGAAAAAGAAGAATCAGACATACAAAAAAGGAGTAGATGGCTAGAAATAATCAAACTCATGGCTGAAATCAACCAAATAGAAACAAATAAAAAATTCAAAGAATCAATGTGACTAAGAGCTGTTTCTTTGAGAAAATCAACAAGATAGACAAACTGTTAGCCAATCCAACTAAAAGGCAGAGAAACACCATTCAAATCAACAAACTCAGAAATGAAAAGGCGGACATAACTACAGACACTGAGAAAATCCAAACAATCATTAGGACTTATGTCAAAAGTCTATAGGGCACAAAATTTGAAAATCTAAATGAAATGGACAATTTTCTTGATCGATTCCAAATAACAAAACTGAATCAAGACCAGATAAATTAATGAAATAGTACTATCCCCAGAAGAAATAGAAGTAGTCATCAAAAGTCTCCCATGAAAAAAAAAAAAAACAAAAAACGGGACCATATGGTTTCAGCACAGAATTCTACCAGGCCTTTAAAGAAGAACTAACTCCAATTCTCTTCAAACTATTCCACAAAATAGGAACAGAAGGAACACTAGCAAACTAATTCTATGAAGCCGCATTCACCTTGGGACCTAAACCACACGAAGATGCAACAAAAAAAGATAATTTCAGGCCAATCTCCCTAATGAACATTGATGCAAAAATACTCAACAAAATACTTCCAAACCAAATACAAGAACACATCAAAGATATCATCCACTATGACCAAGTAGGCTTCATCGCAGGTGTGAAGAGGTGGTTCAATATATGAAAATCCATGAATGTTATCCACCATATAACCAAACTGAAAGAAAAAAAAATCACATGATAATCTCCTTAGATGCCAAAAAAGCATTTGATAAAATCACACATCCATTCGTGTTTAAAGTTGTGGAGAGATCAGGGATAAAAAGCACATATCTAACTATAATAAAGGCAATATACAGTGAGCCTATAGCCAACATCAAACTAAAAAGAGAGAAACTTAAACAAATCCCATTGAATCCAGACAGAAGGCACAGATAACCACTCTCTCCATATCTCTTCAACATAGTTCTGGGAGTCCTTTCTATAGCAATAAGACAGTTGAAGGAGACCAGGGGGATACAAATTGGAAAGAATTAAGTCAAATTTTCACTATTTGCAGATGATATGATAGTATATATGTGTGACCCCAAAAATTCTACCAAGGAACTCCTACAGGTGATAAACACCTTCAGCAAAGTGGCCATGTACAAAATTAATGCAAAAAATTCAGTAGCCCTTCTGTATACAAAAGAAAAAAGGGCTAAGAAAAAAATTACGGAAACAACACCCTTCACAATAGCCAAAAATGACATAAAGTAACATGGTGTAACCCTAACTAAGCAAATCAAAGACTTGTACATAAAAAAATTCAAGTGTCTGAAGAAAAATTAGAAGATACCGAAGATGGAAAGATCTTCCATGCTTATGGCTTGACAGGCTTAGCAGTGTAAAAATGGCCATCTAACCAAAAGCAATCTACAAATTCAATGCAATTCTCATCAAAATACCAACACAATTCTTTACAGACCTGGAAAGAAAAATTCTCAATTTCGTATGGAATAACAAAAAAACTCAGAATAGTTAAAGGAATCCTCTATGAAAAAAGATATTCTGGAGGTATCTCCATCCCTGATCTTAAGCTGTAATATAAAGCAACAATAATAAAATTGCATGGTACTGGCATAGAAACAGAATGGTAGATCAATGGAACTGAACAGAAGACCCAGAAATAAACCCACAAACTTATGGACACCTGATCTTTGACAAAGATGCCAAAACCAAACAATGGAAAAAAAGTATCTTCAACAAATGGAGCTGGTCTACCAGGATGTCTACAAGTATAGAAATGAACATAGATCCATGATTGTCACTGTGCACAAAACTAAGTTTCAAATGGATAAAGACCTCAATATTAAGCACAACACATTAAGTCCATTAGAAGAAAAATTGGATAAGACCCTAAAACTCATTGGTAGAAGAGACAACTTCCTGAACAGAACACCAACAGCACAGGCTCTAAGAGCAACACTCAAAAAATGGGGCCTCATGAAACTGAAAAGATTCTGTAAAGCAAAGGACACCGTCATTAAAACAAAATGAGTGCCTACAGATTGGGAAAGATTATTCTTCTACCCTTACCTGAGAGAGGGCTAATAACCAGTATATATAAAGAATTAAAGAAGGTGAAAAGTAACAAATCAAGTAATCCAATTAAAAAATAGGGAATAGAGTTAAACAGAGAATTCTCAATAAAGGAATATTGAATGGCAGAGAAATACTTAAAGATGATGCTCAACATCATTAGCCATTAGGGAAATGCAAATGAAAACAACCCTGAGATTTCACCTTACACACATCAGAATGGCTTAGATGAAAAACTCAAGTGACAACACATGCTGGAGAAGCTGGGGAGAAAGGGGAACCTTCCTTCACTGCTGGTAGGAATATAAGCTTGTACAACCACTCTGGTAATCAATCTGGTACTTTCTCAGACAACCAGGAATAATGCTTCCTCAAGATCCAACCATACCACTCCTAGGCATATATCCAAAATAGGCTCAAGTACACAATAAGGACTTTTGCTCAACCATGTTTGTAGCAGGTTTATTTGTAATAGCCAAAAGCTGGAAACAACCCAGATGCCCCTCAACTGAAGAATGGATGCAGAAATTGTGGTACATCTATGCAATTGAAGATTACTTAGCAATGAAAAATAAGAAAATCATGAAATTTGCAGGTAAATGGTGGAATCTGGAAAGGATCATCCTCAGTGAGCTGTCCCAGAAGCAAAAAGACACAAACGGTATGTACTCACTCATATAGACATGTCATATAGGATACATCTACTAAAATCTGTACATCTAAAGAAACTTTTCTGACAGAGAATGCTGAATAAAATGCTCAATCCTCATCCCAATAGGCAAAGAAGATGGGCATCAGAAAGAGGAGAAAACAGGGATTATGTTAGGACCCTGCCACAAAGGGCCTATGAAAGACTATGCCCTGCAGACTATCAAAGCAGATGCTGTGGCTTATGGCCAACTGTTGGGCAGTGTGCATGGAAACTTTTGTAAAAAGTGGGAAATAGTAAGATCTGGATGTCGGGAGCCAAGACTCAGCAGCCTGCTTTGTTATTTAAATCTCGGCGGAGAGATGGTTTTTGGAGGCCTTTTACTAATGGCAGAGGAGAACTTGCAAGTCCATCTCCTTTTGTTTGTGACAACAGGTGGGATAGCTTGTGAGGGTTACACCTCTTCTTCAGGCTCCTTGTGCAAATTAACCTATTGTTCTGAGCTGTTTTACTGGCTAAAGTAACTCCTCAAAAGAATAAAGGGCAGAAGGCTGGAGGCAGAGGATGAGGCAGCACTTGAGACTTGCTGCTTGCTGTAGCAGTCTGTCTTTTGCTATGGCTGTCGAGTCTGGACCTTTAAAAAGTTTCCTGTGTGCTGTGTGTTTATTTTATTAATTTTAATCCTCACACCCAACTCAAGAACCATTCAACTCTGCCCGGCTGGCCCCGGCAGATTGGCGCCCCACGTTAGCAATGCAATTTCCAATCAGATGCTTAATTCAGGATTGGAAATATCTGGACAAGGTATAGCTCAGCAATCAATACCTGCCCCAAGAAATTTTAAAAAGGGGTTGGGTCATTTTTAGGGGAGGTCACTGAACAACCTGTACCCCATGCAGATCCAATAACATGGAAATTAGATGATCCTGTGTGGGTGAATCAGTGGCCTCTTTCCCTTGAAAAAATTAAAGCTGCCAAGCAGTTAGTACAGGAACAGCTTGATAACTGCAATATTGCTCCATCAAACTCACCTTGGAACTCCCCTATTTTTGTTATAAAAAAGAAGTCAGGAAAATGGAGGCTTTTACAAGATCTCAGAAAAGTAAATGAAACCATGGAATTAATGGGAGCCTTACAACCTGGATTGCCTACCCCTTCTGCCATACCTAAAGATACTTTTAAAATCATACTAGATTTAAAAGATTGTTTTTATACTATTCCTCTTGCTCCTCAAGATTGTAAAAGATTTGCTTTTAGTGTGCCATCAGTAAATGTTAAAGAACCTTTGAAGAGGTATCATTGGCTTGTATTACCTCAAGGTATGACAAACAGTCCAATTTTATGTCAAAAATTTGTGGCTCAAGCTGTTTTTAAAACTAGAGAGGCATATTCTTCTGTGTATATTATTCATTATATGGATGACATTTTACTGGCTCATAAAATTGAAGGGGTTTTATTAAGTGCCTTCGCACACTTACAACAAGCTTTAAAAAATCTAGGTTTAGTAATTGTACCAGAAAAGGTGCAGACAGAGCCACCTTATTTGTATTTGGGACATAAATTATATCCTCAGACTATAATGCCTCAAAAAATTCAATTAAGAAAAGACAACCTAAAAACTTTAAATGATTTTCAAAAGTTGTTGGGTGATATAAATTGGCTAAGACCCCATTTAAAATTAACAACAGGAGAACTAAAACCACTTTTTGACATTTTAAAAGGAGAGGCTAATCCTTTGTCAAAAAGAAAACTTACCAAAGAAGCTCGTGATGCTTTGCAAAAGATAGAATTAGCTATTGAAAAGCAGCATGTTCAATATATTGATTATTCAAAAGAATGGGGCACATATATTTTGGCTACTGTTCATACTCCAACTGCTGTATTGTGGCAAGAAGGACCATTATTATGGTTGCACCTGCCTGTGTCTCCTGTTCGAGTTCTGACACCATATTATGAAGCCGTGGCTAGTTTAGTTCAAATGGCTCGCTCAGAATCTCGTAAATATTTCGGTAGAGAGCCCTCCTTAATTGGAGTCCCTTTTCCAAAACAGCAAGTAGATTGGTTATTTCAAAATGTAGATTGTTGGGCGATAGCTTTTGCTCATTACTTAGGACGTATTGATAATCATTATCCAAAACATAAATTACTTCAATTTGCCAATAAGCATGCTTTTGTATTTCCTAAAATAATTTTAAAAAAGCCATTTCCTCAAGGTCCAACAGTATTCACTGATGGATCTTCAAATGGAAAAGCTGTTTATGTACTAGAGGGACAAACTTTTGTTTTGCAAACATTGCCAGCCTCAGCTCAAGTTGTAGAATTATGAGCTGTTGCTGCAGTCTTTAAAAAATTGGCTTCTATCTCTTTCAACTTGTGTACTGATAGCCACTATATAGCTAAAGCTTTACAAGTCCTAGAGACTGTAATATATGTTAATACAGCTAATAAACAAATACAAGATCTATTTAGAGAGATTCAACAAAGTATTTGGAGCCGTGTGCAGCCTTGTTACATAGGACATATTAGAGCTCATTTAGGGCTTCCTGGACCTTTAACTTTAGGAAATGATTTAGCAGATCTAGCCACACGTTTGGTTGGATTAACTCAACAAGAATTGGCTCAAAATTCTCATTCATTACATCATCAAAATAGCAAGAGCTTAAGAAAACAATTTAATATTACCAGAGAAGCCGCTAGACAAATTGTAAGATCATGTTCCTCTTGCCCTGAACATTTTAATGTACCTCATTATGGTGTCAACCCTAGAGGTTTGACTCCCAATCATTTGTGGCAAATGGACATAACTCACGTCCCAGAATTTGGGAAACTAAAATATGTTCATGTAACAATTGACACTTTTTCAGCATTTATCATGGCAACTCCCTTAACAGGGGAAGCCACCAAACATGTTATAAGTCATTGCTTAAAGTGTTTTGCTTCAAATGGTATTCCTTCCATTATAAAAACTGACAATGGCTCAGGATATACAAGCCTAGCTTTTCAGCGTTTTTGTGTACAAATGAATATAAATCATAAATTGGGAATTCCTTATAACCCCAGGGCCAGGGAATTGTGGAACGAGCCCATGGATCTCTTAAAAACCAATTGCAAAAAATAAAAAGGGGGGAGCTATGTCCCCAAACACCACAGAATTATATTAATCATGCTCTCTTTATTTTAAATTTTTTGAATGTGGATACACAAGGCCGTTCTGTGGCTGATCGATTGTGGCATCCTAAAACCAAAGATAATTTTGCCCAAGTAAAATGGAAAGATCCAATTACTGGATTATGGCAGGGCCCCGACCCTGTATTAATATGGGGAAGAGGGCATGTTTGTGTTTTTCCACTGGATGCAGAGAGAGCCAGGTGGATCCCAGAGAGGCTGGTAAGGTTTGCAGTTGTTCCCCAGAAAGAAGATTTTCCCACTGCAGACAACTGTAAACTTTGCTCTGACCTAGACTGAAAAGCTGTGTTAGACCTGAGCTCCTGACCCCACTCTTGCTTCATTCTGCTCCTGGGAGAAGACATCATGAAGAAAAACCTCTTATATAATGCCCCGACCTGCGGGACCTAGTTATTTGTGGGGGTGAAGGGGGTCAATCCTGGAAAAGATGGGCAAGAGAGAGAAAGGACACAAGCAGACGGTTGCGGCTCTGGCAGGGTGGGGGAGAGGGGCGAGAAAAGGGGAGTAGTAGTAGAAAAATACCAAGGCCCTTGGTTGGGGAGGTGGGAAGTTCCCAAGACTAAGAAGGTGGGTTAAAGAGTTACAAGGCCCAAAGATAACATCTGTGGTCCTGGATGTGTCCCAAAGCAAACAGTTTCAGGAACAATGGGTCATAAGAAACTATGGCCTGCTGGAGTCCGGTGCTTATCTGGCAGGCCAGGCCCTTAGGAAGGGTCCCAGGGCTTAGTTTCCAACAATATAATAAACTGGATTTGACTGTTTTGCTACAAACTTCAACAAAATCAAGAGAGAACTAACTGTGAAACTTTAATCTGGCTCTGGTTTTCAGCAGAGCAAAACCGACTTGCTTCAGGAACTCTTGGGGGGGCCTGTAACTGCCTATGTAAATTCTCCTTTTGTTTTGCTGTTTAGAGATGTTAAGCTTTCAAATGGTTCTGTTTGCTCGACAGCCTTTTACTGTGGTTCCTCTAAATGTTTCTCAGACATGTTAATTTACACAGGGAGTCACCTGCTAGTCACTTTTGGAGTGTTACTTTGGACTTGGCTTGTGATAGGAGACTGCTCCTATCAGTGACAACCAAAATCTGCCTGAAGGTCTTTTGGTGTGTCAAAGCTGAGATGATCAGCACAAGATCATATCACAGTTTCCACCCTAGCAGAGGTTGGTAGTCAAAGATGGATAAGTTTTCTCTGGGGTGTATGAAAATTCATGTATAAATATTGACCCAAAAATGGGGACATGAATAAAAAATATATACCTTTCGAGAGAAACAACCTAAGACAGGCACAATCTTCTGCTCCATAACTAATAAGTTTTGGCCAGTTTTAATAATATAAAAAAGGGGGACATGTCAGGAGCCATCACTCAGCAGCCTGCTTTGTTATTTAAATCTAGGCGGAGAAATGGCTTTTGGAGGCCTTTTACTAATGGCAGAGGAGAACTTGCAAGTCCATCTCCTTTTGTTTGTGACAACAGGTGGGATCTGGAAAGGACAGGAACTCTACAAGGAGAGTAACAGAACCAGAAAATTTGAACACAGGGAACTTCCCAGAGACTCATACTCCAACCTAGGACTATTCATGGAGATAACCTATAACTCCTGCACAGATGAAGCCCATGGTAATTCAGTGTCCAAGGGAATTCCACAGTAATGGGAAGAGGGACTGTCTCTGACATAATCTGTTTATCCTAATCTTTGATTACCTCACCCTGTGGGGGGAGCAGCCTTAGCAGACCACAGAAAATGAAAATGCAGCCACTCCTGCTGAGATCTGATAGACTAAGATAAGAAGGAAGGTAAGAAGGACCTCCCCTATCAGTGGACTCTGGGAGGGGTATGCATAAAGAAGGGGGAGAAATGGTGGAATCGAGGGAAGGAGGCAAGGGCTTATGGGTACATACAACATAATTAATAATTTTTTAAATGAATAAATTAAAAAAAGAAATTAAAAGGTGAAGAAGAATGAGGCTTGGTGGGTCTAGTTGGAATTGAGTGATGGGGTAGCAGAGGGGATACAATGTAAATAAATCATAATAAATAAATACATGAGGACAACTGTGATCAAGTTTATGAAGTATAGAGCTCTTCAGGACAGATGGCTTCTTCTTTGGAGTAGTTTGAGGGTTCGGCAAGGATGAACTTAGTCTTCAATAAAGGACTTGGCCCTGAGACTCTGATCATGTTCCAGTGAGTGTATTAAGGACACATACTTGAACTGATGTATTTTAAAGTAAAAAAAATAAATAAATAAATAGTGTGAAACATGGATAGGAATTTGAACCTGGGAGCAATGGAAAACGAGTGTAATGTATATCATATTATATTCTCATATATGCAATAAAAATAATATGTTGACAACTTTTACAATGACTTTTGAAATGGAGAAGAGATTAAGCTAAGGAGGGATATTTTGAGTTTGAGTCATGCTTTTTGGGAACTTGTTATGCAGCAGAAAATCCTAGCCATGAACTAGTGATTAGCCGGCTACCTCAGACAACATGAGATAAAGTGGCACTTCTGAACAACCAGTCCTGGCACTAACAGTACATTTATAGAGTTTGTCTGGAGGACCACAGCAGGAAACACAGCTGCTCTTATGTCCTAGCGATATAACACAGGCCCATTTCTCTGTCAGGAAGTCCCCGTTTTTACTGTAAACCCCAGGAGCAGAAGGGTTCCTCACTGACCACTGAGTAGGACACAACTGCGTATCCAACAAGGTAAGCCAAGGCAACCCTGCTCATAAAGGGATGGCAAAACTAGTGTGGAATAACACCACACTAGTGATGTTATTCCTGTGAAATTATATCTTGCCCCTCAGTTCAACTTTTACACTCACCTATCCCTCGCTGTTTGTTCCAGTCCAAGGAATTGTCTGGTTTTCTTCTCTTTTTCCTTCTTTTCAAGAGTCAGTACTCCAGGGAACACTAGACCCTGCCATCCTGTTAGGAGCCAGGTGGATAATAAAAGGGCCAAGTGGATAGCCTGCTTTTTAGAAAGGTTGAGCAGCCCTACATGCCTCAATTTGGGCAGCTGAAAGCACAGAACCCAGATATGACATTTCCTGTTTCAAGACTCTTAGTTCAGTAAAAGTGTCACCTATTTCTTTCAAGTAACTTTTAATAAAGTCATGGGTCCTTCACATGTTACAGTCACATTATCACTTATTTCATTATTATTTGTTAAATGCACAGATATGTCCTCAGTCAGTGAATTACTTACTGGAAAAATGCTCTCTGACCAAGGCAACTCTTTGAACAAGAAGCATTTACTTGGTACCTTGCTTATATTTTTACAAAGACCATCCAGGATGTCATGTCAACAAGGAGTCATCTTGTTGTACTCCTTCAGCAGAACTGAGAGCTTTTCATACTGAACTACAAGTGGCAGGCAGAGAAACAGAGACTGAGAGAGACAGAGAAAGAAAGAGAGATAGATTCAGAAAGACTTATACTGAGACCAACAGAAACAAAGATATAAATTGACAAAAATGAGAGACAGAGACTCCATTCTGTCTGTTCCATTTCCTTGGGTTATCAACCTCAAAGAACACCTTCCTATAATATAACTACAAAGGAATTATAATTTTTTATATTTATTTTTTTTATTAATTACACTTGTTCACTTTGTATCCCACAATAACACCTTCACCCCTCTCAAATCCACCTTTCCCCAACTCTTCACCATTCTGCTCCCAAAGAAAACCAATAGGAGAGAACTTCTTCTCCTTCCTTCTGATGCTAGTCTATCAGATCACATCAGGGGTGGCTGCATTGTCTTCTTCTGTGGTCTGGTAAGGCTGCTCCCACATTAGGGTGAGATGATCAATGAATAGACCAATCTATTCAGATCAGAGGCAGTCCCTGTTCCCATTATTATGCCCACTTGGACAAAGGAGTGCCATGGGCTACATCTGTGCAGGATTTCTAGGTTACCTCCATGCATATTACAGGTTTGGAGTATTAATCTCAGGAAAAACCCCTGTGCTCAGATTTTTTGGTTCTGTTTCTCTCCTTTTGGAGCTCCTGTCTTCTCCAAATATTACTATTTCCCACTTCTTTCATTAAATTCCTTGCACTTTGTCCAACAGTTGGCTAAATGTCTCAGCATCTGCTTTGATAGTGTACAGGGCAGAGTCTTTCAGAGGCCCTCTGTGGCAGGCTCCTAACTTGGTCCCTGCTTTCTGCTTCTTCTGGTTTCCATCCTCTTTACCTTTCAGGGTGGGGATTGAACATTATAGACAGGGTCCTCCCTCTTGTTTAGTTTCTTTAGGTGTACAGATTTTAGTAGGTGTATCCTATATCATATGTCTGTATGAGTGAGTGTATAATACAGTGTGTGTCTTTATGCTTCTGGGACAGCTCACACAGGATGATCTTTTCAGTTCCCACCATTTATCTGCAAATCTCATGATTTCCATATTTTTTTATTACTAAGTAATATTCCTTTGTGAAGATGTATCATAATTTCTCTATCCATTCTTCAGTTGGGTGGCATCTGGTTGTTTCCCGATTCAGGCTATTACAAATAAAGCTGCTACAAACATGGTTGAGCAAATGTCTTTATTGTGTCCTTAAGCCTCTTTTGGATATATTCCTAGGAGTACAATAGCTGGAACTTGAAGAAGCCCTATTCCCACTTGCCTGAGAAAGTGCCATATTAATTTCCAGAGTGGTTGTATAAGTTTACATTCCCACCAGCAGTGGAGGAGTGTTCCCCTTTCTCCACAACCTCTCCAGCATGTGTTGTCACTTGAATTTTTGATCTTGGCCATTCTTATAGGTGTAAAAGTGAAATCACAGGGTCGTTTTTGAGTTGCATTTCCCTGATAGCTAATGTCATTGAGCATTTCTTTAAGTGATTCTCTGCCATTCAATATTCCTCTATTGAGAATTCTCTGTTTAGCTCTGTTCCCCATTTTTTTATTGGATTACTTGTTTTGATGCTTATAAACTTGTCTAGTTGTTTGTATATACTGGATATTAGTCCTTTGTCACATAAAGACTTGGTGAAGAGTCTTTCCCAATCTGTAGGCATTTGTGTCTTTTCTTTTGATGACAGTGTCCTTTGATTTACAGAAGCTTTTCAGTTTCATGAGATCCCATTTATTGATTGTTGCTCTTAGAGCCTGTGATGTTGGTGTTCTATTCAAGAAGTTGTCTCCTGTGCCAATGAGTTCAAGGCTCTTCCCCAGCTTTTCTTCTGATTTAAACTTTCTGGTTTTATTTTGGGTTTTTTCTTCTGCTTGGACTTCAGTTTTGTGCAGGCTGATAAGTATGGATTTATTTTCATTTTTCTACATCCAGTTAGACCAATACCATATGTTGAAGATGCTAACCATGCAGTTTTTATTACTGTTGCTCTATAGTACACCAGAAGATCTTTTATAGTAGAGGATTGTTTTAATATTTCTGTGTTTCTTATTTTTCTATATGAAGTTGAGATTTTTTTCTTTTAAGGTCTGTAAAGTATTGTGTTGGTAATTTCATGAGAATTGCATTGAATCTGTAGATTGTTTTTAGTAAGATGGTCATTTTTACTATGTTAATTCTGGCAAGCCATGAGAATGGGAGATCTTTCCAACTTCTCATATCTTTTTCTAATTCTCTCTTCAGAGACTTGAAATTTTTTCATACAAGTCTTTCACTTGCTTGTATAGGGTCATACCAATTTACTTTATATCTATGACCAAATATAAGAACACATCAAAGACATCATCCACTATGTCCAAGTTGCTTCATCCCAGTTATGCAGGGGTGGTACACCATATTAAAAAAATGAAAGAAAAAAAAAACACATGATACTATCCTCAGATGCTGAAAAAGAATTTGACAAAATCCAACATCCATTCATGTTTAAAGTATTGGAGAGATAGGAGAAAGAAGGCACATATTTAAATATAGTAGAGAAAACATACAGCAATCCTATAGGCAACATTAAACTAAATGAAGAGTATCTTAAAGAAATCCCACTGCAATCAGGGATAGGGCAAGGCTGCCCACTCTCTCCATATCTCTTTAACATAGTTCTAGAAGCCCTTGCAAGAGCACTAAGACAATTGAAGGAGATCAAGAGAATACAAATTGGAAAGGGAGTATTCAAAGTAGCACTACTTGCAGATGATATGATAGTATACCTGAGTGTGACCCCAAAAATTCAACCAGGGAACTCCTATACCTGAGAAACATATTCAGCAAAGTATCTGGATAGAAAATTAACTTAAAAAAATCAGTAGCCCTCTGGTATACATAGATAAAAATGCTGAAAAAGAAATTAGGGGGAAAATATTATCTAACAAGGCCATACCTCCTGTCACTAACCAGACAATTCCTCACTGGGGACTCCATATGTAATTAGGTGGGCTTCAAGTGAACATTGTAAATCAAATCACCAGGAAGTGGAAGACTTTAAACCCCAGGATGAGGAGGGTTCCTCACTGAACACTGAATAAGACACATCTGCCAATCCAGCCAGGTCAGCCAAAGCAACTGTGCTCATTGAGGTTTGCCAACACTATCATTGAGCAGCACCAGGTGTCAAATACTTTATGCCCCTCATTTCCCCTCTTACACCAACTGATATTTTGCTAGTTCAGCCAGAATAGTCCCAGGAATTGTTAAGTTTTCTTCTCTTTTCCCTGCTCTAAACACTCAATATCCTAGGGAACACTAGACCATGCCTACCTATTATAACAATAAAAATGTGAAGGTACATTTAGTGAGTACAGGAGTAACTGCTCATTTCAAAGTCACAACCTAGGAAATTTCAGATCCACTACCACAGAAGAGACCACCTTGTCATTCATTACATTCCCCTTAATCCCACATCATTTTGAAGCTCCCTACATAGGAAGCTGTCCAGTTAAATAAATAAATTTAAATATTTAAATAAATAAATATGAAAGTTTTATTTCCTACCTTAGATTGTCACAAAGGTAACCAGGGGTAAAGGTGTGGGATCTGGATAAAGGAATGAGATAAAGGCTTGTTGAGTTTCACAAGAAAAAGTAAATTCTTCACAGGATCAAAGATACTGGACACTGAGGAAAGTTTTTTCTACTAATCTCCATGGAAACCTCAAGATTCTCTCAGGTGCTGATTGGCTGAGAGGGAGAATGTCTTGAAACAGGTGAAAGCCAGTAAGATTTTTAGGAGCCATTTATTAAAAGGGCCAAGTATACAGCCTGCATGAGAAATGCTGTGCAGCCCTACATGCCTCATTCTGGGCAGCTGAAAGCACACAACACAGTGACAACAGTTCCTGTTTCCAAGACTCTTAGTTCAGAAAAAAATGTCACATATTTCTTTCAAGTGCTTATTGATAAAGTCATGTGTCTTTGACATGTGACTTTCACATTATCACATATTCCACTATTATTTGTTAAATGCACAGATATATCTTCAATCAGTGAATTACTGGAAAATGCTCCTTGAACAAACAAATCTTTTAACAAAAAGCTTTTAATTTGGACCTTGCTTATACTTTTACAGGGAAAATCCTTGATGTCACTACAGCAAGCAGTTATTGTGAAATCAAAAGATTAAAAATCAGCAGTTTTTATTAAAGTCTAAGGCGTGAACTAGCTGGGTGAGGTCCATTAATGCCCTGAGGGGCAGAACCTGTCATATTGCATTCTTTCCCCACTCACTAGAGATACAGTTGCTAGGAAACTGGCCCATCCCCCTAAGGAGGGACACCAGATCATTAATGGTTTGGGGACCTTCCTTTAGCTAATTAATTCAAGATGCAGCATTTTGATCAATAGATGTTTGCCAGGCAGTAATTGCCCCTGCCTTGATCATGCTGGGAGGGACCAGAATCTTTAAATCACACAACTAACCTGAGCATGGGGCTCTTGCTTTTGTTGTTTTGGATGTGAGCCCAAGATGCAGCTTATGATGATTTATAATAAATAGTTCCTCATGTGGTTTGAAACAAACTCAGCTCGTAGTATTTGGGGGTATCACGATTCAGGTACAACATAATTTGGGGGCTATCTGGGATCCCCAAGACCTCCCTAGACTCCTGAGCTGCAGGATCAGAAGCTCAGGTAAGCTCATTTTTCTTGGCCAAGTTCTATGTCTCTATTCCTTTTAATTTGTGTATTTTTGAAATCTCAAGGTAGTATATAGTGAGTGGGCAGTGACTGGTAGTGTCACAGTACACTGACTGACAAGCCAGCAGACTGAGGCCACGGAGATCTTGGGAGACCTCTCAGATCCTGGTAGGAAAGTGCTCCCCAATAGCACTGTGATGGATATGGGTTCCCAAATCTGTTTGATAGTCCTAGAAAGTGGGTTGCTCCCATGGAGACAGTAAGTACTGGTGGATTCTCTTGTTTTTTTCTCTGTGTTTCTGGCTGTCTAGACACTGTGGAGTTGTTTTGCCCAGTTCCCAAACCCCAAAAGACCAGGAATAAACAGACTTCACTGTAAATACATGAGTTTCTTTTTATAGTAAATTACAAGTTGCAGCTTTGGCCCACACAACCCACCGCCAAAGTGGTGGGAGCTGAGCCCACTGTGCCCAGGTTAGTTGGATAATTCAAAGATTCTAGTCCCTCCCAACATCCCCAAGACAGGAATGATTCCTGCCTGGCAAGCATCTTTTGGTCAAAATGCTACATTTTCAAATGATTGGCTATAGGAAGGTCCCCAACCATTAATGATCTGGTGTCCCTCCTTAGAGGGATGGGCCAGTTTCCTATCAACTGTATCTCTAGTGAGTGGGGAAAGAATGCAGTATGGCAGGTTCCTCCCCTCAGGGTATTAATGGACCTCACCCAGCTAGTTTAGTCCTTAAACTTTAATAATAATTGCTGATTTTTAATCTTTTGTTCTCTTATTTCCCCCTTCCATTATTTTTTGAAGATCTAATTTTGGGTCTTACATATATGACCCCTTGAATCTTATAGATTTACTTTTTTTCAGTGGGATCTCACAGTACCATTAGTGTATTGCTCCGAAACATTTTTTCCAGACCAAATAATACTCTAGATTTTTATGATCTAAACTTCTATATCCTCAGAGCCTACATAAGGTTCATATTTTTTATCTGTTTATTTATCTTAAGACACATTGAGCTGACATAAATTCTCTGAGCAAGACAAACCTGTTTTTCTTTTTAAATAAGAGATCTAGTACCTAGTAGTTTATACTGGCTAAGGAACTGATCAATGAGCAAACAGTGGATCTAATTGTCTGCTCTCTAGCTGCAAAGCTATCATAAGCTTAGCTTAGCCTAGCCGTCAAAGTAATCAGAGACCTGAGAAGGATAAATTATAATATTAATAAATATACCAATCCATGTGCCAATCAAAATGACAGAGATGTCTAGTTAATCCATCCCCTAGGAAGTGTCCCTGGCTCCTGTGGTCTGGCATCATGAGCAGAGGCAGTCCAGCCAGGCACATATGAGAGACTGCCTCTGTGGAAAGAGAAGCATGAGAGATTGACCTCACCTTGCCTCTCGAAATATGAAATAATGACTCTCCAGGTGTCCACGGTTTTTGTCCACAGTTTAGGCTGGGCCATAGAAGTGGGCCAGTTGAGGCAGTATTGCCCAGTGGTTAACATACCACAATTCAGAGTCAACATCATCAGTTATGCCCAAATCTTCTTGGAAGACCATGGTGGAGCTACTGCCAGGATTTTGGGCTCTGTCACAATACACTGACACATGTTAAAATGCCAGATTCATTAGGTCTCTGACAAGCTTGAGGGCCAGCATATCTGAGTTACTCTTTGTCTTTATCATCTGCTTTAAACTTTGTCCTATAAAACAGAATGCTATAATCTCTAATTCTGGCATATTCCTAAAATGCATTTTTAGAACTATATTTTAAGTAGCCTAGGCTTAACTTTAAAAAAACCTAAACAAAGAGACTAGATAAGGCTCAACTGCAGTGTTTAGCATAACGTAGCTAACTTAGAATAGTAATCTACTCTTTCGGAACTAAAATTAAAACACAACTTTTAATCAGGTACAATTGATAAAGAGGCTAGCAAATCTTGCACTAAAATTGAACAGTAAAAAGCTTTGCACTTAGCACTAAGTGCACTTAGTTCAGATGACTGATCATAACTGAGAGACCTAAACAAAGATAATCACAAACTCATGGCTCTACTCTCTTTATCTCTGTTCCAGCATGGCAGCTGGCCACCTGTAACTGTACTCAGCTGGGAGCCTTAAACAAATATGACAGCAAAAACACAGTTCCACCCTCTATCCCTGAACCATCATGGCAGCTAGATATGTGTTAGCATAGGCTGTGACTGACAATACCAAACATAGCCATTAGGTATTGCTGATGGCATTGTTACCTCCCATAACCAAAAGTCATAACATTGTAATCAAATACATTTTATAACCCACTGCATAACAGAACAATTTTAAACTGTATGAATTATTCTAACCATACCAAACCTATCAGCCTTAAAAAAGCACAAAAAAAAGCATTTTGCATTGAAGAATTACCAGCCTTTTCAATGAATTATAACATTTTTAAATACATTTTTCCTCAAATCATATTAACTCTCTGGCGTTTTTAATACATTCACTAACCTGCAACATTCTATATATACCTTCAGGTTCCTAGCTTCATTCCTCTGGTTTAACCAGACATTCTTATTTTAGACAACTTATTTATTTATTTTTTTAAATATCACTTGTTTTTTCCCTTGCTTTCATAAAACATAAAACCTCTCACCAAAATCCTTTCCATTCTGACATGATCATGCTGGAGCCCAGCGACCACAATTTATTTTTTATAGGGAAAGCAAAACCAAATTACATTAATATAAAAAGAAGTTCTGAAACTGCCAAATTCTTTTTCTACAATTACTTTCCTATAGCAGATATGGTAGTCCAAGATCACATAAACAAACTCTAAGGAATTTAGAACAAGTTTTAAGAAACTTGGTGAAACTTACTTATTTCTCTGTCTCAAGGTGAAGACCAGGGTGCATACATGTTTTCCCATAAACACAGAAGCTTAACAAGCAAACAAGTCTCCACAAGATAGATTGTAATACTGCAATTTTCTCAATTAGTCCAAACCATATGGCTTAGTTTTATTTAGTAAAATAAATAAATACCAATGTTTTTTTTGTTCTCCCCCAAAGGATTGAGAAAATTTTAAAAATTCTGTTAGACTACCCAAGATCATTGTCATACCCAAATGCCTGATAAACTTTAAACATTTTATAGCCTTAAACATTTAAACATTTTCTATAACCTGTTTTTGCTATATTAAAATTAAGTACCCCTTTTGTAGGAGAGAAATGTCACAAAGTATGACCATAATTTTAAAGATCAAAACCAGATTTTAAAACCAGAATTCACCAGTGTAAACAATCCAATCTCTAAAGCCAATGCCAATTTAAAATAACCCTTCCTTTTAATCTAGAAGGAAACATGTGGCTACCAAGATGGCTGAGCCATACCACATGGCAGCTATATTGTTGCCTTTAAACATGTGTTTATTAACCTTATAAACACATAAGCACACATATTTATTTTTAAACAAGTTTAAATTTAACCTATAAACATACCCAATTATTTCTGATCATGATAACTATGACCCACAGAGCATAAGATTAATCAAAGACAGACATGATGGCCGTACATACAAAAACAAACAAATATTGCATAGACATTGAGACAAAAAAAAAACACCAGCTGGCCAAATTTCCCGGAACCAAAACTGATTCTTCTGAGGCAGGCCCAACATACTGATTCCTCCTGCTGCTACACCCCAGTGGGTGCAGGAGGCATGGGCCTCCTAGTAGTACTCACTGGGACCAGCCAGTCCGGACCTGTAAGAGCAGGCCTTCCAGAGTTTACAGTGTGGAGGGGTGACTATGCCCTGCCCTGGAGCCGGGAGTACAAGCTCACCATGCTCCTCCTTGTTGGAAGTGTGTCTGGCAAAGGTCTAAAAATTTCACTCCCAACAGACACACTAAAAAAAACAAAACAGACTAGACAGATTACCCACCAAAATACTGATGAAGCCAGGGGCATCCCCCTGAACTTCGGTAGCTGTGACCACCAGTTTGTCCACATTGATCATGTCTTGCTACCCAGATACTGACACTCCGAGCTCTGAGGAATTTTCAGATTAGAAAACAGAAAGTACTGCACATACAGACATTGCACAGAGACATTTAGACACTTAAGGCCAGCATAAAAAAACTCCAGGTCAGGTTCCTGGAGTCTTGGTATCCCGGATGTGCCCCCAAAATGTTCTGCCCACTTCATGAACCTCAAAAGACCAGGAATAAACAGACTCTGCTGTAAAAACATGAGGTTCTTTTATTATAAATTACAAGATGCAGCTGGGGCCTGCATACCCCCAACACTGAATCAGTGGGAGCAGAGCGCTCTGTGCCCAGGTTAGTTGGATTTTTCAATGACTCTGGTCCCTCCAAACATGCCCAAGACAGGGAGATCTCTGCCTGGCAAGCATCTTTTGGTCAAAATGCTACATTTTGAAATGATTGGCTATAGGAAGGTCCCAAACCATTAATGATCTGGTGTCCCTCCTTAAGGGGATGGGCCAGTTTCCTAGCAACTGTATCTCCAGTGAGAAAATAAAGCACTTAAAAAGAAGTGCTGGAGGAAGTTTTGTCTTTCTATTTAAATGCATGTATGGCCATCATGTTGTTTCTGACTAATCTTATGCTCTGTAGGTCATGGTTAATTGATCAAAAATAATTGGGTATGTTTAAAGTTTAAATTTAGACTTGTTTAAAATGTATATATGTAACTGTGTTTATGAGGTCTATGAACGCATATGTTTAAACAGAAACTTTTAGGTTGCCAGGTGGTACATGATGTGCCTCACCACCATCTTGAGATTGCCAAGTCATTGCAATATGATCTTGATGGTCACATGGTTTCGGTGTGAAAAAAAAAAAAAAGAAAACCTTAGTCAAATAATTTTTGTTTCATTCTAGATTAATGAGTTATTTTATGTTGGTATTAGTTTTAAAAATTAAATAGTTTGCACTGGTAAATTCTGGTTTTAAAATATGGTTTTGACTTTTAAAATTATGGTTATGCCTTGAGACTTCTGTCCTGCAAAAAGGGATACATTATTTTGATATTGCAAAAACAGGTTTTAGAAAATGTTTAAATGTTTAAGGCTATAAAATGTTTAAAGTTTATCAGGCATTTTAGACAATGATCTTGGGTAGTCTAACAGAAAAATTTGAAACAGTTTCTCAATCGTTATGGGGAGAAAAAAATTGTATTATTGTATTAATTGTACTATATGAAACCAAGCCATATGGTTTGCACTAATTAAGAAAATTACAGTTTTCACAGTGTATCTTGTGGAGAGCTGTTTGTTTGTTAAGCTTTTTTTTGTTGAAAAAAAAAATGTTTCCACCCTGGTCCTCACCTTGAGTCAGAGAAAAAAAGAAGTTTAATCAAGTTCCTTATAATTTGTTCTAAATTCCTTAGAGTTTGTTTATGTAACCTTACACCACATCTGCTACATGGAAGTAATTTTAGAAAAATAATTTAGCAGTTTCAGAACTTCTTTTGTATTAATATGACTTGTTTTTTGCTTTGCCTATAAAAAGCAAATTGTGGATGCCAGGCTCCAGCAGGATCATGTCAGGATGGAAAGGATTTTGATGAGAGTTTTTTATGTTTTTTAAAAACAAGAGAGAGAGCAAGAGGTATTAAAGAAAAGAATAGCTTGTCTAAAGTAAGAATGTCTGGTTAAGCCAGAAGAATGAAGCTAGGAACCTGAAGTTATTATGTAGAATGTTGCAAAATGTTAGTGTATGTATAAATAACCAGAGAGTAAATATGATTTGAGAAAGAACTGTATTTAAAAATATGTTGTACTTCATTTAAAAGGTTGGTGATTCTGCACTGCAAAATGTTTTCTTATGCTCTTTTAAGGGGGAAGAATTCTGGCTGATCTTGGTGTGGCCAAAATATTTAATACAGTTTAAAATTTTGTTATGTGGTTGGGTCTGGGGCTTGTTTAGTTACAATGTTAGAACCTTTGGTTATCAGGGATTACGGATGCTCCACAGTGTTTGCTTTAAGTACCTAATGGTATGTTTTATTTTGCCAGCCAGAGCTGTGGCATCAGGTGGCTAAGCCACCATGTTGGTTCAGAGATAAAGGGAGTAGAACCATTATTGTTTTGGTGCCATCTTTGTTTAGGGCAGCTAGCTGTATTCAGTTACCTCTTTAGTGCTAAGTGCAACTTTTGTCCTTTAAGCTTTTTACTGTTCACTTTTATTGCAAGTGGTAGGATCCACATGATTTGCTAACCTCTCTATAAACTATATCTGATTAAAAGGTTTGCTTTGATTTTAGTTCAGAAAGAGCAGATTTAAAGTTATGCTAACAACTGTAGTTGGTTAAGATGTTGACCTTTAACCTAGAGTCTTTGTTTAGGTTTTTTTAAGGTTAAACCTAAGATGGGTAACTATAAAGTTTGCCTATGTAGATTTACTTAAAATATATAGTTCCAAAACATGCATCTTAGGAATATGCCATAATTAGAGTATAACATTCTGTTTTATAGGACACAGTTTAGAACAGTTGATAGACAAGGAGTAACTCAGACATTCTGCCCCTCAAGCTTGTCAGAGATCTGATGAATCTGGCATTTTAACATGTGAAAGCTTATTGTGAGTGTCCCAAAATCCTGGCAGTAGCTCCCCCAAGACCTCTAAGAAGATTTGAGTATGATAGATGATGGTGACACTGGATTGTGCTATGCTAACCATTGGGCGATACTGCCTCAACTGGCCCACTGCTAGAGCCCAGCCTAAACTGTGGACAAATCCATGGACACCTGCAGAGCGATTATTTCACAATGCAAGAGGCAAGGTGAGGTCAATCTCTCATCTTCCTCTTTCCACAAAAGCAGTCTCTCATCTTTTGTGTCAAACAGCTGGACTTACCTCTACTCATGATGCCAGGAGACCGCAGGAGCCAGGGACACTTCCTAGGGGATGGACTAACTAGATATCTCAGTCATTTTGATTGCTCAGTTAAAAGGAGCTCCCTGACATTAGTTATTATCTTGGGCATCTGCTTAGGTGAAATGGGAACTAATATTGTAGCAACTAGACCAAAAGCCTAGAGAAACCCTAGAAAGAAAGGATGATAATTCTCCTTGGCTTACTACCCATATATCCACCCTGAAGGGACCATTACTTATTTTGAATTTTATGTTGGGCTTTGTATTTTAAATTGCTTGACGGCTCTCATGAAAAAATATTTGAGAGCAATACACTAATGGTACTCAGATCCCAATGTAGAATGTTTAATCTATAAGATATAGATACAAGGGGTCATATCTGGAAGACCCAAGATTTGGTTTTCAAATGATCATTGGAAGGGGGGAATGAGATACCAAAAAATTAAAAATCAGCAATTATTATTACACTTTAAGGCCTGAACTAGCTCGGTAAAGTCCATTAATGCCCTGAGGGGAAGAACCTGCCTTACTGCAATCATTCCCACTCACTTAAAGATACAATTGCTAGGAAACTGTCCATCCCCCTAGAGAGGGACACCAGATCATTAATGGTTTGGTGACCTTCCTATAGCCAATTAATTCAAAATGCAGCATTTTGACCAATAGATGCTTGCCAGGCATGAATTGCCCCTGCCTTGGTCATGCTGGGAGGGACCAGAATCTTTAAATCACCCAACTAACCTGAGCACTGGGCTCTTGGTCTAACTGCTTTTGTGATGGGATATGTGAGCTGCAGCTTGTAATGATTTATAATAAAAGAACCTCTTGTTGTTTGTGAAGGACTAAGCAACTGGTTGTCATCTTTTGGGATATCATGATTCGCCACAACATCATCTTGTTATAGTCCTTCAGCAGAACTGAGAGTTTTTCAAACTGAACCAAAAGCCAAAAGCAGACAGAGAGAGAGAGAGAGAGAGAGAGAGAGAGAGAGAGAGAGAGAGAGAGACAGAGTTAGAGAGACAGATTCAGAAATAGAGAGACTCAGGCCTATAGAAACAAAGATATGAAATGGAAGAGTCCTAGATAAAGAGGTTACTATTCTCTCTGGTCATTTTCATTGGCATATTCATCAACCTCAAAGCACACCTTCCTATAATACAACTCTAATAGGAATTATATGATCAAACAAGGCAATACCTCCTATTTTTTTCCAGACATTTGCTCACTGGGGACTAAATATGTAAATAGATGAGCTTCAGTGGACATTATAATTCAAATCACCAGGAAGTAAAGAGGATGTAGAGACTTCTAAGCTAAAAGAACATAGTTATGCTTATAGTTTGTCATTAAATACAATGAATATAGTCCCAGCGATTTCTAAGGTATAAAGAACAGGATTGCCTCTTTCCTTTGGGAAAAATGTGGAATATTTCCATAAATCTAAGAAAATGACATCATGAAATTTTTGGCAATTGGATGGAACCAGAAAAAATCATCCTGGGTGTAATAACTGAAATTCAGAAAGACAAATATGTTTTCACTTACTAGGCAGTCTCCTATTAGTGGCAGAAAAAGTTCCAATAGGCCACTTATTGTGACAAAACCAGGCTTCCACTAGGGGGATTTCTGGCAGTTACTTGAGTTGGGGTCCCAGGAATCCTACCAAAATTTCAAGAACCCCATGTTGCTCTCTGCCCTCAAATGATAGATCAGTGCTAGGTTCTTGGATCCAAGGATATGCTTCTTTCTGCATCAAATAAGGTTGCATATAGAGACCAACAGTCCAATAGTATGCACAGAAAGACCTTAAAACACACAGTTCTAAATGGGATTTCCCTACGAAATTCTCCCTTACCTCATAGCTCTGAAAGGCTACAGGAGATGAAGCAGGAAGAGTGTCATCAGTAGAGGGAATTGAGGACACAGGAGAAAAATGACCTGAGAATCAGATTGTAGACTAAGTTGTTGCAGCCAGCCTTGATGAGACCTGATAAGCTAAGGTCAGATAAGAGATGGAGGAGGACCTACCCTATCAGGGAACTAGAGAAAGGGCATAGGAATAGAAGAAGGTGGGTGGGACCAGAAGGAGAAGAGAGAGGGGCAGCAGAGGGGATACAATGTAAACAATCATAGTAAATAAATATATAAGAAAAACTGTACTCAAAAGGATGAAGTATAGATCTCTTTAGGACTGATGCCTTTTTATTGGGGATGGTACCAGGTTGTGGCAAGGATTAACTCAATTTTCTTTAAGGGACTTGGCACTGAGACTCTGATCATATTCCAATGTGTGTATGAACAACACATACTTCAATTACTGTATTAAAAAAATAGTGTGACACATTGGTAGGAATTTGAACATAGGAGCAATGAAAAGGAGTGTAATGTATATTATTTGAAATTCCCATATAAGCAATAAAAACATAGGTTGACAACTTTTACAATGACTTTTAATAGAGAGAAGAGATTCCATTAAAGGAAGGCAGAGTTTGACTTTGTATGGCATGATTTCCAGGAACTCATTATGTAGCAGAATATCCTAGCCATGAACTAGTGTTTACTCAGCTACCTCAGATGCCAGGAGCTCAGGTGGCACCTCTTTATACACAGTCCTGACACTATCACTAGGTTTAAAGGATTTGTCTGTAGGACCACAGCAAGAAACACAACTGCATTTGTGTGATAGGCAATATAACACCGAAACTTTTCTCTGTCCTGAAGACCCAGTTTTAACTGCAAAACCTCAGGATGAGGAGGAATGCTCACTGACAACTGAGTAGCACACAGCTGCAGATTCAGCCAGATCAGCCAAGGAAAACAAGCTCACAGAGGGTTGGCAACACTAGTGTAAAACAGGACCAGCTGTTAAACCCTCAGTTCTCAATTTACATATAAAAATCTTTTTTGCAGTTTCCACCAAAGATGGCCCAGGAATTGTCTTGTTTCCTTCTCTTTATGCTGCTTCTAAGGACTCAATATCACAGGGAAACCTAGTCCCTGTCAGCCCATTATATCAATAAGAATGTGAAGGTACATTTAGTGATTACATGAGTAACTGCTCAGTTCAAAGGCACAACCTAGGAAATGTCAGATCCAAGACAATAGTAGGAGACCACCTTGTCATTCCACACATTCCGCTTAATCCCACATCACTTTGAAGCTTTTTCATTTAGGAAGCTATCCAATTAAATAAATATCTATCCAATTAAATACAATTAAGTAAAATTTTTCCTACTTGATATTGTCACAAAGGTAAACAGGAGTAAAAGGTATGTGATCTGGATAAAGGGATGAGGTAAACTCTTGCTGGGTTTCAAAAGAACAAGTAATGTATGCACAGGATCAGAGATACAGGACACTGAGGAAAGTTTGTTACTCACCTTCATGGAAACCTCAAGAGTCTCTCATCTGCTGACTGGATGAGAGGAAAAATGATGTCACGAAACAGGTGAACGGCAGTAAGATTTTCAATAACTGTTTATTAAAAGGGCCAAGTAGACAGCCTGCTTGAGAGAAAGGCTGATTGGCCCTAAATGCCTCAATCTGGGCAGCAGAAAGCACTCAACCCAGAGATGTCAGTTCCTGTATCCAAGAATCTTAGTTCAGGAAAAGTGTCACATATTTCTTTCAAGTGGTCATTAATAAAGTAACTTGTCCTTGACATGTCAGTTTCACATTATCACAGCTTCCATTATGATTTATTAAATGCACAGATATCTTTACAGTCAGTGAATTAATTACTGGGAAATTGCTGCCTTAACAAGGCAAATCTTTGAACAAAATGTGTTTAATTCAGAACTTGCTTATATTTTGAAAAAGACCATTCCTGATATTATGTCAGCCAGCAGTCATCTTGTTGTAGCTTTCATCAGAAATGTAAGATTTTTATACTAAACCACAAGTGGCAGACTGAGAGAGAACAAAACTAGAGGGACAGATTCAAAATACAGAGACCAAGAAAAATAGGATCAATAATATAAAGATATATAGACGCCTTTCAGTGTGGTCACAATCATTTGCATATCAACCTCAAAGCACACCCTCCCACAATATAACTCCAATAGAAATTACATTATCTGACAAGGCCAAACCACCTAAACCTTCCCAGATATTTCCTTACTACTTACTTCACATGTAAATAGATGAGCTTCAAGGGGACATTGCAATTCAAGTCACCAGGAAGTGGAAGAAGATGGACTTCTAGGCTAAAAGAACATAGATATTCCTGATAAATTGTCATTTAATACATTGATACAGTACCAACAACTTAAAGAATTAAAGAACAAGACTGACAATCTCCTTTGAGGAAAATGTGGAATATTTCTATAAAGAAGTATTATTCAGCTAAGAAAATGACATCATGGTATTTTCAGGCAAATGGATGGAACCAGGAAAAATCATCCTTGGTGAAGTAACTAAATTGCAGACAGACAAATATGGTATGTATTTACTTATGAGGCAGTCTCCTAATAGTGGGGGCTAAAGTTCAAATAGGCCATCTATTGTGACCAAACCAGGGTTCTACTAGGGGATTTGGGTGGCAGTTAATTGAGTTTTTGGGCCAGGGCATTCTATGGAAATTTTCAAGTAACCCACACTGTAGTTATTAAAAAATATTGCTCTGTGCCCTCAACTGATAGATTAATGCCATGTTCTTGGATTCATAGAGATGCTACCTTCTGCATCACATGGGATTGTATACAAACACCCATAGTCTGATTGATATTCAGAGAGAGACCTTAAAATAGCCAGCTCTAAATGGGATTTCGAAATGAAATTCTCCATCCACTCGGAGCTATGGTAAGCATGCAGGAGAGGAGGTAGGAAGAATGCCAAAAGCAGAATGAATTGAGGACACAAGGAGAACAATGACCTGGTGGGAATCAGGCTCTAGAGGAAGATGATGTAGCCAGCCTTGATGAGAACTGAGAAGCTCAGGTCAGCTCAGGTCAAATAGAAGGGGTAGGAGTAACCCCTTGTCAGGGAACTAGAGCAAGGGCCTAGGGGTACAAAAAGGAGGGGGGTGGTAATGGAAGGAGAAGAATGAGGGGGCAGCATAGGAAATAAAATGTGAACAAATCATAATAAATACATACATAGAAAAAAAAAACAACTGTGATCAAGATGATGAAGTGTAAAGCTCTTTAGGACTGATGGTTTGTACTTGGAGGTGTGCCAGAGTGCAGCAAGAATGAACTCAGTTGGCCATAAGTGTCAGTGTCTGCTTTGATAGTCTATAGGGCAGAGCCTTTCTGAGGCCCTATGTGGAAAGCTCCTAACTTGTTCCCTGTTTACTTCTTTTTCTGATGCCTATTCTCTTTGCCTTCCAGGATGTGGATTGATCATTTTAGCCAGAGTCTTCCCTCTTGATTAGTTTCTGTATGTGTAAAGATTTTAGTAAGTTTATCCAATAGTATATGTTCAAATGAGTGAGTATATACAATGTGTGTCTTTCTGCTTCTGGGATCACTCACTCAGGATGATCTTTTCCAGTTCCCACAATTGACATGCAAATTTCAAGATTTCTTTGTTTTTTTAACTGCTGAGAAATATTCCATTGTGTAGATGTACCACAATTTCTCTATCCATTCTTCAGTCATGGGACATCTGGGTGGTTTCCAGATTCTGGCTGTTACACATAAAGCTGCTACAAACATGTTTGGGCAAATGTCCTTATTTTGTACTTGAGCCTCTTGGAAATATGCCTAGAGCTGGATAGCTGAATCTTAGTTGTCTGATAAAGCACCAGATTGATTTGCAGAGTGGTTTTACAAGTTTCCATTCCCACCAGCAGTGGAGTAGGGTTCCCCTTTGTCCACAGTTTCTCCAGCATGTGTTGTCACTTGAGCTTTTGATCTTGATCATTCTGATGGGTGTAAGGTGAAATCTCAGGGTTGTTTTTATTTGCATTTCCCTGATGGCTAATGATGGTGAGCATTTCTTTCAGTGTCTCTGTCATTCAATTTTCCTCTATTGAAAATTCCCTGTTTAGCTCTGTTCCCCATTTTTTAATTGGACTAATTGATTTGTTGCTTTTCAACTTCTTTAGTTCTTTATATATACTGGATATTAGACCTCTGTCACATAGAGGCTTGGGAAATATTCTTTCCCAATCTGTAGGCATTCCTTTTGTTTTGATGACAGTGTACTTTCTTTTACAGAAGCTTTTCTGTTTCATGAGGTCCCATTTACTCATTGTTGCTCTTGGAGCCTCTGTTGTTGGTGTTCTGTTCATGAAGTTGTCTCCTGTCAAAATGAGTTCAAGGCTCTTTCTCACTTTTTTCCTAACCAATTTAACATGCCTGGTTTTAT
The DNA here is from genome assembly GCF_030254825.1 of Meriones unguiculatus. NCBI lineage: Eukaryota > Metazoa > Chordata > Mammalia > Rodentia > Muridae > Meriones > Meriones unguiculatus. The sequence continues at coordinate 1,883,481 of NW_026843711.1, read as the reverse complement.
GTTGAGATCTTTGATCCACTTAGACTTTAGATTTGTGCAGGGTGATAAGTATGGATCTATTTGCATTTTTCTACATGTAGACATCCAGTTATACCAGCAGCATTTTTTGAAGATGATATCTTTTCCCATTGTATGGTTTTGGCATTTTTGCTAAAAATCAGGTGTCCATAAGTTTGTGAGTTTATTTCTGGGTGTTCTATTTGTTTCCATTGAACCACCATTCTGTTTCTATGCCAGTTCCATGCAGATTTTATTACTGTTGCTCTATACTACAGCTTGAGATCATGGATGGAGTTAGGTTGGATGATCTTTTATTGTAGAGGATTGTTTTATCAATTCTGGCTTTCTTGTTTTTCCATATGAAGTTGAGAAGTATTCTTTCAAGTCTCTAAAGAATTGTGTTGGTAATTTGATGGGAATTGCATTGAATCTGTAGATTGCTTTTGGTAAGATGACCATTTTCACTATATTAATTCTGCCAAGCCATGAGAATGGGAGATCTTTCCAACTTCTGATATCTTCTTATAATTCTTTCTTCAAACAATTGAAATTTTTTTATACAACTCTTTGACTTGCTTGCTTAGGGTCATACCATGGTACTTTATGTCTTTGACTGAATAGAAGAACACATTGAAGATATCATCCAATATATCCAATTGGCTCCATCCCAGCTATGCAGGGGTTGTTCAATATATGGATATTCTTCAATGTCACCCAACATATTAACAAAATGAAAGAAAAAAAACCCACAGTCTCTTTAGATGCTGAAAAAGCATTTGTCAAAATCCAACATCCATTCATTTAAAATATTGGAGAGATCAGAGATACAAGGCATATATGTAAACATGGTAAAGGCAATATAGAGCAAGCATATAGCCGATATCAAACTAAACATAGAGAAATTTAATGTAATCCCACTGAAATCAGAGACAAAGCAATGCTGCTCACTCTCTTGGTATCTCTTCAACATAGTTCTGGAAGTCCTTGCTGGAGCAGTAAAACAAATCAAGGAGATCGATGGGATAAAAATCATAAAAGAAGAAGTCAAACTGTCAAATATTTTATTTTCACTCAGTTCTCTTTTTACACTCAGTGATCTTTCTCTGTTTCAGCCAAACCAGTTCCAGGAATTGTCTGGTCTCTCTTCTATTTTCCCTGCTCTTAAACTCAATACCACAGGGAACCCTAGTCACTGCCAGCCTATTATGTCAATAAGAATGTGAAGGTACATTTAGTGAGTCAAGAGTATCTGCTCAGTTTAAAGTCACAATTTAGCAAATGCTAGATCTAAGACCAGAGTAGGAGACCACTTTGTCATTGGGTACTTCCCCTTATTCCAAAATCACTTTGAAGCTTCCCTACTTAGGAAACTCTCCAATTAAACATTAAATTTTCATTTCCTAACTAACATTATCATAGAGTTAAAGATTAGCAAAGTTGCAGGATCTGGATTAAAGGACGAGATAAAGGCTTTTGGTTTACACAAGAAAATGTCACATGTGCACAGAATAACAGATACAGGACACTGAGGAAATTTTGTTTATTCATCTCTGTGGAAACCTCAAGATTCTCTCAGGTGCAAATTGGTTGAGATGATGTCAGGAAACAGGTAAAAGCCAGTAAGAGTATCAGGAACCAGTTATTAAAAGGGCCAAATAGCCTGCTGGAGAGAAGGGTGGTCAGCTCTACATGACTCAGTTTGGACAGCTAAAGGCAGCAACATAGAGATGACAGTTACTGTGTCCAAGACTAACTGTCACATATTTCTTTCAAGTGGTCTTTAATAAAGTCATCTGTCCTTGACATGTGACTTTCACATTATCACAGATTCCATTATTGCTTGTTAAAAGCACAGCTATGTCCTCAGTCAGTGAATTTTTCACTTGGAAAATGTTCCCTGATCAAGGCAACCCTTTGTACAAAAATGTTTCATTTGGGCCTTGTTTATATTTTGACAGGGGATGATATATACAGCTCTCAGGCCTGGTGGCTTCTTTTTGGGGGCAATGCCATGATGTGGCAAGTATGACCTCAGTTTTCTTTAAGGGACTTGGCACTGAGACTATGATCATGTTCCAATGAGTATATGAAGAACACATACTTCAATTGATATATTTTTAAAAATTGACACATGGATAGGAATTTGAACATGGGAGCATTGGAAAAGGAGTGTAATGTATATAATTTCCACATAAGCAATAAAAATAATATGTTGACAACTTTTACAATGACTTTTAACATGTTGAATAAATTTCTGCTAAAGGAGGACAGAATTTGACTTTGTAAGGCATGCTCTCCAATAACTTATTTTGTATCACAGAATCCTAGCCATGAACTAGTGGTTAGGCAACTCACTCAGACCCCATGAGCTTAGGTGGCACCTCTAAACAAGCATTCCTGACACTAACACTACATTTAGAGGGTTTGTCTGGAGGACCATAGCAAGAAACAGAACTGCTCTTGTGTCCTAGACATATAGCACAGACATATTTTACTAATGTTTTACATATTTTACATATTTTACTATTTTACTGGCTGCCCAGTTTTAACTGTAACCCCCAGGAACAGGAGGGTTCCTCATTGACCACTGAGTAGGACACAACTGCCAATCTAGCCAGGTCACCCAAGGCAACCTGCTCAACACTATTGTAGAACAGCACCAGCTGTCAAATAATTTATTGCCCAGCAGTTCTTGGTTACACACATCAATCTTTCTGTTTCACCCACACCAGTCTCAGAAATTTTCTGGTTTCCTTCTCATTTTCCTCAAGACTTTCTCAGGTACAGATTGGCTGAAAGAAAGAATGATGTCAAGAAACAGGTGAAGGCCAGTAAGAGTTTCAGGAGCCAGTTATTAATGAGGCCCAGTGGACAACATGCTTGTGAGAGAGGCTGAGCAGTCCTACATGCCTTATTCAAGGCAGCTGAAAGCAAAAAAAAACCAGAGTGGCTGTACAATTTTACATCCCCACCAGCATCGGAGGAGGGTTCCCCTTTCTCCACAACCTCTTCAGCATATGTTGTTTTCATCTTGGCCATTCTGATGGGTGTAAGGTGAAATCTCAGGGTTGTTTTGATTTGCATTTCCCTAATGGCAAATGATGTTGAGCATTTCTTTAAGTGTTTCTCTACCATTCAATATTCCTCTACAGAGAGCTCTCCATTTGGCTCTGTTCCCCATTTTTTAATTGGATTACTTTGTTTGCTGCTTTTCAGCTTCTTTAATTCTTTATATATACTGCACATTAGCCCTCTGTCATACTGGAAATCAATCTGGCACTTTCTCAGACAACTAGGAATAGAGCTTCCTCAAGATCCAGCCATTCCACTCCTAGGCATATATCCAAAAGAGGATCAAGTACACAATAATGACATTTGATCAACCATGTTCGTAGCAGCTTTATTTTTAATAGAAGCTGGAAACCACCCAGATGCCCCTCAATTGAGGACTGGATGCAGAAATTGTGGGACATCTACCCAATGGAATATTACTCAGCAATGAAAGATAAGGAAATCATGAAATTTTCAGGTAAATGGTGGGACCTGGAAAGGATCATCCTGAGTGAGCTTTCCCAGAAGCAGAAAGACGCACATGGTATATAATCACTCATATAGAAATATAATATAGGATAAACCTACTAAAATTGTACATCTAAAGAAACTAATCAAGAGAGAGGACCCTGACAAAAAATGTTCAATCCCATTCAGAAAGGCAAAAAGGATGGACATCAGAAGAAGAAGAAAACAGGAAATATGCTAGGAACCTGCCACAGAGGGCCTCCGAAAGGCTCTGCCCTTCAGACTATCAAAGCAGACACTGAGACTTATGACAAACTGTTGGTCAAAGTGCATAGAATCTTAAGAAGTGGGAAATAGTAAGATCTGGAGAGGACAGAAACTCTACAAGGAGAGTAACAGAACCAGAAAATTTGAACACAGGGGTCTTCAGGTCTTCACCAAGAGTCATACTCCAACCAAGAACTATGCATGGAGATAACTGAGAACCCCTGCACAGATGTAGCCCATGTCTATTCAGTGTCCAAGTAGCCTCCATAGTAATGGGAAGAGGGACTGCCTCTGACATAATCTGATTGGACTGCTCTTTGACCACCTCCCCCTGAGGAGGGAGCAGCTTTACCCAGGACACAGAAGATGACAATGCAGCCACTCCTGATGTGATCTCAATATCTAAGATCAAAAGGAAGGAGAGGAGGACCACCACTATCAGTGGAATTGGGGAGGGGCATGCGTGAATTTAGGAAGGGAGGGTGGAATTGGGATGGGAGGAGGAATGGGCTTTATGAGGTGATAAAAAGAGAATAAAGTATAATTAAAAAAATTATAAAAAAAAGAAAGCACAAAACCCAGAGGAAAGATCCTGTGTCCAAACTCTTAGTTTTGGAAAAATGTCCTGTATGTCTTCAAGTGATCATTATAAACTCATGTGTCTTTGAACTGTGAGTTTCACCTTATCACAGATTCCATTAGTATTTGATAATGCACATGTATGTCCTCAGTCAGTGAATTACTTACTTTGAAAATTCTTCCTGAACAAGGCAATTCTTTGAACAAAAATAATTTAATTGGAACCTTGCTTATATCTTTGAATAGACCATCCATGATGTCACGTCAGCAAGCACTCATCTTGTTGTTGTCCTTCAGCAGAACTAATAGCTTTTCATAATGAACCACAGGCAGCAGGCAGAGAGAGGGAGACATACAGAGAGAGAGAAAGAGATAGACAGATTCAGAAATAGAGAGATTGAGACCAACAGAAAAAAAGATATAAAATGACAGAGACCCAGACACAGAGACTCCATTCTGTCTGGTCACTTTCATTGGCATATCAACTTCAAAGGACACCATCCTATATTATAACTCTAATAGAATTATATTATCTAACAAAGCCATTATTCCTTACCCTTGCCACACATTTCTTCACTGGGGAGTCAACATGTAAATAGTTGAGATTCAGAGGGACATTGCAATAAAAATCACCATGAGGCAGAAGATGATGGAGGGACATCTATGCTAAATGAACATAATAAATCAATAGTTTGTCATTCAATACAAAGATTAAAGTCCCAACAACTTCCAAGTTCTAAAGAACAGGACTGACAAATCTCCTTTGGGGAAAATGTGGAATATTTCCATAAGGAAGTATTATTTTGCTAAGAAAATTACATCATGATATTTTCAGGCAAATTGATAGAACCAGGAAAAATCATCCTGGGTGAAGTAAATAAATGTAGAAAGAGAAATATGTCATGTATTCACTGTTTAGGAGGTCTCCTAATGGTACTGAATAAAATTCCAATAGGCTATCTCTTGTGACCAAACAAGTCTTAAACTAGGGGGATTGGGTGGCAATGAATTGAGTTGTTGTGCTAGGTATATTATGAAAATTTTCAAGCCACCCATGTTGTTGTTATTAAAATATGTTGCTCTCTAGCCTCAACTGATAGATCAGTGCCATGGTCTTGTATCCACAGATCAAATAAGATTGCATACAGACACCCACAGTTCAATATTATGCAGAAAGAAACATTAAAACACCCAGCAATGAATGGGATTTCCCTATCAAATTCTCCCTTCCCTCAGAGATCTGAGAAGTCTGCAGGAGAGGAGGCAGGAAGAGTGTCATAATTAAAGGCAATTGAGGACACAAGGAGAGCAATGCCCTGTGAATAAGGCTTAAGAGAAACGTGATATAACCAGACATGTTGAGACCTGATTAGCTAGGGTCAAATACAAGGGAGAGGAGGACTTTTCCTATCAGGGAACTCTAGAAAGGTCCTAGGAGTAGAAGAAGGAGGGTAAGTTGGTTGGAAGGAGAAGAGGAAGGGGGAACAGAAGGAGTACAATGGGAACAAATTGTAATAAATAAATACATAAAAAAAAACTGTGGTCAAGGGGATGAAGTATAGAGCTCTTCTGTACTAATGGCTTCTTCTTGGGCATGGTCCCAGGGTGTGGAAAGGATGAACTCAGGTTTCTTCAAGGGACATTGCACTAAGACTCTGATCATATTCCAATGAGTAGATGAAAAACACATACTTGAATTGATCCATTTTAGAGAAAAAAAAATTTACTGTGACACATGGGAAAGAATATGAACCTGAGAGAAATGGAAAAGCAGTATATATGAATTTCCCATATAATCAATAAAAATAATAGGTTGACAACTTTTATAATAATTTTTAATATGGAAAAAATATTTCTCTCAAGGAGTGCAGAGTTGGCTTTGTAAGGCATGCTTTCCAGGAACTCATTATGTAGCAGAGAATCCTAGATGTAAACTAGTGTTTACCCAGCTACCTTAGACTGCATGAACTTAGGTGGCACCTCTCAGCAAGCAATCATGGCAGTAACACTATATTTAGAGGGTTTACTGGAGGAAACACAGCTGCTCTTCTGTCCTACATATAACATGGACCCATTTTTCTGTCCTGAAGACCCAGTTTTAACTTCAAACCCCTGGGTCAAGAGGGTTGCTTACTGACTACAGAATAGGACAGAGCTGCAAATCCAACTAACTCAGTTGGCAACAATAGTGTGGAACATCAGAAGCTGTCAAAGAGTTTATTGCCCCTTAGTCCTACTTTTATGTACACCGATCTTTTTTTTTTTTTCTGTTTCAGCTAACAATTCCCAGGAATTTTCTGGTTTGCTTCACTTTTCCTGCTCTTAAAGACTCAATAACTCAGGGAACCCTAGACACTGCCAGCCTAATATGTCAATAAGAATGTGAAGGTACATTTAGTAAGTGAGTAACTGCTCAGTTCAAAGTCACAACCAAGGATATTTCAGATCCAAGAACACAATAGAAACCACCTTGTCATTCAGTACATTCCCCTTAATCCCACATCACTTTAATGCTTTCACTTAGGAAGCTGTCTAATTAAATAAACATTAAAGTTTCATTTCTTACATGACATTGTCACAGGGGTAAACAGGAGTAAAGGTGTGGGATTTCGATAAAGGGACAAGATAATGGCTTGTTGGGTTTCACAAGAAAATGTCACATGTGCACAGGATCAGAGATACTGTACACTGAGGAAAGTTTGTTTACTCATCTCCATGGAAATCTCAAGATTTTCTCAGGTACAGATTGGCCGAGAGAGGGAGAATGTTGTCAAGAAATAGGTGAAAGCCAGTTACAGTTTCACGAGCCAGTTATTAATGAGGCCAAGTGGACAGTGTGTTTATGAGAAAGGATGTGCAGTCATACATAGCTCAATCTGGGAAGCTGAAAGCATAGGTCAGAGAGATGATAGTTACTGTGTCTAGGACCCTTAGTTCAGGAAAAGTGTGACAGATTTGACAAGTGTCAAAGACTAACTTGTCTTTGACATGTTAGTTTCAAATTATCACAGATAATATTATTATTTGTTAAATGCACAGATATGTCCTCAGTAAGTGAATTCCTTACTGGGAAAATACTCCCTGATCAAGGCAACACTTTGAACAAAAAGCATTTAATTGGAACCTTGCATATATGTTTAAAAAGACCATTAACGATGTCACGTCAGTAAGCAGTCATCTTGTTGTTGTCCTTCTTCATAACTGAGAGCTTTTCATACTGAACCACAAGCTGCAGGCAGAGAAAGGGAGACAGAGAAAGAGCTAGAGAGACAGAATCAGAAATAGAGAGACAGAGATCAACAGAAACCAAGACATAAAGTGGCAGAGACTGAGAGATCTCTATCACTCCATTCTGTGTGCTCACTTTCATTGGTCTGTCAAACTCACAGCAAACCCTTCTATAATATAATTACAATAGGAATTACATTATCAAACAAGGCCATAAACCTTAACCCTTCCCAGACATTTCTTTACTGGAGACTCTACCTGTAAATAGAGGATCTTAAAAGTGGCATTGCAATTAAAATCACCAGGAATGGAAGAAGATGGAGGGACTTCTAGATTAAAAGAACATAGTTATATTGATAGTTTCTCATTCAATACTAGGAGTAAAGTCCCAGCAACTTCCAAGGACAAAAGAACTGGACTGACAATCCCCTTTGGGGAAAATGTGAAATATCTCCATTAAGGAGTATTATTCAGCTAAGAAAATGACATCATGATATTTTCAGGCAAATCAATGGAACCAGGCACAATCATCCTGGGTAACTAAAATGCAGAAAGACAAACATGGTATGTAGTCACTAATTAGGTCTCGTTATAGTAAGGGATAAAGTTCCAATAGGCCATCTATTGTGACCAAACCAGTCTTCCACTAGGGGGACTGGGTGGCAGCTAATTGATTTGTTGGGCCAGGGCATCTTACGGGGCTGTTGTTTTTAAAATATGTTGCTCTCTGCCATCAAATGATAGATCGGTGTGATATACTTGTTTACACAGAGATGCTATCTTCTGCCTTAAATGTGATTGCATACAGAAACCCAAGTACAATACTATGCAGAGAGAGGCCTTAAAACACCCAGCTCTAAATGGTATTTCCCCTCCCCTTATAGTGAAAGACTCCCAGGAGCCTATCTAGACGGGGAGACCCCACTTCCCAAGGAACAGCGAGACCAGCCTTCGCATGCAAGCCGCAAGAGGTTTATTTTCATACACAGGTACCCGGGGCGACCAAGCCTATCGGAGGATTTGCGCACCTCTCGGTTGGGGTGATGGGTTTTTATAGGGCTTGGGAGCAGGAGGCGCGGTTACAGAAGTGAAAAGCATAGTTACAGGGTTCTGATTGGGTGGTTTGAACAAAGCCGTAGTTAAGTCACGTACCCAGAACAGGGAAGGCGGGAAGGCAGATTGTGAGTTGAGTCACGTACCCACCCGGAACCGGGAAGGCGGGAAAGAATGCAGCGAGGTAGCTATCCCCTCAGGGAACTTACCGCTATACCGTGCCTACTCTACATAACAATCGCTGCTTATCTTTTGGTCTCTCATTAGCACTGGGAAGCCTGCAGGAGAAGAGGCATGAAGAATGTCAGAAGTAGAGGGAATTGAGAATACAAGGAGAACAATGTCATGAGAATCAGACTGCAGAGGAAGACAATTGAGCAAGCTTTGATGAGACCTGATAAGTTAGGGTCAGCTAGAAAAGGGAGAAGAACCTCCATTATCAAGTACCTGGAGAAAAGGCATAGCTGTAGGAAAGGGAGCCTGGGTGGTAATGGAAGGAGATGAGGGAGGAGGCAGCAGAGGATATACAAAGTGAACAAATCGCAATAAATTAATTTTACATAATAACAACTGTGATCCAAGAGATGAAGTCTAGAGTTCTTCAGGACTGATGGCTTCTCTTTTTGGGGATGGTAAAATGGTGTGGCAAGGATGAACTCAGTTTTCTTTAAGGGAGTTGGCACTGAAACTCTGATCATGTTCCAGTGAGTAGACAAACAATACTTACTTGAAGTAAAGTAATTTAAAGAAACAAAACAAAACTAAACTAAACTTTTTAGTGTGACACATGGGAAGGATTTTGGACCTGGAAGCAATGGAAAAGGATTGTTATGTATATTATGTGAAATTATCACATAATTGATAGAAAATGGTATTTTGACAACTTTTACAATGACTTTTAACATGGAGAAAACATTCCCTTTAAAGAGGGCAGAGTTTGACATGTAAGGAATGCTTTCCAGGAATTCATTATGTAGCAGAGTACCTGAGCCATGAACTAGTGTTTACCCAGTGACCTCAGACCCCATGAGCTCAGGTGGCACCTCTAAATTATCAGTCCTCGCACTAACACTACATGCAGAGAGTTTGTCTGGAGAACCACAGCAGGAAATACAGCTACTCTTGTGTCCTAGGCATACAACACAACATGACACATTTCACTATCCTGAGGGCTCAGTTTTAACTCTAAAACCCAGGACCAGGAGGATTACTCACTGACCACTGTGTACAGCACAGCTGCCAATCCAGTCAAGTCAGCCAAGGCAACCCTGCTCATAGAGGGTTGCCAACACTAGTGTGGAATAACACCATCTGTCAAAGAGGTTATTGCCCCTCAGTTCTCATTTTACGTACATTGATCTTTCTCTCTTTCAGCCAATCCAGTGCCAGGAATTGTCTGCTTTCCTTCTCTTTTCCATGCTCTTAAAGACTCAATACCCTAGGGAACCCTGAACCCTGAGGTCCTATTATACCAATAAAAATGTGAAGTTCCATTTAGTGATTTTGCAAGTAACTGCTCAGTTCAAAGTCACAACTTAGGAAATTTCAGATCCAAGATCACACTAGGATTCCACCTTGTCATTTGGTAAATTCCCCTTAATTCAACATCACTTTGAAGCTTCCCCATTCATGAAGCTGTCTAAATCAATAAGATACACAGGAGTAAATGTGTGGGATCTCAATAAAGAAATGAGATAAAGGCTTGTTTGGATTTCACAAGAAAGAATCACATGTGTACAAGACCAGAGATACTGGAAAATGAGGAAAGTTTGTTTATTCAAGTCCATGGAATCCTCAAGATTGTCTCAGGTGCTGATTGGCTGAGAGGGAGAATGATGTCATGCAACAGGTGAAAGCCAGTAAGAGTTTCAAGAGCCAGATATTAAGTGGGCCAAGTAAACAATGTGCTTGAGAGAAAGGCTGAGCAGCCCTACATGCCTCAGTCTGGCTAGCTGAAAGCAGACAATCTAGAGATGACTGTTCCTTTGTTGAAGACTTAGTGAAGGAAAAATGTCTCATATTTCTTTAAAGTGGTCATTAAAAAAGCCATGTGTCCCTGACTTGTGGATTTCATATTATCACAGATTCCATTATTATTTGTTAAATTCACAGATCTGTCCTCAGTCAGTGAATTACTTATAGGGAAAACCATCCCTGACCAAACCAAATTTTTGAAGAAAAAGCATTTAATTGGCAACTTACTTATATGTTTACAGAGGCTATCTAGGATGTCTAGTCAGCAAGCATTCATCTTGTTGTAGTCCTTCAGCAGAACTGAAAGCTTTTCATACTGAAACTGAAAGTGGGAGGCAGAGAGAGGGAGACAGAAACAGAGAATGAGAGAAAGAGATAGACAGATTCAGAAATAGACCAAGACCAACAGAATCAAAGTTATAGAGTGAAAGAGACCAAAAGACTCTATTAGGTCGGATCAATTTTATTGTCATATCAACCTCAAAGCACACCCTACTATATAATGTAACTCCAAAAGGAATTATATTATCTAACAAGGCCATAACAAGACATTTCCTCTCTGGGAACTCCACTCTTAAACAGATGAGCTTCAAGTTTACATTGTATTTCAAATCACCAGGAAGTGGAAGAAGATGGAGGTACTTCTAAAGTAAAAGAACATAGTTATCCTGAATATTTGTCATTCAATACAATGAATAAATTCCCTGCAACTTCCAAGGAATAAAGAACAGGACTGACACTCTCCTTTGGGAAAAATGTGCAATATTTCCTTAACGGAGTATTCTTCAGCTAAGAAAATGACAACATATTTTCAGGCAAAAGGATGGAACCAAGAAAAATCATCCTGGGTAAAGTAACTAAAATGCAGAAAGACAAATATGGTATATATTCACTTATTAGGAGGTCTTCTAATAATGGGAGAAAAATTCAAATAGGCCATCTATTGTGATCAAAACAGTCTTCAACTAGGGATATTGGTTGGCAGTTAATTGAGATGTTGGGCCAGGGCATCCTTTGGAAAATTTCAAGCCACAGATGCTGTGGTCATTAAAATATGCAAAATTCTGTGCTGAAACCATTTGGCCCTGGGCTTTTTTTGGATGGGAGACTTTTGATGACCACTTCTATTTCCTTAGGGGATATAGGACTCTTTAATTGATTAACCTGTTCTTGATACAGCTTTAGTAAGTGGAATCAAACAAGAAAATTGACTATTTCTTTTAGATATTCAAATTTTGTGGCATATAGACTTTTGAAGCAAGTCCTGATGATTGTTTGGATTTCCTTAGTGTCTATAGTTATGTCCCCTTTTCATTGCTGATTTTGTTGATTTTGATGTTATCTCTCTGACTTTTAGTTAGTTTAGCAAAGGATTTCTCTACCTTGTTAATTTTCTCAAAGAACCAGGTCATGGTTTCATTGATTCTTTGAATTGTTTTATTTGTTTCTAATTGATGATTTCAGTCCTGAGTTTGATTATTTCCAGCCATCTACTCCTCCTCTTTGGTATGTCTGCTTCTTTTTTTTCTAGGGCTTTTAAGTGAGCCATTAAGTTGCTTGCATGAGATGTTTTGAATTACTCATTGAAGGCACTTCAGTGCTATGAACTTTCCTCTTAGGAATGCTTTCATTGTATCCCATATTATGATTTCACATGTTATTATGATATCACAATGATATTATGACATCACAATGATATTATAAAATAATTGTGGTATGACATCACAAAACTATTATAACATCATAATGTAATTATGACCTCACCAGGCTACTATGACCTCAAAAAGAATTATGATCTCGACATGGTATTATAACACCCCAAAGGTATTATGACATCACAATGGTATGACATCTAAATGATATTATGAAAACACAATCATATGACATCACAGTGGTGTATGATTTCATAATGGTATGATGACATACCGATGGTCTGGGGACTTCACAATGCAATCATGACCTCAAAATGGTATTATGATATCACAGTGCTGTTATCACATCATAAAGACATCATGACATCAATATTCATCATGACATTCCAATACTATTCTGAAACAACAATGCTAATATGACATCAGAATACTTATAATGACATCACAAAAGTATTATGTCATCGCAATCTTGTTAAGATGTCACAATGCTATGATTACATCAAAATGGTGTCATGACATACCAATGGTATTATTACAAAGCAATACTATTATAACATCACAATGCTATTATGACTTTACAACAGGGTGAGTTCACAATGCTATTATGACATCATAATGCTATTATGATATTGTAATGTTATTATGACATGATTGTTTTAGGACAACACAATGGAACTTTGATATCACAATGCTCTTCTGACATCACAGTGCTATTATGACCTCAAAAGGATATTATTACTTCAAAATGCTGTCATGATATCACAATGTTATTGACATCACAATGCTCTATGACTGCAAAATGGTATTAAGACATCACAATACTATCATGATGTCATAATTGTGTTATGACTTCACAATTCTATTATGACATTACAACGCTATTATAACATGGCAATGGTATGACATGTCACTTCTGTAATGATATCACAATGGTAATATGACATTAGAATTCTATTATGATTTCACAATGCTATTATTATATCTCAATGCTATTATGACATCATAATGATATGATGTCACAATTGTATATGACATAATTGTGTTTGTATATCACAATGGAATTATGACATTACAATGCTATTATGACTTCACAGCTGTATAAATTTACAATATTAGGACATCTCATTTCTATGATTATATCACAATGATATTATGACCTCAATAATTAACTATGACATCGTAATGTTATGACATATATATGCTAATTTTATAATGATATCACAATGCTATTTTGATCTCAATAATAAATTATGACATCACAATGCTATGATATCCATAAGCTATTTGACATCACAATGATATAATAATCACAATAGTGTTGATATCACAATGTTATTATGACTTCACAAAGCTATTATGATATCTCAATGGCATTACAAATTCACAATTATATGATATCACAATGCCATTATGACATCACAATATTATGATGACATCACAATGCTATTACAACATTTTTTGATAGGATATTACAATTCTATTATGACTTCTCAAAGGTATGACTTTACAATGGTTTAGAACATGTCAATGCTATGAAGATATCACAATGCTATTATGACACTATCACAATAATGTTATGACTTCGCCATGCTATTATGACATTACAATACTACTATGACATCACTATGGTATTTTGACTTTATAATGGTATTTTGACATCACCATGCCAAATCACAATGGTATTACAACGTGAATGTGGAATGTCATCAGAATGGATATTTGATATGAAAATATGATGAAATCCCAAAGCTATTACTTCACAATGCTCTGATGACATCCCAATGCTACTATGAAATCACAATGGCATAATGCCATCACAATGGCATCATATCGAAATTATTCATGACTTCCCAATGCTGTCATGACATCACAATACTACTACGACATGATTATGGTCTGACATCCCAATGTAATTTTGACATAACAATGATATTATGACATCAGAAAGCTATTATGACAAAGCAATGCTATTATAACATCACAATGCTATTATGACTTCATAACATTATGAATTCACAATGGTATTAGGACATCACAATGATATGATATCACAATGCTATTGTGACATCAGAATAATATTATGACATCCAAAGGTATTATGACATTAGAATAGTGTTAAGATACCACAATGCTATGATGACATCAAATTGGTGTCATGACATCCCAGTGGTATTATGACAAAGCAATGCTATTATAACATCACAATGCTATTATGACTTCACAAACGGATGAGTTCATAATGGTATTATGACATCACAATGCTATTATGACATCACAACGGTATTATTTACATCACATGGTATAATGACATTACAATGTTTTTATAATATCACAATTGTATGACAACTCTGTTGTATGTGTCGATTAATATTTACTTTTGATATATCTTATGGTAAAGCTGCTGTTAATCCTCTAGTGTTGTATAACCAAATCACCACACAGATTCTGATTTTATTTAGTTAACCTAGAACACAATGCTGGCCAATAGTTACTCCCTCCTAAAACTCCAAACCCTAATAGTTTCCTAACATTTAGATTTTATCCATTTCACTTACTTTTTATCACTTACAAAAATTAAGATTTTTGTAAAATCTTAATTCTGGTTCATTCTCCATGTATTTCCTAGTTCCCCTCCCAGCTCAGCTCTCCTAGTTATGCCCTTGCCTTTGTTTCCTCCCACTCATTTTCTGCACTCTGGCTCCTCCCCTCTTTCTTGTCATCTGGCTCCCCTCGCTTTGCTCAACAGTGTGGCTAGTTGCATTATTTTGGCCTGTTTACACAGAGTTGAGACAGGATTCTTAGAATAAGTATCAAAATACAATATCCAAATTGAAACCAGAGAGTAGTGGGTAGCAATCAGCATTTGAATGAACAAGCTTATGCTGTATATATTTCAAAAGTACATTTTACCAACATTTCCCCCTTTAAGTCCAATAAAAGACTCCTTTAATTTCAATACAATAATAATTATGAAATTATGAAAACTTTAAGGAAAAATCTACATGTGCAATGTCCAGTCTGTGTGTATTTAGCAACTTAGGAGAAAGTATCCAATTGTCCTATCTATGTTGATAAGTTTAGAGTTCTATACCTAAATTGACTATATCATTGGTATATGAAAGCATTTCTTAACTTCTAAACAACTTAAGCTTTTTTGTGGCACTATAACTATTTGGTCTTCAACAGTATCAGAGACTTGAGAAGGAATAAAATTAGTTACTAGAGTAAATAGTAAGTAAAGTAAGTAAGTAAAGTAAGTAAATAGCAAGTATCATGTTAGCAGCTTCCAAAAAATAATAATAAAAAAAATTCAGAAACAATTTGTTGCCTGAATAGTCACCCATAACTCTCTGTAACATTGGAGCACCATCTTCACCTTTTTGGCTCAGAATATTTGACAGACATATATGTGAAGGAGGAACTATTTAGGACTTGCTTAATGTTTCTTGGTGGAGTCTGGTAAAGGTATGACATCTTAATGCTATGATGACATCCCAATGTTATGACATCACAATGCTATTATGATATCACAACTGGATGACACCTCAATGCTATTATGACATTATTTTCGTATGACATCAAAATGGAATTTTGACATCACAATGCTATAACAACATCACAATACTATTACGATAAGATAGTTTCATGAAATCACAATAGAATTAGGAAATGGTGTTATGACACAACAATGATATGTGATCACAAAGGTATGCCATCTTAATGCTATTATGAAATCACAATAGTATTATGATGTAAAATGGTATTATGATATCACAATGGCATTTTGATGTCACAATGCTATAATGACCGCAAAATGGTATTATGACAGCACAATGCTTTTATGCTATCACAGTAGTGTTATGACTTCATAATGATATTATGATATCACAATGCTATTATGACATCACAATTCTGTTACGATGTCATAATGCTATTATGACCGCAAAATGGTATTATAACATCACAATGCTGTTATTACATCACATGTTATTATGACCACAAAAGAGTATTATGATATCACAATGGTATTATCACATCA
Organism: Meriones unguiculatus; assembly: GCF_030254825.1. Taxonomy (NCBI): domain Eukaryota; kingdom Metazoa; phylum Chordata; class Mammalia; order Rodentia; family Muridae; genus Meriones; species Meriones unguiculatus. Next base: position 1,867,170 of record NW_026843711.1, on the reverse strand, counting down.
CAAGGCTATTATGACTTCAAAAATATATTAAGACATCACAATGGTATGATATCCAAATGCTGTCATGATGTCACAATGATATGACACTGCAATAGTATTTTGACATCACAATCCTATTTTGATCGTAAAATGGTATTATGACAACATATGTGTGTTATGACATCACAGTAGTATTGTGACATCACAATGGTGTTATTAGTTCATAATGTTATGATGACATCACAATGCCATTATGACTTTACAATGATATCACTTTATAATGATATTAGGACATCTCAATGCTATGATGACATCACAATGCTCTTATGCTATCACAATGGTGTTATGACTTCACAATGCTCTTATGACATGACAATGGTAGTATGACTTCATAATGTTAATATTACATCAGAATGCTATTATGACATGACAATATTATGACATGATTGTGGTATTACATAAAAATGTATTTTTGTCATAAAAATGGTATTATGACTTCACAACAGTAAGACTTTACAGTCATATAGGACATCACAATGGTATCATGATATCAAAATTCAACAATATATCCCAATGCTCTTATAGCATCACAAAGCTATTATGACATGATTGTGGTATGACATCACAATACTATGATGATCACAATGTCATTTGGACATCATGATGCTATTATGACACCAAGATGGTATGATATATAAATGCTTTTATGACAAAACAATGATCTGATATCAAAATAGTGTTATGACACCACAATGGTGTTATAACATTACAATCCTATTATCATATTTCAATGATATTATTATTTCAAAAAGATAAGAAATCACAATGCTTTTATGACCTGATAATTCTACTATGACAACAAAATGCTATTATGATATCACAATGGTATCACAACATGATTGTAGTATGACATCACAACGGAATTTTGACATCAAAATGCTAGTATGACTTCACAATGATATTAGGACATCACATTGCTATAATGAAATCACCATGGCATTATGACATCCTAATGTTATTATGACAGCACAATTCTATTAAGATATGATAGTGGTATAACATCACAATGGAATTTTGATGTCACAATGGTATGCTATCACATAGTGTTATGACTCACAATGCTATTTTGACATTACAATGCTTTAGTGACATCATAATGATATGACATCACAATGCTATCATGACATCACAATCCTATTATGATGTCCACAATGTTATGATATCATCAAAATGCTATAATGATATCACAATGTCATTATGACATCAAAATTTATCATGATAGCACAATGCCATTATGATAGCACAATGCAATTACAACACAATTGTGGTATGATATCACAATAGAATTTTGATATCAAAATGGCATTATGCTATCACAATACTGTTATGACATCACAATGCTATTATGACATCACAATGGAAATATTACATCAAAATGAGAATATGACATCACAATGGCATTATGAATTCACAATAGTATTATAACAACACAAAGTTATTATATCACAATGCTATTATGACACCAAAATTTAAGGAATATGAGCTAAAGAAAATTGGGACCAGGGCTGGAAATGTGGCTCAGAGGTTAAGAGCAAGCCTATAGCCAACATCAAGCTAACTGGACACAAACTTAAAGTAATCCCATTGAAATCAGGGACAAGGCAAGGCTGCCCACTCTCCATATCTTTGCAACATAGTTCTGGAAGTCCTTGCTCGAGCAATAAGACAATTGAAGGAGATCAAGGGAATACAAACCAGAAAAAAAAAAGTCAAAGTATCACTGTTTGCAGATGAAATGATAGTATACCTGACAAAACAAAAATTCTACCAGGGAACTCTTACAGCTGATAAACACATTCAGCACAATGGCTGGATACAAAATTAACTGAAAAAAATCAGTAAGCCTCCTATATACAAAAATAAAAGGGCTGAGAATGAAATCAGGGACACAAAAGGAATTATATTATTTAACAAGACCATAGCTCATAACCCTACCCAGACATTTCCTCACAGAGCACTCAACATGTAAATAGATGGGCTTCAAGGGGACATTGCAATTCAAATCACCAGGAAGTAGAAGATGGAGGGATTTCTAGGCTAAGAGTACATTGTTATTCTCAAAGATCTTCGTTCAATATAATGATTAGGATGTGTCGTAATTGTGGGGGATTAAGTTCCAATAAGGCATCTATTGTGACCAAACCAGTCTTCCACTAGGTGTAATGAGAAGAGAGAGGATGAGAGAGGGAGTCACAGCTCGGATAAAAAAGTGAATAAATTGTAACAAATAATAAAAATTTTATTAATTGTGAAAAAATACATAAAAATAATATGTTGACAACTTTTACAATGACTTTTTACATGGAGAAAATGTTCCGCTAAGGAAGGCAGATTTTGCATTTGTAGGTTATGCTTCCCAGGATCTCATTATGTAGCAGAGAATCCTAGCTATGAAGACCACGTTATCATTCTGTACATTCTCCTTAATCCCACATCACTTTGAAGCTTCCCTACTTAGGAAGCTGTCCAATTAAATAAACATGAAAGTTTTATTTCCTATCTGACATTGTCACAGAGGTAAACAGGAGTAAAAGTATGGAATCTGGAAAAAGGTGATTTCTTGTTGGTTTCACAAGAAAAATTTACATGTGCACAGGATCAGAGACACTGAGCACTGAGGAAAATTTGTTTACTCATATCCATGGAAACTTCAAGATTCACTCAGGTGCTGATTGGCTGTGAGGGAAATGATGTCCTGAAACAGATGAGAGCAAGAAGAGTTTCAGGAGCCAGTTATTAAAATGGCCAAGTGGAAAGATTGCTTGAGAAAAAGGCTGAGCACCCCTACATGCCTCAATCTGGGCAGCTGAAAGCACAGAAATTAGAAATGTCAGTTCCTGTGTCCAAGACTTTCAGCTCAGAAAACAAGTGTCACACATTTCTTTCATGTGGTCATTATGAAAGTCACATGTCTTTGACATGTGAATTTCACATTATCACAGATTCCATTATTATTTATTAAATGCACAGATATGTCAGTCAGTGAATTACTTACTGTGAAAACACTCCCTGACCAAGGCAACTCTCTGAACAAAAAATGTTTAATTGGGATCTTGTTTATATTTTTACAGAGACCATCCATGATGTCAAGTCATTACCCAGTCATCTTATAGACCTTCAGCAGAACTGAGAGCTTTTCATGCTGAACAACAAGCTGGAGCCTGAGAGATAGAGAGTGAGAGACAGAGAGAGAGAAAGAGCTACAGAGAGATAGATTCAGATATAGAGATACTGAGACCAACAGAAACAAAGATATAAAGTGACATAGACTGACAGATAGAGACTCCATTCTGTTTGGTCACTTTCATTTGCATATTAACCTCAAAGGACACCCTCCTATAATATAAATACAAAAGGAGCTTTATTTTTTATATTTCTTAAATATTTAATAAAATAATATTTAATTATTTTTATTAGTTACACTTTATTAACTTTGTAGTCCTCCAACCCCCACCTTCCCAATCTAACCTTCCTTCTGCTTTGTCCTCCATATCCTTCCCCAAGTTCACAAATAGGGGTAATCTTCCTCTCCTTCCTTCTGATCCTATTCTATCAGACCTCATCAGGAGTGGTGTCATTCTCTTACTCTGTGTCCTGGTTAGGCTCTTCCCCTATCATGATGGGTGATCAAAGTGCAGGCCAATCAGTTTCTGTCAGAGGCAGTCCCTGTTCCCATTACTATGGAAGCACCTTAGACACTGAAATGGGCATGTTGCCATGTCGGGAGCCGGCAAAGCCCCCAGACTCTAATTTGTAATATCCTGCCGGACAAACAACAGAGGTCTGTGAATCATACCTTTCGGTTAATAGCCCTGCCGGACAAACAACAGATGTCCAAAACCATAGATGTTGTTTTTAGTGACTGTATAACCTTGTGAGCCTCCACTGTAATAATCACATGAATCAAGTGATTTCTTACAATAGTCTTGGTGATTTTCCACAGTTATTTCCTCCTCCTCGAAACCCCCCTCCCTGCCAGAACTGCCCTATAAAAATAAAACTACTGCACAATAAAATCAGCACTTGAAAGGCATTCATCTACTTGTGCTCATTTCTCTCTCTCCCTCATCTCCTACAGGTACGACCCCCTTCGCCCCCACGAATAACTAGGTCCTGCGGGGCGGGACAGAGTGGCACCCAATGTGGGGCTCGAAGTACGGGTCGACCCTGACGGACCCTCGATAAAAGAGCAGGCCTGCGACATCAATAGATTGGTCACACTCCTCTGGCCCAGAGAAGAGTACATGACTTGGTGAGTTTTTACGCTTCCGTCTTATCGAGATGGGGCATTCTTTGTCTAAGGAGGCGTCCTTCATTAAGGATCTTAAAGCCTACCTTCGAGATAGAGGAATTAGGGTCAAGAAAAAAGATTTAATAAATTTCTTTATTTACATTGACAAGGCCTGTCCTTGGTTTATGTTGGATGGCCCTACCATTCATTCCAAAAAATGGCAAAAGGTAGGATGTGAGCTCAATCAAAAATTAACTGAGGAAGGAGATCAATCACTCTCCCCTACAGTCTTTTCCTTTTGGGGCATTATAAGAGATATTGTTGAGGATGCCGACAATGATGCTGGCAAACGACAGTTACTTTCGGTTGCTGAATATTGTCTTTCTTCATCCAAGCAAAATTCACCTGCCGCTTCTCGTCCTCCCTCTCATGCTTCTGATTCCTTCTCTTTGGCTAACGCCTCTCCTCTTCCTAGCCTCCCTCGACTTTACCCGCCTCTTCCCACTGCTGATGTCCCGCCACCATACTCTGGAACGCCTAATCACAAAGAATCTTTAAAATTCCTCGGCCCACCCGTCTCTCTTGCACAAGATCCTAAACCCCTAGATCCTGGAGATGCCCTTATGCTCGAGGACGATGCCGCTCAATATCATAATGATGATGACCCTCCACTCGCCTCCGCACCTCCGCCATCTGCTCCTTTTGTCCTCCCGTCCTTCCCTACACTGCCTACAGATATCCTCTCTGAGACCCGGTCTCGTCTTTCTGCCCAAGTCCGTGACCTGACCGAGATCCTCCATCTCCAACAACAACTTTCGTGACTTACAACTCGCTGTTCTGCCCTCCCTATATCCAATCCTGCCTCCGCTATTCCTGAGTGTTCTCCTCCATCTAACTCTTCGCTCATAAATTCGGTTTTTCCTCTGCCCACCCCGTCTCAACTTACTTTTCCTGTTACTACTCGCTCGCAGGCAAGCCGTATTTCTGGCCCTTCTCAATCCACGCCTACTCGCCCTGATCATGTTAGCATTAGAATCCTTGACGTTGAGGCCTCCGATGAACAAAATAGCGAAAGTGAAAGTGATGGCGAAGAGGGGCCCCAGGCTCCCAACTCCTCTAGTGCCCCTGCTAGTTCTTCCGCTAAAGCCAGAACAAAATCCTCCTCCGAGGAGCCTGGTGACTTTCATCCCCTTCGCTTCAAAAACTTAGAAAAACTTAACTCAGCCGTCCACACCTATGGCCCTAATGCTCCTTTTACTGTTTCCCTCCTTGAAAGTATGGCTGGGGGCGGATTCCTGACACCCAGTGAGTGGCTTACTGTTGTCCAATCGGTTCTCACAAGAGGCCAATTTCTCTCATGGCAGGCTGACTGGTATGACCGCTGCCGCAATCTAGCTAATAACAATTTAAAAAATCCTGACAAAGCCTCAGCAAAATGGACATTTAATAAATTAACAGGACAGGAAAAATATGCTCCAGAACAAGTACAGCGTGCTTTTCCTGTCGGGCTCTTAGCTCAAGCCCATGGGGCTGCCCTTGCCGAGTGGCAGGCAATTCCAGTTAAGGGGTCTGTTCTTTCACCCTTAACAAAGATTATCCAAGGCAATAATGAGGAGTATTCAGAATTTGTGGGGCGCCTCCTTGAGGCGGCAGAGCGATAATTGGGATCCGATAAAATAGAACGAAAAGAAAGTAAACTCCTTAAACAGCTGGCCTTTGAAAATGCTAACTCTGCCTGTAAGGCAGCCCTGCGGGGCAAATATAAAGATAAGGACATTCCTGAGATGATCCGTATCTGCTCAGATGTTGACACCTTTACTCCTAAGATGTCTCAGGCCATAAGTCTAGTCATGGGAGCCGCACAAGGCCCCAGTTCAAAATTCCCTTGTTTTAAATGTGGACAAGTGGGACATTTTGCACTGCAATGCCCTCAACAAAATTCTTCCCCTTCGGGACAAAATGGAGGGCTTCCTCGTCCCTTGCCCACTACTGTTTGTCCACGTTGTCAGCGGGGCAAACATTGGGCCGCTGCTCCAAAACGGATGAAGCGGGAAATCCTCTCCCTCCCCCACAGGGAAACATGAGGAGGGGCCAGCCCCGGGTCCCTCAGCCTATCAACAGGGGCCTATCAACTTCATGCCGGCCTCGGGGGTAAGCCAGCCATGCCACAATCAGACCCTAACGCAGCCAGCGCCAGACCAACAGCCTGCCTTCACAGGGCCACTCCCGGGAGCGCAGGATTGGACCTCTGTGCCTCCACCGACTCAATTCTAACCCCTGAAGACGGGGTACAAGTTATCTCCACAGGAATTTTTGGGCCACCTCCCCCACAGACTTACTATTTAATTTTGGGTAGGGCATCTAGTACATTAAAAGGCATTAATGTCTTCTCCTCTTTAATTGATAACGATTATACTGGGGAAATAAAAATTTTGGCTAGCAGCACGCGGGGACCCCTCCCAATTACTAAGGGACAGCGATTGGCTCAAGCACTCCCCCTACCCCTAGATTTAAACGCTCCCGCTTTAGGCCCTCCTCGAGGACCATCTTCTCCCGGATCCTCGGACATTTTCTGGATTCACCAAATGACTCAAGAGCGACCCACTCTAAAACTTAAACTCAATGGAAAAACATTTGAAGGCCTTTTGGATACAGGAGCAAATTCCACAGTAATTTCTCAAAGAGCATGGCCTTCTTCCTGGCCCTCCCAGCCAACTTTAACTCAGCTACAAGGCATAGGTCAATCTCTTAATACCCTACAGAGTTCCCAATTGCTGACCTGGGGGGACCCTGAGGGAAATAGCGGACACGTGCGTCCATTTATAGTCCCTGGGCTCCCTGTTAATCTCTGGGGGAGAGATATTCTTTCTCAAATGGGAGTCCTCATGTTTAGCCCCTCAGAGGCAGTCACCCAACAAATGCTTAAACAAGGCTTTATACCAGGAAAAGGATTAGGAAAAAATAATCAAGGAACACCCAAACCTATTTCGGTTGTTGCAAAATTTTCACGTACAGGACTTGGTTATGAATCACATTTTTCTTAAGGGCCATTGCTCCCCCTGCACTCCAGGCAGATAAAATAACATGGAAAAGTGACTCCCCTGTCTGGGTTGACCAATGGCCCCTTCCTCAGAAAAAATTAGCAGCAGCCATGCAGTTGGTGCAGGAACAGCTTTTGGCTGGACATATTGTACCCTCCACTTCCCCATGGAATACACCCATATTTGTTATTCAAAAGAAAGGGGGAAAATGGAGACTTCTCCAAGACCTCAGAGAAATTAATAAGACTATGGTATCAATGGGGGCACTCCAACCAGGACTCCCCTCTCCGGTTGCCATTCCTAAAGGCTATACAAAATTGGTTATTGATTTAAAAGATTGTTTCTTTTGTATTGCACTCCATCCTGATGACTGTAAGCGCTTTGCTTTCAGCGTTCCTGTTGTTAATTGTATCGGTCCGTCACCCCGCTTCCAGTGGAGAGTGCTGCCCCAAGGGATGGCCAACAGTCCCACCCTTTGCCAAAAATATGTTGCCCAAGCTATTGACCCTTTTAGACTAAAATACCCCAAAATATATTTCATCCACTATATGGATGATATTTTATTGGCAGGATCCGATGCTACCGAACTACAGGCTATTGGACAGAACCTAATTATTTCACTCCAACAACTGGGACTTCAAATAGCCCCTGAGAAAGTACAGCTTCACCCTCCCTATCTCTTTCTCGGTTTTGAACTCCTTCCCAATAATATCCTGTCTCAAAAGATACAACTTAGACGAGATTCACTTTCTACTTTAAATGATTTCCAAAAGCTTCTGGGAGATATTAATTGGCTTAGGTCTTATTTAAAGCTTACTACTGGGGAACTTAAACCTCTCTTTGATATTTTGCGAGGGGATCCTGACCCGGCGTCCGCCCGACAGCTCACCCCAGAAGCCATTGAGTCCTTAGGTATAGTTGAAAAAGCTATACAAAATCAAAACGTTGGATATTTTTCCCCAGACCTGTTGCTTTGGCTATTAATTCTCCCCACAGCCTTTACTCCTACTAGACTTTTATGGCAAACTAAGCCCTTGTTCTGGATTCATCTCCCAGCGTCCCCCTCTAAAATACTTCCCACATATCCCTCATTGGTTGCTCAAATCTTCAAATTAGGAAGGGAGGCATCTCTCAAACTTTTTGAAACGGACCCAGATATCGTCTGTACACCATATAATTCCTATCAAGTACAGTGGTTAATTCAGACTTCAGATGATTGGGCTGTTAATAACATTTTCTTTCAGGGAAAACTTGATAATCATTATCCCGCTGATAAACTTATTCAGTTTTTGCATAAACAATCTGTCTTTTATCCAACGCGAACCAAGACTTCTCCCATTCCCGGAGCTACATTGGTTTTTACTGATGGCCCCTCTTCAGGAATTGCTGCTTTTAGTATTCAGGGGCGGATTTTTCAATCTCAGACAGATCTCTCATCCGCTCAACTGGTGGAGCTGTTTGCAGTCATAAAAGTCTTTGAGACTCTCACAAGCCAAGCGTTTAATCTTTACACTGATAGTGCTTATGTTGCTACTTCTGTTCCGCTACTTGAGACTGTCCCTTATATTAGGCCTTCTACCAATGCTTCTCCTCTTTTTGCCAAATTACAAGCTTTAATACTAAGACGCTTAGAACCTTTTTTTATTGGACACATTCGAGCTCACTCTGGCCTTCCGGGACCCCTGAGTGAGGGAAATGACTTGGTAGACCAGGCCACCCAGCCTAAGTTAGCCCTTCTTATGACATCTGTTAAACAACCTGACCCCCTGATACAAGCCCAGGAAGCTCATCGCTTACACCATCTCAATGCCCAAATGCTTCATCAGATGTTTTCTATTACAAGGGAGCAGGCTAGACAAATAGTCCGCCAATGCCAAAATTGCTTAATATTTTTGCCCGAGCCTCACCTAGGAGTCAACCCTCGAGGTCTGACACCAGGAGAGCTCTGGCAGATGGATGTTACACATTATTCCCCTTTCGGAAAATTAAAATACATTCATGTGTCTATAGATACCTTCAGTGGATTCATTTTTGCCTCTCTCCAATCGGGAGAAGCTACTAAACATGTAATAAGCCATATTCTTGCATGTTCTGCCTGTATGCCCTTACCTAAAATCATAAAGACAGACAATGGCCCTGGATATATCAGTAATAACTTTAAACAATTTTGTGCTCAATTAAAAATTAAACATATCACAGGGATCCCTTACAACCCACAGGGCCAAGGCATTGTAGAAAGAGCACATCAAACCCTTAAAAATATGCTTCAAAAATTACGACATTCTGGAGGAATTTTATACCCACCAACAGGAAACGACAAAACCCTTTTAAATCATGCTTTATATATCTTAAATTTCCTTACTCTTGATAATAATGGCAAGACTGCAGCTGACAGATTCTGGCACCCTTCCACATCGGATACCTATGCTTAAGTAATGTGGAAAGACCCATTGACTTACAAGTGGTCTGGTCCGGACCCCGTATTAATTTGGCAAAAAGGACATGCATGCATATTTGACTCCAAGCAACAAAATGCCAGATGGCTCCCTGAAAGATTAATAAAGTTAATTAATCCCCCCAGGGAAACCCCTGAGAAAAAATCTAACTGTGTTTAATTACAGAAGGATGTTCGGCCTTGCCATTCTTTTGCTCCTGCTTGTAGTCTGGCTGGCGGTAAGTGCCCCCTCCCCTTATCAGATTTATAATTATACCTGGGTTATTGAAAATCAGGCCGGAGATATTGTTAATTCTAGTTCTTCGGTCGGAACTCAGCCTCATTGGCCCGATTTAGAAGTGGACCTTTGTGCCCTTGCCCTTGGTGCACACCCTGATTGGGGTGTTGCCGAGATTCTTTGGCCTCGGCCCGGAGGTATAGCACTTGAGTCTCTACATTTTCCTCCGAATCCTGGCTGTGCAAATGCTCTTGATAGAGGGATTCTTCAAAACCAGTATGGTATTTATGTCTGTCCAGGGGCCCATAGGGACCGATCTCTCAACTATAAATGCAGATGGGCAAATGATTATTTTTGTGCTTCATGGGGCTGTGAGACTACCGGAGATACCTACTGGAAGCCCACTTCCAATTGGGATTATATTACTGTTAAACAAAAATATACCCCTCCAGAAAGGACTCTTACCTATGCTTGTCCTTCATTGGGCTGTGTTCCCTCCACCTATTCCGAACTCAATCCTCAGACATTGCCTTTATCATGTAAAAATAATGATCCTATTACTAAAGGATGGTGTAACCCCCTGCTAATTCAATTTACTTCCCAGGCCAAGCAATAAACTTGGACTGGTCGGGGGTTTGAATGGGGACTTAGGTCCTATAAAACACATATTGGGCTCACCTTCAAAATCAAGTTACTTAAAACCATTCCCCATATAACTCCTGTAGCTGTTGGACCTAATCCCATCCTCCAACCAGCAAAACCTAAGCTCCCTGCTGTTTCCAGTTTTACCACCCCTAGTTCTACCCTGTCGCCCCCTTCTGGAGCAACTCTTTTTCAGCCTACTCTCCCAGAGGGATATATGAGTTCCCCAGATCTCATCATTTCTTTGGTTAATGCTTCTTTAGAGGCAATTCGTAACACCAGCAACCCTGCCTATGAGGAATGTTGGATCTGCTTTTCTCCCATTCCTCCGTTTTATGAAGGCATAGCAATAATGGGTGATCCTATCCCCACCAATGACTCTAAGTCCCTGCTTTGGCATGCTTCCCCTGAGGGAGGCCTTACTCTTAGCTCAGTCTCGGGTTTTGGCCATTGCCTCCTGGGACCCAATATGATTCCCCCACAACCATTACAGATGATCTGCAACCAGACATCTATTATTAATCAAACATTTTTATTCACTAAGGCTCCCAATAATACCTATTTTGCTTGTTCTACTGGACTTACTTCCTTTATTACTAATAAGGATTTTTTAGAAAAAAGAGACTACTGTATTATTGTTGTTATTCTTCCCCGGTTTTTTATTCATGATCCTGACAGCTTTCTGTCCTTTTATGATGGTGGTATGGTTCAAAAAAGAGAACCTATAACGGCCATTACTCTTACTGTGCTTTTGGGCTTAAGTGCCATGGGGGCTGGAACAGGTATTGCTTCCATGGTCACTTCTCAACAACATTTTTCTCAGCTCCAAGCAAGCATTGATAAAGATTTGAGTGAGCTCCGTGAAGGAGTACAAAATCTTAAAGACTCTGTGGCTTCCCTTTCCGAAGTAGTTCTCCAAAACCGGCGAGGCCTTGACTTAGTTTTTCTAAAAGAGGGAGGCCTTTGTGCTGCCCTTAAAGAGGAATGCTGTTTTTATTCTTACAAGACTGGATTGGTACAAAACAGCTTAGATAAGGTCAAAAAGAACCTAGAAGAGCGTAAAAAGGCTCGAGAACAACAGGAGTCTTGGTACCAAAATTGGTTTGCCACCTCTCCTTGGCTTTCCACTCTTCTTCCCAGTCTTTTGGGCCCCCTTATGGATCTGTTTCTGCTCCTCACCTTTGGCCCTTGGGCCTTTAATCATCTCTCAAGTTTTATTAAAAGACAGGTGGATTCTGCAATCAAGCCCATCCAGGTCCACTACCATCGCCTGGCTGGAAAAGAAGAATTTGCCGTAGAGCTTCCACTTGATGCCCCAGCCTCCCGCCCCCTAGATTTTTACTCCCTGCTCTCCCCTGCCCCAAGATGGAAGTTTTGGGGCCATCCTCATAGCTAAATTTGGACTTTTACAACTCTCACAATTGGCTGACCAAAAATAAAATTTCTTCATTAGTTAACTAAGACAGATTTAACCGCTGCCTTCTAGTCATTAGGGTACACCCTCATAATTCTCTTCCTTACAAGTCTCTGGGGAGGATTAATGCGTTACATTTCCACAAAGTGAGTGGTCTGGTAAGTCAGAGACGGAATGAGTGGGTAAGTCTCGCCCCGCCTAAGACAGGACGACCTCGCCTAGAGGAGGCCGATCCAATGACGGGTAAGGGTCCAGCACCGCCCTTCCAACAGGCTCAGACCCCGTTTGTGCCCCTGTTTTTATAAGGACTCTTGCCTCTCCTTTCTGTTGATTCAACTCGTCTATGGCCTTTGCACTTTGAGGGCTTTGTCCCATTGCACCAAAAATGGCATAGACCTATCAACAAAGGTAATGATGTCCTTAAGTCTCTCTGGGGAACACAACCTCCATGGCTTGTTTATGTGGGTTATCCAGGCAGGCTACAAAAATTGGCTGATCAAAATTATTCTTTACATGTTCATTGAGAGTCTTGAAAGTCCCCTTGCTTCTAAAAAGATAAAAAGGGAGGAGATGTCGGGAGCCGGCAAAGCCCCCAGACTCTGATTTGTAATATCCTGCCGGACAAACAACAGAGGTCTGTGAATCATACCTTTCGGTTAATAGCCCTGCCGGATAAACAACAGATGTCCGAAACCATAGATGTTGTTTTTAGTGACTGAATAACCTTGTGAGTCTCCACTGTAACAATCACATGAATCAAGTGACCATAAAACACCCAGCAATGTATAGGATTTCCCTATGAAATTCTCCCTCCCATCAAAACTCTGGGAAGCATGCAGGATGCAAGAAAAGTGTCATAAGTAGATGGAATTGAACCTCAGGGAATATGATGCAGCCAGCCTTGATGAGACTTGATAAGCAAGGGTCAGATATGAGGGTGAGGAGGACATCTCATCTCAGGGAAGTAGAGAAAGGGCATTGGGTTAGAAGAAGTAGGTTAGGTGGCAATGGAATGAGAAGGGGGGGCAGCAGAGAAGATAAAATATGAAGAAATCATAATAAATAAGCACATAAGAAATTCTGTGATCAAGATGATGAAGTATAGACCTCTTCTGGAATGATGGCCTCTTCTTGGGGGTAGTCCCAGGATGCGGCAAGGATGAACTCATGTTTCTTTAAGGGACTTTGCACTGAGACTTTAATCCTGTTCCAATGAGTAGATAAAAACCACATACTTGAATTTATGTATTTTAAAGAAAAAAATTACTTTGACTCATGGGAACGAATTTGAACATGGGAGCATGGAAAAATAGTATATTATATGAATCTCCCATATGATTAATAAAAATTATAAGTTAATAACTTTTATAATGACTTTTAACATGGAGAAAAAATTCCTCTCAAGGAGGGCAGAGTTTGACTTTGTAAGGCATGATTTCTAGGAATTCATTATGTAGCAGAGAATACTACCTATGATTTATTGTTACTCAGCTACCTCAATCCTCATGACCTCAGGTGACACCTTGGATCAAGCAGTCCTAAAACTAGAGCCTGTACTATTCCTGTTCTGTTCAGAAAGTTATCTCCTGTGCCAATGAGTTCATGGCTCTTCCCCTCTTTTTTCTTCTAACTGATTCAATGGAGCTGGTTTTATATTGAGGGTTTGATCCACTTGGACTTTAGTTTTGTGCAGGCTGATACATATGGATCCATTTGCATTTTTCTACATGTAGACATCCAGTTAGACCAGCACCATTTGTTGAAGATGCTATCTTTTTTCCATTATATGGTTTTGGTACCTTTGTCAAAATCCAGGTGGCCATAAGTGTGTGAGTTTATTTCTCTTTTTCTATTCAGTTCCATTACTTCACCATGCTGTTTCTATGCCAGTACCATGCAGTTTTTATTACTGTTGCTCTATACTACAGCTTGAGATCATGGATGGAGATATCTCCAGAAGATCTTTTATTGAGATGATTGTTTTAGCAATTCTGGGTTTCTTGTTTTTCCATATGAAATTGAGAATTTTTCTTTCAACGTCTGTAAAGAATTGTATTGGTAATTTGATGGGAATTGCATTGAATCTGTAGATTGCCTTTTTGGTATGATGGTCAAGCCATGAGAATGGGAGATCTTTCCATCTTCTGATACCTTCCTCTAATTCTTTCTTAAGAGACTTGAATTTGTTTTCATACAAGTCTTTGACTTCCTTGGTTAGGGTCCCACCAAGGTATTTTATGTCTTCGACTGAATACAACAACACATGAAAGATACAATCCTCTATGACTAAGTAGGCTTCATCCCAGGTATGCAGGGATGGTTCAATATACGGAAATCAATCAATGTAATCCACTATGTTAAAAAAAAAGAAAGAAAAAACAATCTCCTTAGATACTAAAAATCATTTGACAAAATCCAACATACATTCATTATTAAAGTTTTGGAGAGATCAGGGATACAAAGCACATATCTACATATAGTAAAGGCAATATAGAGCAAGCCTATAGCCAACATCAAAGTATACTGAGAGAAACTTAAACCAATCTCACTGAAATCAGGGACAAGGCAAAGCAGCCCACTCGGTCTATATCTCTTCAACATTGTTCTGGAAGTCCTTTCTAGAGCAATGAGACAATTGAAGGAGATCAAGGGGATACAAATAGGAAAGGAAGAAATCAAAGTATCACTGTTTTTATATCGTATGTTATTTGTATAACCCCAAACATTCTACCAGGGCACATCTAGAGCTGATAAACACCTTCAGCAATGTGGCTGGATACTAAATCAACTCAAATAAATCAGTAGTCCTCCTGTATACCAAAGATAAAAGGGATGAGAAATAAATTAGGGAAACAAAAGGAATTATATATTCTAACATGTCTATACCTCCTAACCCTAACCAAACATTTCCTCACTGGGGACTCTGCATGTAAACACTCAAGCTTCTAAGGGGACATTGGAATTCCAAATCACCAGGAAGTAGAAGAAGATGGAGGGAATTCTAGGCTAAAAGAACATTGTTATTCTGAAAGTGTGTCATTCCAAACAATGACTTAAGTACCAGCAACTTCCAAAGACTAAAGAACAGAGTTGACAGGGAGAAGTGGAATATTTCCATAATGGAATATTATTCATCTAAAAAAATGACAAGATATTTTCAGACAAATAGATGGCACCAGGAAAAATCATCCTGTGTAAGTAATTAAAATGCATAAAGAAAATACGGTATGTATTCAATCATTAGGAGGTCTCCTAATAGTGGGGGATAAGTTTCAATAGGCCATCTATTGTCACCAAACCAGTCTTCCCCTAGGAGAATTGGGATGCAGTTATTTGAGTGTTAAGGCCAGGACACTTTCAAACAACCCAGGCTGTTGTTATTAAAATATCCTGCTCTCCCTCAACTGATAGTTCAGTGCCATGTTCTTGGATCTACAGAGATGGTTCCTTCTATATCAAATGTGATTGCATACAGAGACCCACAGTCAGATATTATGCAGAGAGAGACCTTAAAACACCCAGCTTAAGTGAGATTTTTCTATGAAATTCTCCCTCCCCTCAGAGCTCTGCTAAGCCTGCAGGAGAGAAGGCAGGAAGCCTGTAATAAGTAGAGGGAATTGAGGACACAAGGAGAACAATGCCCTGAGAATCAGGCCACAGAGGAAGATGATGCAGCCAGCCTTGATAAGACCTGTTAAGCTAGGGTCAGATAGAAGGAGGATAAGGATCTCCCCTATTAGAAAACTAGAGAAAAGTCATAGGGGTAGAAGAAGGAGGCTGTGTGGAAAGGGAAGGAGATGAGGCATGTAGCAGCAAAATTGATTCAAAGTGAACAAATTGTAATAAATAATTTCATAAGAAAAACTGTGATCAAGATCATGAAGCATAGAGCTCTTCCGGACTAATGGCTTCTTTTTGTGGGTGTTGTCAGGGCATGGCAAGGATGAACTCATTTCCTTTAAGGGACGTGGCATTGATACTTGATCATGTTTCAATGAGTTTAACAACAACGTATACTTGAGTTGATTTATTTTAAAGTGAAAAAAAATTCTGTGACACATGGGTTGGAATTTGAAAATGGGAGAAATGGAAAAAGAGTGTAATGTATATTATATGAAACTCCCACATAATCAAAAAAAAATGGTATGTTGAGAACTTTTACAATGAATGTTAACCTGGAGAAAAGATTCAGCTAAAGGAGGGCGGAGTTTGACTTTGTAAGGCATGCTTTTCAGGAACTTATTATTTAGCAGAGAATCCTAGCCATGAACTAGTGGTTAGGAATCCATCTCAAACCTCATGAGATTAGGTGGCATCTCTGAACAAGCAGTCCTGGCAATAACACTACCTTTAGATTGTTTGTCTCAAGGACCACAGAAAGAATCACAGCTGCTCTTGTGTTCTAGGCATATAAAACTGACACATTTCTCTATCCTGAAGGCCCAGTTTGAATTGTATACCCCAAAACAAGGAGGGATCCTCACTGACCACTGTGTCAGACACAGCTATTGATCCAGCCTGGTCACCAAAGGAAACCCTTCTCATAGATGGTTGGCAACACTAATAAATAACAGCACCAATTCTCAAATACTTTATTGCTTCTTAGTTATCCATTTACATACACTGATCTTTTTCTATTTCAGCCAAACCAGTCTGAGGAATTGTCTAGTTTCCTTCTCTTTACCCTGCTCTTACAGAATCAGTACACCAGGGAACCCAAGGCCCTGCCAGCCTAATATATCAACAAGAGTATGAAGGTACATTTAGTGAGTATACCAGTAAATGCTCAGTTCAAATTCACGACCTAGGAAATTTCAGATCCAAGACCACAGTGAAATACCAACTTGTCATTCAGTACATAAACCTCAATCCCACATGACATTTAAGCTTCCCTAGTTTAATTTAATTGGTGGCTGTCCAATTAAATAAATATTAAAAATTCATTTCCCACCTGACAATTGTCACAGAGATATACAGGAGTAAAGGTGTGGGAAATGGATAAAGAGATGAAGTAAAGGCTTGTTGGGTTTCACAAGAAAAAATCACTTGTGCACAGGATCAGAGATACTGGACACTGAGGAAAGTTTGTTTGCTCATCCTCATGCAAATCTCAAGGTTCTCTCAGGTGCTGATTGGCTGAGAGGCAGAATGATGTCATGACACAGGTGAAAGCCAGTAAGCATTTCAGGAGCCAGTTAATAAAAGGGGCCAAGTGGAAAGTGTGCTTGAGAGAAAGGCTGAACAGCCCTACATGCTTCAATATGGGCAGCTGAAAATAAAAAACCCAGAGATGGCAGTACTTGTGTCTAAGACTCTTAGTTCAAGAAAAGTATTGCATATTTCTTTCAATGGTCATTAACAAAGTCATGTGTCCTTAACATGTGAGTTTTACAGTATCACAGATTGCATTATTTTTTGTTAAATACAAAGATATATCCTCAGTCAGTGTATTACTTACTGAGATAATGCTCACAGGCCAAGGCAAATCTTTCAACAAATAGCATTTAACTGAGAGCTTCATTATATTTTTGAAGAGACCTTCTATGATGTCAGTCAGGAAGTGGTCATCTTTTGTAGTTCTTCAGCAGAACCGAGAGCTTTTCTTACTAAACCACATGCAACAGGCAGAAAAGGAAAGACAGAGAAAGAGCTAGACAGGTTCAGCATTAGAGAGTCTGAGACCAACAGAAACAAAGATATAAATGACAGAGACCAAGAGACAGAGACTCCATTCTGTCTGGTCAGGTTCATTGGCATATTAACTGCAAATATAACTACATTAGGAATTATATAACAAGGCCATACCTCCTAACCCTACCCAGACATTTCCTCAATGGGCAGTCAACATGTAAATACATGAAGTTCAAGGGGACATTGCATTTCAAATTAGCAGATAGTAGAAGAAGATGGAGGAACTTCTAGGCTAAAAGGACATAGTTATCCTGCTAGTTTGTCATTCAATAGAATGATTCAAATCCCAGCAATTTCTAAAGTCTAAAGAACAGGACTGATAATCTCTTTCAGGGAAAATGTGGAGTATTTCCATAATGTAGTATTATTCAGCTAAGAAAATGACATCATGGGGAGCCAAGATAGCGGCACCGAGAGAACACCACATCTGAGAAGCAGGACAGCACTCTCCATGCAGAGACCAGGAGTCTGAACTCAGGGCCCTGAAACTACATCGAACATATGTCCCAGGTGAGGGGAGGCTCCCACGGCGTGGGAATCGGTCGGGTCCACTCACGGCTACCCAGCCAGAACCTGGAAGAAATCCTGGGTAATGCAGGCTTTGGGTCTCCGGGCTGGAGCTGCAAGCGGGGGTGTCCCAATCACTTTCCCAGGCTGATCCATGGGCACAAAGGTACCTGAGACTGGGAGTCCCAGTAGCGGGGGGACCCCACAGGGAAGCAAGGTTGCGGGTCTGATCGCAGGTCACCCAGTCTTTCCCCGGAAGGTCTCTGCCGCCATCACAGCCGAGCTCCTGCCGCATGCAGAGAGCTGCGTGCTCAGCTCAGCGGTACAGAAAAGCTGTGCGCCCCAGTACAAAAGGGACTAGGAACCCCTGTCCAGAGAGGACCCCACAGAGAAGGAAGAAACCGTGCTGCTGGGGTCACCTAGGGAAAGTCTAGCAGACTGCAGATCACAAACAGGTGAGTACGGCCAGCCATCACAGATCTGGGCCCAAACAGGGAGCACCGAGTGATTGGAAACTCAGCTCCCCAAGACTAGCAGGTGGGCGCACGCTCCGCCAGCCCAAAGGCCGGCTTGGTACCAACTACTCCTTACAGACAGAACTGAGTGCCCCAAGACACCAGAGCAGTACTCACCTACCACAGATTACCTCTTGGGATCTGGGACACAGAGCCCCAACCTCAGACATACAAAAGACCAGGAACCCTGAGATCAACCCCTAGATACTGCTCCAAGGGGGAACCAGTTATCCCTAACAAAACGGACCAAACCACGGGACACACAGGTTACAGCAGCTGATCATTAAATATACAGCAAGAAACCCAGAAGGAGGGCAGCTTTCTCCAGGACTTCTCCCAGTGAGAGGAGAGCCCTCTTAACTAATCAGGACCACAGGTACAACCCAGGTCTCTATGACTGAGGTGAGCTATAGCAACTCCTGAAAAACAACAGACATCCAGGGACTATACTCAAAGAGCTGGGAAGGCTTCCTTGAGGAAAAACCATCTTCCTGCCAAAGGGATTCTCTCCACTACAACAGTTCAGGAACAACCAGAAACTAAATTCAAACAACTAAGATAGCCCAATGGGTAGAGGACAGTGTAAAAGTTCAACCAACAAAAGCCAGAGCAATATGGCATCTCCAGAACCCAGTTATCTAGGGGCAAATAGCCCTAGACACCCCAGCATAAATGAAATTCAAGGAGACAACCTAACATCTATGCTCAAGAAGATAACAGAGGAAACAAATAAAATATGAAAAGAAATAGAAGAAGCTGCAGCCAAAAAGTATGTGGCCCTTGGAGAGGAAATGCTTAAATCACTGAATGAAATAAAAGAAACAGTGGATTGTTCAAACAAACAGCTGAAGGAGTTGACGGAAAAACATGAAAATACAGTCAGACAGGTGAAGGAAACCAACAAAATAGCTCAAGACCTGAAGATAGAATTGGAAAAATTAAAAAAAAAAAAACACAAATGGAAGAAATTGTGGAGAGAAAGAACTTAGGGAAGAAAGCAGGAACTGCAGAGGTTAGCATAACCAATAGGCTACAAGAAATGGAAGAAAGAATCTCAGGTGTGGAAGATACAATGGAAGAAATAGATGTATCTGTCAAAGAAAATGTTAAATCTAAAAAATTCTTGACACAGACCGTCCAAGAAATTTAAGACAACATAAAAAGACAAAACCTAAGAATAATAGGAATAGAGGAAAAAGCAGATTCCCTGCACCAAGGCCCAGAAAATATTTTCAACAAAATCATTGAAGAAAATTTCCCCAACTTAAAGAAGAGGCCAATAAGAATACAAGAGGCCTATAGAACACCCAATAAATTAGACCAGAAAAGAAAATCCTCCTGCCACATGATACTCAAAACCATAAGTATACAGAACAAAGAAAAAATACTAAAAGCTGCAAGAGAAAAAGGCCAAGTAACATATAATGGCAAACCCGTTAGAATCACACCTGACTTTTCAACAGAGACTATGAAAGCCAGAAGGGCCTGGACAGATATCATGCAGACCCTAAGAGAACACAGATGTCAGCCCAAAACAAATTTCAACAATACCTACAAACAAATCCAGCATTACAGAAAACACTGGAAAGGAAAATGCAACCCAAGAAAGCTAGCTACATTTAAGAAAACACAGGAAATAAATAACCCCACTACAGTAAAATAAAAAGCAACGAAGCACACAACCATATGACTACAGCCAACATCAAATTCAAAGGATCTAACAGCCACGGGTCATTAATCTCTCTCAATATCAATGGACTTAATTCTCCAATAAAAAGACACAGACGAACAGAATGGATGTGTAAACAAATCCCAGCAATCTGTTGTATACAAGAAACACACCTAAGTCACAAAGATAGACATTACCTGAGAGTAAAGGGATGGAAGACGGCTTTTCAAGCAAATGGACCCAAGAAGCAAGCAGGAGTAGCCATATCTAATATCTGATAAAATAGTCTTTCAACCAAAATTAATCAAAAGAGATGGGGAAGGACACTTCATACTCATCAAGGGAAAATTCCACCAGGAAGACATCACAATCCTGAACATCTATGCCCCAAATACAAGGGCACCCACATTTGTGAAAGAAACATTGATAAAACTTAAACCACATATAGATCCCCACACACTAATAGTGGGAGACTTCAACACCCCACTCTCAACAAAGGACAGGTCAACTAAACAGAAATTAAAAAAAGAAACAATATCTCTAACAGAGGTCATGAATCAAATGGACCTAACAGACATTTACAGAACCTTACACCCAAACACAAAAGAATTTACCTTCTTCTCAGCACCTCATGGAACCTTCTCCAAAATAGACCACATAGTTGGTCACAAAGCAAGCCTCAACAAATACAAGAAGATTGAAATAATCCTGTCTGATCACCATGGAATAAAGCTGGACCTCAATAACAACAGAAATAGCAAAAAGCGTACACATACATGTAAACTGAACAACTTGCTACTAAAAGACAGCTGGGTCAGGAAAGAAATAAAGAAAGAAATTAAAATCTTCCTAGAACTCAATGAAAATGAAGACACAACATACCCGAACTTGTGGGACACAATGAAAGCAGTGCTAAGAGGAAAGTTCATAGCACTAAGTGCCTTCAAGAAGAAATTTGAGACAGCGCATTCAAGCAACTTAATGGCTCACTTAAAAACCCTAGAAAAAGAAGAAGCAGACACACCAAGAAGGAGCAGACGACTGGAAATAATCAAACTCAGGGCTGAAATCAATCAATTAGAAACAAATAAAACAATTCAAAGAATCAATGAAACCAAGAGCTGGTTCTTTGAGAAAATCAACAAGATAGACAAACCCTTAGCCAAGCTAACTAAAAGGCAGTGCGACACCATCCAAATCAACAAAATCAGAAATGAAAAGGGAGACATAACTACAGACACTGAGGAAATCCAAGGAATCATTAAGACTTACTTCAAAAGTCTATACGGAACAAAATTTGAAAATTTAAATGAAATGGACAATTTTCTTGATCGATTCCACTTACCAAAGCTAAATCAGGACGAGGTAAATCAATTAAATAGTCCTATATCCCCCAAGGAAATAGAAGCAGTCATCGAAAGTCTCCCATCTAAAAAAAGCCCAGTACCTGATGGTTTCAGAGCAGAATTCTACCAGACATTCAAAAAAGAGCTAACTCCAGTTCTCTTTAAACTATTCCACAAAATCGAAACAGAAGCAACATTACCAAACTCATTCTATGAAGCCACAGTCACCTTGGTACCTAAACCTCACAAAGACCCAACTAAAAAAGAGAACTTCAGGCCAATCTCCCTTATGAACACTGATGCAAAAATACTCAACAAAATACTCGCAAACCGTATACAAGAACACATCAAAGATATCATCCACCATGACCAAGTAGGCTTCATCCTAGGTATGCAGGGGTGGTTCAATATACGGAAATCCATCAATGTGATCCACCATATTAACAAATTGAAAGAAAAAGACCACATGATAATCTCCCTAGATGCTGAAAAAGCCTTTGACAAAATCCAACATCCATTCATGTTTAAAGTATTGGAGAGATCAGGGATAAAAGGCACATATCTAAACATAGTAAAGGCAATATACAGCAAACCTATAGCCAACATCAAAATGAATGGAGAGAAACTTAAAGCAATCCCACTGAAATCAGGGACAAGTCAAGGCTGCCCACTCTCTCCATATCTCTTTAACATAGTTTTGGAAGTCCTTGCTAGAGCAATAAGACAGTTGAAGGAGATCAAGGGGATACAAATTGGAAAGGAAGAAGTCAAATTATCATTATTTGCAGAAGATATGATAGTATATGTGAGTGACCCCAAAAACTCTACCAGGGAACTCCTACAGCTGATAAACACCTTCAGCAAAGTGGCCAGATACAAAATTAACTCCAAAAATCAGTAGCCGTCCTGTATACAAAAGACAAAAGGGCTGAGAAAGAAATTAGGAAAACAACACCCTTCACAATAGCCACAAATGACATAAGGTACCTCGGAGTAACCCTAACCAAGGAAGTCAAAGACTTGTATGAAAAAAATTTCAAATCTCTGAAGAAAGAACTAGAAGAAGATATGAGAAGATGGAAAGATCTCCCCTGCTCATGGCTTGGCAGGATTAACATAGTAAAAATGGCCATCTTACCAAAAGCAATCTACAGATTCAATGCAATGCCCATCAAATTACCAACACAATTCTTTACAGATCTGGAAAGAAAAATTCTCAACTTCATATGGAATAAAAAGAAACCCAAAACTGCTAAAATAATCCTCTACAATAAAAGATCTTCTGGAGGTATCTCCATCCCTGATCTTAAGTTGTACTATAGAGCAACAGTTTTAAAAACTGCATGGTACTGGCATAGAAACAGAATGGTGGATCAATGCAACTGAACAGAGGATCCAGAAATAAACCCACACACTTATGGACACCTGATATTTGACAAAGTCGCCAAAACCATACAATGGAAAAAAGATAGCATCTTCAACAAATGGTGCTGGTCCAACTGGATGTCTACATGTAGAAAAATGAAAATAGATCCATACTTATCACCCTGCACAAAACTGAAGTCCAAGTGGATCAAAGACCTCAACATAAAACCAGACACATTAAATCGGCTTGAAAAAAAAGTGTGGAATACCCTAGAACTCATTGGTAGAGGGGAAAACTTCCTGAACACCAACAGCACAGGCTTTAAGAGCAACAATCAATAAATGGGACCTCATGAAACTGAAAAGCTTCTGGAAAGCAAAGGACACCGTCATCACAACAAAGCAACTGCCTACAGATTGGGAAAGAATCTTCACCAACCCTTTATCTGACAGAGGACTCATATCCAGTATATATAAAAACTGAAGAAGCTGAAAAGCAGCAAACCAAGTAATCCACTTAAAAAATGGGGAACAGAGCTAAACAGAGAAATCTCTGTAGAGGAATACAGAATGGCAGAGAAGCACTTAAAGAAATGCTCAACCTCACTAGACATTAGGGAAATGCAAATCAAAACAACCATGAGATTTCACCTTATACCCATGAGAATGGCCAAGATCAAAAACTCAAGTGACAACACATGCTGGAGAGGTTGTGGAGAAAGGGGAACCTTCTCCACTGCTGGTGGAAATGTAATCTTGTACAACCACTCTGGAAATCAATCTGGCATTTTCTCAGACAACTAGGAATAGTGCTTCCCCAAGATCCTGCCATATATCCAAAAAAGGCTCAAGCACACAAAAAGGACATTTGCTCAACCATGTTTGTAGCAGCTTTATTTGTAATAGCCAAAAGCTGGAAACAACCCAGATGCCCCTCAACTGAAGAATGGATGCAGAAATTGTGGTACATCTACACAATGGAATATTACTCAGCAATGAAAAATAAGGAAATCATGAAATTTGCAGGTAAATGGTGGGATCTGGAAAGGATCACCCTGAGTTAGTTGTCCCAGAAACAAAAAGACACACATGGTATATACTCAGTCATATAGATATACAACATAGGACAAACCCACTAAAACCTGTGCATCTAACCAAACTAAGCAAGAGACAGGACCCTACCTAAAATGGTCAATTCCCATCCTGAAAGGTGAAGAGGATGGACATTGGAAGAAGAAGAAAACAGAAACAACCTGGGGGCCTACCACAGAGGGCCTCTGAAAGCCTCTGCCCTAGAGACTATCAAAGCAGATGCTGAGCCTGATGGGCAACTGTTGGGCAGTGAATGGAATATTATGTAAGAACTGGGAAATAGTGAGAGCTGGAGAGGACAGGGTCTCTACAAAGAGAGCAAAAGAACAAGAAAATTTGAACACAGGGAACTTCCCAGAGACTCATACTCCAAGGACTATTCATAGAGATAACCCAGAACCCCTGCACAGATGTGGCCCAGGGCAGTTCAGAGTCCAATTGGGTTACATAGTAATGTGAAGAGGGACTGCCTCTGATATGAACTGATTGGCCTGCTCTTTGGTCACCTCTCCCTGGGGGAGAGCAAACTTACCAGGCCATAGTAGAGGACAATGCAGCCACTTTTGATGTAAAATGATGGAGTAAGATCAGAAAGGAGAGGAGAACCTCCCCTATCAGTGGACTTGGGGAGTGGCATGCATGCAGAGTGAGGAGGGAGGGTGGGATTGGGAGTGGAAGAGGGAGGGGATTATGGGGGGATGCAGAATGAATAAAGTGTAATTGGTGAAAAATTAAAAAAAAGGGAAAAAATAATTTAAGAACCTTAAATGACTTTCAAAAGTGGAGGAAAACATGGAGTTAGTCAATTTACATAGAGCATGTCTCCCCCCTGGGGGCAATGGTCTCCTGAACCTAGTTAGACCTCAGACACCACCACGGCTAGTTCTAGAACTGATGCAGGATATTCCAACGAGGGGGTTAAGGCTTCCCATAATATTTCCTATAAGCCCACACCTGTTTGTTTATATCCCCCATTTTTATTCATTATTAGCCAGATAGAGCCAAGTAATTGTGGTAATGATACTTGCTTTTTTGCCCAATGCTGGAATGCTAGTAAATTTAGATATGCCCTTGTTACTCGCAAGCCTCGCTGGGTGCCTGTGCCCGTTGATGCCCCTCACGCTATGACTCTCCTCAAACAGAAACGGGATCTTAGAATTACAGCCTCCATTGTTACTGCCATCTCATTGGCGGCTGTTGGAGCTACCACCGGGGCATTAGCCATGAGTCATACTGTGCAGACTGCTCAGACCCCGAATAATCCTTTAGCCAATGTAGCTCATGCCTTAGATGTACAAAAAGAAATTAATGCTCAACTAAAAGGAGGCTTGGTGGTGTTCAATCAGAGGATTGACCTCGTGCAGGAGCAAATTGATACCCTATGGCAAATTGTTCAACTTGGCTGTCAATGAATGTATGCTGGACTTTGAGTTACTATCATACAACATGAGAATTTTTCCTGTGCTTCAAATTTGTCTAAACAATTGTCTAGCTATATTTTAGGTAATTGGACTGAAGAATTCAATACTACGATGGAGCAGCTGAGAGTGGCCATTGTCATGGTAAATTCTACCAGAGTGAATGCAGGACTAGCCACAGGATTATCATCATGGATTGCTGCAGCCATGAATCATCTGAAGGAATGGGTGGGCATGGGAGCGTTAGCAGGCCTATCTGCATTGCCCACATGGCACGCTGGGGTTGGCTACCCAGAGGCTATTTAATCTGTGGGCTGGCTTTCCCCAGGGTCAGATGATTGTTCAAGGTTCCTGAATAAACTGCATTAAAAAAAAAAAGAAAGAAAGAAAATGACATCATGATATTCTCAGCTAAATAGACTGAACCAGGAAAAAATCATCTTGGGTAAATTAACTAAAATGCAGAAAGACAAATATGGTACATATTCCCTTATATGAGTTCTCCAAACAGTGGGGGATAAAGTTCCAATAGGCCATCTATTGTGACCAAACCGGTCTTCCACTAGGAGGATTGGGTGGCAGTGCATTGAATTGTTGGGCCAGGGCATCCTACGGAAATTTTCAAGCAATGTAGGCTGTTGTTATTAAAATATTTTGTTCTCTACCCTCAACCAAGATCAGTGCCATGTTCTTGGATTCACAGAAATGCTTTATTCTGGATCAAATCGGATTGCATACAGAGTCCCACAGTCTGATATTATGCAGAGAGAGACCTTAGTACACCCAGCTCTCCCTGGGATTTCCCTAAGAAATTCTCCCTCCACTTGGAGCTCTGGGAAGCCTGCAGGAGTAGAGGAAAAGAGAGTGTTGTAAGTAAAGGGAATTGAGGCCACAAGAAGAACCATGACCTGAGAATCAGGCCACAGAAGAAGATGATGCAGCCAACCAAGAAGAGACCTGATGAGCTAGCATCAGATAGAAGGGGGAGAAAGCCCTCCTCTAACAGAGAAATAGAGAAAGGGCATAGGGGTAGAAGAATGAGAGACTATGGGACTGGAAGAAGAGGGAGGGGGCAGCAGAGGGGATACAAATTGAACAAATAGTAATAAATAAGTACATAAGAAAAACTGTGATCAAGAGGATGAAGAATAGAGCTCATCAGGACTGATGGCTTCTTCTTGGGGGTGGATCCATAGCGTGGAAAGGATGAATTCAGTTTACTTTAAGGGACTTGGCACTGGGGTTCTGTTCATGTTCCAATGAGTATATGAACAACACATACTTTATGTGAAATATTGCAAAAATATTTATTATCATTATTATTTTTTTTTAGTGTGACATTTGGGTAGGAATTTGAACGCAGGAACACATGTAAATAGATGAGCTTCAAAGGGATATTGCAATTCAAGTCACCAGGAAGTAAAAAAAGATTGAGGGACTTTTAGACTAAAAGAACATTGTTTGCCATTCAAAATACAATAACTAAAGTCCAAGCAACTTCCAAATTCTAAAGGATAGGACTGACAATATACTTTGGGACAAAATGTGAGATAATTCCATAACAGAGTATTATTCAGCTAAGAAAATGACATCATGTGATTTTCAGGCAAATTGTTGGAACCAGGAAAAATCAGCCTAGGTGAAGTAACTAAAATGCAAAAAAACAATATGGTATGTATTCACTTATTAGGAGGTCTCCTAATAGTGGGGGACAATGTTCCAATAGACTATCTATTATGAACAATACAGTCTTTTTTTTTAAAGGGAACACATTAATATTTTTATTCATTGAAAATTTTTTTTGAATTTTATTTTTTTCTTATCAGTTACATTTTATTATAAGACAACTAAAGGAGATCAAGGGGATACAAATTGGAAAGGAAGAGGTCAAAATGTCACTATTTGCAGATGATATGACAGTAATACATGAGTTACCCCAAAAATTCAACCAGAGAACTCCTTCAGCTGATAAACACCTTCAGCAAAGTGTCAGGATACAAAATCAACTCAAAAAATTCAGAAGTCCTCCTGTATACCAAAGACAAAAAGGCTGAGAAAGAAATTAGGGAAACAACGCCCTTCACAATAGCCACTAATAACATAAAGTACCTTGGTGTGACTCTAAACAATACAGTCTTAAACTCGGGGAATGAGGTGGCAATTAATTGAGTTGTGGGGCCAGTGCATCCTACGGAAATTTTCAAGCAAACCCAGCTATTATTACAGCTATTATTATTAAGATATGTTGCTCTCTGCCCTCAAATGATATATCAGTGCCACATTATTTTATCCACAGAAATGCTTCCTGCCACATCAATTGTGAATGCATACAGAGACCCACAGTCTAATATTATGCACAGAGAGATCTTAATACACCCAGCTCTAACTTGGATTTCTCTCAAAAATTCTATCTCCCCTCAGAGCTCTGGGAAGTCTTCAGGAGAGGAGGCAAGAAGTGTGTCATAAGTAGAGGAAATTGAGGACACAATGAGAACTATACCTTGAGAATCAGACTGCAGAAGATGAAGATGCAGCCAGCCTTGGTAAGACCTGATAAGCTAGGGTCAGTTAGAATGGGGAGGATGACCAAGCCTATATTGGTAATTAGTGATAGGCATAGGGGTAGAAGAAGCACAGTAGGTGGGACTGGAAGGAGAAGACTGAAGGGATAGCAGAGGGGATACAAAGTGAACAAATAATAATAAATAAATACATAAGAAATTCTGAGATCAAGGGGATGAAGTATAGTGCTCTTCTTCAGGGAGGTTCCAGGATGCGGCAATGATGAACTAAGTTTACTTTAAGGGACTTGGCACTGGGACTCTGATCATGTTCCTCACTGACCACTGAGGAGAACACAGCTTGCTTGAGAGAAAGGCTGAGCAGCCCTACATACCACCATCATGGCAGCTGGTAGCACACAACCCAGAGATGACAGTTCCTGTGTTCAAGACTCTTAGTTCAGGAATATTTTCACACATTTCTTTCATAAGGACATTAATAAAATCACCTAATATGGCAGCATAATGGAATTTTGACATCGCAATGGTATTATGACATCACAATGGTATTATGACATCACATGGGTTTATAACATCAATATGCTATTATGACATATTGATATTATGACATCACTGTGGAATTATGACATCACAATGCTATTATGATATCTCAATGCTATTATGACCTCATATGGTATGATATCACAGTGGAATTATAACACCAAAATAATATAACAGAACAATACATTTATGAAATCACAATGCTATGATTTCATTCACATTATTGTTATCATATCACAATTGTGTTATGACATCACAATCCAATTACATCATAATTGTTGCATGACATCACAATGGAATTTTGAATTCACAGTTGCAGTATTACCTCAAAATACTGTTATATCATCACAATGCTTTTATGATAGCCCAGTGGTATCCTGATATCACAATGATGTTATGACATCACAATGTATGATGACATCCCAATTGTATTATGACATCACCATGGTATGATGACATAGCAATGTCAGATATCCCAATTATATATGACACCCCAATACATTATAACATCACAATGCTATTATGAAATCACAAAGCTATTATTACATCACAATGCTTTTATATCTTCAAAATGTTATTACATTGCAATGGTGCTATGACATCATAATAGTATAATGACTTTAAAATTGTATGTTGTAGGTGATGCTTAATATTTAATATTGGTTTATCTTTTATTAATGTTTGTTGTTAATCCTAAACAGCTGTATAGCCAATTTACCACACAAAGACTCATTTCTTGCCCTCTGGCTCCTCACATTGTTCAACAAAGTGGCTAGTTGCATTATTCTGGCCTGTTTACACAAAGTTGAGACAAGATGCTTAGAATAAGTATCACAATGCAATATCTGGATTGAAACCAAAGAGTGAGGGCATTTGAATGAATATTTGAATGAACAAGGGTAAGGTGTATGCATTTCAAAAAAACATTATAACAACAATGGTTGACAACAACACAATACTATGATGACATCACAACACTATTATGACATCACAATGGGTTTATGACCTCAATATGCTATTGTGTCATCGCATTGATATTCAGATATTAAAATGCTATCATGACATCACAATGGTATTACCTATTCACAATGCTATTATGACATCTACATGGTATTATGCCATCACAACTACATTATCACATCACAACTTTATTATGACATCTCAATGTTATCAAGTCATCACAATTGTGTCATGACATCTCAGTGCTATTATGATATTACAACATTACTATGACATCTCAATGGTATGTCATCAAAATGTTGTCATGACATCCCATTGCTATTATGACATCACAATGGTATTATGACATTACTGTGGTGTCATAATAGTACAATAGTATTATGACATCACAATTCTATTATGACTTCAAATTATCATTATGACATCACATTGGAATTTTGGATATCACAGTTTCATTATGACCTCAAAATGCAATTATGATACCACAACACTTTTATATGTCAATTATATTATGATATCACAATTTTATTATAACATCACAATGCTATTATGATAGCAAAATGGTATTATGACTTCATAATGGTAATAAGACTGATTGGGGTATGACTCACAATGGATTTTTTTATATCAAAATGCTATTATGACTTCACAGCTATTATGACTTCACAATGATTTTAGGACCTCACAAGGGTATGATGAAATCACAATGTTATTATGACATCACAATAGTATTATGACATCACAACACTATTATGAACACAAAATATTATGACATCACAATGCTACTATGACATGATTGTTAGAAATCACAAAGGAATTATTACATTACAATGCTATTATGACTTTACAATGACCTTTCAATGATACTAGGACATCCCAATACTATGATAACATCAAAATGGTATTCTGACCTCAAAATGGCATTATGACATCTCATTAGTATTATGATTTCACAATACTATTATAACATCACAAATCTATAAACAATTCATAATCAAATGACATCTAAATGCTATTATAACTTCACAATGATATAT
Source organism: Meriones unguiculatus (assembly GCF_030254825.1). NCBI lineage: Eukaryota > Metazoa > Chordata > Mammalia > Rodentia > Muridae > Meriones > Meriones unguiculatus. The sequence continues at coordinate 1,836,469 of NW_026843711.1, read as the reverse complement.
TACAATGCATTAGAACATCAAAAAGCTATTTTGATATCACAATACTATGATGACAACAAAATGTTATTATTATATCACAATGGTATGACTTCACAATGCATTATGACATTACAATCTTATTATGACATCACAATGCAATTATGACATAACAATGCTATTTTGACATTACAATTGGTTTATGAGAACAATATGCTATTATGACATAACAAATGCTATTATAACATCAAAATGTTATGATGATATCACAATGCTATTATGACATCACAATTCTATTTCAACATGATCATTGTATGACATCACAATGGAATTTTGACATCAAATTAATATTATGACATCCCAATGTTAATATGACATCCCAATTGTATTATTACTTCGTAGTGCTCTTATGACATCACAATGCTTTCATGACATCACCATGTTATGATGACATCACAATGCTATTATCACATTGCAATGCTATTATGACAGATTGTGGTATGACATCACAATGGAATTTTGACATCACCATGGTATTTTGATATCACAATGCAATGATGATATCATATGGTATAATTTCACAATGGAATTAGGACATCAGAATGGTATAATGACATCACAATGTTATTTTATCATCACAATGCTTTTATGAGCTCCCAATGGTATTATAACATCACAATATTTTTATGTTATCACAATGGTGTCATGAATTCAAAATGCTAACATGACATTCCAATTATATTATGATATCTCAGTGGTATTACATCCCAATGGTATTTTTACATCTCAAGTGTATTATGACATCACAATTGTGTTATGACTTCACAACTCTAATCTGACTTCACAATGGTATTATTACATCTCAATGGTCTGATGACATTCCAATACTATTATTTCCTCAGTATGTTATGATGACATCACAGTGCTTTTACAACCTCAAAATGGTATTACAACACAAGACTATGATGATATTAAAATCCTCTTATGACATCATAATGATATTATGACAACACAATATTATGACATTACTATGCAAGGATAACATCTCATTGGTATTATGACATCACAATATTATTATGATATCACCATACTATTATTATATCATAATAAAATAATGATATTAAAATGGTATTATTACATCACAATGGTATCACCTCACAATACTTTGATGACATCACATAGGTATTATGGCATCTCGATATTATTATAACATCACATTGGTTTTATTTGATCACAATGCTATTATGACATCACATGATATAATACAAAGGTTGTATGACATCATAACATTATTATGACATTGCAATAGTATTATATCATGTTAATATCATGACATCCCAATGGTTTTATGATTTCACAATGCTATTATGACATCACAAAGTTATTATGATATCACAATGCTATTATCACACAACAAATTTAAGGAATATGAACTAAAGAAAATTGGGACCAGGGCCAGAGACAGGGCACAGAGGTTAAGAGCATTGGTTACTGTTAGAGATGTCCTTCTTCAATTCCCAGCAACTACACTGTGGCTCACAACAATCTATAAATCTATAATGAGATCTGCTGCCCTCTTTCGGCATGCAGGCAAAACATTTATATGTGTGTGTGTGTGTATACATACATATATATATATGTACACACACATATAGTGTTATATGTATTTTACATAAATTATTATATTATATTAAATAAATTCTCTTTACAAAGTTCTTTTGGAATGTATACAATTTACCCTTGTTCATTCAAATGCTAATTTCTGTCCTGCACTCTCTGGTTACAATCTGGAAATTGCACTGTGATGCTTATCTACTCATCACCTGTATCAAGTTTGTGTAAACATGCCACCATTTGTTTTCTGTATTTTCTTTTTGTTAATCTTTTTTTACTTTTTATTAATTACAGTTCATTCACTTTGTATCTCCCCATAAGCTCCTCCCTCCTCCACTCCCAGGCCCACCTTACTTTCCCCTTCTTCTTGCTTTCCTCTCCCAAGTTCACTGATAGCGGAGTTCCTCCTCTTCTTCCTTCTGATCTTAGTCTATCAGATCCCATCAGAAGTGGCTGCATTGTCATCTTCTGTGGCCTGGTAGAGCTGCTCTCCCCTCAGAGGGAAGAGATCAAAGAACAGGCCTATCAGATTATGTCAGAGGCAGTCTCTTTTCCCATTACTATGGAATCCACTTGGATACTACACTGTTATGGACTACATCTGTACAGGGGTTTTAGGTTATCTCCATCAATGTTCCTTGGTTGGAATATGAGTCCCTGAGGAGACCCCTGTGTTCAAATTTTCTGGTTCTTTTGCTCTCCTTGTGGGGTTCCTGTCCTCTCCAGATCTTACTATTTCCCACAACTTACTTAAGATTCAATGCACTTTTTCCATCAGTTGGCCTTAAGTCTCAGTGCCTGCTTTGATAATCTGTAGGGCAGAGCCTTTCAGAAGCCCTCTGTGGCAGGTTCCTAGGTTGTTTCCGGTTTTCTTCTTCTTCTGATGACTATCCTCTTTGCTTTTTGGGATGGGGATTGAGCGTTTTAGTCAGGGTCCACTCTCTTGATTAGTTTAGATGTTCAGGGTTTTAGTAGGTTTATCCTATGTTATATGTCTTTATGGGTGAGTATATACCATATGTGTCTTTCTGCTTCTGGGACAACACACTCAGGATGATCCTTTCCAAGTCCCACCATTTACCTGCAAATTTCATGATTTTCTTATTTTTCATTGCAGAATAATACTCCATTTTGTAGATGTACCACAAATTCTGCATCCATTCTTCAGTGGAGGGGCATCTGGGCTGTTTCCAACTTCTGGCTATTACAAATAAAGCTGCTACAAACATTGTTGAGCAAATGTCTTTATTGTGTACTTGAGCCCCTTTTGGATATATGCCTAGGAGTGGTATGGCCTGATCTTGAGGAAGTGCTATTCCTAGTTGTCTGAGAAAATGCCAGATTGATTTCCAGAGTGGTTGTACCAGTTTACATTCCCACCAGCAGTGGAGGAGGGTTCCCCTTTCTCCACAGCCTCTCCAGCATGTGTTGTAACTTGAGGTTTTCATCATGGCCATTCTGATGGGTGTAAGGTGAAATCTCAGGGTGGTTTTGATTTGCATTTCCCGAATGGCTAATGACATTGAGCATTTCTTTAAGTGTTTCTCTGCCATTCGATATTCCTCTACAGAGAGTTCTCTGTTTAGCTCTGTTGCCCATTTTTTAAGTGGATTACTTGATTTCCTCTTTTTCAACTTCTTTAGGTCTTTATATATACTGGATATTAGCCCTCTGTCAGATAAAGGGTTGGTAAAGATTCTTTCCTAGTCTGTAGGCAGTCATTTTATTTGATGTTGGTGTCCTTCACTTTACAGAAGCTTTTCAGTTTCATGAGGTCCCATTTATTGATGCTCTTAGAGCCTGTGCTGTTGGTGTTCTGTTCAGGAAGTTGTCTCCTGTGCCAATGAGTTGGAGGGTATTCCTCATTTTTTTATCTAAATGATTTAGAGTGTCCGATTTTATGTTGTGGTCTTTGATCCACTTGGACTTCAGCTTTGTGCATGGTGATAAGTATGGAACTATTTTCATTTTTCTACATGTAGACATCCAGTTAGACTAGCACCATTTGTTGAAGATGCTATCTTTTTTCCATTGTATGGTTTTGGCATCTTTGTCAAAGATCAGGTGGCCATAGATATGTGGGTTTATTTGTTGGTCTTCCATTTGGTTCCGCCATTCAGTTTCTATGCAGTTCCATGCAGTTTTTATTGCTGTTACTCTATAGCACAGCCTGAGTTCAGGGATGAAGATACCTCCAAAAGATCTTTTATTGTAGAGAATTGTTTTAGAAATTCTGGGTTTCTTGTTATTCCATATGAAGGTGAGAATTATTCCTTCCAGGTCTGTAAAGAATTGTGTTGGTAATTTGATGGGCATTGCATTGAATCTGTGGATTGCTTTTGGTAAGATGGCCATTTTTACTATGTTAATCCTGCCAAGCCATGAGCAGGGGAGATCTTTCCATCTTCTCATTTCTTCTTCTATTTCTTTCTTCAGAGACTTGAAATTTTTTTCATACAAGTATTTGTCTTGCTTGGTTAGGGTTACTCCAAGGTACTTTATGTCATTTGTGGCTATTGTGAAGGGTGTTGTTTCCCTAATTTCTTTCTCAGCCCTTTTGTCTTTTTTATACAGGACAGCTATTGATTTTTTGGAGTTAATTTTGTATCTGGCCACTTTGCTGAAGGTGTTTATCAGCTGTAGGAGTTCTCTGGTAGAGTTTTTAGGGTCACTCATGTATACTATCATATCATCTGCAAATAGTGATAATTTGACTTCTTCCTTTCCAATTTGTATGCCCTTGATCTAATTAAACTGTCTTATTGCTCTAGCAAGGACTTCCAGAACTATGTTGAAGAGATATGGAGCGAGTGCGCAGCCTTGTCTTATCCCTGATTTCAGTGGGATTGCTTTATGTTTCTCTCCATTCAGTTTGATGTTGGCTGTAGTTTTGCTGTATATCACTTTTACTATGTTTAGATATGTGCCTTGTATCCCTGACATCTCCAATACTTTAAACATGAATGGATGCTGGATTTTGTCAAATGCTTTTTCACCATCTAGAGAGATTATCATGTGTTTTTTTTCTTTCAGTTTGTTAATATGTTGAATCACATTGATGGATTTCCGTATATTGAACCACCCCTGCATGCCTGGGATGAAGCCCACTTGGTCATAGTGGATGATATCTTTAATGTATTCTTGTATTCGGTTTGCAAGTATTTTGTTGAGTATTTTTGCATCAATGTTCATAAGGGAGATTGGCCTAACATTCTCTTTCTTTGTTGGGTCTTTGTGAGGACTGAGAGTTTTGCAGGATATAGTAGCCTCGGCTGATATCTGTATTCTCTTAGGGTCTGTATGATATCTGTCCAGGCCCTCCCGACTTTCATAGTCTATGTTGAGAAGTCAGGTGTGATTCTAATGGGTTTGCCATTATATGTTACTTGGCCTATTTCCCTTGCAGCTCTTAGTATTTTGTTGTTGTTGTTGTTGTTGTTGTTCTGTGTACTTACTGTTATGATTATTATGTGGCAGGAGGATTTTCTTTTCTGGTCTAATTTATTTGATGTTCTGTATGCCTCTCGTGTTCTTATTGGCCTCTCCTGTAAGTTGGGGAAATTTTCTTCAATGATTTTGTTGAAAATATTTTCTGGGCCTTGGAGCAGGGGATCTTCTTTTTCCTCTATTCCTATTATTCTTATATTTTGTCTTTTTATGTTGTCTTGAATTTCTTGGATGGTCTGTGTCAGGAATTTTTTAGATTTAACATAGATGTATAGAAATAGATACATCTATTTCTTCCATTGTATCTTCCACCCCTGAGATTCTTTCTTTTATCTCTTGTAGTCTATTGGTTAGGCTAACCTCTGTAGTTCCTGCTTTCTTCCCTAAGATCGTTCTCTCTTCAATTTCCTCCATTTGTGTTTCTTTAAGTTTTCCAATTCTATCTTTAGATCTTGAGCCATTTTGATGATTTCCTTTACGTGTCTGGCTGTATTTTCCTGTTTTTCCATCACTTCTTTCAGCTGTTTGTTTGAACCAACCTCTGTTTCTTTTATTTCATTCAGTGCTTTAAGCCATAGGCTTAAAGTTCTAAAGTACTAAAGGCCATAAACTGTTTGGCTGCAACTTCCTCTATTTCTTTAGGGATGGTAATATTCTGTTTGAGTTTATCTTCTTCTATGTCTTTACATATCTTATTTGTTTCCTCTGTTATCATCTTCATGAGCATAGTTGTTAGGTAATCTTCTTGGATTTCAGTTATGCTGTGGTATCCAGGGATACTTTCCCCTGGGTAACTGGGTTCTGGAGATGCCATATTGCTCTGTCTTTTGTTGCTTTTGCTTTTATTCTGTCCTCTACCCATTGGGCTATCTTAGGTGTTTGGAGTTAGTTTCTGGCAGTTCCTGGGGATCTTGTGGTGGAGAGAATCCCCTTGGCAGAAAGCTGGTTTTTCTTGAAGAAAGTCTTCTCAGCTTTTTGGGTATAGTCCCTGGATGGCTGGCACTTTTTCAGAAGTTGCTGCTCCTCACGTCAGGGATAGAGACCTGAGAGGTAAGTGTGGTCTTTGTTAGTTGAGAGGGTTCTCCCCTCACCCAGGAAAATCCTGAAGACAACTGTCCTGTTTCTGGGTTTCTTGCTGTAAATTTAATGATCAGTTGCTGTGACACAGTTAGATAGCTGGTGTGCAGCAACTGTTTGTGCCTGTGTTTGGGACACAACTCAGTGATGGCAGCTCGGCCCCGCTGGTATGCGAGACTTTTTCCAGGAAAGGACTGGGTGATTTATGTCACTACAGCTTCTGTCCTTCCCTGTTGATTCTCTCATGACAGGGACTCCCAATCTCTGGTGTTTTTGTGCCCACCGATCAGCCTGGGAAGATGATCAGGACATGCAGGCTTGTGGCTCTGGTCTGGGGACCTAGTGCCTGTGTGACCTAAGATCTCTTCCTGATTCTGGCTGGGGGACCTGAGAGTTGTCCAGTACAATACCCATGCCATGGGGTTTTCCTCTCACCTGAAAAACACGATCACTGTTGGTTTAGGGCCCAGGGTTTAGTCTCTTAGTCACTGTACAAGAAATGTTGTCCAGCTCCTCAGGTGCCCTGTTCTCCTGGGGCACCCATCTTTTCCTGCCCACCTTTTCTGTATTTTCAATAAAACAAACATCTATAATGCTGAGCCATGGAGAGGATAGAGTGGGACATCCTGGTCCATAATGGGAGGAAGAGGAAGGAAGCATTGGAGGAGAGGTGCAGAATCAGGAGGAGAGGGCTTGGAACCACGTGGAGAGATGGACAGTTCCTAAGATATGACTAAATGCACATATAATGAAGGAATTCTGAATGGTAGGAATCTCTTTGATCTTGGAGGTTTAGGATGGAATAACTATTGCCCAGAATTATGCTATCGGTTAATTAGATAAATCCCAGTTTCTGTGTTGTGATTTGGATATATAGCTGGTTTAGGAATAACCGCTGCTTAACTAAAACATATTTCAATAGTAAATATTAATAACTATCAACAAATGGTACCCAAATAATCTAACTGTATAATTAATGGCCACCAACTTCTCTAAGTACCCACATCCTTAAAATCATACTTCAAAATAATTTGGTTAGGGAAATAAGCTTGCAGTAATACAACCCCAATAACCCAAACTTAAAACCTAAAAACTCTCAGCTCAATTACTGTCTCTTTAAGAGAGAGTCTTAAAAAGGCCCAGGAGCAAAAGACAGCCTATCATGGACAAACTTGAAACTTAACATAACAAAACTGGCTTCTGCTACAGTCTAACAGAAAGATACACAAGCATGGCTCCCTTAAACTGTGATTGGCTCAGCTCAGCTAAACTCAGCAGCCATGTTTGGAAAGAAAGGAAATGGAGGCAAACAGACCTCTCTTCAGAACTTGGCCTAAAACTGCAATTTAAAAAATTAAAAAAAAAATGCCATGGCAGAGAGTGTTTTAATCCACTTTGGCTTTATTTTGTTTGTCATAGTCATGGATCTGTTTGCAATATATTTAATGATGGTGGCTCTTCTGTAGAAATTCTCCAAGCAATTGGAAGGAGAAAATGGGGAAAACAACCAAGGAATAGAATACAAAGTTACAGAAAACACTTTGAAAGGGCATTCTCTCTAATAAAAATTAGATTAATAATGGCTAAAATTCAAAGCTCTCTGGCTGCAAGATACTTGTCAGCTCTTTCTGGTAAAGGTCCACCAATTCACTAAAATATCAACTAAATTCCATAAAACAACCAACGGGCTTTGCTTGTTTCAGCATAATAACTCATCCAAAACTTAAAATTGTCTTGTCCGAAAAGAAAGGAACTGGAGGCACACAGACAGAGCTTGACCTATAACTGCATCTAACCTAAAATAAAAAGAAATGCCATGGCAGAAGGTGTTTTTAATTCACTTTTGCTTTGTTTTGGTTCTTGTATTCATGGATCTGGTTGCAACATATTTAATGGTGATGGCTCTTCTGGAGGACTTCTCCAAGGAGGAACTGGGGAAAATAACCAAGGAATGGAATACTAAGTTACAGAAAATAGAAAGGGCACTCTCCCTAATAAAAATTAAATTAATAATGTTTAAAATTCAAAGCTCTCTGGCTGCAAGATACTTGTCAGCTTTTTTGGGTAAGTGTGTACCAATTCACTAAGACATCAACTAAATTCCATAAAAAAAAAAAAACAGCTGGGCTTTGCTTTTTACAGTGTAACAACTAACCCAAAACTTAAAATTTTCTTATCTCTTTGCTTAATTTTCATTTAAAGGTTTTGAGTTATAATTATTGATTTGAGAAAAAAATATTGGAACAAATTGATGAAGGCACATGCCTTTAATCCCAACACAAAGTAAAAAGAAACAGGCAGAAGGGTGAGTCCCTGATCATCCAAATTTACATAATAAAACCCAGGATGGCAACTCCTGCACTTTATCTACTTGCAGAAATAGTCTAAGATTCAAAATGACAAAATTTTCCTTAAGGTTACCATGTCATTTCTTTTTTCTTAATGATAGCTGTTACGTCCTTACTGTTTTAAAGATTGAATTCACATCAATTTTAGATTTATATGAGGAGAGATGATGTCACATGCTCTAAAAATGCCAGCCAATTTCAGAAAGTGGGACTTCCACAGAAGAACTCGTACCAAAGGGCATTTTGGCTTTAGAGATATGTTCTTTTCGTCAATGGAAAGACCTAAAATAGGCTGAGAGACAAACATGCAAACTGGATGCCTGTCATGTCAAAAAAACTTTTAAATGCTGACTAAATTAATATGTCACACTGTTCTGGAAGCTGACTTATCTCCTTTCAACATGAGATATTTTAAAGGGGATAAATATTGCTCATGCCTAATGCAAGATAGACAAAGAAGGCTTACACCTGGCAAGTACACACCAGCCTAGTTAAATACTAAAAACTCAAAAATTATACTTCGTATGTGTAAAAGGCAAAACTGTCCATCCCATATCAAAATGGGCACAAACTAAAAATAGCCAAAACAAATGTCAAAACCCAGGTACAAGATGCCTAACCCTAACCAAAACCCTAACCCTATGCTCTGCTGACATCACAATGGTATATTGGCTTCAAAATGCTATTATGATATCACAATGGAATTTTGACATCACAATTGCAGTATAACCTCAAAATGCTATTATAACATCATTATGGCATTTTGACAACACAATGATATTATGACATCACAAAGGAATGATGATATCACAATGCTTTGATGATATCACAACAGTGTCATGTCAGCCCAATGTTATTATGACATCACAAAGTTATTATGACACCAAAATGCTATTATGACTTGATTGTTGTATAATATCACAATGGGATTTTGACATCACAAAGCTATTATGATAGCACAATGCTATTAGGACTTTACAATTTAATTATGACATGATTGTCATATGAACTCACAATGGAATTTTGACATCACAATGGCATTATGACCTAAAAATAAGATTAAATCTGTACAATACTCTTATAACATCACAACAATAATATAATATCCCAATGCTATTATGAAATCACAATTATATAACATCAAAATAGTATAACAACATCTCAATAGTATCATGATTTCACACTGGTACTTTGACATAACATTTGTGTCATGTTATCTAAAAGGCATTATGTTATCCCAGTGCTATTATAACATGACAATACTATTATGATATCACAATGCTCTTATGTCTTCACTATGATACATCTCAATGGTATTATAACATCACAATGACATAATCACTTTACAATGGTATTGCAACAGCACAATGCTATGATGACAACACCATGGTATTATGTCATCAAAAAGGCATTATGACACCAAAACGTTATTATGGCATCAAAATGATATTATTACATTACAATTTTATTATGGCATCTCAATGTCATTACATCATAACAATGGTGTCATGACTTCTCATGTCCTTTTTATTGCATCACAATGCTATTATGAAATCACAATAGTGTCATACTATCCTAATGATATTATGAAATCAGAGCTATTTGGAAATGATTGTGGCATGAAATCACAATGGAATTTTGAAATCACAATGGCATTATTACCTCAAAATGCTATTATGACATCACAATCTTATTAAGATATCACGATGGTATTTTGACTTCACAATGATGATATCACAAAGTTATTATGACATCAAAATGTTATTATTACATCAAAATAGTGTGATATTTCAAAATAATTATGACATCACAATGGTATTTTGACAACACAATGATATTATAAGATCACAATGCTATTATGACATTACAATGGTATGACATTTGAATGCTATTATGACTTCATAATTATAAGAATCACAATGGTGTTATGATATCACAATGCTATTATAATACCTTATAGATATAATTATATCACAATTATATTATGACATCAAAACTTTATTATGACATCTCAGTGGTATTATGTCATCACAAGGGTATCATCACATATACATGGTTTTATGACATCACATGATCTTATGAAATAAAAACAGTGTCATGAAATAACAAAGTTATTATGACATCACAATGATATTATGATATCAAAATAGTATGATACTCCAATGTTATTATAATATCAGAATGGCATTATGATATCACAATGCTATTATAACATCTAATGGAATTATTACATGACAACGGTAAAACATACCAATGCAATAATATCCTTACAATGATCTGACATCACAGTTGTGCTATAATGTCACAATCATGTTACGACTTCACAGGGGAATTACAACATCACTATGCTATTATGACCCAAAATGCTATTATAATAATACAAAGATATTATAACTTCACAATGGTCTTCACATATCAATGCAATCATGATATCAACATAATATAACACCTGAATGCTATTATGATATCTGAATGGTATAATGATATTACAATGGAATATGACATCACACTGCTATTATGACTTCCCAATAGCATTATGACATATCAGTTTTATGATATCACACTGGCATTAGGACATCATAAAACTATGATGACATAATAATGGTAGTATGATATCACAATTGTATTATGGTATCACAATGCTCTTATGACTTAAAAAAGGAAAATGACACCACATGGTATGACACTTAAATGCTTTGATAATATCACAATGATATGACATCATAATGCTATTGTGACCTCAAAATGTTATTATGGCATCACAATGATATGAAGTTACAAGCATATGTTGACTTCACAATGGTATTATGACTTTTAAATAGTATTATGACATCACCATGATATTTATACAGTGGAATTATAAGATTGTGCTATGACATCACAAAAAATTTTGACATCAAAATGCTACTATGACTACACAAAGGAATTAATTTGCAATGCTCTGATGATATTAGAATGGTATTATGACATCACAATGCTTTGATGATATCACAATTCAATTTTTCTATCACAATGGCATTATGACATCAAAATTCATCTTGTCTTCCAAATGCTATTTTGACAACAAAATGCTATTATGATATGATTGTTCAATGATATCCCAGAGGAATTTTGACAATAACAATGACATTATAACATTATAATGTCATAATGACCTCACGATGCTATCATGACCTCGAAATGTTATTATGGTGTCACAACGAAATGACATCATGATGATTTTATGACACCACAATGCTATTATGATATCTCAATGCTATTATGATATTATAATGATATGAAATCACACAGCCATTACAAAATCACAAAGGTATTATGATATCATAATTCTATTATGACATTGCAATATTATGACATTCAAATGGTATTACTATTTCACAACATTATTATGATATCACAATGCTATTTTGATATCACAATTCTATTATGACATCACAATGTTTGATGACATCACAATGCTCTTACAACATGGTTGTATTATGATATCACAGTGGATTTATGATATTACAATGACTTTACAAAGATATTAAGACATCTCAATGTTATTATGATATTAAATGATCTTCTGACATCATAATGTAATTATGATATCTCAATGCTATTAGGACATCACAATGATAAGAAATCACAATGCTATTATAATATCACAAACATTTTGATATCACAATGTTATTATGACATTAAAATATGACATCCAAATGGTATTATGGTTAAACAATGTTAATATAGCATCAAAATGCTATTATGACTTCAAAATGATACTTCAACATGATTGTGTTATGTCATCACAATGGAATTTTGAAATGAACCTATTATGTCTTCACAACATTAGAAGTTCACAATGATATTAGGAAATGCAATGATACGATGATATCACAATGTTATTATTTCATCACAATGGCATCATGACATGAAAATTCATCATGACATTCCCGATGCTATTATGATATCACAATTATTAGATGCTGATTGGCTGAATGGGAGAATGATGTCATGAAATAGCTGAAAGCCATTAAGAGTTGCTAGAGCCAGTTATTAAAAGGGCCAAGTGGACAATGTTCTTAAGAGAAAGGCTGAGGAGTCCAACATACCTCAATCTGGGCAGATGAAAGCACACAACACAGAGATGAGAGTCCCTGAGTCCAAGACTTTTATTTCAGGAAAAGTGTCACATATTTTTTTCAAGTGGTCATTAATAATGTCTAGTCTCTTTGACATGTGAGTTTCACATTATCACATATGTCATTATTTTTTGTTAAAAGCACAGCTATGTCCTCAATAAGTGAATTACTTACTGGAAAAATGCTCCCGGACAAATGTAACTCTTTGAACAAAAACTGTTTAATTGGGACCTTGCTTCTATTTTTACAGAGACTATGCATGATGTCACATCAGCAAGATGACAACTTGTTGTAGTCTTTCAGCAGAACTGACACTTTTCATACTGAACCACAAGCAACAGGCAGAGATAAGGAGACTGAGAGAGATAGAGAAAGAGCTAGAGAGACAGATTCAGAAATAGAGAGACCTAGACCTACAGAAACAAGACATAAAATGTCTGAGACAAAGAGAAAGACACCCATTCTGTGTGTCTTTCACTTTCATTGGCATATCAACCTCAAAGCACACCCTCCTACAATATAACTCCAAAAGGAATTACATTATCTCAGAAGGCCATACCTCCTAACCCTTCCCAGATATTTTGTCACTGGGGACTCAAAATGTTGATGAGCTTCAAGGGAACATTTTAATTCAAATCACCAGGAAGAGGAAGAACACTGAGTGACTTCTAGACTAAAATAATATAGTTTTCCTGATAGTTTGTCATTAAATATAATGTTTTAAGACCCAATTACTTCTAAGTTCTAAAGAACAGGACTGACAACCTCCTTTGGGGAAAATGTAGAATATTTCCATAACAAAGTATTATTCAGCTAAGAAAATGACATCATGATATTTTCAGGCAAAAGAATGGAACCAAGAAAGATCATTCTGGGTGAAGTAACTAAAATGCAGAAAGAAATATGGTATGTATTCATTTGTTAGTAGTTCTCCTAATAGAGGGAGATAAACTTCCATTTGGCCATTGTTTGTGACCACACCAGTGACCTAGGTGGATTGGGTGGCAGTGAATTGAGATATTGGGCCAGGGAATCCTATGGAAATTTTCAAGAAACCCAGGCTGTTGTTTTTAAAATATGCTGCTCGCTGCCCATAACTGATTGATCGTTGCCATGTTTTTGGATCCACAGAGATGCTTTCTTCTGTATCACATCGGTTTGCATACAAAGACCCATCACATGGGTATATGCACAGAGAGACTTCAAAACACCCAGCTCTAAATGGGATTTCCTATATAATTCTCCCTCCCCTCAGAGCTCTGGGAAGCCTGCAGGAGCAGAGGCATGAAGAGGCTCACAAGTAGAGGGGATTGAGGACACAAAGAGAAAAATGTCCTCAGAATCAGACTGCAGAGGAAGCTGATGCAACAAGCCTTGTTGGACATGATAAGCTAGGTTCAGATAGAAGGACAAGGAGGACCTGCCCTATCAGGGAACTACAGAAAGTTCATAGGAAGGAAGTTTGGTAGGACTGCAAGTAGAAGGGGAGAGGGCAACAGAAGAGATACAAATTGAACAATATGTAATAAATAAATATATAAGAAAAATGTGATCAAGATGATGAATTATAGAGCTCTTCAGGACTGATGGCATTTTCTTGGGGGTGGTACCAGCATGTAGCATGGATTTACTAAGTTTTCTTTAAGGAACTTGGCACTGAGACTCCGATCATATTTCAATGAGTGTATGAACCACAACCCTTCAATTGATGTATTTTAAAGACAAAAATTTTAGTGTGACACATGAGTAGGAATTTTAATGTGGGAGCAATGGAACAGGAGTGTAATGTATAGTATATGAATTTTCCACATAATCAATAAAAATGATATGTGGACAACTTTTACAATAAAATTTAAGCTAGAGAAAAGATTCTGCTAAAGGAGGACAGAGTTTGACTTTGTAGGGCATGCTTTCCAGGAACTAATTATGTAGCAGAGAATCCTAGCCATGAACTAGTGGTCACCCAGCTAACTCAGATCCCATGAGCTCAGGTGGCACCTCTAAACGAGCAGTCCTACACGATAACACTATGTTTGGAGGGGTTGCCTGGAGGACCACTGCAGGAATCACTGTTGCTCTTGGATCCTAGGCATATAACATGGACATATTACTCATTCCTGAAGGCCTAGTTTGAACTGTAAACCTAGACAATGTGCATTGCTCAATGACCAATGAGTAGGACACAGCTGCAGATCCAGCCAGGTCAGCCAACTCAACCCTTCTCATAGATGGTTGGGCAAACCTAGTGTGGAACCACATCAGCTGTCAAATCCTTTATTGCCCCTCAGTTCTCCTTTTAAACTCACAGATCTTTCTCTGTTTCAACCAAACCAATTCCAGGAATTATCTGGTTTCCTTTTTTTTTTTTTCCTGCTTAAAAGTCTCAATAGCCTAGGCCCAGCCTTCGTATTATATCAATATGAATGTGAAGGTTCATTTAGTGAGTACACCAGTAAATGCTCAGTTCAAAGTCACAACCTAGGAAATTTCAGATCCAAGACCACAGTAGCAGACCTCCTTGTCATTTGGTACATTGCCCTTAATATACATCACCATGAAGCTTTCTAATTAGGAAGGTGTCCAATTAAATAAACAGTAAGGTTTCATTTCCTACCTGACATTGTCACAGAGGTAAATAGGAGTAAAGATGTGGGATCTGGATAAAGGGATGAGATAAACGCTTTTTGGGTTTCACAAGAAAAAGTCAAGTGTGTACAGGATCACAGAAATTGCACTGTGATGAAAGTTTGTTTATTCATCTCCATGGAAACTTCAATATGCTCTCAGGTGCTGATTGGTTGAATGGAGAATAATGTTATGAAACAGGTTAAATACAGTCAGGACCCGGGTATTAAAAGGGCCAAGTGGAAAGCCTGCTTTAGAGAAAGGCTGAGTATGCTTCAATGTGTCCAGCTGAAAGCACACAACCCAGAGATGTCAGTGTCTGTGTCCAAGATTCTAGCAGGAAAAGTGTCAAATATTTCTTTCAAGTCGTCATTACTGAATTTACATGAATTTACATGAATTTTCCACATAATCAATAAAAATGATATGTGGACAACTTTTACAATAAAATTTAAGCTAGAGAAAAGATTCTGCTAAAGGAGGACAGAGTTTGACTTTGTAGGGCATGCTTTCCAGGAACTAATTATGTAGCAGAGAATCCTTGACATGTGACTTTCACATTATCACAGATTCCATTATTATTTGTTAAATGCACAGGTATGTCCTCAGTCAGTGAATTACTTTCTGTAAAAAAGCTTCCTGAGAAATCCAACTCTTTGAACATAAAGCATTAAATTGGCACCTTGCTTATATTTTTACAGAGACCATCCATGATGTCACATCAGCAAGCAGTCATCTTATTGTAGTCCTTCAGCAGAACTGAGAATGTTTCACAAGCCACAGTCAGAGAGAGGGAGACAGAGGGACAGAGAGACAAGGAGCTAGAGAGAGATTCAACTGGAGAGATAGAGAATGACTGAATCAAAGAGATAAAGTGACGTAGACCAAGAGACAGAGACTTCATTTTTCTGGTCACTTTCATTGGCATATCAACAGAAAGCACACCCTCCCATAATATAACTCCAGTAGGAATATTATTATCGAACATGGCCATTACTCCTAACCATTCTCAAACATTTCCTTACTGGAGACTCCACATAAATAGATTAGCTTCAAGGGGAAATTGAAATTCAAATCACGAGGAAGTGGAAGAAGATTGAGGGAATTCTAGGCTAAAAGAACATAGTTATCAAGATAGTTTGTTATTTAATAAAATGAATACAGTCCCAGCAAATTTTAAGTTCTAAAGAATAGGACTCACAAGGGCAGTTCAGAGTCCAATTGGGTTACATAGTAATGTGAAGAGGGACTGCCTCTGACATAATCTGATTGGCCTGCTCTTTGTTCACCTGCCCCTGGGGGGGAGCAGCCTTACCAGGCCATAGTAGAGGACAATGCAGCCACTTTTGATGTGACCTGATAGACTAAGATCAGAAAGGAGAGGAGAACCTCCCCTATCTGTGGACTTAGGGAATGGCATGCAAGCAGAGGGAGGAGGGAGGGTGGGATTGGGATGGGAGGAGGGAGGGACTTATGGGGGGATGCAGAATGAATAAAGTGTAATTGATGAAAAATTTAAAAAAAGGGAAAAAATAATTTAAGAACCTTAAATGACTTTCAAAAGTGGAGGAAAACATGGAGTTAGTCAATTGGAATGGAGCACATCTCACCCCTGGGAGCAATGATCTCCTGAACCTACTCAGACCTCGGACACCACCACTGCTAGTTCTAGAACTGATGCAGGATGTTCCAAGGAGGGGGTTAAGGCTTTTCATAATATTTCCTATAAGCCCACACCTGTTTGTTTATATCCCCCATTCTTATTCATTATTAGCCAGATAGAGCCAAGTAATTGTGGTAATGATACTTGCTTTTTTGCCCAATGCTGGAATGCTAGTAAATTTAGGTATGCCCTGGTTACTCGCATGCCTTGCTGGGTGCCTGTGCCTGTTGATGCCCCTCACACTATGACTCTCTTCAGACAGAAAAGGGATCTTGGAACTACATCCACCATTGTTACTGCCATCTCATTGGCGGCTGTTGGAGCTACCACCAGGGCATTAGCCATGAGTCATACTGGGCAGACTGCTCAGACCCTGAATAATCATTTAGCCAATGTAGCTCATGCCTTAGTTGTATAAAAAGTAATTAATGCTCAAATAAAAGGAAACTTAATGGTGTTCAATCAGAGGATTGACCTCGTGCAGGAACAAATTGATACCCTATGGCAAATCGCTCAACTTGCTGTCAATGAAAATATGCTGGACTTTGAGTCACTAGCATATAACATGAGAATTTTTCCTGTGCTGCAAATCTGTCTAAACAATTGTCAAGCTATATTTTAGGTAATTGGACTGGAGAATTCGATACTACGATGGAGCAGCTGAGAGTGGCCATTGTCACAGTAAATTCACAGTGGATGCAGGACTAGCCACAGGATTATCATCATGGATTGCTGCAGCCATGAATCATCTGAAGGAATGGGCGGGCATGGGAGCATTAGCAGGCCTTTCTGGTGTTGGTCTCCTTGGTTTGCCTGTGGTATATATGCAAGATTAGAGTCTCACAACAGCGTAATGCAGCCATGACCATTCAGGCCTTTACAGCCATTGAAGCAGGACAGTCTCCCCAAGCATGGTTGGCTACCATAAAAAGCTAAAATGTTACGCTCAGGATGGGAGGCTAAGCACTGCACTCAGGGTCAGCCGCTTTCAACCCAGAGAAGAGCATGTCTGATTGCATGCGGGTTGATGCCCCAGGTCCCGCCTCTGAGAAAAAGGTATCGGTCAGGTCTGATGCTCTTTGGGTCGATGACACCTAAATGAACATCAGTACAAAGTCCCAATTTATTTCTAATATCAGAGATCAGACCTCTACTCTTGCCTGATGCATCTAAAACAAAAAGGGGGAACTGTAGAGAGCTGCGAAATGCTGTGCCTTAAAGATGGAGCTGGTTTCTGCCTTCCACCTTCCCGATGGTGAGTGCTCTCTGTCACGAACAATTCCACATTTGGCTAAGGCTGAGGATCTGGTTTGCTTCCATGTATGTGGACCTATCTGCATTGCCCAGGTTGGCTATCCAGAGGCTATTTAAGCTGTGGGCTGGCTTTCCCCAGGGTCAGATGATTGTTCAAGGTTCCTGAATAAACTGCACTGAAAAAAAAAAAAGAATAGGACTGACAATCTCCTTTGGGGAAAATGTGGAATATTTCAATAACCGAGTATTCTTCAGCTAAAAAAAAAAAAATGATATCATGATGTTTTCAGGCAAATGGATAGAACCAGGAAAAATCATCGGTGTGAAGGAACTAAAATGCAGAAAGCCAAATATGGCATGTATTCACTTATTAGCATGTGTCCTAATAGTGGGGGATAAAGTTCAATTAATCCATCTATTGTGACCAAAACAGTCTTCCACTAGGAATGAATAGGGTGGCAATGAAGAGAACTGTTGAGCCAAGTCATCCTATGGAAATTTTCAAGCAACCCAAGCTGTTGTTATTTAAATATGTTGCTTTCTGCCCTCAACTGATAGATCAGTGCTATGTTCTTGGATCCACAAAGATGATTCCTTCTGCATCAAATGTGGTAGCATACAGAGACCCACAGTCCAATATTGTATACAGAAAGACCTTAAGACATGCATCTCTAAATGGGATTTCCCTATGAAATTCTCCTTATCCTCAGAGCTCTGGGAAGCCTGCAGGAGAGGAGGCAGGGAGAATGTCATAAGTAGAGGGAATTGAGAACACAAAGAGAACAACGCCCTAAGAATCAGGCCTCAGAGGAAGATGATAAGCCAGCCTTGGTGAGACCTGATAAGCTAGGGTCAGATAGAAGCTGGAGAAAGACCTTCCCGATAAGGGAACTAGAAAAAGTTCATAGCAGTAGAAGAAGGAGGGTGGCTGGGACTTGAAGAAAATGAGGGAGTATACAGCAGAAGGAATTCAAAGTAAAAAAAACATAATAAATAAATACGTAAGAAAAACAGTGATCAAGGGGATGAAGTATAGAGCTCTTCAGGACTGATTGTCTTCTTGCAGGTGGTGTCTGGGCATGGCAAGGAAAAACTCAGTTTCATTTAAGTAACTTGGCCCTGAGACTCTGATCATGTTTTGGTGAGAATTTGAACAACACATACAACTGGTGTATTTTAAAGAAAAGTAATTTATGTGTGACACATGGGTAGGAATTTGAACCTGGAACAATGGAAAAGTAGTGTAATGTATATTATATGAAATATACAAATAAAAAAATAATATTTTGACAATTTTTACAATGACTTTTAATATGGAGAATAAACTCCTCTGAAGGAGGGCAGAGTTTGACTTTGTAAGGCATGCTTTCCAGGAACTCATGTAGCAGAGGATCCTAGCCATGAAGTAGTGGTTTCCCAGCTACCTCAGACAAAATGAGGTCACATGTCACCTTTGAACAAGCAGTCCTGGCTTTAACACTACATTTAGAGGGTTTGTATGGTGATCTGCAGCAGGAAACACAGCTCTCTGTTCTGAATGCCCAGTTTTAACCATACACTGCAGGAACAGGAGGATTGCTCACTGAGAGGAGTATGACACATTTGACAAACCAGCCATGTCAGCAAGGCAACATTGCTCATAGAGGTTTGGCAACATTAGTGTGGAACAGAACCAGCTGTCAAACAGTTAATTATCCCTTTTACATAGACAAATCTTTCTCTGTTTCAGTCAAACCACTCCTAGGAATAGTATGGTTTCCTTCTTTTTTCCTTCTCTTAAAGACTCAATACCCCAGGGTAACCTTGACCCTGCCAACCTATTGTATCAGTTAGAATCTGAAGGTAAATTTGGTGAATACATGAGTAACTACTCAGTTCAAAGTCACAACCTAGTAAATTTCAGATCTAAGACCACAGTAGGAGACCACCTTGTCACTGTGGACATTTCCCTGAATCCCACATCACTTTGAAGCTTCCCTACTTAGGAAGAACTACAATTAAATAAACATTAAAGTTTCAATTACTACCTGACATTTTAAACAGAAGTAAGGTGTACGATCTGGATAAAGGGATGAGAAAAAGTCGTGTTGGTTTTCACAAGAAAAAAGTCATAGGTTCACAGGATCAGATATACTGGACACTGAGGAAAGTTTGTTTACTCATCTCCATGGAAACCTCAAGATTCTCTCATGTGATGATTAGCTTAGATGCAAAATGATGTCCTGCAAGAGATGAAAGCCAGTAAGTGTTTTAGGAGCCAGTTATTAATAGAACAAAGTGGACAGCCTGCTTGACAGAAAGGCTTAGCAGTCCTATATGCTTCAATCTGGGCAGCTGAAAGCACACAACCCAGAAATGATAATTCCTGTATATAATACTAGAGTACTAATACTCTAAATTCAGGAAAAAAGGCACAGATTTTTTTTTAATTTTTATTGAATACATTTATTCACTTTATCTCACCCATCTTCCACTCCCAATCCCCTTTCCCTCCCCCTTCTCCAGGCATGCTCCTCCACAATTCCAATGATACATTGGTCTTCCTTTCCTTTCTTCTGATCCTAGGCTATCAGATTTCATCAGGTAAGGCTGCATTGTCTTCTTCTGTAGCCTGGTAAGGCTGCACCTCCATCAGGATGAGGTGATCAAAGAGTAGGCCAAGCAGTTTATGTCAGAGGCAGTCCCTGTTCCATTATTATGGAAGCACCTTGGACACTGAAATACCATGGCTACATCTGTGCAGTATTTCTAGGTTGTCTCCATGCATGGTACTTGGTTGGTGTATGAGTCTTAGGAAAGACCCCTGTGCTCAGATTTCTTTCTTTTTTATTTTATTTATTTATTATTATTATTATTATTATTATTGATTTTGCTCTCCTTGGGGAGCTACTGTCCTCTCCAGATCTTCCTTCTTTTATTAGATTCCATGGACTCTGCCCAACAATTGGCCATAAGTCTCAACATCAGCTTTGATAGTCTGCAGGGCAGAGCCTTTCAGAGGGTCTCTGTGGCAGGCTTCTAACTTGTTTCGTGTTTTCTCCTTCTGATGTCCATCCTCTTTGTCTTTCAGTATTGGGATTGAGCATTTAGCCACAGTCGTCCTTCTGGATTAGTGTGTTTAGGTGTATAGAATTTATTAGGTTTATCCTATATTATATGTCTAC
This sequence comes from Meriones unguiculatus, assembly GCF_030254825.1. Taxonomy (NCBI): domain Eukaryota; kingdom Metazoa; phylum Chordata; class Mammalia; order Rodentia; family Muridae; genus Meriones; species Meriones unguiculatus. The sequence continues at coordinate 1,815,180 of NW_026843711.1, read as the reverse complement.
ATGAGTGAATCTATGCCGTGTATGTCTTTCTGCTTCTAGTATAGCTCACTCGGGATGATCTTTTCCTGTTCACACCATTTATCTGCAAATTTCACAATCTGCTTGTTTTTCATTGCTGAATAATATTCCATTTTGCAGATGTATCATAATTTCTGTATCCATTCTTCAGTTGAGGGATATCTGGTTGTTTCCAGGTTCTGGCTATTAAAAATAATGCTGCTACAAATATGGTTGAGCAAATGTCCTTATTGTGTACTTGAGCCTCTTTTGGATATATTCCTAGAGGTGGATAGCTGAATCTTGAGGAACCACTATTTGTAGTTGTCTGAGAAAACAAAAGATTGATTTCCAAACTGGTTTTATAAGTTTATACCCACCAACAGTAGAGGAGGGTTTCCCTTTGTACACAATTACTCCAGCACATTTTGTCACTTGAATTTTTGATCTTGGCTTTTCTGATGGGTGCAATGTGAAAGCTCAGGGTCATTTTGATTTGCATTTCCCTGATGGCTAATGACTGTGAGTATTTCTTTCAGTTTTTCTCGGCCATTTGATATTCCTCTAATGAAAATTCTCTGTTTAGCTCTGTTCCCCATTTTTAAAATGGATTACTTGATTTGTTGCTTTTCAACTTCTTTAATTTTTTTATATATAATGGAGAATATCCCACTGTCACATAGAGGGTTGGTGAAGATTCTTTCCCAATCTGTAGGCTTTTGTTGTGCCTTGATGACAATGTCCTCTGCTTTACAGAAACGTTTCCATTTCATGAAGTCCCATTTACTGATTTTTGCTTTTAGAGCCTGTGCTGTTGGTGTTCTGTTCAGGAAGTTGTCTATTGTGCCAATGAGTTCAAGGCTCTTCCCCACTGTTTCTTCTAACTGATTTTAATGTGTCTGGCTTTATGTTGAGGTCTTTGATCCACTTGGAATTTGCTTTTTTGCAGGGTGATAAATATGGATCTATTTGCATTTTTTTCTACATGTAGTCATCCAGTTACCCGAGCACCATTTGTTGAAGATGCTATCATTTTAATCATTGTATTGTTTTGGCATCTTTGTCAAAACTCAAGTGTCCATAAGTATTTAAGTTTATTTCTGGGTCTTCTTTTCAGTTCCATTGATCCGCCATTCTGTTTCTGTGTCATATCCAGGCAGTTTTTACTGCTGTTTCTCTGTAACACAGCTTGATATCACTGAAGGAAATGCCTCCAGAAGATCTTTTATTGTAGAGGATTGTTTTTGCAATTCTGGGTTTCTTGTTATTCCCTATGAAGTTGAGAATTTTTCTTTCAAGTTCTGTAAAGAATTGGGTTGTTAATATGATGGGAATTGCATTGAATCTGTAGATTGTTTGTGGTAAGACGACCATTTTTACTATGTTAATCCTGCCAAGCCATGAGAATGTGAAATCTCTCCATCTTCTGATATCTTCTTCTAATTCTTTCTTCATAGACTTGAAATTTTCTCATACAAGTCTTTAACTTGCTTTCATAGGGTCATACGAAAGTACTTTGTTTTTGACCAAATACAAGATCACATCATACATATCATCCACTACAACCATATTAAACAAATTAAAGAAAACACACAAGATAATATCCTTAGGTGCTGAAAATGCTTTTGGCAAATACAGCATCCATTCAGGTTTAAATTATTGGAGAGATCAGGGATACAAGGCACATATCTAAATATAGAAAAGACAATATACAGCAAGCCTATAGCCAACATCAAACTAAACAGAGAGTAACTTAAAGCAATTTCACTGAAATCAGAGACAAAACAAGGCTGCTCACTCTCTCCATATCTCTTCAGCATAGTTCTGGAAGCACTTGCTAGAGAAATCTGTCAATTGAAGGAGATAAAAGGAATACAGACAGAAAGGAAGAAGTGAATACATAACTATTTGCAGATGATATGACAGTATACCTGAGTGACCCCAAAAATTCTACCAGGGAACTCCTAAAGCTGATGAACACCTTCAGCAAAGTGGGTGGATACTAAATAAACTAAAAAACTTCAGTAGCCCTCCAGTATACAAAAAACAAAAGGCCTGCAATCGAAATTAGGAAAACAAAAGGAATTATATTATCTAAGAAGTCCATACCTTCTAACCCTAACCAATGTTTTCCCACTGGGGACTCCATATACAAATAGATGCGCTTCAAGTGTTCATTGCAATTCAAGTAATGAAGAAGAGAAAAAGATGGAGTAAATTCTACTCTAAAAGAACATTGTTATCCTGAAAGTTTGTCATTCAATACAATGATTAAAGTCCCAGCAACTTCCAAGGACTAAAGAACAGTACTGACAATCTCCTTTAGGGAAAACATGGAATATTTCTATAATGGAGAATTATTCAGCTAAGAAATGACAACAAGATATTTTCAGGCAAATGGTTGGAACCAAGAAAAATCATCCTAAGTGAAGTAACTAAAATGTAAAAATGGTATGTATCACTTATTAGGAGGTCTCCTAAGAGTGGGGGATAAAGTTTCAATAGGCCATCTATTGTGACCAAACCGGTCTTCCACTAAAGGGATTGGGTGGCAACTAAATGAGTTGTTGGGCCATGGCATCCTATGAAATTGTCAAGCAACCTAGGCTGTTGTTATTAAAATTTGTTGCTCTCTGCCCTCAACTGATATATCAGTGCCATGTCCTTGTTCCAAAGAGATTAATCCTTTTGCATTAAATGGGATTGCATACAGAGACCCACAGTTTAATACTATGCAGAGAGAGCCCTTAAAACACCCAGCTCTAAATGCAGATTTCCCTATGAAATTCTCCCTCCTCTCAGAGCTCTGAGAAGCCAGCAGTAGAAGAGGTAGGAAGAGTTTCAAAAATAGAGGGAATTAAGGACAAAAAAAGACAATGCCCTGACAATGAGGCCTCAGAGAGAGATGATGCAGCCAGACTTGATGAGACCTGATAAGCTAGGTTCAGATAGAAGGGGGAGGAGTACCTTGCCTATCAGAAAACTACAGAAATGGCATTGGGGTAAAAGAAGGAGGGTGGTTGGGACTGGAAGAAGAGAGAGGAGACAACAGGGGATACAATGCGAACAAATCATAATAAATAAATACATAGGAAATTTGTGATTAAGGGGATGATGTTTAGAACTCTTCAGGACTGATGGCTTCTTCTTGGGATGTACCAGGATGTAGCAAGGATGAGCACAGTTTTATTTAAGGGAATTCACACTAAGACTCAGACTCTGATCATGTTCCAATGAGTATATGAAGAACACATAGTTCAATTGATGTATTTTAAAGACAAAAAAAAATTAGGGTGGCTCATGGTTATGAATTTGAACCTGGGACCAATGTAAAAGGTGTGTAATCTATATTATATGATATTCACACATAATAAATAAAACGAATATGTTGACAACTTTTAAAATGACTTTTAACCTGGAAAAAGATTCAGTAAAAGACGGCAGAGTTTGACTTTGTAAGGCATGTTTTTCAGGAAGTTATTATGTAGCAGAGAATCCTAGGAATGAACTAGTGGTTACCCAGCTACCTTAGACCCCATGAGCTCAGGTGGCACCTCAAAACAAGCAATCCTGGTACTACCACTACAATTAGAGTGTTTATCTGGAGGACAAGAGAAGGAAACACAGCTTCTCTTGTGTCTTTGGCATATAGAACAGACCCATTTTTCTGTCATGAAGGTATATTTTTAACTGTAAACCCCAGGATGAGGAGGGTTCCTAACTGAACATTGAGTAGGACAGAGCTTCAGATCCAGCAAGGTCCATCAAAACAAATGGTTCATTGAGGTTTGCCAACACTAGAGTTAAGCAGCACCAGCTGTCAAGCAGTTTATTGCCCCTCAGTTCTCCTTTTACACTCACAGATATTTCTCTGTTTTAGCCAAAATAGTCTCAGGAATGGTTAGGGTTTTTTCTCTTTTTCCTGGCTCTTAAATACTAAATATCCCAGTGAGCCCTAAACCCAAAACGACTATTATATCAATAAGAATGTGAAGGTACATTTAGTGAGTACCCGAATAACTGCGCATTTCAAGGTCACAAGCTAGGGAATTTTAGATACAAGACCACAGACCACGGTAGGAGACCTTATTTTTATTTGGTACATTTCCCTTAATCCCGCATCATTTTGAAGCTTCCCTACTTCTGAAACTATCCAATTAAATAAACACAAAAGTTTAACTTCTTATATGACATTGCAATGAGGTAAACAGGAGTAAAAGTGTGGGATCTGGATAAAGGGATTGAGATAAAGGCTTGTTTAGTTTCACAAGGAAAAGCCATGTGTGCATAGGATCAGAGATACTGGACTCTGAGGAAGTTTGTTTACTCACCTCCATGGAAACCTCAAGATTCTGTCAAGTGCTGATTGGCTGAGAGGGAGAATGATATCATACAACAGGAAAAAGCCTGAGTAAGAGTTTCAGGGGCCAGTTATTAAAAGGAAATGGAAGAAGATGGAGGAACTTTTAGGCTTAGAGAACATAGTTATCAAGATATTTTTTCATTCAATACAATGATTAAGGTCATAGCAACTTCCAAATTCTAAACAACAAGAATGAAAATCTCCTTTGGGGAAAATGTGGAATATTTCCATAACAGAGTATTATTCTGTTAAGAAAATGACATCATGATATTTTCAGCTAAATGAATGGACCCAGGAAAAATCATCCTGGGAGAAGTAACTAAAATGCTGAAAGACAAATATGGTATGTATTCACTTTTTAGGTGGTCTCCTCAGAGTGGGGGATAAAGTTCCAAGAGGCCAAGTATTGTGACCCAACCAGTGTTTCAGTAGGGGATTGGGTGGCAGTTAATTGAGTTGTTGAGTCAGTGAATCCTATGGAAAATTTCAAGCCACTCAGGCTGTTGTTATTAAAATATGTCACTCTTGACCCTGAGATAATAGATTGGTGCCATTTTCTTAGATCCACAGAGATGGGATTGCAGAGACACACAGTCCAATATTATGTACAGAGAGACCTTAAAACACCCAGCTCTAAATTGGATTTCCCCTTGAAATTCTCCCTCTCCTCAGAGCTCTGGGAAGCCTGCAGGAGAGGAGGCAGAAAGAGTGTAATAAGTAGAGGCAACTAAGGACACACACAGAACTATACCCTGAGAATCAGGCCACAGAGGAAGATGGTGCATCCAGCCTTGAAAAGTCCTGATAAGCTAGGGTCAGATTGAAGGGGAAGGAAGAAATCTCTTATCAGAGAACTACACAAAGGGCTTAGGGTTAGAAGAAGTGGGGTGGGTGAAACTGGAAAGAGAAGAGGGTGGGGGCAGCAGAGGGGATACGAAGTGAACAAATAGTAATAAATAAATACATAAGAAAAACTATGATCAAGGTGATGAGGTATAGAGCTCTTCAGAACTTGATTGCCTCTTCTTGGAAGTGGTACCAGGATGCAGCAAGGATGAGCACAGTTTTCTTTTAGGGACTTGATACTGAGACTCTGATCTCATTTCAATAACTATATATGAACAACACATACTTAAATTGGTTTATTTTAAACAAAAAAAATTTAATCTGAGACACAGTTATGAATTTGAACCTGGGAGCAATGTAAAAGGAGTGTAATGTATTTTATATGAAATTCTCACATAACTGATAAACTAATATATTGACAACTTTTACAATGACTTTTAACTTGGAGAAAATATTTTGTTAAAGTAGGAGAGATTTTTGACATTGTGAGGCATGCTTTCAAGGAACTGATTATGTAGCAGAGAATTCTAGCTAAGAACTAGTGTTTATCCAGCTACATCAGAACTTACGAGCTCAGGTGGCAACACTTAACAAGCAGTCTTGGTCCTAACACTTTATTTAGAGGATTATTCTGGTGGACAATAGCAGGAAACACAGATGCTCTTGTGCCCTAGGCATATAACATGGAACCATTTCTCGGTCCTGAAGGCCCAAGTTTAACTGTAATCCACAGAACCAGCAGGGTTCCTCACTGACCACTCAGTAGTACAACCTGCCGATCCAGCCAGGTCAGCCAAAAGAACCCTGCTTATAGAGGTTTAGCAACAGTAGTGTGGAACAGCACTTTATTGGCTTTCTATTCTCCATTTACACAAACCAATATTTCTCTGTTTCAGCCAAATCAGTCCCATTAATTGCCTGGATTCCCTCTCTTTTCCCTGCTCTTAAAGACTCAATAACTCAGGGAACCCTAGATCCTACCAGCCTCTTATATAAATAAGAAAGTGGGGGGGCGGAGCCAAGATGGCGACTAGCACACACAGTTTCTGAGCAGTGGGATACCTGATCTTCTGAGTTGGAGAATGGAAGGACCCCCAACCCAGGAAAACCACGGCAAGGCTTTCTGAACAACAGGGAACATAGCAGGAAGTGAAAACTTTGGTCTCCGGTCACCCGGAGACTTGCTTGGGGAAGAAGAGAAACGATCCTTTGTTCTTGCGGCACTCCCTTCCCCCAAAACTCCTTCCTCCTCGGCACAGCAGACTCATCTTTCTCCGCACAGACCTAACTGCCTGGGGTATACAACCGCTGAGACAGAGCCCCAAGCACTTTAGGGGCAGACAAAAGCCATCAGTACTTGTCCCGGAGTCCCAGATTTGCGCAGCAGCTGCACCATCCTCCCAGGGTGCGAATCTGCTAGACACCATACAAGCTCCACAGGATCGCCATCACTAATGGTACAGCCCGCCCAATCCCACAGTGACAGAGAATACGCTATATACTCACCAAAACCAGGCAGAAACGTCATACAACCTGGACACACCAGGCGCTGGGCCTCCCAAGCTTGGAGAGCACAGCACAGAGATCCCAGGACTTCCCAGAAAGCATTGGGACTAGCAACCCAGTCTCCAGTTACAGCGAGATGTGGCAGCGGAGCAGCACTGAACTGGCGGGGCACCACAGACCTCCAGTTTAAGACTAACCAGGGCCAAACCAGAGAACAGAGAGCCTGGTTGCCCCATCCCTGCTGAAGTGACCATCCTGAAATCTCCAGCTGCAGCAACACCTCAGAACCTGGCAGTGACAGCAGCACAGAACTGGCTGAACACATCAAAGAAGCAGGGCCAAACCAGAGAGCAGAGAGCCCCGGATACCACGATCTCGGCCAAGAGACCTGCCTGTAAGTGAGTGCACCCTTGAGAATCTGCAGTACCCCAGATCCTGGGTCCTTCTAAATCAGAAGCCAGGCATCGAACCCCCCTCCCACCCACATACCCAGTTTGGGAAACAGAGGGGCACTAGGGACATTGAAATTCCTGCCCTGTGGGCCTGATTGAGGAGTTAAGACAGTTAATGCCAGAAATTGCGCTGCAATCATCATTAGCGCCTGCGACATATACAGTGCAAAGCCCCTCCCACACACTCAAGGGTTCAACATTAGCCATCACTCTGTCCCTCAAGAAACTCATCCACGCACACTTTCACACACAGACACACACACGCGCGTGCACACACGCTTGCATTTGCCCCGTTTGCGCCTGCGTACTTTGCTCCCACAGGTACAGCTAGTCCTCAGCACACACTGAGAGTGCTCAGCTTCCTGAAGAACTCTCCAGATACCAGAGAGAGACAGCACCAGTCTGATCTGCAGAATCCAAAAACAAACAGGGAAGGTTTCAGATAAGCCAATGGCCAGGGGTAGGCGAAAGAACACTTCCAACATAAATCAAGACGTCATGAATTCACCAGCAAACCCCAAAATCGATGGATACTCCAATTCAGCAGAAGCACAGGAAAATGATTTTAAAGCCATGCTTGCACAATTATTTGAGGCTCATAAGGAGGAAATGAACAAGTCTTTCAAAGAGATGGCCAGTCAATTGGAGGCAAAGAAAGAAGAAATAGACAATATCCTTAAAGAAACACAGGCAAACATAGCCAAACAAATAGATACACAAGTAGAGGAAAAATTAGTGGCATATAAGAAGGAAATGAAAAAAGAAATAGAGGCCATCGTAGAGAGACAGGAATCGAAATTCAAACACATGAAAGAAATGGTGCAAGGCATGAAAACAGAATTAGAATCAATAAAGAAAACACAAAATGAGAAAACCCTTGAGCTGGAGAATTTGGAGAAAAGATCAGGAACCACAAAAGTAAGCATCACCAACAGAATACAAGAGATGGAAGACAGAATCTCTGGAGCTGAAGACACACTTGCAGAAATGGATACTTCTCTCAAAGAAAAAGTAAAATCAGAAAAGTTCCAATCACAAAATATCCAAAAAATCAAGGATGCTATGAAAAGACAAAATCTAAGAATAATAGGAATTCATGAAAAAGAAGACTCCAGACTCCAAGGACCAGAAAATATTTTCAAGAAAATCATAGAAGAAAAATTTTCCCAACTTAAAGACAGAGATGTCCATAAATATACAAGAGGCCTACAGAACTCCAAATAGACTAGACCAGAAAAGAAACACATCACGTCACATCATAGTCAAAACACTAAATCTACAGAACAAAGAAAAGATATTAAAAGCAGCAAGGGAAAAAGGCCAAGTAACATATGAAGGTAGACCTATCAGAATCATACCAGACTTCTCATCAGAAACTATGAAAGCCAGAAGGGCCTGGGCAAGTATCATGGAGACTCTAAGAGATCACAAATGTCAACCCAGACTACTATACCCTGCAAAGTTTTCAATCAACATAGATGGAGAAAACAAAATATTCCATGACAAAACTAAATTTACACAATATCTACACATTAAACCATCCCTACAGAAGATACTAGAAGGAAAACTCCAATCCAATGAAAAGAAATTCACCCAAGAAAACAGGGCATACAGATAATGTCCCAACAAAAATGAAAAGAAAACAAGCAATGAAACGGGGTTAGATCATCGACTCCATTACAAAAGGAACTAACATGCATTGGTCACTATTATCTATCAATATCAATGGACTCAACTCACCAATAAAAAGACACAGACTAACAGAATGGTTAAGGAAACAGGATCCAACATTCTGTTGCATCCAAGAAACACACCTATGCAACAAAGATAAACACTACCTCAGAGTAAAGGGCTGGAAAACTGTTTTTCAAGCAAATGGTTCCAGAAAACAAGCAACAGTAGCCATCCTAATATCTAATAAAATAGACTTTCAACCCAAATTAATCAAAAAAGATAAGGAGGGCCACTATATTCTCATCAAAGGAAAAATCCACCAAGAGGACATCACAATCTTGAATATCTATGCCCCAAATACAAGAGCACCAACATTCGTAAATGAAACATTATTAAAGCTTAAATCATACATTGATCCTAATACCTTAATAGTGGGAGACTTCAACACTCCACTCTCACCAAGGGACAGATCAACGAGACAGACACCAAATAGGGAAATAAAAGCACTCACAGAATCCCTAAATCAAATGGACCTAATAGACGTCTACAGATCATTTCACCCAAACTCAAAAGAGTACACCTTCTTTTCAGCACCGCATGGAACCTTTTCCAAAATAGACCATATAGTGGGTCAAAAAGCAAGCCTCAACAGATACAAAAGGATTGAAATAATCCCTTGTATACTATCTGACCACCATCAACTAAAGCTAGACATCAACAACAACAGAAACAACAAAAAGCCGACACGCACATGGAAACTGAACAACTTACTACTCAATGACAGCTGGGTTAAGGAAGAAATAAAGAAAGAAATTAAAGACTTCCTAGAATTCAATGAAAAGGAAGGCACAACATACCCAAATTTATGGGACACATTGAAAGCAGTGCTCAGAGGAAAATTTATAGCACTAAGTGCCTGCAAGAAGAAATTCGTAACATCACATACAAACAACTTAATGCCCAACTGAAAACCCTAGAAAAAAAAGAAGCAGATACACCCAAGAGGAGCAAACGGCTGGAAATAATCAAACTAAGGGCTGAAATCAATCAACTAGAAACAAATAAAACTATCCAAAGAATCAATGAAACAAAAAGCTGGTTCTTTGAGAAAATCAACAAGATAGACAAACCCTTAGCCAAACTAACTAAAAAGCAGAGAGAAACTATCCAGATCAGCAAAATCAGAAATGAAAAGGGGGACATAACCACAGACATTGAGGAAATCAAAAAAATTAGGTCATACTACAAAAGCCTATATGCCACAAAATTTGAGAATCTAAATGAAATGGATAATTTTCTTGAAAGATTCCATCTACCAAAACTAAGTCAAGATCAGGTAGAAAGACTGAATAGCCCTATATCTCCCAAGGAGATCGAAGCAGTCATTAACAGTCTCCCCTCCAAAAAAAGCCCAGGACCAGATGGCTTCAGTGCAGAATTCTACAAGACCTTCAAAGAAGTGCTAACTCCAATTCTTCTCAAGCTATTCCACAAAATAGAAACAGAAGGAACACTACCAAACTCATTCTATGAAGCCACAGTCACCTTAATACCTAAACCACACAAAGACCCAACAAAAAAAGAGAACTTTAGGCCTATCTCTCTTATGAACATTGACGCAAAAATACTCAATAAAATACTTGCAAACCGAATCCAAGAACATATCAAAGATATCATCCACCATAACCAAGTAGGCTTCATCCCAGGCATGCAAGGGTGGTTCAACATATGAAAATCCATCAATGTAATCCACTACATAAAGGAGAAAAACCACATGATCATCTCCTTAGATGCCGAAAAAGCATTTGACAAAGTCCAACACCCATTCATGTTTAAAGTCTTGGAGAGATCAGGGATACAAGGCACATACCTAACCATAGTAAAGGCAATATATAGCAAGCCTATAGCTAACATCAAACTCAAGGTAGAGAAATTTAAACAAATCCCATTGAAATCAGGGACAAGACAAGGCTGTCCATTGTCCCCATATCTCTTCAACATAGTACTTGAAGTCCTAGCCAGAGCAATAAGACAACTAAAAGAGATCAAGGGGATACAAATTGGAAAGGAAGAGGTCAAAGTGTCACTCTTTGCAGATGATATGATAGTATACATGAGCGACCCCAAAAATTCAACCAGAGAACTCCTTCAGCTGATAAACACCTTCAGCAAAGTGGCAGGATACAAAATCAACTCAAAAAAATCAGAAGCCCTCCTGTATACCAAAGACAAAAAGGCTGAGAAAGAAATTAGGGAAACAACACCCTTCAAAATAGCCACTAATAACATAAAGTACCTTGGTATGACTCTAAGCAAGCAAGTGAAAGACCTGTTTGAGAAAAACTTCAAGTCTCTGAAGAAAGAAATCGAAGAAGATATCAGAAGATGGAAAGATCTCCCGTGCTCATGGATTGGTAGGATTAACATTGTGAAAATGGCCATACAGCCAAAAGCAATCTACAGATTCAATGCAATTCCCATCAAAATACCAACTCAATTCTTTACAGAACTTGGAAAAAAGATTCTCAGCTTCATATGGAGAAAAAAAAAACCCAGAATCTCCAAAACGATCCTGTACAACAACAGATCATCTGGAGGTATCTCCATTCCTGATCTCAAGCTGTACTACAGGGCTACAGTAATAAAAACTGCATGGTATTGGCGTAGAAACAGAAAGGAGAATCAATGGAACCACATAGAAGACCCAGAAATAAATCCACACACCTATGAATACTCGATATTTGACAAAGAAACCAAATCCATTCAATGGAAAAAAGACAGCATCTTCAACAAATGGTGCTGGACCAACTGGATGTCTACATGCAGAAAAATGAAAATAGATCCATATTTATCACCCTGCACAAAACTAAAGTCAAGGTGGATCAAGGACCTCAACATAAAACCAGATACCCTAAATCAATTGGAAAAAAAAGTGGGGAACAGCCTAGAACTCATTGGCACAGGAGACAACTTCCTGAACAGAACACCAACAGCACAGGCTCTAAGAGCAACAATCAATAAATGGGACCTCATGAAACTGAAAAGTTTCTGTAAAGCAAATGATACTGTCATCAAAACAAAACGACTCCCTACAGATTGGGAAAGAATCTTCACTAACCCTTTATCTGACAGAAGACTAATATCCAGTATATACAAAGAACTAAAGAAGCTGAAAAGCAGCAAACCAAGTAATCCAATTAAAAAATGGGGAACAGAGCTAAACAGAGAATTCTCGACAGAGGAATATCGAATGGCAGAAAAACACTTAAAGAAATGCTCATCCTCATTAGCCATCAGGGAAATGCAAATCAAAACGACCCTGAGATATCACCTTACACCCATCAGAATGGCCAAGTTGAAAAACTCAAGTGATAACACATGCTGGAGAGGTTGTGGAGAAAGGGGAACCCTCCTCCACTGCTGTTGGGAATGTAAACTGGTACAACCACTCTGGAAAGCTATCTGGCGCTTTCTAAGACAAATAGCAATAGTGCTTCCTCCAGACCTAGGTATACCACTGCTAGATATATACCCAAAGTTTGGTTAAGTACACAAAAAGGACACTTGCTCAACCATGTTTATAGCAGCTCTATTTGTAATAGCCAGAACCTGGAAACAACCCAGATGTCCATCAACAGTGGAATGGGTACAGAAATTGTGGTATTTTTATACAATGGAATACTACATAGCAATCAAAAAGGAGGAAATCATGAAATTTTCAGGCAAATGGTGGGATCTAGAAAAAATCATTCTGAGTGAAATATCCCAGAAGGAGAAAGACAAACATGGGATATACTCACTTATATAGACCTATAAGATATGATAAACATAATGAAATCTATACACCTAAAAAAGATAATCAATTGAGCGGACATGGGGTAAGATGATCAATCCTGGTTCAGAAAGACAGAAGGGATGTGCATTGAACGTATGACAGGAGTCTACTGAGCACATCTGAAAGACTCTAACTAGCAGTGTTTTCAAAGCAAAGACTCATGACCAAACCTTTGGCAGAGTACAGGGAATCATAAGAAAGAATGGGAGCTTGTCTGATGGGGAAAGGATAGGAGCTCTACAAGGACCAAATATATCTGGGCACAGGGTCTTTTCTGAGACTGACATTCAACCAAGGACCATGTATGGATATAACCTAGAACCTCCACTCAGATGTAGCCTGTGGTAGCTCAGTAAGCAATTGGTTTCCCAAAGTGAGGGGAATAAGGACTATTTCTAACAGGAACTCAATGACTGGCTCTTTGGTCTCTCCACCCCCGAAGGGAGGAGCAGTCCTGTTAGGCCACAGAGGAGGGCTTTGCAGCCAGTCCTGAAGATACCTGATAAAACAGGATCAGATGAATGTGGAGGAGGTCCCCCCTATCAGTGGACTTGGAAAGGGGCACAGTGGAGATGAGGGAGGGAGGGAAGGACTGGGAGGGAATGAGGGATCGGGACACGGCTGGGATACAGAGTTAATAAAATGTAACTGATAAAAAAAAATTAAAAAAAAAGAAAAAAAGTTAGGAAGTCATGGGATAGGACTGCAAAATTTTTCTTTTTTATGTCTTTCCATACAAAAATAAAACAATACTAATAAACTATCTTATCAAATACTGCTATGTACACTAAATGGCTTTTTTTTTTCCTGTTACCACTCTGTAAGGATAAAAATACACAAAAGGCAGTTCTCAGCAGTTAGGAGCACTTGCAGTTCTTCCCAAGTTTGATCTTCGGTACACACATGGTGGATCACAAAAGTCTGTACTCCACCTAAATAAACTAATCAAGAGGGAAGAATCTCGCTAAAATGCTCAATCTCTATCCAGAAAGGCAAAGAGGATGGACATCAGAAGAAGGAGAAAACAGGGAACACAGAGGACCTCTGAAAAGCTCTGCCCTGCAGACTATCAATGAGGATGCTGAGACTTACGGGCAACCTTTGGGCAGAGTGCAGGGAATCTTATGAAAGAAGTGGGAAAGAGTAAGATCTGGAGAGGACAGGAACTCCACAAGGAGAGCAACAGAACCAAAAATTCTGAGCACAGGGGTCTTTCCTGAGACTGATACTCCAACCAAGGACCATGCATGGAGATAACTTAAGACCCCTGCACAGATGTAGCCCATGGCAGTTCAGCATTCAAGTGGGTTCCATTGTAATAGGAACAGGGACTGTCTCTGACATGAACTGACTGGCCTGCTCTTTGAATACCTCCCCCTGAGGGGAAACAGCATTACCAGGCCACAGAAGAAGACAATGCAGCCACTCCTGATGAGACCTAATTGACTAGGATCAGAAGGAGGGAAAAGAAAACCTCCCCTATCAGTGGACTTGGGGAGGGGCATGCATGCAGAGGATGGAGGAAGGGAGGGATTGGGACAGGAGGAGGGAGGGAGCCACAGGGGGGGATACAAACTGAACAAAGTGTAATTAATAAAGAATTTTTTAAAAAGGAAAAAAAAAAGAAAGTGAAGGTACATTTAGTGAGGACTCGAGTAAATGCACAGTTCAAAGTCACAACCTAGGAAATTTCATATCCAGGCCAGAGTAGGAGACCACCTTGTCATTGAGTACATTCCCCTTAATCCCACATGACTTTGAAGCTTCCAAATTTGAAAGCTGTCCATTTGAATCAATATTAAACTTTCATTTCCTGCCTGACATTGTCACAGAGGTAAACAGGTGTAAAGATGTGGGATGTGGATTAAGGGATGAGATAAAGGCTTATTGGGTTTTGAAAGAAAATGTCACGTATGCACAGGAAAAGAGATACTGGACACTGAGGAATGTTTGTTTACTCATCTCCATGGAAACCTCAAGATTCTTTCAGGTGCTGATTGGCTGAGAAGGAGAATGATGTCATGAAACAGGTGAAAGTCAGGGAAAAGAAAAGTAAGAGTTTCAGCAGGCACTTATTAAAAGTGTCAAGTAGACAGTCTGCTTAAGAGAAACGATGAGCAGACAGAGAGAGACAAAGAGGTATAAAGACAGATTCAGAAATAGATATACCAAGATCAGCAGAAACAGAGATATAAAGTGACAGAGTCCAAGAGATACAAACTCCATTCTGCCTGGTCACAGCAACCCTTCTATAATATAACTCCAATAGAAATTATGTTATCTAACAAGGTCATGCCTTCTAACACTTCCCAAACTATTCCTCACTGAGGATTAAATGTGTAAATAGATGAGCTTCATGGGACAATGCAATTCAAATCATCAGGAAGTAGAAGAAGAAAGAGAAACTTATAAGCTAAAAGAATATAGTCTATCATTCAATACCATGATTAAAGTCCTAGAAAATTGCAAGGACTGAAAATCTCCTTGAGAAAAATGTGGAATATTTCCATAACAGAGTACGAATCAGCTAAGAAAACGACATCACAATGGTGTTTTTTCATCACAATGCTATTATAACATTACAGTGCTATTAGGAAAATACAATGCTATTATAACATTACAGTGCTATTAGGAAAATACAATGCTATTATAACAACATAATGATATGACCTCACAATGCTAATATGACATCACAATCCTATTATGAAATCATAGTGTAGGGCATCACAAAGGTATGATGACATCACAGTGCTATGATGACTTCACAATGCTTTTATGACATCAGAATGGTATCATGACATCGAACTTCATCAAGACATTCCAATGCTATGATGACATTACAAGGGTATTATGACATCACTATCACATTATCACATTAATAGGCTATTATGACATTAAAATGGGTTTATGCAATCATTATGCTATTATGACCTAACAATGCTGTTATGACATAATAGTTCTATTATAACATGCTTATGTGTTATGATATCACAATGGAATTATGATATTACAATGCTATTATGACTTTACAACAGTATGCCTTTAGAATGATATTAGGACATGTCAATGCTATGAAGACATCACAATGCAATTATTTCATCACAATGGTTTCATGACATCAGAATTCTATGATGACAACACAATTCTATTATGTATCACAATGGTGTTAGACATCATAATGCTATTATGACAATACAATGCTATTTTGACATCATGACTATATTATCACATCACAATGTTTTATTACATCACAATATAATGATGACTTCACAACTAGATGATGTCATAATGGTATTAGGACATCCCAGTTGTATTAGGACATCACAGTGGTATGACATAACAAATCTATTATCATATCAAAAAAGGTAGTAGGATATCACAATGCTAATATGACCTCAAAATGATATTCTGACATCACAATGGTATTGTGACATCACAATTCTCTTACGATAGCGCAATGTTATTATGACATGTAATGCTATTATGACATCACAATTCATCCTGACATCCATTGCTTTTATGACAGCACAAAGCTATTATGATATCACAAAGCTAATATCATATCACAATGCTATTATGACATCACAATTCTATTATGATATTACAAAGCTATTTTGATATCATAAAATTATTGGGACATCACAATGCTAATCATAGTACTTTAATGATATCACAATGGTTTTATGACATGATTGTGGAATGACATCACAGTGAAATTTTGACATTGAAATGCTATTATGATTTCTCAGTGGTATGACTTCACAATGATATTACGACAACACAATGCTATACTGACATCACAGTGTGATTATGACTACACAATTATATTATTATTATTTTTTCACAATTATATTATAATATCAAAATGCTACTATGACATAGCAATGAAAGGACATCTCAATTTTATTATGACGGGACAATGCTGTTATGAAAACAGAATGGTGGTATGACTTCATAGTGCTATTATGGTATTATGATTTTACAATCACATTATTACTTCAATAGGTTATTATGATGTAACAATGCTCTTATGATATCTCAATGCTATTACAACATTAAAATGATAAGAAATCACAATGCTGTTATGATTTCACCATGGTATTATGACTTAACAATGTCATTATGACCTCACCATGCTATATCACAAGGATATTATGGCATGGTTGTGGTATGACATCACAATTTAGTTTTGAATTCAAAATGTTATTATGATTTCACAATGGAATTTTGAAATCATAATGTAATTATTACATCACAATGATACTATAACATCACTAAGCTATTATTACATCACAATGTTATTACATCTAAATGCTATTATGAAATCACAATGATATACCATCACAACGGTGTTGTGAAATCCTAAATGTTATTATGATATCACAATTCTATTATGTCATCACTATGTTATTGAGACTTCAAACTGATATGATTACATCACAATGCTATTATGCTAGCATAATGGTATTAAAGAATTTACAATGGATTATGAAATCACAATGATATAACACCACATTGCTATGATGACATCACAATAGTTTTATGACATCACAATGGTATTATAACATCACAATGGCATCATGACATCAATATTCATTATTACATCTCAATGCTATTATGACAATGCTATTAAGACTTGGCAATGATATGAGATCTCAATGCTACTATGACATCACAATGATATGACATTACAATGTCATGTTATCACAGTGTTATGATATCACAGTGGTGTTATGACTTCACAATGCTCTTATGACATCAAAATGCTATTTTGACATAAAAAATGATATGACATCACATTGCTTTGATGACATCACAGTGGTATATGACATCACAATGGCATCAAGACATCAAAATAAATCATGACATCCCAATGACATTAGAATATCACAATGCTATTATGACATGATTATGGTAACATAGCAAAATAGAATTATGACATTATACTGCTATGATGACTTCACAATGGTATAACATCCCAATGCTGTTACAATATGATTGTGTTATAACATCAGAATGGAAATTAAACAACAGAATGATATTATGTTTTCACAATGCTATTAGGACATCACAATGCTATTATGACATCAAAATGTTATTCTGACCTCAAAATGGTAATATGATGTCACAATAATAGGACTTCACATGATATTAGGATATCACAATGCTGTGATGACATCACAATGTAATTATTTCATCACAGTGGCATCAAGACTTCAAAATTGATCATGAAAAACTAGCGCTATTATGACATCACAATTTTATTATGAGTTCACATTGCAATGCTTTTAGGACATCACAATGCTATTATAACATTATAGTGTTTTTATGACATCATAAAGCTAATATGACATGGCGATGGTATGCCTTCTCAATGCTATTATATTATAATGCTATTATGACAACGCAATGGTGTTTTAAATTCACAATGGTATGATGACTTCATAACAGTATTATGCCATCACTATGCTATTAAGACATCACAATGGTATTGTTTTTTAACAATGGTATTGTATTTTAATATCTTAATGCTGTGATAACATCATGTTATGATGTAGTATGACATCACAATGGAATTACGACATCAAAATGCTAATATTAACTCACAATGGTATGCTATCACAATTATATTTTGACATCGCAATGATAAATGACATTAAAAATGCTATTATGATATCAAAATTCTATGACATAAAAATGCTATTATGATATCACCATGCTATTATGACATCACAATGCAATAAAGACATATCATATAATATCTCCATAAAATAATGACATCACAATGGTATAATGATACCACAACATTATTTTATGATCAAAATGTATTTATGACATCTCAATTATGAATTCAAAATGGTATTCTCATATTACAATGAAATTATGATGTCACAAAAGTATTATGATATCACAATACTATTATGACATCACAATGCAGATACTTACGTTCTATGTTATAATATCATAATGGAATTACAATATCACAATCCTATGATGACATCCCAATGTTATTATGACATCACAATTGTATGATATCCCAATGGTATTATGAGATCATAATGTTATTCTGACTTCACAATGTTATTATGATGTCACAATGCTATTATGATATCACAATACTATTATGACATCACAATACTATGAAGACATCAAAATGCTATGAAGACAGCACAGTGGTATAATAACATCACAGTGGTGATATTATGATATCTGATATCCCAATGATATTAAGATATCACAATGAGGTTATGACATCCAATGCTTTTATGACATCACAGTGCTATTAGGGTATCACAATGCAATAATGACATCACATGGAAAATATAATAATGGTTTGAAATCACAATGATACCATGACCTCATAATGCTATTATGACTTCACAATGCTTTTATAACATCACCATGTTGTCATGACATCACAATTCTGTTATGAAATTTCAATGTTATTATGACTCATAGTGGTATAAAATTTCAATGTTATTATTACATGCCAAATGTATTATGACATCACAATTTTGTTATGACTTCACAATGGTTTTAGGATATAACAATGCTATGATGATATCACAATGCTGTTATGACATCACAAAGCTATCATGACATGGCAATGGAAAGACCTCTCTATGAAATTATGACTTCACAATGCTATTATGACTACACAATGGTGTTATGACATCCTAATTATATGACATCACAATGGTATTATGACATCATATTGCTTTTATCAAATCACAAAGGTGTTATGTCATCATTATGGTATGATGAAATCACAATGGCAAGATGACATCAAAATTCATCATGATATCCCAATGCTATTATGACAGCACTATACTATTAAGATTTGATTGTGGTATGACTTCAAAATGGATTCATGACATCACAATTGTGTTATTACATCACATTAGTTTTTATGACTTCACAATGGTATTAGGACATCACAATGGTATTAGGACATTGCATTAGTATTATGACATCCGAATGCAATTATGATTTCACCATGGTATTATAACATCACAAAGTTATTATGATATCACTGTGCTATTATGACAACAAAAATTTAAGGTATATGAACTAAAGAAAATTCAGACCAGGGATGGAGATGCAGATCAGAGGTTAAGAGCATTGGTTAATGTCTTTCTTAAATTCCCAACAACCACACACTGGCTCACGACAATCTATAATGAGATCTGGTGCCCACATTCGGCATGCAGGTAGAACACTGTATATATAGTATATTTACATATACAATAAATAAGTAAATAAATTGTTGGTAAAAGTTATTTTGGGATATTTACCCTTGTTCATTCAAAAGCTGATTTCTGTCTCCCACTCTCTGTTTTCTATCCTGAAATTACACTGTGATGTTTATTCTATGCATCACCTGTGTCAAGTTTATGTAAACATGCCACCATTTGTTCTCTGTATTTTCAATAAAACAATCAGCTACAATGCTGAGCAATGGAGAAGATAGGGTGGGACATCCTTGTCCATAAGGGAGGAAGAGGAAGGAAGCAGGGGGAGAGGTGGAGAATCAGCAGGAGAGGTCTTGGAACCATGTGGAGAGATGGACTGTACCTAAGATATTACTAAAAGCACATAAAATGAGGGAAATCTGAATAGTAGGAATCTATGCAGTTTTGGAGATTTAGGGTGGGATAAATATTGCCCAGCATTGTGCTCTAGGTTAATTAAATAAATCCCAGTCTGTATGTCTGATTTGGGTATACATACAGTTGGTTTAGGAATAATAGCTGCTTCACTAAAAGATATTTCAATAGTAAATATTAATAACTATCAACAAATGGTACCCAAATAATCTATTTGTACAATAAATGGCCACTAATTAACCTAAGTATTCATATCCTTTAAATTATACTTTAACATAATTTGGTTGTGGGAACAGCTGGCAGTAATACAACCCCAATAACTCAAACTTAAAAGCTAAAAACTCCCAGGTCAATTACTGTCTTTTTCAGAGAGACTCTTAAACAGGACCAGGAGCAAAAGACAGACCTGAGACTTAACATAGCAAAACTGGCTGCTGCTACACTCTAACCGGAGGATACATAAGCATGGCCTCCTTAAAATGTGGCTGGCTCAGCTCAGCTAAACTCAGCAGCCATGTCTGGAAAGAAAGGAAATGGAGGCAAACAGACCTCTCTACAGAACTTGGCCTAAAACTGCAATTTAAATAATTGAAAAAAAAAAAGCCATGGCAGAGAGTGTTTTAATCCACTTTGACTTTATTTTGTTTGTAATAATCATGGATCTGTTTGCAATATATTTAATGGTGGTGGCTCTTCTGGAGGAATTCTCCAAGCAATTGGAAGGAGAAAATGGGGAAAACAACCAAGGAATAGAATACTAAGTTACAGAAAACCCTTTGAAAGGGCATTCTCCCTAATAAAAATTAGATTAATAATGTTTAAAATTCAAAGCTCTCTGGCTGCAAGATATTTGTCAGCTCTTTCAGGGAAGTGTGTACCAATTCACTAAAACATCAACTAATTTCCATAAAACAACCAACTGGGCTTTGCTTTTCACAGCATAACAACTGACCCAAAACTTATAATTTTCTTATCTCTTTGATTAATTTTCATTTAAATGTTTTGAGTTATAATTAAATTGATTTGAGAAAAAATATTGGAACAAATTGATGAAGGCATATGCCTTTAATCCCAACACACACACACACACAAAGAAACAGGCAGAACTATGAGTCCCTGAACATCCTAATTTACAAAATAAAACCCACGATGGCAACTCCTGCAGTTTAGCCACTTGCAGAAATAGTCTAAGATTCAAAATGACAAAATTTTTCTTAAGGTTACCATGTAAGTTCTTTTTTCTTAATGATAGCTGTTACAGCCTTACTGTTTTAAAGATTGAATTCATATCAATTTTAGGTTTATATGAGGAGAGATCATGTCACAGTGTTCTATATATGCTAGCCAATATCAGAAAGTGGAACTTCCACCACAGAAATGTTGCCAAAAGGCATTTTGGCTTAAGAGATATGTTCTGTTGGTCAATATAAGGACATAAAATTAGGCTTGGAAACAACCATGCAAACTGCATGCTTGCCATTTAAAAAAACACTTTTAAATGCTGACTAAATTAACATGTCACACTGCTCCGGAAGCTGACTTATCTTTTCAACATGAGATATTTTCACAGGGGATAAATATTTGTCATGCCTAATGCAAGATACACACAAGAGGCTTGCAGCTGGCAAAGTACATACCAGCATAGTTAAGTATTAAAAACTCAAAAATTATACTTCAAAGGCAAAACTGTCCTTCCAATATCAAAATGGGCACAAACAAAAGATAGCAAAAACAAATGTCAAAACAAAAGTACAAGATGCCTAACCCTGATCTAAACCTAACACTTAATCCTGTCACCGCTACCCTAAACCTAACCCTATGTTATGCTGGCCTCACAATGATATAGTGACTTCACAATATAATTATGATATCACATGGAATTTTGATATCCCAATGGCATTATGACCTAAAAATACTATTACATCATCACATTGCACTTATCACATAACAATGATATTATGATATCACAATGGCATTATGACCTCAAAAGTCTATAATGACATCACAATGGTCTGACATCTCAATGATATTATGACATCACACTGCTACAATGACATCACCATGGTATTATGATATCATAATGGTATTATCACAATAGTATGACATACAAATAACATTATAATATCACAATGGTATCGTGTATCATAATTGTATTATGATATAACTTTTGTGTCATGACATCCCAATGACATTATGACATCCCAATGCTATTATAACATCATAATACTATTATGACATCACAATGCTATTATGTCTTCACAATGATATGACATCACAATGGTATTATGATATCACAATGTCATAATCGCCTCACAATGCTATTACATCACAGTGCTATGACAACACAATGCTATAATGACATCACAATGCTAATATGACATCAAAATGCTATTATGACTGCACAATGGTATTTTGACTTCACAATGATATTATGATGTTACAATGCTATTATGACATCACAATGGCCATATGACATCACAACTTTATTATGACATCTCAAGATTTTTATTTCATCACAATCATTTCATGACATCTCAGGGCTGTTATGACACTGGTATTATGACATCACAATGGTGTCATGACATCCCAATGGTATTATGACACATCAATGGAATTATAACATTACAATGCGATTATGACATTACAATGGTATTTTGACATCACAATGGTATTATGATATTGCAATGATATTATGACACACCAATGGTATTATATTATTACAATGTATTATGACATTACAATGTTATTTCAACATGATTGCGGTATGTAATCACAAAAGAATTTTGACATCACAATGGCATTATGACCTCAAAGTCTATTATGACATCCCAATGGTCTGACATCTCAATGATACTATGATATCACAACGCTATAATGACATCACCATGGTATTATGATATCACAATGGTATTATGACATCATAATATTATGAAATCTAAATACTATTATAACATCACAATGGTATCATTATATCAAAACGGTATTATAATTTTGTGTCATGATATCCCAATTGCATTATGATATTCCAATGATATTATAACACCACAACACTATTTTGACATCACAATGAGAACATGTCTTCACCCTGATACGACATCACAATGGTATTATGACATTATAATGGCATAATCACTTCATAATTGTATTACAACATCACAGTGATATGATGATAACACAGGATATTATGACATCACAATTAGAATATGACATCAAAATGCTATTAGGACATCACAATTATAACATGATATCACAATTTTATTATAAAATCTCAAAGGTTTTATGTAATCACAACTGTGCAATGACATCTCAGTGCTCTTATGTCATTACCATGGTATTATGACATCTCAATTATATTATAGCATCACAATAATACTATGACATCTCAATGGCTTTATGTCATCACAATTGTGTTATGTCCTCTCAGTGCTCTTATGACATCACAATGCTCTTATGACATCACAATGGTATTTTGAAATGATTTTTGTTATGTAATCACAATAGAATTTTGACATCACAATGGCATTATGACCTCAAAAGGCTATTATAACCTCACAATGGTCTGACATCTCACTGGTATTATATCACAATGATAGGACATCAATGGCGTTGTGACATCACCATGGTTTTATGATAACACAAAGGCATTATGATATCAAAATTCTACTATGACATCAAAATGCTATTATGATTTCACAATGGTATTATGACATTGTTTGATGGCATTATAATGGTATTATAACATCATAATGGTATTATGAATTCACAATGCTATGCTGACATCACAAACATATGACATCACAAAGGTATTTAGACATCACAAGAATATGATATCACAAATTATGTTGACATCATATTGTCATAATAACTTCAAAATGGTATTATGTCATCACCAAGTTATTAACACAGGAGTATTACAATAAGATCGTGCTATGACATCAAAACACAATTTTGACACCAAAATGCTATTATGACTTCACAATGGTGTGACCTCATAATGCCATGTTGACATCACAATGTTATTATGATATCACAATGCTCTGATGACATCACAATGCAATAGTTCTATGACAATATCATTATGACATCAAAATTATCATGACATCCCAATGTTATTTTGACATCAAAATGCTATTACAACATTCCTGTTTTATGACATCACAAATGAAATTTGACAATCACAATGACATTAGAACATCACAATGCTATTATGAAATAAAAATGTTATAATGACATCACAGTGATATGACATCACAATGGTATATCATCACAATGCTATATGGCTTCAGAATGATATTATGATATCTCAATCCTAATACAACTTGACAATGATATGCAGTCACAATGCTATTAAAACATCACAAAGTTATTATGACACCATAATACTATTACTACATCATAATGTTATGACATCCCAATGATATTAACATTTCACAATGTTATTTTTGACTCAACATGTAAAGAGATGAGTTTCAAGGGGATATTGCAATTCAATTCACTAGGAAGTGAAAGAAGATGGAGGAACTTTTAGGCTAAAAGAGTATAGTTATACTGATAGTTTGCCATTCAATACAATGATTTAAGTCCCAGGAAATACCATGTTCTAATGAACAACACTGACAATCTCCTTGGGGAAAATATGATATATTTTCATAGTGGAATATTATTCGGCTAAGAAAATGACATCATGATATTTTCAGGCAATTAGTTTCATCTATTTGGCTGAAAATAGTTCATCCTGGGTAAAGTAACTAAAATGAAGAAAGACAAATATGGTATATATGCACTTATTAGGATGTCTCCTAATAGTGGAAGATAAGGTTCAAATAGGCCATCTAAATGTGATGAAATCAGTCTTCTACTAGGGGGATTGGGTGGCATTGAATTGAGCTGTCAGGCAAGGCATCCTACAGAAATTTTCACGCAACTCAGGCTGCTGTTATTAATATACACTGCTCTATGCCCTCAACTGATTGATCATTGCCATGTTCTTGGGTCCACAGAGATGCTACCTTCTGCATCAAATGTGATTGCATATAGAGACCCACAGTCCGATATTATTCACAGAGAGACCTTAAAACACCCAGGTATAAATGGGATTTTCCTATGAAATTCTCCCTCCTCTTAGAGCTCTGGGAAGACTTCAGGAAGAGTGTCACAAGTAGAGGGAACTTGGAGGCCACATGGAGAACAATGTCCTGAGATACAGACTGCAGAGGAAGATGATGCTTCCAGCTTTGATGAGACCTGATAAGCTAGGTTCAGATAGAAGGGGAGGAGGACCTCACCTATCAGGAAATTGTAAAAGGGTCATAGTGGTAGAAGAAGGAGTATGAGTGGGACTGGAAGGTGAAGGGGAGGGGGCAGCAGAGAGGATACAAATTGAACAATATGTAATAAATAAATATATAAGAGAAATTCTGGAAGAGGGGGGGACAAAATGGCAGCACCAGGAGAACACTGTGTCTAAGGAGTAGGACAACATTTTTCATAGAGCGACCAAGAGATTGAAATCTGGGCCCTAAAACAACAGTGATCATTTTTCCCAGGTGAGATGAAACTCCCACAGCGTGGAAATCGGTTTGGTCCACTCTCCAGGTCACCCAGCCATAATCAGAAAGAGTTCCCAGGTTGTGCAGGCGCAAGATTGCCATATCAGAGCCACATGCCTGTGTGTCCTGATCACTTTCCCAGGCTGAACAGTGGGCATAAAAACACCAGAGACTAGGAGTTCCAGTCATGAGAAAAACCACAGGGAAGGAAAGAAAAATTATTGGCCACAGGTCACTCAGTCTTTCCCTGAAAAAGGTCTCAAAGAATGATGAGTGTGGGACGCCATCACTGAACTGTGCTCCAGCTGTGAGCACAGAGACTTTCTATGTTCCCAGCTCTCTGGCACAGACAGAAATTTGCATCCCAGGGCATCAGTGACTGGGAGTTCCTGTCAAGAGATAACCCCACAGGGAAGGAAGGAAATGGGATTGACTTAGGGTCACCCAATCTTTCTCTGGAAAAGGCCTCGCAGAAAGGCAGGTGCAAGCCTCAATCAGTGAATGGGCTCTAGCTGAGAGCACAGAGACTTGCTGTGTGCCCAGCTCTCTGGCACAGAGAGAGCTGTGTACCCCAGGACAACAGAGACTGGGTAGTCCCTGTTGGGAATAAACTCCAGAGGGAAAGAAGGAAAGAGGGATGGACTTAGGCCACCCAGTACATATGTGGAAAAAGTCCCGCAGGCTGGCCCAACCCACAGAACTGCTGTGCACCAGCCACACTGCTGCTAACAGGAGAGCAATACTCACCTGCCACAGAGTACCACTTGGGTACTGGGGCACAGAGCCCCAACCTCAGACCTACAGAGCTTGAGATCCCGAGATCAACCCCCAGATACTGCTCCAAGGAGCAACCAGTTATCCCTAACAAAACTGACCAAACCATGGGACATGCAGGTTACAGCAGCAGCTCAATAAATTTACAGCAAAAAACCTGGAAGCAGGACAGCTGTCTCCAGGACTTCTCTGGGTGAGAGGAAAGCCTTTTCACCTAACAAGGACCTACTTAGTTACTACTCAGGTCTTTATGCCTGAGGTGAGCTGTGGCAACTCCTGAAAAACACCAGCCATACAGTGACCAAAAAGCTGAGGAGGCTTCCACCAGGACAAAAAAGTCTTCCTGCCATGGGGATTCTCTCTACAACAGGATTCCAGAAACCACCAGAAACTAACACACAACACCTAAGAGAGCCCAATGGGTAGAGGCCAGGATAAAAACTCAACCAGCAAAACAGTGCAAAATGGCATTTCCAAATCCCAGTTATCCAGGGGTAAGTAGCCCTGGACACCACAGCATAATTGAAATTCAAGAAGATGACCTAACATCTATGCTCATGAAGAGGATAACAGAGGAAACATATAAAATGCATAAAGATTTAGAGGAAGATAAAAACAAACCCATTATGTTCATCTGTAAAGAAATAGAAGAAGATAAAGAAAAACAGAGTATGGCCATCTGTAAAAAAAAAAAAAAAATACAGGAAGTTGCAGGCAAACAATTTTGTGGCCATTGGAGAGGAAATACTTCAATAACTGAAAGAAAAAAAAAAGAAACAGAGGATTATTCAAACAACAGCTGAAGGAATTGAAGAAATACAGGGAAATACAGTTAGACAGGTGAAGGAAATCAACAAAATGGCTCAAGATCTGAAGATAGAATTGGAAAAAAATAATGAAAAAAATGGAGGATATTGAAGAGAGAAAGATCCTAGGAAGAAAACAGGAACTATAGAGGTAGGCATAACCAATAGAATACAAGAGATGGAAGAAAGAATCTCAGTGTGGAAGAATCAATGGAGGAAATCAATGTATCTGTCAAAGAAAATGCTAATTCTAAAAATTCCTGACACAGACCATCCAAAAAATTCAAGAAAACCTAAAAAGACAAAACCTAGGAATAATAGGAATAGAGGGAAAAGAAGAGTACCTCCTCCAAGGCCCAGAAAATATTTTCAACAAAATCATTAAAGAAAATTTCCCCAACTTAAAGGAGAGGCCAATAAGAATACAAGAGGGAAACAGAAAACCCAATAAATTAAACCAGAAAAAAAAAACCTTCCCACTACATAATAATCAAAACAGTAAGTATACAGAACAAAGGAAAAATACTAAAAGCTGCAAAGGGAAAAAGGCCAAGTAACATATAATGGCAAAATTACATGAATCACACCTGACTTCTCAACAGAGACTAGGAAAGCCAGAAGAGACTGGGTCTCATAGCTGGAGAAAACAAGATATTCAATGACAATAACAAATTTCAACAATACCTACACACAAATCTAGCATTACAAAAGACACTAGAAGGAAAAATACAAGCCAAGAATACTAGCTACTTAAAAGAAAACACAGGAAATAATTAACCTCACTACAGTGAAACAAAAGCAACCAAACATACAAACTTACTACCACAGCCAACATCAAAATCAAAGGCTCTAACAGTCACTGTTATTAATCTCTCTCAGCATCAATGAACTCCATACTCCAATAAAAAGACACAGACTAACAGAATGGATGCATAATCAAGACCCAGCAATCTGTTGCATACAAGAAACGCACATAAGTCACAAAGATAGACATTATATGAGGGGAAAGGACTGGAAGATGGCTTTCCAAGCAAACGGTGCCAAGAAGCTAGCAGGAGTAGCCATCCTAATATCTGATAAAATTACTTACAATGAAAATTAATAAAAAAAAATGCACAGCGACACTTCATTCTCATCAAGGGAAAAGTTCACCAGGAAGACATCACAAACCTGAACATCTATGCCCAAATACAAGGACACCCACATATGTAAAAGAAACACTGATAAAACTTAAACCACACATAGATCTCCACAAATTAATGGACTTTCACACCCCACTCTTAACAAAGGACAGGTCAAAAAAACAAAAATTAAAGAAAGAAACAATGTCTTTAACAGAGGTCATGAATCAAATGGACCTAAAATAAATAACAGAACCTTACACCCAAACAGAAATGAATTTTCCTTCTTCTCAGCACCTCATGGAACCTTCTCCAAAATAGGCCATATGATTGGTCACAGAGGGGGCCTAAATAGATACAAGAAGTTTGAAATAATTCCATGCATCTTACATGATCAGCATGGAATAAAGCTGGACCTCAACAACAACAGAAACAGCAAAACTCTACACACATGTAAACTGAACAACTCACTACTAAATAATAGCTGGGTCATGGAATAAGTAAATATCATGAACAACTCCACATTTGGCTAAGGCCGAGGATCTGGCTTACTTCCATGTAGGTGGACCTATCTGCATTGCCCCCGTGGCACGCCTGGGTTGGCTACCCAGAGGCTATTTAAGCTGTGGGCTGGCTTTCCCCGGGGTCCGAGGGTTGTTCAATGTTCCTGAATAAACTGCATTGAAAAAAAAATGAAAGTGAAAAAAAAAAGTGAAAAAAAAAAGAAATTAAAGAATTCTAATAATTTAATGAAAATGAAGGCACAACATACCCAAACTTGTGGGAAACAATGAAAACAGTGCTAAGAGGAAAGTTCATAGCAGTAAGTGGCTTCAAGAAGAAATTCAAAACATCTCATGCAAGCAACTTAATGGCTCACTTAAAGGCCCTAGAAAAAAAAAGAAGTAGACACACCAAAGAGGAGTAGATGGCTGGAAATAATCAAACTCAGGGCTGAAATCAATCAATTAGAAACAAAACAATTCAAAGCATGAATGAAACCAAGACCTAGTTCTTTGATAATATCAACAAGATAGACAAACCCTTAGCCAAACTAACTAAAAGAGAGAGAGAGAGACACCATCCAAATCAACAAAATCAGAAATGAAAAGGGGGACATAACCACAGACACTGAGGAAATCCAGTCAATCATTAAGACTTACTTCAAAAATCTATATGCCACAAAATTTGAAAATCTAAAATAAAAGGTCGTTTTTCTTGTTCGATTCCACTTACCAAAGCTGAATCAATATCAGGTAAATTGATTAAAGAGTCCTATATCCCCTAAAGAAATAGAAGCCATCATCGAAAGTCTCCCTTCCAAAAAAGCCCAGGGCCAAATGGTTTCAGATCAGAATTTTACCAGATTTCAAAGAATAGCTACATCCACTTCTCTTCAAACTATTTGACCAAATAGAAAGAGAAGTAACACTACCAAATTAATTCTATAAAGCCATAGTCACTTTGTTACCAAAACCACACAAAGACCCAACAAAAAAGAGAGAATTTCAGGCCAATTTCTCTTATGAACATTGATGAAGCCTACTTGGTCATAATGGATGATATCTTTGATGTGTTCTTGTATTTGGTTTGCAAGTATTTTGTTGAGTATTTTTGCCTCAATATTCATGAGTTTGATAGTGTTACTTCTGTTTCTATTTTGTGGAATAGTTTGAAGAGAATTGGACTTAGGTCTTCTTTGAAGTTCTGGTAGAATTCGGCGCTGAAATCATCTGGTCCTGGGCTTTTTTTGGATGGAAGACTTTTGATAACCTCTTATATTTCCTTAGGGAATATAGGACTATTGATTTACCTGGTCTTAATTCAGCTTTGGTAAGTGGAATCCATCAAGAAAATCATCCATTTCATTTAGATTTTCAAATTTTGTAGCAAATAGGCTTTTGAAGTAAGACCTAATTGTTGTTTGGATTTCTTCAGTGTCTGTGGTTATGTCCCCTATTTCTTTTCTGATTTTGTTGATTTGGATAGTGTCTCTCTGCCTTTTAGTCAGTTTGGCTAAGGGTTTGTCTATATTGTTGATTTTTTCAAGGAACCAGCTCTTGGTTTCATTCATACTTTGAATTGCTTTATTTGTTTCTAATTTATTGATTTCAGCCCTGAGTTTGATTATTTCCAGCCATCTACTCCTCTTTGGTGTGTCTACTTTTTTTTTCCCCCTCAGGTATTTAGGTGAGCCATTAAGTTGCTTGAATGAGCTGACTCAAATTTCTAAATTTCTTCTTCAAGGCACTTAGTGCTCTGAACTCTCCTCTTAGCACTATTGGCTGGATATAATATCGTGTCCCACAAGTTTGGATATGTTGTGCCTTCATTTTCATTGATTCTAGGAAGACTTTAATTTCTTTTTATATCTTCCCTGACCCAGCTATCATTTAGTAGCAAGCTGTTCAGTTTCCGTATGTGTGTAGACTTTTTGCTATTTCTGTTATTGTTGAGGTCCAGCTTTATTCCATGGTGATCATATAGGATGCAAGGGAGTATTTTAATCTTTTTGTACCTGTTGAGGCTCACTATGTGACCAAACACGTGGTCTGCTTTGGAGAAGGTTCCACAAGCTGCTGAGAAGAAGGAAAATTCATTTCTATTTGGGTGTAAGGTTCTGTAAATATCTGTTAAGTCCATTTGTTTCAAGACCTCTGTTAGAGACATTGGTTCTTTGTAAAATTTCTATTTTCTTAACCTGTTCTTTTTTTGGAGTGGGGTGTTGACCACTCCCACTATTAATGTGTGGGGATCTACATGTGGTTTAAGTTTCATCAATGTTTCTTTTACATATGTGGGTGCCCTTGTATTTGGGCATAGATGTTCAGGAATGTGATGTCTTCCTGGTGAACTTTTCCCTTGATGAGTATGAAGTGTTGTTGCCCATTTTCTTTTGATTAATTTTGGTTGAAAGTCTATTTTATTAGATATTAGAATGGCTACTCCTGCTAGCTTCTTGTCACTGTTTGCTTGGAAAGCCATCTTCCAGTCCTTTCCCCTCATATAATGTCTATCTTTGTGACTTATGTACGTTTCTTGTATGCAACAGATTGCTGGGTCTTGATTATGCATCCATTCTGTTAGTCTGTGTCTTTTTATTGGAGTATGGAGTTCATTGATGCTGAGAGAGATTAATGACCAGTGACTGTTAGAGCCTTTGATTTTGATGTTGGCTGTGGTAGTAAGTTTGTATGTTTGGTTGCTTTTGTTTCACTGTAGTGAGGTTAATTATTTCCTGTGTTTTCTTTTAAGTAGCTAGTATTCTTGGCTTGTATTTTTCCTTCTAGTGTCTTTTGTAATGCTAGATTTGTGTGTAGGTATTGTTGAAATTTGTTATTGTCATTGGATATCTTGTTTTCTCCATCTATGAGGACTGAGGGTTTTGCTGGGTATAGTAGCCTGGGCTGACATCTGTGTTCTCTTAGGGTCTGAGTGATATCTTTCCAGTCTCTTCTGGCTTTCCTAGTCTCTGTTGAGAAGTCAGGTGTGATTTTGATAGGTTTACCTTCATATGTTCTTTGGTCTTTTCTCTTGCAGCTTTTAGTATGTTTCCTTTGTTCTGTATACTTACTGTTTATTATTATGTGGCAGGAAGATTTTTCTTTTTCTTTTTATGTAGTCTTGAATTTCTTGGATGGTCTGTGTCAGGAATTTTTAGATTTAACATTTTCTTTGACAGATACATTGATTTCCTCCATTGTATCTTCCACACTGAGATTCTTTCTTACATCTCTTGTAGTGTATTGGATATTCTTACCTCTGTTTTCTTCCTTAAGTTCTTTCTCTCCACAATTTCCTTTATTTGTGTTTTCTTTATTTTCTCAAACAATATGGACAACTACTTGAATTTTCCTGTTATCCTTGTACAGGGGCCATGCAAACTTCTCTATATAATTCCATTTTCAGTATATTTGCTACAGAAACAAGCACCACATATTTCTTTCTAGTGGTCATTAATAAAGTCTTGTGCCCTTGACTTGTGAGTTTCACTTAATCACAGATTCAATTAATATTTGTCAAATGCAAAGATATGTTCTCACTCAGTGAATTATTTACTGTAAAGTGCTCCCTTACCAAGCAAATAATTGAACAAAAAGTGTTTACTTGGGATATTGCTTTTATTTTTAAAGAAATGATCCATGGAGTCATGTCATCAAGCAGTCATCTTGTAGTCATTTATCAAAACTTATAACTTTTCATAATGAACCACAAACAGCAGACAGAGATAGGGAGAATGAGAGAAACAGGGGAAAAGCTAGGGAGACAGATTCAGAAATAGAGAGACCAAGACAAACAGTAACAAATACATAAATTGGTAGAAACCTAGAGACAGAGATTCCATTCCCTCTGGTCATTTTCTTTGGCATAATAGCATCAAAGCACACCTTCCTATAATATAAATACAAAGGAACTATATTTTTTTAGTATTTTTTATTTTAATTTTTATTAATTACTCTTCATTCACTTTGTATACCAACATAATCTCCCTTCTCACAATCCCTCCCCCATTTCCATGCATGCCCTTCCTCGAGTGCACTGATAAGGGAGACCTTCCTCTCATTCCTTCTGATCCTAGTCTATCAGATCTCATCATGAGTGGCTGCATTTTCTTCATTGCAAGGCTGTTCCCCCATCAGAGTGAGGTGATCAAAGGACATGCAAATCAGTTCATGTCAGAGGCAGACCTTATTCCCATTACTATGGAACTCCCTTGGATAATGAACTTCCATGGGCTATATCTGTGCAAAGTTATAGGTTATCTCCATGCATGGTCCTTGGTTGGTATAATAGTATCAGCAAAGAACCCTATGCTCAGATTTTTTTTTCTGTTGCTCTCCTTGTGGAGCTCCTGTCCTTTCAAGATCTTCCTAGTTCATATTTCTTTCATCAGATTCTATGCTTTTTGCCCAACAGTTGGCCATAAATTTCAGCATCTGCTTTGATAGTCTGCAGGACAGAGCCTTTCAGAGGCCCTCTGTGGCAGGCTTCTAACTTGTTCTTTATTTTCTCCTTCTTCTTATTTCCATTCTGTTTGCCTTTTGGGATGTGGAATGAGCATTTTTGCCAGAGTCCTTCCTCTATATTATTTTCTTTAGGTGTTGGGATTTCAGTAGGTTTATCCTATATTATGTATCCGTATGAGTGAGTATATATATTGTGTGTATTTCTTTTTCTGGGAGAGCTCACTTAGGATGATATTTTACAGTTCCCACCATTTACCTGAAGATTTTATGATTTCCTTGTTT
The DNA here is from genome assembly GCF_030254825.1 of Meriones unguiculatus. Classification (NCBI taxonomy): domain Eukaryota; kingdom Metazoa; phylum Chordata; class Mammalia; order Rodentia; family Muridae; genus Meriones; species Meriones unguiculatus. The sequence continues at coordinate 1,781,401 of NW_026843711.1, read as the reverse complement.
TTTTTTAATTGCTGAACAATATTCCACTGTGTAGCTGTATCACCACATCTGTATCCATTTTTCAGTTGGGGGGCATCTGGATTGTTTCAAGGTTCTGGCTATTATAAATAAAGCTGCTACAAACATGGTTGTGCAAATGTCCTTATTACTTGAGCTACTTTTGGATATGTGCCTAGGTATGGAATAGCTGTATATTGAAGAAGCACTGTACCTAGTTTTCTGAGAAAGCACCAGATTTATTTCCAGAGTGGTTGTACAAGTTTACCTTCCTACCAGCAGTGGAGGAGGGTTCCCTTTATGCAGAACATCTCCACTATGTGTTGTCACTTGAGGTTTTGATCTTGGCCATTCTGATGGATGTAAGGTGTAATCTCAGGGTTCTTTTCATTTGTTTTTCACTGATGGCTAATAACTTTGAGCATTTCTTTAAGTGTTTCTCTGCCATTCAATATTCCTCTATTGAGAATTCTCTCTTTAGCTCTGTTCCCCATTTTTTAATTGGATAAGTTGACTTGTTGCTTTTCAACTTCTTTAGTTCTTTATATATACTGGATATTATCCCTCTATAACATCGAGGCTTGGTGAAGATTCTTTCCCAATCTGTAAGCATTCATTTTGTTTTGAAGACAGTGTTCTTTGCTTTACAGAAGCTTTTCCATTCCATGTAGTCCCATTTACTGATTCTTGCTCTTCAAGCCTGTGCTGTTGGTGTTCTGTTCAGGAAGTTGTATTCTAGTCCAATCAGTTCAAGGCTCTTCCCCACATTTTCTTCTAACTGATTTAATGTGTCTGGTTTTATGTTGAGGTCTTTGATCCACTTTGACTTTGCTTTTGTGCAGGGTGATAAGTATGGATCTATTTACATTTTTTCTACATGTAGACATCCAGTTAGACCAGCATCATTTGTTGAAGATCTGTCTTTTTTCCTTTGTATGGTTTTGGCATCTTTGTCAAAACTCAGGTGCCCATATGTGTGTGGGTTTATTTGTGGGTCTTTCATTTGGTTCTGCCATTCTGTTTCTATGCAGTTCCATGCAGTTTTTATTGTTGTTACTCTATAGCTCAGCATGAGGTCAGGGATAGAGATATCTCCAGAAGAACTTTTACTCTAGAGGATTGTTTTAGCAGAAAAACCTAGCCATTAATTAGTGGTTACACAACTACCTCCAACCACATGAGCTCATGTGGCACCCCTGAACAAGAAGTCCTTGAATAACTACTTTTAGAAGGATTGTCTGTTGGACCACAACAGGAAACACAGCTGCTCTTGTATCCTAGGCATATAACCCCAAACCCATTTCTCTCTCCTGAAGGCCCAGTTTAACTGCAATCATCAAGATTGGGGTGTTCCTCACTGATCACTGAGTGGAAGACAGGTGCCAATCCAGACACATCAGGGAAGTCAACTGTGCTCATAGAGGGTTGGCCAAAGAAGCAGCAGCAGCTGTCAAAAAGTTTACTGCCCCACACTTCTCTTTTTATACTCACTGATCTTTCTCTCTTTCAGCCAACCACTCCCAGGAATTGTCTGGTTTCCTTCCTTTTTCCATGCTCTTAAAGACTCATTACCCCGGGGAACCCTGAACCCTAAGAACCTATTATATCAATAAGAATGGGAAGATACATTCAGTGAGTTCACAAATAAATGCTCAGTTGAAAGTCACAACCTAGGAAATTTCAGATTCAAAAGCCCAGTAAGAGACCACCTTGTCATTCTGTACATTCCCCTTAATCCCACATTACTTCGAAGTTTCCCTACTTAGGAAGCTGTCCAACTAAATAAAGTAAGATTAAAGTTTTATTTCCTACCTGACATTGTCACAGAGAGAAAGAGAAGAAAAGGTGTGGGATCTGGATAAATGAATGAGAAAAAGGCTTCGTGTGTTTCACAAGAAAAAGTCAAGTGTGCACAGGATCAGAGATACTGGACACTGAGGAAAGTTTGTTTACTTATATCCATGGATTTCTCAGGTACTGATTGGCTGAGAGGTAGAATGATGTCAGTTAACAGCTGAAAGCCAGTAAGATGTTCAGGAATGAGGTATTAATGAGTCCAAGTGGGCAATGTGCTTGAGAGAAAGGATGAGCAGCCTTACATGCCTCAATCTTTGCAGTTGAAAGCACACAAACCAGAGTGACAGTTCCTGTGTCCACATCTCTTAGGCAGGAAAAAATGTCACATATTTCTTTCCAGTGATCATAAAGTCACCTGTCCTTGACATAAGATTTTCACATTATCACAGATTTCATTATTATTAAAGGTACAGATATGTGCTCTTTAAGTGAACTACTTACTGAGAAAATGCTCCTTGGCCAAGACAAATCATTGAACAAAAACAGTTTTATTGGTTCTTTGCTTATATTATCACAAAGAACACCAACATGCCACATCAGCAAGCAGTCATCTTGTAGAAGTCCTTCAGCAAAACTGAGAGCTTTTCATAGTGAACCACATGTAGCAGGCAGAGAGAGGGAGATAGAGATAGAAGGAGCTAAAGAGTCAGACACTGAAATACATAGACCAAAACAGAAAGAGACAAATTTATAAAGTGACAGAGAATGAGAGACAGAGATTCCCTTCTGTCTGGTCACTTTCACTGTCATATCAACCTCAAACCACACCCTCCTATAATATAACTCCAATAGCAATTATATTATTTGACAAGGCCATACCTCCTAACGTTTCCCAGATATTTACACATGCAAATAGGGAATACACATGGGGAATACACATGCAAATAGATGAGCTTCATGGGGATATTGCAATTCAAACCACCAGGAAGTTGAAGAAGATGGAGGGATTTCTAGACTAAAAGAACATAGTTATCCAAATAGTTTATCATTCAATACAATGATTAAAGTCCCAGCAACTTCCAAGTTCTAAAGAACAGGACTGACAATCTCCTTTGGGGAAAATGTGTAATATTTCTTAAAGGAGTATTTTTCAGCTAAGATAATGACATCATGATATTTTCAAGAAAAATGGATGGAACAAGGTAAAATCATCCTGGGTGAAGTAAATAAATGTAGAAATACAAATATTGTTTGTATTCATTTATTAGGAGGTCTCCTATAAAGTTCCAAAGGGCCATCTATTTTGAGGAAACCAGTCTGGCACTATGGGTTTGATAGCAGTTATTTGAGTTGTTGGGCCATGGCATCCTACAGAAATTTTCAAACAATCCAGGCTGTTGTGAAAAAAATATGTTGTTCTTTGCCCTCAATGAGAGAACAGGGCCATGGTCTTGGATCCACAGAGAAGCTTCCTTCTTCATCAATGGGATTATATACAGAGACCCACAATCTGATATTATGTAGACAGAGCACCTAAAACACACAGCTTTAAATTGGATTTCCCTATGAAATTCTCCCTTCCCTCAAAGCTCTTGGAAACCTGCAGGAGAGAAGGGAGGAAGTGTGACATATGTAGAGCGAATTGAGGACACAAGGAGTACAATGCTTTGAGAATCAGGCCACAGAGGAAGATGATGCAGCCAGCCTTGATAAGCTATGGTCAGACAGAAGGGGAGGAGGACATCTATCAGGAAACTCAAGAAAGGGCATAGGGGTAGAAGAAGAGGCTGGGTGAGACTTGAAGGAGAAGAGGGAGGGGACAGCAGGCCAGGATACAAGTGAACAAATCAAAGTAAATAAGTACATAAGAAAAACTGTGATCATGGGTATGAAGTATAGAGCTCTTCAGGACTTATGGCTTCTTCTTGGGGATGGTACCAAGGTGCATCAATGATGAACTCTGTTTTCTTTAAGGGACTTGGCACTGAGACTCCGATGTTGTTCCAATGAGTACATGAACATCACAAACTTCAATTTAGGCATTTAACAAAATTAATTTGGCACATGGGTAGGAATTTAAACCTAGGAGCAATGGAAAAGGAATGTAATGTATATTATACAAATTCCCAAATAATCAGTAAAAATAATATATTGAAAAATTTACTGTAACTTTTGACTTGGAGAAAATATTCTGCTAAAGGAGGCCATTGTTTGACTTTGTAAGGCATGCTTTCCTGGAACTCACTATGGAGCAGAGAATCCTAAACATGAACTAGTGGTTATCCAGCCACCTCAGACCACATGATCTTAGTTCCACCATGAAACAAGCAGTCCTGGCACTAACACTATGTTTAGAGGGTTTGTCTGGAGGACCGCAGTAGGAAACACAGTAGCTCTTGTGTCCTAGGCATATAACGAGAAACCATTTATCTCTCCTGATGATCTAGTTTTAACAGTGAACCCCAGGACCAGGAGGGTTCCTCACTGAGCCAAGAGTAGGACAGAGCTGCCCATCCAGCCATGTCAGCCAAGGAAACGCTGCTCAAAGAGAGTTGGCAACACTAGTGGGTAAGAGCATCAACTGTCAAAAAATATTTTGCCCCTCAGTTCTCCTTTTACTCTCACTGATCTTTCTCTGTTTCAGCCAAACCAGTCCTAGGAATTGTCTAGCTCCTTCGCTTTTCCCTGCTCTTAAAGACTCAATACCCCAGGGAACCTTATACCCTACCAGCCTATTATATTAGTCAGAATGTGAACGTACATTTAGTGAGTATTTGAGTAACTAGCTAGTTCAAAGTCACAACCTGGGAAATTTTAGAACCAAAACCACAGTAGTAGACCTCCTTGTCATTCAGTACATTCCCCTTAATCCCACATCACTTTTCCTTAGTTAGGAAACTGTCCAATTAAATAAATATTAAAATTTCATTTTCAATCTGACATTGTCACAGAGGTAAACAGGAGTAAATGTGTGGGATCTGGATAAAGAGATGAAATAAAGGCTTATTCAGTTTCACAAGAACAGTCACAGGTGCACAGGATCACTGGACATTGAGAAAAATTTGTTTATTCATCTCCATGGAAACCTCAAGATTCTCTCAAGGTGCAGAAGGAGTGAGAGGGAGAATGATGTCATGCAAAGGGTTAAAGACAATAAGATTTTCAGGAGCCAGTTTTTTAAAAGAACCAAGCAGGCAGTTTGCTTTAGAGAAAGGCTGATTAGCTCTACATGCCTCAATCTGGGCAGGTGATAGAACAAACCCAGAGATGACAGTTTCTGTATTAAAGGCTTCTAGTTCAGGAAAATTGTGGCATATTTCTTTCAAGTGGTCATTAATAAAGTTATATCTCCTGGACATGTGACTTTCACATTATCACAGATTCCATTATTATTTGTTAAATGTACAGATATGTCCTCAGTCAGTGAATTACTTACTGTGAAAATGCTCCTTGACCAAGACAAATCTTTGTACAAAAAGCATTTAATTTGGACCTTGCTTATATTTTTATAGAGACCTTCCCTCATGTCATGTCAGCAAGCAGTCAACTTGTTGTAGTCCTTTAGCAGAACTGAGACCTTTTCATACTGACACACAAGTGGCAGGCAAAGTATTGGTGGTCAGAGTGAGCATGAGAGATAAAGAGCTAGATAGACATATTCAGAAATATTGAGATAGAGACTGACAGAAACAGAGATATAAATTGATAGAGACTGAGAAACAGGGACTACCTCTGTCTGGTCACTTTTATTGGCATCGCAACCTCCAAGTACACCCTCCTATAATATAAATCCAAAGGGAATTATATTTTTTAATTTTAATTTTTATTAATTACAATTTATTTACTTTCTATCTCCCCATAAACCCCTCCTTTATCCTATCCCCATCTTACCTTCCTTCCCCCATCTTCATGCATGCCTCCCCCCAAGTCCACTGATAGGAGAGGACTTCATCTCCTTACTTCTAATCCTAGTCTATCAGATTTCATCAATAGTTAGTGCATTGATTTCCTCTGTGGCCTGGTTAGGCTGTTTGCCCATCAGGGTGCGGTGATCAAAGAGCAGACCAATCAGTTCATGTCAGAGGTGTCCTGACATGTCCCTGTTCCCATTACTGTGGAACCCATTTGGACACTGAAGTGCTGAGGGCTACATCTCTGCAGGCATTCCAGGTTATCTCTATGCATGTTACTTTGGAGTATGAGCCTCAGGAAAGTTCCCTGTGCTCAGATTTTTATTTTTATTTTTTTGGTTATGTTGCTCTCCTTGTGGAGCTCCTGTCATCTCCAGATCTTTCTATTTCCCACTTCTTTCATTAGATTCCATGCTCTCTGCCCATCAGTTGGCTATAAGTATCAGTATCTGCTTTGATAGTGTGCATGCAGAGTCTTTCAAAGGTCTCTGTGGCGAGCTCCTAACTTGCTCATTGTTTTCTCCTTCTTCAGATGTCCATCCTCTTTGCCTTTCAGGATGGGGATTGAGCATTTTAGCCACAGTCTTCCCTCTTGTTTATTTCCTTTCCACGTACAGACTTCATTGTTTTTATCTCATATTATATGTCTATATGAATTGTATATACCATGTGTGTCTTTCTGTTTTTGAGATAGCTCAATCAGGATGATCTTTAAGAGTTCCAACAATTTACTTACAAATTTCATGAATGACTTGCGTTTTTTATTGTAGAGTAATATTGATGACTGAGCAAGCAATCATCCTGTTGTAGAGCAGAACTGAGAACTTTCCATGCTGAACCACAAATGGTAGGTAGAGAGAGTGAGACAGACAGAGACAGAGAGAGAAAGAGCTAGAAAGACAGATTCAGAAATAGAGAGACTGAGACCAACAGAAACAAAGATCTAAAGTGATAGAGACTGAGAGACTGAGACTCCATTCTGCTGGTCACTTTCATTGGCATATCAAACTCACAGCAAACCATTCTATAATATAACTACAATAGGAATTATTCTAACAAGACCATATCACCTAACCTTTCTGAGACATTTCCTTTCTGAGGACTCCACCTGTAAATAAATGAGTTTCAAGGGGACATTGTAATTCAAATCACAGGACTTAGAAAAAAATGGAGGGACTTGTAGCCTAAAAGAACATAGATATCCTGATAGTTTGTCATTCAATACAATGATTAAGTCCCAGCAATTTCTAAGGACTAAAGAATAGGACTAAAGAATCAGTCCTATTCTTTAGTCCTCAGAAATTTTCCTCCTTTGTGGAAAATGTAGAATATTTCCATAATGGAGAATTATTCAGCTAAGAAAATGACATCATGATATTTTCAGGCAAATGGATGAAACCAGGAAAAATCATCCTGGGTGAAGTAACTAAAATGCAGAAAGACAAATATGGTGTGTATTCACTTCTTAGGAAGTCTCCAAATAGGGGGAAATAAAAGTCCACTAGGGCATGTATTGTGACCAAACCAGTCTCCCACTAGGGGGATTGGGTGCCTTTAATTGAGATGTAGGGCCTGGGCATTCAACAGAAATTTTTAAGCATTGGAGGCTGTTGTTATTAAAATAAGTTTCTCCCTGCTCTGAAATAAATGATTATTGGCATGTCCTTCCATCCATGGAGATGCTTCCTCCTGCATCAAATGGGATTGCATACAGAGACCCACAATCTGATAGTATGTAGAGAAAGATCTTAAAACACCCAGCTCTAAATGGGATTTACCTATGAAATTCTCCCTCCCCTCAGAGCTCTGAGAAGACTGCAGGAGAGGAGGGAGGAAGAGTGTCATAAGTAGAGGTAATTAAGGACACTAGGAAAAAAATGCCCTGAGAATCAGGCTACAGAAAATGATGATGAAGCCAGCCTTGATGAGCCCTGATAAGCTAGTGTCAGATAGAAGGGGGAGGAGGACCACCCTATCTGGGTATTTAGAGAAAGGCATAGGGGTAGAAGAAGGATGGTGGTTGGTACTGGAAGGATAAGTGAAGTGGGCAGCAGAGGGGATACAAAGTCAACAAGTCATAATAAATAAATACATAAGAAAAACTGTCATCCAAGGGTATGAAGTGCAGAGATCTTCAGGACTGATGACTTCTTCTTCAGGGTGGTGCCAGGGTGTGGCAATGATGAACTCAGTTTTCTTCAAGGGACTTTGCACTGAGACTCTAATCATGTTCCTCACTGACAACTGAATAGGATACAGATTGCTTGAGAGCAAGCCTGAGGTGCCCTAAATTCCTCATTGAGGGCACTTAGTAGCACACAACCCAGAGATGACAGTTCTTGTGTCTAAGACTCTTATTTTGGGAATATTGTCACATATTTCTTTCAAGAGGACATTAATAAAATCACCGGTATGACAGCAGAATGGAATTTTGATATCACAATGCTATGATGGCATCATAATGCTATTATGACATCAAAATATGGTTATGACCTCAATATGCTACATCACATTGATATTATGATATAACAATGAAATCATGACATCACAATGCTATTATAATATCACAATGCTATTATGACCTCATATGGTATGATAACACAATGTAATTATAAAATCACAGTAATAACAGAACAATGCAATTGTGACATTACAATGCTTATATGACATCACATTATTGGTATCATATCACAATTGTATTATGACATCACAATACTCTTATGCATGAGAGGACAGAGGAAGCCTGTCATGTCATATCATTGTGGCATGACATCACAATGGAGTTTTGACTTCACAGTGGCATTATTATATAAAAATACTATTACATCATCACAATGATTTTATGATATCACAATGAAATCATGATATCACAATGGAATTATGACTCACCATGGTATGATGACATGATAATGTTGTGATGATATCCCAGTGTTATGACATCCCATGTTATTATAATATCACAATGCTATTATGACTTCACAATGTTATTATGACATCACAAAGCTATTATAGCTTCACAATGATATGACATTGCTATGGTGTTATGATATCACAATCATATAATGTCTTCACAATGGTATCTTGTAGGTGATGATTATTATTTACTATTGGTTTATATTTTATTAATGCTTGCTCTTATTCCCAAACAGCTGAATAACCAATTCACCACACAGAGACTAGCTTTATTTAGTTAACTTAGAACACAATGCTGGTCAATAATTACTCCCTTCTAAAACTTCAAGCCCTCATAGTTTCCTAACAGTTAGATTTTACCCATTATACTTGCTTTCAGTGAAGTGTTAGGTCTGGTTCATTCTTTTCATGCTGTTCCAAGATCTCTCCTCCTGCTCTGCTCTCCAAGCTCTTCTCCCTCGCCCTTTCTCCTCCCACTCATTTCCTGCCCTCTGGCTCTTCCCTTCCCTCAATATAGTGGCTAGTTACTTTATTCTGTCCTGTTTACACAAAGTTGAGACAGTTGCTTATAATAAGTATCACAATGCAATATCCAGATTGAAACCAAAGAGTGAGGGGATAGAAATCAGCATTTGTTTTTTTTGTTTTTTTTCAATGCAGTTTTTTCAGGAACATTGAACAATCCTCGGACCCCGGGGAAAGCCAGCCCACAGCTTAAATAGCCTCTGGGTAGCCAACCCAGGCGTGCCACGGGGGCAATGCAGATAGGTCCACATACATGGAAGCAAGCCAGATCCTCGGCCTTAGCCAAATGTGGAGTTGTTTGTGACAGAGAGCACTCACCATCGGGAAGGTGGAAGGCGGAAACCAGCTCCATCTTTAAGGCATAGCATTCCGCAGCTCTCTACAGTTCCCCCTTTTTGTTTTAGACGCATCAGGCAAGAGTAGAGGTCTGATCTCTGATATTAGAAATAAATTGGGACTTTGTACAGATGTTTATTTAGGTGTCATCCACCCAAAGAGCATCAGACCCGTCCGATACCTTTTTCTCAGAGGCGGGACCTGGGGCATCAACCCACATGCAATCAGACATTTGAATGAATGAGGGTAATGTGTATACATTTCAAAAGAACATTATAAAAACAATGGTATTACCATATCACAATGCTATGATGACATCACAATACTATTATGATATCATAATGGGGTTATGACCTCAAGATGCTATTAGGACATCACATTGATATTATGACATCAAAATGCTATTATGACATCACAATGGTATTATTAATTCACAATGCTATTATGACTTAACAAAGGTATTATAAGATCGCAATGCTACTATGACATCCCATTGGTAATATGACATCACAAGTATATTATGTCATTATAACTTTATTATGGCATCTTAATTGTATCATCTCATCACAATTTTGTCATGACATCTCAGTGTTATTATGACATGACTATGTTATTATGACATAACAATGTTGTCATGATAGTCCAATGCTATTATGACATCAATATTCAAGTAGGACTTCAAATTGTCATTATCATATCACAGTGGAATTTTCATCTAACAGTTTCATTATGACTTCAAAATGCAATTATGATGTCATAATATTTTCTGACATCTCAATGATATTATAATATCACAATTGTATTATGACATCACAATGCTATTATGATCTCAAAATGATATGACTTCATAATGGTATTATGACATAAATGGGGTATGATATCACATTGGATTTTTGATATCTAAATGTTATTATGACTACACAGTCATATGACTTCACAATGCTATTAGACACATCACAATGGTATTATGACATCACAAAGCAATGATGACATCACAAAGCTATTATGACATCAAAATTCATCATGACATCCAAATGATATTATGACATCATAATAGTATTATGATTCACAATGATTTTATGATATTACTATGCTATTAAGACATCACAGTGCCATTATGAGATGATTGTGGAATGGCATCACAATGGAATTTTGACATCAAAATGCTATTATGAATTGACAATGCTGTTATAGCATCATATATTGTAGTGACATCACAATGCTATTACGACATTATTGTTTTATGATATCACAATTGAATTATGACTTTACAATGCTATTATGACTATCTAATATTAGAACATCTCAATGCTATGATGACATCACAATGCTATTATGACCTCAAAATGGTATTATGACGACAATGGTATGACACCTAAATGTTATTATGATATCAAAAAGATATGACCTCACAATGCTATTATGAAATCACAATGGTGTATGATATCACAGTGATATGACATCTAAATGCTATTATGAATTTACAATGACATTACATTAAAATACATTAGGACATCACAAAGCTATTTTGACATCCCAATGCAATTATGACATCACAATACTCTGATGACAACACAATGCTATTATTCTATCAAAATGGTTTTATGATTTCACAATGCTACTATGAAATATACTGCTATTATGTCCTCAGAATGCTATTTGGACATTACAATGTTATTTGGATATAAAAATGCAATTATAGCATCAAAATGCTATTATAGAATTTTGACATCACAAGGCTTTTATGATATCACCATGCTATTATGACATCACAATTCTATTGTCAAAGCACAATTGCATAATTACTTCATAATGCTATTATGACATCTCAATGTTATGATATAACAATGCTTTTATCATATCACAATGCTATTATGACATGATTGTGGTATGACATCATAATGGAATTTTGACATCACAATGCTTTTATATCACCATGCTTTTATGACATCACAATTCAATGATTATATCATATGTATAATTTCACAATGGAATTATGACATCACAATGGTATAATGACTTCACTATGTTATTTTATCATCACAATGCTTTTATGGTATCACAATGGTGTTATGACTTCACAATTCTATTATAACATTTCGAATGGTATTATTACAACACAGTGGTAGGACATCCAAATGGTATTATTACATCCCCATTGTATTGTGACATCAAAATTGTGTTATGACTTCACAATTGTATGCTGAATTCACAATGGTATTATATCACAATGTTATGATGACATCACATACTATTATTTTAACAAGATGCTATGATTGTATCACAGTGCTCTTATGTCATCAAAATAGTACTACAACATCACAATACTATGATTATATCATAATGTTTTTATGACATCAAAATGGTATGATGTCACAATGGTCTTATGACATGTCGATAGTATGACATTACTATGATATGATGACTTCACTTTAATATTATGACATCATAGTAGTATTATGATATCACCATACTTTTATGATATCACAATGATGACTTCAAAATGGTATTATAACATCACAATGATATGACATTGCAAATTAGGACATCATAATGTTAGTATGACATCATAATAGTATAATTACATCACATTAATATCATGACATCCTCTATTTTTATTATTTCACTGTGGTATAATGATATCAATATGGTATTATGATTTCACCATGATATTATAATATCACAACGTTATTATGATATGACTATGCTATTAGGACACCAAAAATTTAAGTAATATGAACTAAAGAAAATTGGGGCTGAAAATGCGGCTTAGAATTTAAGAGCATTGGTTACTCTTACAGAAGTCCTTCTTCAATTCCCAGCAACCACAGGGTGGCTCACTTCCATATATAATGAGATCTGGTGCCCTCTTTCAGTATGCAGGCAGAACAGTGTTTTATGTATATATATATAAATTATATATATATGTATGTATATAATATAAAATTATATATAATATAATTATAATATATAATATAATATAAAATTATATATATTTATTATATATATATTATTATATATATAATAAAATGTTGGTACAAAGTTTGGAATGTATACATTTTATGCTTTTTCATTCAAATGCTGATTTCTGTCCCCCACTCTCTGGTTTCAATCCGGAAATTACTTTGTGATGCTTATTCTACACATCACCTGTCTTAAGTTTGTATAAACATGCCACCATTTGTCCTCTCTGTTTTCAATAAAACAACCAGCTACAGCTCTGAGCAATGGAGAGGATAAGGTGGGTCATCCTTATTTATAGCAGGAGGAGGAAAGGTTGAGAATCAGGAGAAGAGGTCTTGGAAGCATGTGGAGAGATGGACCCTATGTAAGATATGAGAAAGCACTAAAGCACATGTGATGAGTGAAATATGAATGGTAGGAATCTATGTGGTCTTTGAGGTTTAGGATGAAATAACTATCTCCCAGTAGTATGCTCTAGGTTAATTAAATAAATCCCAGTCTCTGTGTCGTGATTGGGGTAAACAGCTGGTTTAGGATTAACTGCTGCTTAACTAAAAGATATTTCAATAGTAAATGTTAATAACTATCAACAAATGGCACCCAGCTAATCTAACTGTACAATAAATGGCCACCAACTAATCTAAGTATTCACACTCTTTAAATCATACTTTAACATAATTTGGTCGGGGGGAATAAGTTTGCAGTAATACAGCCCCAATAACTAGAACTTAAAACCTAAAAACTCCTAAATAAATTATTGTCTTTTAAAAGACAGTTTTAAACAGGGCCAGGAGAAAAAGACAGCCTATTGTGGACAGACCTGAGACTTAACAAAACTGGCTGCTGCTACATTCTAACAGAAGGATACACAAGCATGGCTTCCTTAACATATGGCTGGCTCAGCTCTACTAAACTCAGCAGCCATGTCTGGAAAGAAAGGAAATGGAGGCACACAGACCTCTCTACAGAACTTGGCCTAAAACTGCAATTAAAAAAAATTAAAAAAAAATATGCCATGGCAGAGAGTGTTTTAATTCACTTTGGCTTTATTTTGTTTGTCATAGTCATGGATCTGTTTGCAATGTATTTAATGGTGGTGGCTCTTCTGGAGGAATTTCTCCAAGAAGGTGGAAAGAGAAAATGGGGAAAACAACCAAGGAATGGAATACTAAGCTACAGAAAATAGAAAGGGCACTCTCCCTAATAAAAATTAGATTAATAATGTTTAAAATTCAAAGCTCTCTGGCTGCAAGATACTTGTCAGCTCTTTCTGGTAAGGGTCCACCAATTCACTAGAACATCAACTAAATTCCAAAAAACAACTAACTGGGCTTTGTTTGTTACAGCATAATAACTGACCCCAAACTTAAAATCTTCTCATCTCTTTGCTTATTTTTTTTTCATTTAAAGGATTTGAAATACAATTATATTGATTTGAGGAAAAATACTTGAACAAGTTGATGAAGGCACATTCCTTTAATCCCAACACAAATTAAAAAGAAACAGGCCAGTCTGTGAATTCCTGGTCAGCCTAATGGTATTATGTCATCACAATTGTGTCATGACCTCTCAATGCTATTATGACATTACAATGATATGATAACACAATGGTGTCATGATATCCTGCCACGGTCCAGCCCAGTCAGGTTCCCTGCGTCCTCGGGAGAATCAGAGTTTTGGATATCAGAAAGGCACAGTTTCAGGCGAGTTGACAGAGACAAGACCGAGATAGCTTTGACTCTGCTGAAATTTTACTGAAGTCAGGCTAATAATTTTATAGGGATTTCATTAGGAAGCACCTTAAAGTTGGCATTCTTTCCAGAACATTCAACCTTTTACCAAGGATACACAGTTTGTTTTAACTTGAAATTGCAGCTAAATATAAAGCAAAGCCCACAAGAAATCTTGGCCTAGAAACTTTCTGATCAACGCAAACAAAAATCAAAAACCTCAAACTGTGGTTTCATTATCACTGACTAGAGAAGGGGAAAGTTAGGAGCTGTAATATTCCTCTGAGCCATGTCAAATACCTGCCAAAATATTTTTCTACATTAAAGTCTAAATACACCTTGGTCAACCATCATCCCATGTGTCTTGCTAAAGATTTATAATTTTCCTTAAAAACAAGTCGCTAAAGGGAGGCATGCTCAAGCCTGCTCTACTTGCTTATGCTATTTTTTCCTAAGAGGGAGCCTATTATTTCTTTTTCTATTCTTATAATGCTTTCTGATACTAAGTCTGATTCATTACTTATTTTTCTTTTACTCTATTTTTGCTAAAGCTCCTAATAATCTATCAAAAAAAATATTTTCTTAAGTAGTTAATTGTGCTGTTCCAAAAATCACAAAGAAAAAACAAAAGGCTCATTAATTCAATCCTTCATCTGAGAAAGCAGAATTTTCAGAGTATGTCTTTTTGGTGTAGATGGCCAGGGAGAATATCCAGTGACTTCCAGGGAGTGGATTCCCGTAGGAAAAATGTCTCTTCATCTTAGCAGCATAATTTTCTGATTATATAGCATATTTTTATGCTCACATAGACTCTGGAGTTAGTGTGGCAATGGTATTATGACGCACCAATGGTATTTTGACCTTACAATGGTACCATGACAGAAAAAATGGTTATTTCAACATGTTTGTGGTATGTAATCACAATAGAATTTTGATGGCACAATGACATTTTGACCTCAAAATGCTTTTATGACATCACAATGGTCAAACATCTCAATGCTATTTTGACATCACAGTTATAGGATATCACAAAGGTGTTATGACATCACAAAAGTATTATGACATCACAAAGGCATCATGACATAAAAATGGAATTATAACAACAAAATGTAATTATAACATCACAATGGTATGATGTTACAATTTTTTTATGTCATCTCAATGGTATTATGTCATAACAATATTGTCATGACATTTCATTGCTTTTATTGCATCACAATGTTATTAGAAAAAATGAACATATCATGATATCCTAATGGAAATATGACATCACAAAGCTATTTCGACATGACTGTGGGATGAAATTACAAAGGAATTATGTATTTGCAATGGCATTATGACCTCAAAATACTATTATTACATCTCACTCTTATTATGATATCATGGTGATGTTATGACTTCACAATGATATAATGACATCAAAATGCTATTTTGACATCAAATTAATATGACATTCCATTATAGTTATGACACCACAATAGTATTGTGACATTCACAATGTTATTACGAGATCATAATACTCTTATGACATCACAATGGTATGACAAATAATATATTTCAATGCTTTATGACATCATAAACACAAGACATCACAAAGGTGTTATGACATCACAATAGTATTATGATATCACAATGGTTTATGCCATCAAAATTCTATTGTTACGTAAAAATACTGTTATGATGTCACAATGATATCATGACATGACAATGGTATGACATCACAATAGCATTATGACATCAAAATGATATTATGATATAATAATGCTGTTATAACATCACAATAGTATTAGGACATCACAATGCTATATCACAATAGTATTAAGATTTCAAATAGTATTATGACATTACCATGCTATTGAGACATCACAGAGGTATTACAACATGATTGTGCTAAGATATCACATTGGAATTTTGACAACAAATGCTATTATGAATTCACAATGGTATTATGACATCACAATGATATGATGACATCAAAATGTGTTATGCTATCACAATGGCATTATTACATCAAAATACATCATGACAATCCAATGCCATTCTGATGTCACAATGATAATACTACATGATTGTTTTATAATATCACAAAGTCATTTTGACATCACTATGATATTATGACATCACAAATTATTATATCACAATGCTATTATGACATTATAATGCTGTTATTACATCACAATGCTATGATGACATTATAAAGCTATTAAGACTTCATAATGTTGCTATAACATAACAATGCTATGATTTTATCATAATGCATTGATGAAATCACAAAAGCATTATCACATCAAAATGGTATTATGGCATTACAATGATATGACATCACAAATCTATAATGACATCACAATGGTGTTATGAGTTCACAATGCTATGATGCAATTACAATGATATTATTAATTCATAATACTATTATGATATCTCAATGCTATTAGGACATCACAATGCTATGATGACTTCACAATGCTATTATGCTATCATAATGGTGTTATGACATCACAAATCTATTATGACGTTACACTGATATTATGGCATTTTTTATATCAAGATTCACATGACATACCAATGGTATTATGACATTAGAACTTTTTCATATCATTACAATTCTATTATGGCATAAAAATGCTATTATGACTTCACAACCAGATGACTACACAATGGTATTAGGACATCACAAAGCAATTATGACATAACATTGAGCTTATGTCCTCAATATGCTATTATGATATCACAATGCTAATATGATATCACAATGGTGTATAGACAATACAATGGTATTATGACATCTCAAAGCTCTTATGACATCACAATGTTATTTTGAAATCATAAAGGTATTATTACATCACAAAGCTATTATGAATTCAAACATGCATTATGACATTACAATGGTATTATCACATTAAAATGGTATGAAATCTCAATGCTATTATGATATGATAATGCTATTATTACCTCAAATATGATGACCTCGAATACTATTATGTGATCCCAATGGAATTATGACATCACAATGCTATTACAACATCACAATTGTGTTATAACTTCACACTTCTATTATCACTTCCCAGTATTCTGATGACATCAGTAAGTTATTGTGATATCACAATGGTATTGTTACAACAAAATTCATCATGACATCACAATGCTATTATGTTAGCACAATGTTTTTTAGACATGATTGTGGTATGACATCACAATGGAGTGTTGATGTCACAATAGAATTATGACATCACAAGGCTATTATGATATCACATTGGTACTATGACTTCACAATAGTATTAGGATATCACAATGCTATGATTACTTCAAAATGTAATTATGACATTACATTTTGTACAAGGGTATTATAACATCACAAAAGTATTAGGATATAACCAAACTATGATGGCTTCAAAAAATTGTGATTACATCACAAAGGTATTGAGATCCCTATGCTATTATAACATCCCAATATTATCATGATATCTTTATTCTATTAGGACTTCACAATGCTATGATGGCATCTGAATGCAATTATGCTATCAAAATGGTGTTATAATTTCACAATGATTTTATGACATCATAAGGCCATTATTATATCACAATGGCATTATGACATCAAACTTCCATTCCATCCAACTGTTCTTAGGACATTACAATGTTGTTACAACATGCTTGTGGTATGAAAGCGCAATGGAATTATGATATTAAAATGCTATTATGACATCACAACGGTATGACTTTATAATGATATTAGGACAGCTCAATACTATTATGACATTACAATGCTCTTTTGTCATCACAATTCTATTATGACATCACAATGATATTATGACATCACCATGGTATTATCATTTCGAAATGGTGTTACGACATTATAGTGGTATGAGAGCACAATAGAATTTTGACATCAAAAACTATTATGACTTCACAACAGTAAGACTTTGCAATGATATTCGGAAATCCAATGCTATGATCACATCACAATGCTTTTATGACATCACAGTTGTATCATGACATCAAATTCATTATGATATTCGAATGCTTTTATGATATAACAGTGGGTAGGTGCTGATTGCCTGAAAGGGTGAATAATGTAATGAAACAGTAAGAGTTTCTGGAGCCAGTTATTAAAAGAGCCAAGTGAGCAGCCTGATTGAGAGAAATGCTGAGCAGCCCTACATGCCTCAATCTGGGCAGCAGAAAGCACACAAACCAGAGATGACAGTTCCTGTGTCCAAGATTGTTAGTTCAGTTAATCTGTCACATATTTCTTTCAAGTGCTCATTAATAAAGTCCCAAGTCCTTGACATGTCAGTTTCCCATTAGCACAGATTGAATTATTATTCATTAAATTCACAGATATGTTCTCAGTCAGTGAATTATTTACTGGGAAAATATTCCCTGAGCAAGGGAAATCTTTGAACAAAAAGTGTTTAATTAGGAACTTGCTTATATTTTTACAGAAATATATATTTTACATGATGTCACATCAGCAAACAGACAACTTGTTATAGTCCTTCAGCAGAACTGAGAGGTTTTCCTTCTGAACCACCAGCACCAGGCAGAGAGGGGGAGACTGAGAGAGACAGAGAGATAAAGAGCTAGAGAGACAGATTCAGAAATAGAGAGATGGAGACCAACAGACACAAAGATATAAAGTGACAGAGACAGAGAGGCATTCTGTCTGGTCACTTACATATCAACCTCAAAGCACATCTTCCTAGTGACTTCTAGGCTAAAAGAACATAGTTATCCTGATAGTTTGTCATTCAATACAATTAAAGTCCCAACAACTAGCAAGGACTAAAGATCAGGACTGACAATTTCCTTTGAGGAAATTGTAGAATATTTCCAAAAGAGGGATTCAGTAAAGAAAATAAGATCATGATATTTTTAAAGCAAAAAAAAAAAAAAATGGAACCAGGAAATATCATCCTGGGTAAAGTAACTAAAAGGCAGAAAGACAAATATGGTATATATTCACTTATTAGATTTTCTAATAGTGGAGGATAAAGTTCAAATAGGCCATCTAATTGTGACCAAACAGTCTTCTGCTAGGGAGATTGGGTGGAGTCAATTGAGCTGTTGGGCAAGGGCCTCCTACAGAAATTTTCAAGCAACCCAGGCTGTTGTTATTAAATTATGCTGGTCTTTGTTCTCAACTGATTGATAGTTGCCATGTTCTTGCAACCACAGAGATGCTTTCTTCTGCATCAAATCAAATTATATACAGAGACCCACAGTCAGATATTATGCAGAGAGAGACCTTAAAACAACCAGCTCTAGATGGGATTTGCCTATGAAATTTTTCCTACCTTCAGAGCTCTGGGAAGCCTGCAGGAGAGGAGGCATAAAGAGTGTCCTAAGTAGAGTAATTTGAGGACACAAGCAGAACTGCCTTGATAATCAGGCCACATAGGAAGATGATGCTGCCAGCCTTGATGAGATCTGATACGGCAGGGTCAGATAAAAGGGGAGGAGGACATCCCCTATCAAGGAACTAGAGAAAGGGCATGGGGTAGAAGAAGGAGGGTGGTTGGGCTTGTAAGGAGAAAAGGGAAGGCAACAGAGGGGGTACAATGTGAAAAACTTTTAATGAATAATTATGTAAGAAATACTGTAATCAAGGTGATGAAGGATAGAACTACTTCAGGAGTGATGGCTCCTTCTTTGAGGTGCTGCACGGGAGTGGCAAGGATGAGCTCAGTTTTCTTTTTTTTTATTTTATTAAAAATATTAAGTGCTTGGAATGTGAGGCAATTAACAAATAATTCTAAATATTAATTTATTTTGTTTCTTTTTTTAATTTTATTTTTTTCTTATCAGTTACATTTTATTAACTCTGTATCCCAGCCATGTCCCACTCCCTCATTCCCTCCCAGACCCTCCCTCCCTCTCTCATCTCCACTGTACCCCTTTCTAAGTCCACTGATAGGGGGGACCTCCTCCCATTCATCTGATCCTGTTTTATCAGGTATCTTCAGGACTCGCTGTAAAGCCCTCCTCTGTGGCCTAACAGGACTGCTCCTTCCTTGGGGGGTGGGGAGGCCAAAGAGACAGTCATTGAGTTCCTGTTAGAAATAGTCCTTGTTCCCCTCACTTTGGGAAACCAATCGGTTACTGAGCTACCACAGGCTACATCTGAGCAGAGGTTCTAGGTTATATCCATACATGGTCTTTGGTTGAATGTCAGTCTCAGAAAAGAACCTGTGCCCAGATATATTTGGTCCTTGTGGAGCTCCTATCCTTTCCCCATTAGACTAACTCCCCTTCTTTCTTATGATTCCCTGTACTCTGCCAAGCGTTTGGTCATGAGTCTTTGTTTTGAAAATACTGCTAGTTAGAGTCTTTCAGATGCGCTCAGTAGACTCCTGTCATACGTTCAATGCACATCCCATCTGTCTTTCTAAATGAGGATTGATCATCTTACCCCATGTCTGCTCTCTTGATTATCTTTTTTAGGTGTATAGATTTCACAATGTTTATCATATCTTATAGCTCTATATAAGTGAGTACATATCGTGTTTGTCTTTCTCCTTCTGGGATATTTCACTCAGAATGATCTTTTCTAGAATGTACCATTTGCATGCAAATTTCATGATTTCCACCTTTTTGATTGTTGAGTAGTATTCCATTGTGTAAAAATACCACAATTTCTGTACCATTCCTCCGTTGAAAGACATCTGGGTTGTTTCCAGGTTCTGGATATTACAAATAAAGCTGCTATAAACATGGATGAGCAAGTATCCCAATTGTGTACTTAAGCAAATTTTGGGTATATACCTAGGAGTGGTATAGCTTGCTCTTGAGGAAACACTATTCATAATTATTTGAGAAAGCACCAGATAGATTTCCAAAGTGGTTTTACCTGTTTACATTCCCACCAGCAGTGGACACATCATCTTTCTCCACATCCTCTCCAGCATGTGTTGTCACTTGAGTTTTTCATCGTGGCCATTCTGATGGGTGTAAGGTGATATCTCAGGGTCATTTTGATTTGCATTTCCCTGATGGCTAATGAGGTTGAGCATTTCTTTAAGTGTTTCTCTGCCATTCCATATTCCTCTGTTGAGAATTCTCTGTTTAGCTCTGTTCCCCATTTTTTAATTGGGTTACTTTGTTTGTTGCTTTTCAGCTTCTTTAGTTCTTTGTATATACTGGATATTAGCCCTCTGTCAGATAAAGGGTTAGTGAATATTCTTTCCCAATCTGTAGGCAGTCATTTTGTTTTGATGATGGTGTCCTTTGCTTTACAGAAGATTTTCAGATTCATGAGGACCCATTTATTGATTGTTGCTCTTAGAGCCTGTGCTGTTGGTGTTCTGTTCACAAAGTTGTCTCCTGTGCCAATGAGTTCTAGGCTGTTCCCCACTTTTTCTTCTAACAGATTTAGAGTATCTAGTTTTATGCTGAGGTCTTTGATCCACTTGGACTTTAGTTTTGTGCAGGGTGATAAATATAGATCTATTTTTCTTTTTCTGCATGTGGACATCCCATTGGACCAGCAACATTTGTTGAAGATGCTGTCTGTTTTCCATTGAATGGATTTGGCTTCTTTGTCAAATATCTAGTATTCATAGGTGTGTGGGTTTATTTCTGGGTATTCTATGTGGTTCCATTGATCCTCCTTTCTGTTTTTATGCCAATACCATGCAGTTTTTATTACTATTGCTCTGTAGTGCAACTTAAGATTAGGGATGGAGATGCCACCAGATGATCTGTTGTTGTACAAGATTGTTTTGGAGATTCTGGGTTTTTTGTGTGTCCAGATGAAGCTGAGAATCTTTTTTTCAAGGTCTGTAAAGAACTGAGTTGGTATTTTGATGGCAATTGCATTGAGTCTTGTAGATTGGTTTTGGCAGGATGGCCATTTTCACAATGTTAATCCTACCAATCCATGAGCACAGGAGATCTTTCCATCTTCTAATATCTTATTCAATTTCTTTCTTCAGAGACTTGAAGTTTTTCTCAAACAGGCCTTTCACTTGC
This sequence comes from Meriones unguiculatus, assembly GCF_030254825.1. Taxonomy (NCBI): domain Eukaryota; kingdom Metazoa; phylum Chordata; class Mammalia; order Rodentia; family Muridae; genus Meriones; species Meriones unguiculatus. The sequence goes on along the minus strand of NW_026843711.1, from coordinate 1,759,260 downwards.
TTGGTTAATGTCACCCTAAGGTACTTTATGTTATTAGTGGCTATTGTGAAGGGTGTTGTTTCTCTAATTTCTTTCTCAGCCCTTTTGCCTTTGGTATACAGGAGGGTTTCTGATTTTTTTGAGTTGATTTTGTATTCTGCCAATTTGCTGAAGGTGTTTATCAGCTGGAGGATTTCTCTGGTTGAATTTTTGGGGTCTCTCATGTTTACTATCATATCATCTGCAAAGAGTGACACTTTGACCTCTTCCTTTCTGATTTGTATCCCTTTGATCTCCTTTAGTATTCTTATTGCTCTGGCTAGGACTTCAAGTACTATGTTGAAGAGGTATGGAGAGAGTGGGCAGCCTTGTCTTGACCCTGTTTTCAGTGGGATTGATTTAAGTTTTTCTCCATTGAGTTTGATGTTGGCTATAGGCTTGCTGTATATTGTCTTTACTATGTTTAGATATGTGCCTTGTATCCCTGATCTCTCCGAGACTTTAAACATGAATGGGTGTTGGACTTTGTCAAATGCTTTTTCAGTATCTAAGTAGATGATCATGTGGTTTTTCTCCTTCAGTTTGTTTATGTGGTGGATGACATTGATGGATTTCCATATGTTGAACCACCCTTGCATGCCTGGGATGAAACCTACTTGGTCATATTTGATGATATCTTTGCTGCGTTCTTGGATTCGGTTTGCAAGTATTTTATTGAGTATTTTTGCATCAATGTTCATAAGAGAGACAGGTCTGAAGTTCTCTTTTTTTTGTTGGGTCTTTGTGTGGTTTAGGTATCAGGGTGACTGTTGCTTCATAGAATGAGTTTGGTAATGTACTTTCTATTTTTATTTTGTGGAATAGTTTGTGGAGAATTGCTGTTAGTATTTCTTTGAAGGTCTGGTAGAATTCCTGATACATCAGAGCTTTTTTTTTTTTTTTTTTTGGAAGGGAGACTGTGAATGACTGCTTTAATTTCCTTGGGGGAATATAGGGCTATTCAGTCTTTCTACCTGATCTTGACTTATTGTTGGAAGATGGAATCTATCAAGGAAATTGTCTATTTCATTTAGGTTTTCAAATTTTGTGGCATATAGGCTTTTGTAGTATGACTTAATGATTGTTTGAATTTCCTCAGTGTCTGTAGTTATGTCATTCTTTTCATCTCTGATTTTGTTGATTTGGATAGATTCTCTCTGCTTTTTAGTTAGTTTGGCTAAGGGTTTGTCTATCTTGTTGATTTTCTCAAAGAACCAGGTTTTTGTTTCATTGATTCTTTGAATAGTTTTATTTGTTTCTAATTAATTGATTTCAGCCCTGAGTTTGATTATTTCCAGCCGTCTGCTCATCTTGGGTGTGTCTGCTTCTTTTTTTTTTTCTAGGGTTTTCAGTTGGGCCATTAAGTTGTTTGTATGCGATGTTACGAATTTCTTCTTGCAGGAACTTAGTGCTATAAATTTTCCCCTGAGCACTGTTTTCAATGTGTCTGATAAATTTGATTATGTTGTGCTTCATTTTCATTGAATTCTAGGAAGTCTTTAATTTTTTCTTTATTTCTTCTTTAACCCAGCTGTCATTGAGTAACAAGTTGTTCAGTTTCCATGTGCATGTCAGCTTTTTGTTATTTCTGTTGTTGTTGAGGTCCAGCTTTAGTCCATGGTGGTCAGATAGAATACAACGGATTATTTCAATCTTTTTGTATCTGTTGTGGCTTGTTTTATGTCCAACTATATGGTCTATTTTGGAGAAGGTTCCATGCAGTGCTGAAAAGAAGGTATACTCTTTTGAGTTTGGATGAAAAGACCTGTAGACATCTATTAGGTCCATTTGATTCAGGGTCTCTGTAAGTGTTTTTATTTCCCTATTTGTTTTCTGTCTAGTTGATCTGTCCCATGGTGAGAGTGGAGTGTTGAAGTCTCCCACTATTAGAGTAATAGGATCAATATATGATTTAAGCTTTAAAATTGTTTCATTTATGAATGTAGGTGCTCTTGTATTTGGGGCATAGATATTCAAATTTGTGATGTCCTCTTGGTGGAATTTTCCTTTGATGAGAATATAGTGGCCCTCCTTATCTTTTTTGATTAAGATGGGTTGAAAGTCTATTTTATTAGATATTAGGATGGCTACTCCAGCTTGTTTTCTGGAACCATTTGCTTGAAAAATATTTTTCCAGCCCTTCACTCTGAGGTAGTGTTTATCTTTGTTACATAGGTGTGTTTCTTGGATGCAACAGAATATTGGATCCTGTTTCCCCCAACCATTCCGTTAGTCTGTATCTTTTTATTGGGGAGTTGAGTCCGTTGATGTTGATAGAAACTAGTGACGAACAATTGTTGCTTACTTTAGATGTAGGGTTGGTGGTGTCACTGAGTTTCATTGCTTGTATTCTTTTGTTGTTGTTGTTGTTGTGTAGTTATCTATTTCCTCTGTTTCCTTAGATGTAGTTGTTTTCTTTGGTTTGGAGTTTCCCTTCTAGTAACTTCTGTAGAGCTGGGTTACTATGTAGATATTGTTTAAATTTGGTTCTGTCTTGGAATATTTTGAATTCTCTGTCTAAGTTGATTGAAAGTTTTGCTGGGTATAGTATTCTGGGTTGGAATCTGTGGTCCCTGGACTGTATGATTTCTGTCCAGGCCCTTCTGGCTTTCATAGTTTCTGTTGAGAAATCTGTTGTGATTCTGATAGGTCTATCTTCATATGTTACTTGGTCGTTTTCCCTTGCTGCTTTTAGAATTTTTTCTTTGTTCTGTAGGTTCAGTGTTTTGACTATGATGTGACATGAAGAATTTCTTTTCTGGTCTAGTCTACTTCGTGTTCTGTAGGCCTCTTGTATGTTTATGCCATCTCTTTCTTTAAGTTAGGAAAGTTTTCTTCTATAATTTTCTTGAAAATATTTTCCAGACCTTTGAGCCTGATATCTTCTTTTTCTTATACTCCTATTATTCTTAGGTTTTGTCTTTTCATGGTGTCCTTGATTTTTTGGATGTTTTGTGTTTGGAACTTTTCTGATTTTTTTTTTTTCTTTGAGAGACTTGTCAATTTCCGCAAGTGTATCTTCGGCTTCTGAGATTCTTTCTTCCATCTCTTGTATTCTGTTGGTGATGCTTACCTTTGTAGTTCTTGATCTTTTCTCTAAGTTTTCCAGCTCCTGGTTTTTCTCTATTTGTGTTTTCTTTATTGATCTAATTCTGTTTTCATGTCTTGCACCATTTCCTTCATCTGTTTGACTGTGGAGTCCTGCTTTCAATGACAGCTTCTATTTTTTTGTCTGTTTCCTCTCTATGTATCACTAATTGTGCCTCTACTTCTTTGGGTATAATTGCCTGTATTTCTATGAGAGCTTTGCTTATTCTTCTTTATTTGCCTTCATTTGTGTGGACATTTCTTTGAGAGCTTTGTGCATTTCTTCTTTGTTTGCCTCAATTTTCGTGGTCATTTCTCTGAGAGCACGATTTGTTTCCTCTTGGTTAATCTCGATTTCTTTGGCTATTTCTCTGAGGGCTTTGTTCATTTCATCTTTATGGGCCTCTAATAGCTGGAGAAACATAGTTTTGAGGTCGTTTTTTTGTATATCTAGTGAATTGAAGTGTCCATTTTTTGTGGGGTTGCTTGTGAGGTCATTATGCCCTGATTTTTTGTTAGGAGTGTTCTTACATCTGCCTCTAGCCATCTGGTTATTTATAATCCTTACTCTTTGTTCCTTGAGATTGTAGTTAGGGCTCTGATCATCTCTTTCTGTTTTTTGGACTTTTTTCAGGAAGATGAGAGAGGTTCACTGGTTTGGGAGTGTGCACTGTGGTTTCAGTTTTGCCTAAGTAAGGCAAGGTTATGGCAGTGTTTGGGAGAGTGCTCTACCGTTTATCAGACACAGTGTTCTCTCAGCGCTGCCATCTTGCCACCCCCCCCAGCTCAGTTTTCTTTAAGGGACATGGCAGTGAAACTTTGATCATTTTCCAAAGAGTATATGAACAATACATACTTCAACTGACGAATTTTAAAGAAAAACAATATTCTGACATTTTAAAAATGTTATTAATTACACTTTATTTACTTTATTTATCCCCCCAATAAAGCTCTCCCTTCTCCCCTCCTAATCCCACCTTTAACCCCCCTCCATAACATATAATCTGCCATGAAACCTATCTTAGAATTGGCCAATACAGCCTGTGATATATTTACTAGCATCAGGAGATGTTTTTGATTCTTTGACTCTGTGCTAAAGTGGGGACTGACATTTGCATGCCTGGCAGGTAGAACTTTTCGCCTGTGCCTACCTTCTTTATATGTTACAGATCCTTCTTTAACAACTTCAAAGAATTCAAGTAAAATTGCATTAATTTAACTTAATTATCTCTAATGACCCCATTTGATATGGAAGTAAATCAATGACGTATAAGAGTAAAATTGTGGTTTTTCCATCTTAAGACAGAGGCTCATAAAAATCATATCTGAGAGCTTGATGATGAGTAAAGAAAAATGCACATTTTGCCAACATAAGACAGGCTCTCCATAAAACAAAGAAGGGGGAACTGAAGGAGTCTGGTAATTGAAATTCTGCCTCATAGACATGGCAGATGCGGGTCTTATCTAAATTCCATGTGTCAGAGACAGTCCTTGATGGTCTCTGCAAACTGTGTTCTGAGCCTAAGAAGTAGATAGCAAGATCCCTGCAACCTCGGAAACCAGAGAGCAAAATTTGTGTAGCCTTGAGTGACTTCCTGGATGCCTTGCCAGGTGGAACAAATGTGTTGCTACTGTATTTTTTTTTTTTTTTGCATTTACCCTTTGCTTTATAAGTGTTGTTTGTTCCTCCAATAAACTGACTTGATCAGGAATCTGTGTTGTCTCCATTTTTCATGGCTCTGTCCCCCCAATTATACTCTATCTTTCAGGTGGCCACTGTTAGAATAGCTCAAAGGACTGTCAGGTTACCTACTCTTTTCCATGCTTTTAAACAATGAATAACACACCCTGCAGCCTATTATATTAATAAGAATGTGAAGGTAAATTTAGTCAGTACGAGACCTCTACTCTTGCCTGATGCGTCTAAAACAAAAAGGGGGAACTGTAGAGAGCTGCGGAATGCTATGCCTTAAAGATGGAGCTGGTTTCCGCCTTCCACCTTCCCGATGGTGAGTGCTCTCTGTCACGAACAACTCCACATTTGGCTAAGGCCGAGGATCTGGCTTGCTTCCATGTATGTGGACCTATCTGCATTGCCCACGTGGCACGCTGAGGTTGGCTACCCATAGGCTATTTAAGCTGTGGGCTGGCTTTCCCCGGGGTCCGATGATTGTTCAATGTTCCTGAATAAACAGCATTGAAAAAAAAAAAATTAGTCAGTACGTCAGTAACTGCTCAGTTCAAAGTCAAAACCTAGGAAATTTCAGGTCCAAGACCACAGTAGGAGACCATCTTGTCAGAGATACTGGACACTGAGGAAAGTTTGTTTACTCATCTACAAGGAAACCCCAAGATTCTCTCAGGTACTAATTGACTGAGAGGGAGAATGATGCTATGCAAAATGTGAAATCAAGTAAGAGTTTCAGGAGCCAGTTAGTAAAAGGGCCAAGTGGACAGCCTGCTTGAGAGAAAGGCTGTGCACCCATACATACCTCAATCTGGGAAGCTGAAAGCCCACAACTGAGAGATGTCAGTTCCTATGTCCAAGAATCTTAGTTCAGGAAAAATGTCACATATTTCTTTCAAGTGGTCACTAATAAAGTCATGTGTCCATGACATGTGGGTTTTCCATTATCACAGATTCCATTATTATTTCTTAAAGGCACATGAATGTCCTCAGTCAGTGAATTACTTACTGGGAAAACACTCCCTGGCCAAGGTAACTCTTTGAAAAAGTGTTTAACTGGGACCTTGCTTATATTTATACAGAGTACATCCATGATGTTGCATCATCAAGCAGTAATCTTGTTGTTATCCTTCAGCTGAACTGAGGGATTTTCATACTGAACCATAAGCAGCAGGCAGAGAGAGGGAGACAGAGACAGAGACAGTAAGTGCTAGACTGACAGATTCAGAAATATAGAGAGAGCAAGAACAGAAAACAAGTTATAAAGTGAGAGACTGAGAGGCACAGACTCCATTTTGTATGGTCACTTTCATTGGCATATCAACCTCAAAGCACACCCTCCCATAACATAAATCCAATAGTAATTATATTATCTAACAAGGCCATATTGCCTATCTCTTCCCAGACATTTCCTTTCTGGGGACTGCATATGCAAATAGATGAGGGTCAAAGGGACATTGCAATTCAAAACACCAGGAAGTGGAAGAAGATTGTGAGACTTCTAGGCTAAAATAACATAGTTATCATGATAGTTTGTTTTTCAATACAATGATTAAAGTCCCAGAAACTTCCAAGTTCTAAAGAACAGGACTCTTAATCTCCTTTGGGAAAAATGAGGAATATTTTCATAATGGAGTATTATTCAGCTAAGAAAATGACATCATGATATTTTCAGGCAAAAGGGTAGAACCAGGAAAAATCATCCTGGGTGAAGTCATTAAAATGCAGACAGACAAATATTTGATATACTCAGTTATTAAGGAGTGTCCTAATAATGAAGGATACAGTTCCAATAGGCCATCTATTGTGACCAATCCAGTTTTCCACTAGAGAGATTGGGTGTCAGTTAATTGAGTCCTGGGGCCAGGGCATCTTAGGAAATTTTCAAGTGACCCAGGCTGTTGTTAGTAAAATATGTTGCTCTTTGCCCTCAACTAATCAATCAGTGCAGTGTACTTGTATCCTTAGAGATGCTTCCTTCTGCATCAAATGGGATTACAAACAGAGACCTACAGTCTGATATTATACAGAGAGAGGCCTTAAAACACCCAGGTCTAAATGGAATTTCCTTATGAAATTCTCCCTCCCCTCAGACCTCTGGGAAGCCTGCAGGAGAGTAGGCAGTAAGACTGTCATAAGTAGAGGAAATTGAGGACACAAAAAGAACAATGCCTGAAAATCAGGCCTCAGAGGAAGATGATGCTGCCAACCTTGATGAGAACTGGTAAGCTAGATTCCGATAGAAGGGGAAGGAAGACCTCTCTCAGGCAAATTTTAGAAATGGTAGATGGTAGGAGAAGGATCGTGGGTGGGAATGGAAAGAGAATAGGAGGGGACAGCAGAGGAAATACAATGTGAACAAATCGTAATAAATAAATACAGAAGAAAAATTGATTGAGGTGATGAAAGATAGAGCTCTTCAGGACTGATGGCTTTTTATCACGGGTGATACAAGGTTGGAGCAAGGATGAACTCATTTTTCTCTAAGAGACTTGGTACTGAGACTCTGATTTTGTGCCATGGATTAGATGAACACCACATAATTCAATTGATTTGTTTAAAGAAAAAAAAATAGACTGGCACATGTGTAGGAATTAGAACCTGGGAGCAATTGAAAAGGAATGTAATGTATATTATATCAAATTCCCACATAAGAAATATAAATGATATTTTGACAACTTTTTCAATGAGTTTTACATGGAGAAATGATTCCGCTAAAGGAGGGCAGAATTTGACTTTGTAAGGCATACTTACCAGGATCTCCTTCTGGAATTTGTAGGACTTGTTTCCAGTAGCAGCTGGTCAAGTTTTGGTATTTGGGTATTCTGGTTACTCCAAGGTGACAATGTCAGTTTTCTGTGTTCCTCATGTCTCTCTCTCTTTCTCTCTCCCTCTGTGTGTGTGTATATGTTTATCTATAGACTTGGATATTTTTAGACATGAGACTATTTGAATCAACAACTTTGAGTTTGGTCCTGGATCCTCAGAGTTAAATTCTTTAAAACATTTTAAAAGTTATCAGGTCTTTTAAAATAGCAACATTTGGACAGTTTAACAAAGAACTCAATACAGTTTCTCAACCATTTGGGAGAAATAATAAACCCTGGTATTATTTTATTAAGTTTACAAAGTAAAACCAAGCCATGCTGTTCAATCCATTTAAACAAAAACTGAAGTTATTACAACATATTCATGTAAAAAATAAAAAAAAATGTTGTGCTTCATTTTAAAAGGCTTGCGAATCATTAATGCAAAATGTTTGCTTATGCTCTTTTACAGGAAACAAAAAGGACTACAGTTCATGTGAGCCCAGGGTTATGAAGGGTTATATTCAGATCATTGTTAACCATTATATAAAATATATACCAGGCTGCCAGTATCTCAATAAATGATTTAATGCTGTTTCTTTCTGGCCTATAGGTTTTGTATGGCCAGAATAGTCTATTTTTGCTGAGGGCTATAGGCTAAGTTTAGTTCTCTATTTAATGTTAAATAAAACTTTTGTCCTTTAATTTTTTGCTGTTAAATTTTAATACAACATGATAGGATTAATAAGATTTGCTAGCCCCTTTATAAATTAGGTTTAATTAAAAGTTTTGCTTTGATTTTATTTTAAAAAGAGCAGATTTAAAGTTATGCTAAAGATTATAGTTGAGTATAAGATTGAGTTTACCTAGCCTCTTTGTTTAGGATTTTTTTTAAGGTTAAATCTAAAATTGGTAAAATCGTAAAGTTTTGCCCATATAGATCAACCTAAAATTTGGTTGTAAAGCAAACATTTGAAAAATATGCCAAACTGAGAATATAACATTGTGTTTTATAGGATGAAGTATAGAGCAGTTGATAAAGGAAGAGAAAGAGTAACTCAAATATGCTGGCACTCAGACTTGTCAGAGATCTAATAAATATGGCATTTTAACATATGTAAGCTTATTATGACAGAGTCCAACCTGTCATAAAAACAAAATTAATTTAGTTTTTACAGGTGCAACCTATAGTTTTTTTTAATTTAAAATAAAAATAGCCCAATTTTCAACACTTTAAAGGTATTTACTGATGGTTCATATTGTGGTGTTGCTGTCTATGCTTATAAAAGTAAAACAATATCTTTACAAGTGTCTAACACATATGCACAAATAGCAGAGTTATCTGCAGTAATGGCTGTGTTACAAAGTTTTATTAAGTAGTCTTTGGACATTTTTACACATAGTGCATATGTAGCTCAGTCTTTTTTTCTAGGTAGTCAAATTCAGACATCTCTCCTGCTGAAATTTTATGTTTACAAATTCAAAATTTGATTAAAATAAACTTTCCTTTTTTATAGGACATTTGAGGGTTCATTCTAAGTTGCCAGGACCCCTGTCTAAAGGAAATGCATTGGCAGATAAAGTCACCAAAGTTTATTGTTCACAGTTAAAAAGAGCCCAGGATGTCCATAATATGCATCATCTTAATGGTGAAACCTTGAGACTCAAATATGGATTGAGAAAGGAAAGGCCCATAGTATAGTCAAGGCTTGCAGTATTTGTCCTCAATTTCAGCCTCTTCCTCATTTGGGAGTCAATGCTAAAGGACTGGTTCCAAATCAGATTTGGCAAATGGGTATTACTCACATTCTGGAATTTAAACAATTAAAATATGTACATGATTGCATAGATACCTATTCTGGATTTATTTTTGCCACTCCTCAACCAGGAAAACTTATAAGAAAGTTATTGCTCATTTTTTACAGTTTTTTAATGTTCTAGGAGCTCCTAAGCAATTTAAAACTGACAATGGAACAGGATATACTAGCAAATCTTTTAAAAGATTTTGGCAATGGTTTCAAGTTTCTCATATAACTAAAATACCTTACAGTCCTCAAGGACAAGACATGGTAGAGCATGCCCACTAAAGAATTAAGATTTATTTGCAAAAAAATAAAAAACAAAGAAAGGGGATTTACTCCCCTGGACACCTAAGAATCATCTTAATCATTTTCTTTTCATTCTGAATTTTTAAAATTTGGATAAGCTTGGTAAATCTGCAGCAGATAGATTTTGGCATACAGAAACTAAGAAAACTTTTCCTAAACTAAAATGGAGGGATCCTTTAACAAATCAATAGCATGGACCCAACCCTGTACTCATATGGGGAAGAGGATCTGTGCTTTTCCATGGGAAAAATGGTGCAGTTCGATGGCTACAAGGGTGTCTGGTGAGACAAGTGATTGAGGAGTTTTCTCCTGACAATGATAATGATGTCAATGAAGACCCCTGAAGTCAAGGTGACTGTTTATTGGGCATATTTCCTAATCTACCTCTAAGACATCCAGTTTCTTGGAATAGTCCAGAAGTCCTTGTCAACAACACATTTGCTGAGTTTTCCTGCTTTTGAAGGAACACAAGTAAAACAGATTCTTAAGTTACAGGAATAGGAAGAGGTTATCATCTTTGCTTTACAAGAGAGACTATTCATCAGGACTACTTACCAATCCCCCTGTCCAGGTCATAGTTCTGAATGTCTACTACTCTAAAGTTGGGGTGGCAGCTCAAGCCTCCCTTTGCAACAAGGCAAAGTGGAACATGGGAGGGATATTATTGTCCCTTCCTATGGGAATTAAGAATGATAGTCTTACATCTCCACACTGTGAGAAAGGAGATCAAAAAACTTGTCCTCGACTGATGGTTCTTTGGACAAAATGCATTGGAGAAATGCCCACCATCTACTCCTGGGACAATGACCCTGCATTTACAGTTGTTGGCTGGACTTGTCCATCCTTAAGGGTATTAAGAACTTGACTCCTGTTAAAGGCAGTCAAAATTCCTTTGTTTTAGAAAAATCTTTTGGTGCTGCACTTTGGAGGACTTCAAATAAAAAAGTGGCAAATCTATGTATGGAAATTGGGGGCTGCATTGGGACACATAGGCATTCTCTCTGGAAATGCAAGGAGATTTGCTAAAGTAATCACATATAATTCTGTTTTGGCATGTGTTAATCCTCCTTATTTACTGCTAATTGGAAACATTGTAGTAAGACGTTTTAAGAACAATGATACTATTTCAATTTGTATATTACAATCTTACTAATTATGTTAGTACTGATAATAATGCTCTTTCAGTATTAATTGTTAAACAACCTGCTTTTGTTATGATTCCTGATGGGTTTCTGATTCTTGGTATGGTGTAAGAGAATTTGATTGGACTCAGGTTCAGAATCAACTTGCTGGTATTTGGATTAGCAAAACCTTCTCATTGGACATGTTAACGATGAGAAATAAGATCCATGACATAGAATCTGCCAAGAAACCTAGGTTATAACTTGCCAATACAGTCTGGGCTATATTTACTAGCCTCGGGAGGTGTTTTTGATCCTTTGACTCTGTGCTTTAATGGGGACTGACAATTGTGAACATGGCAGGTATGGGTTTGTTGGCCTGTGCCTGCCTTCCTGGTGTGTCAGTTTCTTCTTCAACAACTTCAACACATGCAAGTGTAGTTACATGAATTTATATTTAATATCACTAACAATCCCCTTTAATATGGATGTAAGACAATGATTCAGTGATGTGGAAGAGCCAAATTGTGGTTTTTCCAACATAAGAATTCTACACCTTGATGACGAGTAAGGAAAAATGCCCATTTTGCCAACCTAAGACAGGCTATCCATAACATAAAGAAGGGTGAACTGAAGGCATCTGGTTATTGGAATTCTGCACTCAGGCCATGGCAGATGTGGTTTTATGTAAGTTCCATGTCTCAGAGACTGTCCTTGGCAGTGTCTGCAAATAGGGTGTTCTGAGCCTGAGAAGTAGATAGCAAGCTCCCTGCAACCTTGGGAGCCAGCGAGCAAAATTTGTGCAACCTTGAGTGAATTCCTGGATGCCTTGCCAGGTGGTACAGATATGTTGTTACTATGAAAAAAAATTTTTTGCTTGATCTCTTTGCTTTATGTTTTATTGGAAAGTTCTGCAAACTGATACTTGATCAGAAATCTTTCTTATCTCCATTCTGAGTCTTTGTCCCCACATTTCCACTTCCTCTTTCAGGTGGACTCTGTTTGACTAGTCTGCCGGACTGTTCAGGTTATATTCTCTTTTCCCTTCTCTTAGTGACTCAATTTCTCAGGGAAACCTAGATGCTGCCAGCCTATTTTATCAATAAGAATATGAAGGTACTTTTAGTCAGTATGCCAATAACTGCTCAGTTCAAAGTCACAACCTAAGAAATTTCAGATCCAAGAACACAGTAAGAGACCACTTTGTCATTTGGTACATTACCTTTAATACTACTTCACTTTGAAGCTTTCCAACGTAGGAAGCTGTCCAATTAAATATACATTAAAGTTTCATTCCCTACCTGACATTGTCACAGGGTTAAACAGGAGTAAAGGTGTGATATCTGGATAAAGGTACGAGAAAAAGGCTTGTTGGGTTTCATAAGAAAAAGTCACTTGTGCCAAGGATCAGAGATAATGGACACTGAGGAAAGTTCATTTATTCATGTCCTTTGAAACTCAAGATTCTCTCAGGTGCTGACTGGATAAGAGGGAAAATGATGTCATGCATAAGGTAAAATCAGTAAGAGTTTCAGTAGCCAGTTATTAAAAGGGCTAAGTGGATAGATACCCTGCTTGATAGACAGGCTAAGCAGCTCTACCTGTTTCAATCTGCGCTGCTTAAAGCACACAGCCCAGAGATGACAGTTCCCGTGTCCAAGACTCTTAGTTCAGGAAAAGTGTCACATATTTCTTTCAAGTGGTCATTAGGACATGTGACTTTCACATAATCACAAATACCATTACTATTTGTTAAGTGCACAGATATCTCTTCAGTCAGTGAATTACTTACTGTGGAAATGCTCCCTGACCAAAGCAACTCTTTGAACAAAAAGCATTTAATTGGGACATTATATTTTTACAGAGACCATCCATGATGTCATGTCAGCAAGCAGACAACACGTTTTAATCTTTCAGCTGAACTGAGAGCACTTCAAACTAAACTACATGTGGCAGGTTGAAAGAGAGAGACTGAGAGAGACAGAGAGCTAAGAGCTAAGTACAGATTCAGAAATGAGAGACAGAGACCAACAGAAATAAATATATAAAGGGACATCAAACAAGAGACAGAGACTCCAGTGTGCCTGATCACTTTCATTGGCATATCAACTTTAAAGCACATCCTTATATAAAATAATTCCATTAGGAATTATATAACAAGTTATCCTAACACATACCAGACTCACTGGGGACTCAACATATAAATAGATGAGCTTCAAGTGGACATTTCATTCAAATCACCAGGAAGTGGAAGAAGATTGACTGACTTCTAGACTAAAAGAACATAGGTATGCTGATAGTTTGTCATTCAATACAATGATTAAAGTCCCAGCAACTTCAAAGTTCTAAAGAAGAGGACTGACATTCTCCTTTGGGGAAAATGTGGAATATTTCCATAACAGACTATTCTTCAGCTAAGAAAATTACATCATTTTTTTTATTCAGGTAAATGGATGAACCATATAAATATAATCCTGTGTGAAGCAACTAAAGTAGTTAAAACAGAAAGACAATATGGTATGTATGAACTTATTAGGGGTATAAAGTTTCAGTAAGCTATCTATTATGACCAAACCAGTCTTCCACTAGGGGGATTGAGTGGCAGTTAATATATTTTTTGAGCCAGAGCATCCTAGGGAAATTTTCACGCACCCAGGCTGTTGTTATTATGGTATGTTACTCTCTGCCCTCAAGTGATAGATCAGTGCCATGTTCTTGCATCCAGAGAGGTTTACTTCTGCATCAAATGGGATTGCATACATAGACCCAAAGTCTGATATTATGCAGAGAGAGACCTTGAAACACCCATCTGTAAATGGGATTTCCCTATGAAATTCTTCCTCTCCTCAGAGTTCTGGGCAGCCTGCAGGAGAGGACACAAGAAGAGTGTCATAAGAAGAGGTAATTGAGAACACAAGGAGAAAAATTTCCTGAGAATCGGGCCACAGAGGAATATAATGCAGCGAGCCTTGGTGATACCTTACAAGCCAGAATCAGATAGAAGGGGGAGGAGGACCTCTATTATCAGAGAAATAGAAAAAGGGCATATTGGTAGAAGGAGGAGTTGGGGGGAAATGGAGGGAGAGGAGTGTGACTGCAGCAGAAGCGATACAAAGGGAACACATCGTAATAAATAAATATAAGAAATAAATTATATAATATAATAAATAAATATATAAGAAAAAACTGTGATTAAGGAAATGAAGTATAGAGCTCTTCAGGGTTGTTGTTTTCTTCTTAGGGGTGGTACCAGGGTGTGGAAACTGTGAACTCAGTTTTCTTTAAGGGCCTTGGCACTGAGAATCTGATCAAATTCCAATGAGTAAATGAACCACACATACTTCAATTGAAATATTTTACAGTAAAACAAATTTTTAGTCTGACACATAGGCAGGAATTTGAACCTTGGAGCAATGGAAAAGGAGTGTAATGTATGTTATATGATATTTCCACATAATCAATTAAACTACTATGTTGACAACTTTTACAATGACTTTTAACATGGAGAAAAGATTCTGCTAAAGTAGGGCAGAGTATGACATTATAAGGCATGCTTTTCAGGAACTTATTATGTTTCAGAGAATCCTAGCCATGAAATGGTGGTTACCCAGGTACTTCAGACCCCATGAGCTCTGGTGGCATCTATGAACAAGCAGTCCTGGGACTAAAACTATGTTTAGAGTGTTTGTCTGGAGATCCTCACTGCTCCTATTGTGACCTATGTATATAACATGGTCACATTACTCTGTCCTGATGGACCAGTTTTTACTCTAAACCCCAGGACCAGGACGATTTCTCACTGACCATGGAGAAGGATACAGTTGCCATTCCAGCCATGTCAGCCAAGGCATCCCTGCTTGTAAAGGGTTGGCAACAGTAGTTTCCTACAGCACCAGCTGTCAAACAGTATACTGTCTCTCTTTTCTAATTTTACATACACTGATTTTTTTCTCTATTTTAGCCAAACTAATCACAGGACTTTTCTGTTTCCTTCTCTAGACCCTGCCAAATATTATATCAATAAGAATGTAAAGTACATGAGTTACTGCTCAGTTAAAAAACACAACCTAGGAAATTTCAAATCCAATACCACAGTAGGAGACTACTTTGTCATTCAACACATTCTCCTAAATCCCACATCTTTAAGACACTTCCCTACTTAGGAAGTTGTCAAATTAAATAAACTTTAAAGTTACATTTCTTACCTGACATTGTCACGGAGGTAAACAGGAATAAAGGTGTGAGATCTGGATGAAGGGCTGAGATGCAGGCTTGCATGTTTTCACAATAAAAAGTCACATGAGCACAGAATTAGAGATACTGGACTCTGCGCAAAGTTTCTTTACTCATCTCCATAGAAATTTCAAAATTCTCTAAGTTGCTGATTGGCTGAGAGAGAGAATGATGTCATGAAATGGGTGAAAGCCAGTAAGAATTTCAGGAGGCAGTTGTTATAAGCGCCAAGTAGACAGCCTGCTTGAGAGAAAGTCTTAGAAGCTCTACTTGCCTTAATCTGGGCAGCTTAAAGCACAAAACACAGAGATGACATTTCCTGTGTCCAAGACTCTTAGTTCAGGAAAAATGTCACATATTGGTTTCCAGTGCTCATTAGTAAAGTCATGTATCCTTGACATGTGAATTTCACATTATCACAGATTCCATTATTAATTGTTAAGTGCATAGATATGTCCTCAGTCAGTGAATTACTTACTTGGAAAATGCTCCTTGATAAAGGCAACTCTGAATAAAAAGCACTTAATTTGGGATTTTCTTATATTTTTACAGAGACCATCCATGATGTCATGTCAGCAAGCAGTCATCTTGTTGTAGTCCTCCAACAGATCTGAGAGTTGTTCATACTGAACCACAAGTGGCAGGCTGAAGGGGAAAGAGATAGAGAGACAGATTCAGATAGAGAGACTGAGACCAACAGAAACAAAGAAATAAAGTGACAGAGACTGAAAGACAGAGGCTCCATTCTGTCTGGTCAATTTCATTTGCATATCACTGTCAAAGCACACTCTCCTAAAATATAACTCCAAAATGAATTACATTATCTAACAAGGCCATACGTCCTAACACTTTGCTGACATTTCCTCACTGGACGCTCAACATGTAAAATATTAAGCTACAAGGAAACATTGAACTTCAAATCACAAGGAGGTGAAAGAAGATGGAAGGTACTTCTAGGCTAAAAGAACATAGTTATCCTGATAGTTTATCATTCAATACAATGATTAAAGTCCCAGAAAATTCCAAGGACTAAAGAACAGGACTGACAATCTTCTTAGGAGAAAATGTGGAATATTTCTATAACAGAATATTACTCAGGTAAGAAAATGACATCATGATATTTTCAGGCAAATGGATGGAACTAGGAAAAACCATTCTTGTTGAAGTAAATAAAATGCAGTAATACAAATCCGTATGTATTCATTTATTAGGAGGTCTCCTAATAGTGAGGTACAAAGTTCGAATGGGCCCTCTATTGTGAACAAACCAGTATTCCACTAGGGGTATTGGGTGGCAGTTAATTGAATTCAGGGCCAGGGCATCCCATAGAAATTTTCAAAAAACTGAGGCTGTTGTATTTAAAATATGTTGCTCTCTGCCCTCAACTGATAGTCAATGCAAATGTTCTTGCTTCCACAGAGATGCTTCCTTCAGCATCAAAAGTGCTTGCATAAGAGACTCACAATTTGATATTGTGCAGAGAGATCTTAAAACACCCAGATCTAAATGAGGTTTACCGATGAAATTCTCCCTTCTGTCATATCTCTGGGAGCTTGCAGGAGAGAAGACAGTAAGAGTGTCATAAGTAGAGGGAATTTAGGACACAAGGAGAACAACACCCTGATAATCAGACCCTAGAGGAAGATGCTGCAGCCAGCCTCGATGATACCTGGCAGACAGAAGGGAAGGAGGACCTCCCCTATCATGTAACTAGAGAAATGGTCTAAGGGGAGGAGAAGGACTGTGGATGGGACTGGTA
Organism: Meriones unguiculatus; assembly: GCF_030254825.1. Classification (NCBI taxonomy): domain Eukaryota; kingdom Metazoa; phylum Chordata; class Mammalia; order Rodentia; family Muridae; genus Meriones; species Meriones unguiculatus. The sequence goes on along the minus strand of NW_026843711.1, from coordinate 1,742,440 downwards.
GCAGAGGAGGGAAGGGGCAGCAGAGGGGAAACAAAGTGAACAAATCATAATAAACAAATACATAAAAAAATCAGTGATCAAGGTGATAATGTATAGAGCTCATCAGGACTGATAGCTTCTTCGTGGGGGTGGTAGCAGGGTATGGCAAGGATGAAATCAGTTTTCCTTAAGGCACTTGGTACTGAGAATCTGAACATGTTTCAATGAGTATATGAAAAACGCATTCTTCAATTGATGCGTTTTAAAATTGATAAAATTTTACTGTGACAAATGGGCAGAATTTCAACCTGGGAACAATGGAAAAGGAGTGTAATATATGTTATATGAAATTCTCACAAAATCAATAAAAAATTATGTTGACAACTAATGCAATGACTTTTTAACAGGGAGCAAAAATTCTACTAAAGGAGGGCAGAGTTTGACTTTGTAAGGCATGCTTTCAGGACCTCATTATGTAGCAGAGATTCTTAGCCATGAACTAGTGGTTACCCAAATACCTCAGATCCCATTAGCTCAGGTGGCACCTAAAACAAGCAGTCCTGGCACTAATAGTAAGTTTTGAGCATTTGTCTGGAGGACATATGCAGGAATACACAGCTGCTCTTTTGTCCTAGGCATATAACACAAACCCATTTCTCTGTCCTAAATTCCCAGTTTTGACTGTAAACCCCAAGACCAGGAGGGTTTCTCTCTGACCCCAGAGTAGGACACAGCTGTAGATTCAGCCTGGTCAGCCAAAGCAACCCTGCTCATAGAGGGTTGCCGACACTTGTGTGGAAAAGTACCAGCTGTCAAAGATTATTGCCTCTCAGTTCTTTCATATACACCAATCTTTCTCTGTTTCAACCAAAACAGTCCCAGGAATTGTATATGGTTTCTTTCACATTTACAGCTCTTAAAGACTCAATAATCCAGGGAACTCTAGACCTTGCCAGCCTATTTTATCAATAAGATTGTGAAGGTACATTTATTGAGTACAGGAGTAACTGGTTAGTTCAAAGTCAAAACATAGGAAATTTTAGATCCAAGACCACAGTAGAAGACCACCTTGTCATTTAGCACATTCACCTTAATCCCTCATCACTTTGAAGCTTCCCTACCTAGGAAGGTGTCCAGTTAAACAAACATTAAAGTTTTATTTCCTACCAGATATTGTCACAAAGGTAAACAGGAGTAAAGGTGTAGGACCTGGATAAAGGGATGAGATAAAGACTTGTTGGGTTTCACAAGAAAATAACTTGTGCCTAGGATCAGGGATACTGGACACTGAGAAATGTTTGTGTATTCATCTCCATGGAAATCTCAATATTCTCACAGGCCCTGATTGGCTGAGAGACAGAATGATGTCATTAAACAGGTTAAAGCCAGTAAGAGTACCAGGAGTCAGTTATTAAAAGAGCCAAATGGACAGCCTGCCTGAGATAAAGGCTGAGCATCCCCAAATGCTTAAATCTGGGCAGCTGAAAGCACACAACCCAGAGATAACAAGACTATTATTTCAGCAAGTATCACATATTTCAACTGGTCATTAATAAAGTCATGTATCTTTGACAGGTGACTTTCACATCATCACAAATTCCACTATTATTTGCTAAATGCACAGATATGTTCTCAAATTTATCATGCCATCACACTGGTGTCATGACTTCTCGGTGCTATTATAACATAACAGTGGTATTTTGACATAACTGTTATTATGATATCAGAATGCTATTACGAAATGATTGTTGTATGGCATCTCAATGGAATTTTGACATCACAATGGCTTTATGATTTCAAAATGCTAGTATGCTCTCACATTGGTATGTTAACATCACAATGATAATATGATATCACAATGAAATTATGACATCACAGGACTATTATTACATTATATTGTAAGATATCACAATGAAATTATAACATAACAATGCATTTATAACATCACAATGCTATTCTGAGAGCACAGTGGTATGACATTCCAATAGAATTATGACATCACAACAGTATTATGAGATCATAATTATATTATGACATCACAACAAGTCTGAGATCTCAGTGCTATCTGACATCATAATAGGATATCACAATGATGTTATGACTACACAATTGTATAAGGACATCACAATGTTATTATGACCTAACAATGGTGAAATCACAATGGCAACATCCCAATTCTATTATTACATTACAGTGATATAATAACATCACAGTTCAATTATAACATCACAATGGTATTTTGAATGACTGTGGTATGTAATCACAATAGAATTTTGACATCACAATGGCATTATGATCTCAAAAGGCAATTATGACATCACAGTGGTATTATGACATTACAATGGCATTATGACAGTAAAATGTTATTTTGATATCACAATGGTATCTTGACATCACAATTATCTCACAATGCTTTTATGAAATCTCATTGACACAATCACAACACAATACTATAATGATATTACAATGGTACGACATTTCAAGGCAATTATGACAACACAATATGACAGCACAAAGTTTTTATGACATTTCAATATTATTATGACATCAAAATTCTATTATGACATCACAACTTTATTATGGCATCTCATATTATGTCATCAAAATGGTATGATATCTCAGTACTATTATGATATCACAAAGGTATTATGACATCACATCACTACGTAACAACAGAATGCTATTATGATATCAAAATGGCATTATGACATAAAAATTGTATGACATCATATTTTTATGATGATATCACACTTTCATTATGACATCAAAATGCTATTGTGATATCACATTGATATAATTTCATAACAATTGTTTCATGACATCTCAGTGCTTTTATGACATCACAATGGTATAATATAATAACGGTGTCATATCCCAATGGTATTATGACATCACAATATTATGACATTAAAATGCTATTATAGTGTCACAATGGTATTATGACATCACAGTTCTCTTATGACATATAATGGAATTACTACATTGGTATTACGTCATCACAATGCTATTATAACATTATGACAACACAATAACATTTTGACATCAAAATGCAATTATTTCTCCATCTATGTTCATTGAAAGCTTTGCAGGGTTGGCATCTTTGTGCTTTTAGAGTCTGCATGACACATTCCTAGGCCCTTTTGGCTTTCATAGTTTCTATTGAGAATTCTGGTAAGATTCTGGTAGGTCTACCTTCGTATGTTACTTAGCCTTTTCCCTTGTTGCTTTTAATATCTTTTCTTTGTTCTTTAGATTTAGTGTTTTCACTATGTGATGTGATGTAATTCTTTTCTGGTCTAGTATATTGGGTTTTCTTTGGGCCTCTTGTATATTTATGGATATCTCTTTAAGATGGGAAAGCTTTCTTCTATGATTTTCTTGAAGATATTTTCTGGACCTTGGAGCCTGAAGTATTCTTTTTTATAGATTTCTATTATTCTTAGATTTCATATTCTCATGGAGTCCTTGATTTCTTGGATATTTTGTTTTTGGGACTTTTCTGATTTTACTTTTCCTTTGAGAGAAGTATGAATTTCTGTGAGAATATCTTCAGCCCTAGAGATTCTCTCTTCCATTTTGTGTATTCTGTTGGTGATGCTTACCTTTGTGGTTCCTGATCTTTTCTCTAAGTTCTCCAGATACAGAGTTAATAAAGTGTAACTAATAATAAAAAGGAAAAAATGCTATTATGATATTACCATGATATAAAAACTCAATGCTATTATGATATCACAGTAGTATTATGACATCACACTACTATTATGATTTCACAATGGTGTTATGACTTCACAATTCTATTTTGAAATCACAATTGTATGACATCACAATGTTATTAGGACAACATAATGCTGTTATGAAACCATAATGGTATTATGACATCACAATTGTATGACATATCAATGCTATTATGACAACACAATGATATGACCTCACAATGGTATTAAGATATCACAATGCTAATATGACATCACAATATATTATGACATCACAACAACAATACATCCCAATTTTATGATTTCACAATGGAATTATGACATCACAATTTTATTATGACATCTCAATGTTTTGTAATCTCAATGATGTTATAACATCTGAGTGCTATTATGATTTCACAAAGCTAATATGACATCATATGGTATGATATAACAATGAAATTACAACATCACAATAATAATATAACATAATAATGCAATTATGACATCACAATGATATCCTGACATCATATGTATATTATCATATCACAATGGTACTATGACATCACATGCTGTTTTGACATCACAATGGTATTATAACATCAAAGTAGTATTATGACATCAAAATGCTATAATTATATCAAAATAATATGTCACCTCAATGCTATTATGACACTACAATGTTTTTACATTTCAATGGTTTTATGACTTCAGAATGATAAGACATCACAGGTGCTATTATGATATCATAAAGCTATTATGGAATTCACAATTATATGATATCATTATGAAATTATGACTTCACAATGGTATTCTGACTTAAGAATGCTATTATGACATTACAAAGGTATTATGAGATTACAATGCTATGATGACATCACAAAGGTATTATGACTTCACAATTTTATTATGACATCAAAATGGTATTTTTCACATCACACTGATATTATGACATCACAATACTATTATGAATTCATAACAGTATGACCGGTATGACTTCACAATGGTATTAGGACATCACAATGATTTGATGACATTACAAAGCTGTTATGACCTCATAATTTTATTATGGTATCCCAATGCGGTTATGACATGACAATGATATGACCTCACAATGCTATTATCACATCAGAATGCTATTATGAAATCATAATGGTGTTATGACATCACAATGTTATGACATCACAATGATATTTTGCTATCACAACAATGTTATTACTTTACAATGCTATTATAACATTAAAATGCTATTATGACATTGCAATTGCATCATGAGATAAAAAAATCATCATGACATCCCAATGCTATTATGACATCCAATGCTATTACATGATTATAATATGATATCACATTGGAATTTGCACATAACAATGTAATTATGACATCATAATACTGTTATGACATCACAGTGGTATTATGACCGTAAAAAGATATTATGACATCTCAATGGTATGAGACATGTCAATGCTATTATGATATCATAAGCTATTATGACATAATAATTTTACTATGACATCACAATGCTATTATGATACCACATTGTATTAATGACATCACAATGGTAATATAACATCACTATGCTATTAAGGAATTATAATGATGTTATAGCATCATAGTGCTATTATGACATCTCAATTTTATTACAACATGATTATTTTTTATGAGATCACAATGGAATTATGAAATTTCAGTGTTATTAGGACTTCATAACAGGATGACTTTATAATGATATTAGGGCATTTCAATGCTATGATGACATCACAAGGCTATCATTCTATAACAATGGTGTTAAGACTTCACAATGTTATTATGACATTACTATATTATGACCTCACAATGTTTTACAACTTCACAATGTTATTATGACATAACAGTGTTATTATGACATCACAATTCTGCTATGTCATCACAATGGTGTTGTGACATTACAAAGGTGTCATGAGCACTGATGACATCACAAGGCTATTATGACATCACCAAGCTATTATGACTTAAAAATATTATTTTGACATTCCAAAGGTATTATTACTTCACAATACTATTATGACATCTCAAAGCTATTATGACATCACAATGGTATATTACAATGCTATTATGAATACACAAAGGTATGACTTTACAATGATATTAGGACTTCTCAATCCTATGATGACTTCACAATGTTATGCTATTGCAACAATGTTATGACCACAAGGCTATTATGACAGTACAATGTTCTTATGAAATCACAATGGTATTATGATATCACTATGCTATTATGATTTAATGGTATTATGGTATGATTGTGGTATCATATTATAATGGAAGTTTGACATCAAAATGAACTTATGGCTTCACAATGGTATAACTTCACAATGATATAAGGAAATCAAAATGCTGTGATGACATCATAATTCTATTATGAAATTACAATGGCATCAAGAAATCAATATTCATCATGACATCCCAATGCTATTCTGACATCACAAAGCTATTATGACATGATTGTGGTATGACATCACAATGCAATTTTGATATCATAAAGTTTTTTATGATATCACAATGCAATTATGACATCACAATAATATGAAAACATAATGTGTTATGACATTTAAATGCTACTATGAAATTACAATGGAGTTAAGGCATCACAATTGGTATGATAAAATCACAATGAATTATGACATTTGAATGGCGTCATGACATCAAAATTCATCATGAGATCCCAAAGTTATGATGAAATCACAATGCTATTATCACATTAAAATGGGTTCATGAGATTAATATGCTATTAATATATCACAATGCTATTATGATACCAGAATTCTATTATGACAATAGAATGTTATGATGACATCACTATTATATTAGGACATGGTTGTGTTATGACAATACAATGGAATTATGACATTATATGCTATTATGACTTCAGAAAGGGATGACATTTTGATAATGTAAGGACTTCTCAAAGCTAGGATGAAATTACGATACTACTGTGCTATCACAATAGTGCTATGACTTTACAATGTTTATATGATATAACAATGCTATTGTGACATCACAATGTTGTTATGACATCATAATGGTATAATGACATCACAATGCTATTTTGATAGCAAAATGGTAGTATGCCATCAAAATACTATTATGATATCACAATAGTATAACATCTAAATGCTGTGATGAGATCACAATGTGTTATTAATTCGCAGTGAAATGATGACATTACAATGGTATTATGATGCTAGGATTAAATCATAATGCTTTTACATATCACAGTGGTCTTATGGCTTCACAATGCTGTTATCATATTATAATGCTCTTTTATTTTCTAGCATTTATTTTCTTTTATTTTTTATTAATTACACTTCATTCACTTTGTATTCCCCCATAAGCCTCTCCCTCCTCCCCTCCCAGCCCCACCCTCTCTCCCCCTTCTTCACCCATGCCCTTCCCCAAGTCTCCTGATAGGGGAGGTCCTCCTCTCCTTCCTTCTGATCATATCAAGAGTAGCTGCATTGTCATCTTTTGTGGCCTGGTAAGGCTGCTGTCCCCTCAGTGGGGAGGTGATCAAAAAACAGGCCTATGAGATTATGTCAGAGGCAGTCCCTCTTCCCATTACTATGTAACCCACTTTGACACTGCACTGCCATGGACTACATCTGCTCAAGGGTTCTAGGATATCTCCATGCCTGGTACTTTTTGGAGTATGAGTCTCTGGGAAGTTCCCTGTGTTCCAATTTTCTGGTTCTGTTGCTCTCTTTGTGGGGTTCCTGTCCTCTCCAGATCTGTTTCCCACTTTTTACATTCCCTGCACTTTGCCCAAGAGTTGACCTTAAGTCTCAGTGTCTGCTTTGATAGTCTGCATGGCAGAGCCTTTCAGAGGACCTCTGTGGCAGGTTAATAGGTTGTTTCCTGTTTTCTTCTTCTTCTGATGACTATCCTCTTTGTCTTTCGGGATGGGGATTGATTATTTTAGTCAGGGTCCTCCCTCTTAATTAGTTTTATTAGATGTTCAGGTTTTACTAGGTTTATCTTATTTTATATGTCTATATGAGTGAGTATATACCATTTATGTCTTTCTGCTTCTGGGACAGCTCACTAAGGATGATCCAGGTCCCACCATTTACCTGCAAATTTCATGATTTCCTTATTTTTCTTTGCATGGTAGTACTCCATTGTGTAGATGTACCACAATTTCTGTATCCATTCTTCAGTTAAGGGGCATCTGTGCTGTTTCCAACTTCTGGCTATTACAAATAAAGCTGCTACAAACATTGAGCAAATGTCTTTATTGTGCAATTGAGCCACTTTTCGATATGTGCCTAGGAGTGGGATGGCTGGATCTTGAGGAAGCCTTAATCCAAGTTGTCTGAGAAAGTGCCAGATAGCTTTCCAGACTGGTTGAACAAGTTTACATTCCCACCAGCAGTGGAGGAGGGTTCACCTTTCTCCACAACATTTCCAGCATGTGTTGTCACTTGTGTTTTTGATCTTGGCTATTCTGATGGGTGTAAGGTGAAATCTCAGGGTTGTTTTGATTTGCATTTCCCTAATGGCTAATGACGTTGAGCATTTCTTTAAGTGCTTCTCTGCCATTAGATATTCCTCTACAGAGAGTTCTCTATTTAGCTCTGTTCCCCATTTTTAATTGGATTACTTGTTTTACTGTTTTTCATCTTCTTTAGTTCTTTATATATACTGGATATTACCCCTTTGTCAGATAAAGGGTTGGTGAAGATTCTTTCCCAGTCTGTAGGCAGTTGTTTTGTTTTGATGATGGTTGCCTTTGCTTTACAGAAGATTTTCAATTTCATGAGGTCCCAATTACTGATTGTTACTGTTAGTGCCTGTGCTGTTTGGAATTCTGTTCAGGAATTTGTCTCCTATACCAATGAGTTTGAGGGTATTCCCCACTGTTTTTTTTTTTTTTTTTTTTTCCTAACTGATTTAATGTGTCCAGTTTAATGTTGAGGTATTTGGTCTACTTGGGCTATAGTTTTGTGCAGGGGGAAAAGTATAGATTTATTTTCATTTCTTTATATGTTAGACCAGCATCATTTGTTGAAGATGCTATCTTTTAATCCATTGTATGTTTTTGGCATATTGGTCAAAGATCAAGTGCCCATAAGTGTGTGGGTTTATTTCTGAGTGCCCTGTTCAGTTCCATTGATCCACCATTCTGTTTCTGTTGCTCTATAATACAGCTTAAGATCAAAGATGGAGATACCTCCAGAAGATCTTTTATTGTAGAGGATAATTTTAACAATTCTGTTTTTCTTGTTATTTCATATGAAGTTCAGAATTGTTCTTTCCAGGTCTGTAAAGAATTGTGTTGGTAATTTGATGGGCATTGCATTGAATCTGTAGATTGCCTTTAATAAGTTGGCCATTTTTACTATGTTAAACCTGCCAAGCCATGATTATGGGAGATCTTTTCACCTTCTGATATCTTCTTTTATTTCTTTCTTTAGAGACTTGAAATTTTTTCATAAAAGCCTTTGACTTCCTTGGGTAGGGTTACTCCAAGGTACTTTATGTCATTTGTGGCTATTGAAAAGGGTGTTGTTTCCCTAATTTCTTTCTCAGCCCTTCTGTCTTTTATATACAGGAGTGCTACTGATTTTTTTTTTTTAGTTAATTTTGTATCCGGCCACTTTGCTGAAGGTATTTATCAGCTGTAGGAGTTCCCTGGAAGTTTTTGGGGTCACTCATGTATACTATCATATCATCTGCAAATAGTGTTAATTTGACTTCTGCCTTTCCAATTTGTATCCCCTTGATCTCCTTCAACTGTCTTATTGCTCTAGCAAGGACTGTCAGTACTATGTTAAAGAGATATGGAGAGAGTGGGCAGCATTGTCTTGTCCCTGATTTCAGTGGGATTGCTTTAAGTTTCTCTCCATTCAGTTTGATGTTGTCTATAGGCTTGCTGCAAATCTCCTTTACTATGTTCAGATATATGCCTTATATCCCTGATCTCTCCAATACTTTAAACATGAATGGATATTGGATTTTTTCAAATGCTTTTTCAGTATCTAGGAAGTTTATCATGTGATTTTTTTTCTTTCAGTTTGTTAATACGGTGGATCACATTGATAGATTTTTGTATATTGAACTACCCTTGCATACCTTGGATGAAGCCTACTTGGTCATAGAGGATGATATCTTTGATGTGTCTTGGATTTGGTTTGCAAGTATTTTATTGAGTACTTTTGCATCAATGTTCATAAGGTAGATTGGCCTGAAATTCTCTTTCTTTGTTGGGTCTTTGTGAGGTTTTGGGACCAATGTGACTGTGGTTTCATAGAATGAGTTTGGTAATGTTCCTTCTGTTTCTAATTTGTGAAATACTTTGAAAAGAACTGGACTTAGCTCTTCTTTGAAGATCTAGTGGAATTCGGCACTGAAATCATCTGTTCCTTGGCTTTTTTTGGATGGGAGACTTTCGATGACTGCTTCTATTTCCTTGGGGGATATAGGGCTATTTAATCAATTTACCTGCTCCTGATTCAGCTTTGGTAAGTCAAATCGATCAAGAAAATTATCCATTTCATTTAGATTTTCAAATATTGTGGCATATAGACTTTTGAAGTGAGTCCTAATGATTGTTTGGATTTCCTCAGTATCTGTGGTTATGGCCCCCATTTCATTTTTTATTTTGTTGATTTGGATGGTGTTTCACTGCCTTTTAGTTAGCTTGGCTAAGGGTTTGTCTATCTTGTTGATTTTCTTAAAGAACCAGCTCTTGATTTCATTGATTCTTTGTTTTATTTGTTTCTAATTGATTGATATCACCCCTGAGTTTGATTATTTCCAGCCATCTACCCTTTTTTAGGGTGTCTGCTTCTTCTTTTTCTAGGGTTTTTAAGTGAGCCATCAAGTTGCTTTAATTCACTGTCTTGAATTTCTTCTTGAAGGTACTTAGTGCTATGAACTTTCCTCTTAGCACTGCTTTCATTCTCTCCCACAAGTTTGGGTATGTTGTGTCTTCATTTTCATTGAGTTCTAGGATGACTTTGATTTCTTTATTTCTTCCCTGACCGAGCTGTCATTTATCAGCAAGGTGTTCAGTTTCCGTGTGTGTAGGTTTTTTGCTAATTCTGTTTTTGTTGAGGTCCAGGTTTATTCCATGGTGATCAGACAGGATACAAAGGAATTATTACAATCTTCTTGTATCTGTTGAGGCTTGCTTTGTGACCAACTATGTGGTCTATTTTGGAGAAGGTTCCATGAGGTGCTGAGAAGAAGGGAAATTCTTTTGTGTTTGGGTGTAAGGTTCTGTAAATGTCTGTTAGGTCCATTTGATTCATGACCTTTTTCAGAGACATTGATTTTTTTTGTTTAATTTCTGTTTTGTTGACCTGTCCTTTGTTGAGAGTGGCGTGTTGAAGTCTCCCCCTATTAATGTGTGGGGATCTCTATGTGGTTTAAATTTTATCAATGTTTCTTTTACAAATATGGGTGCCCTTGTATTTGGGGCATAGATGTTCAGGATTGTGATGTATTCCCGGTGGAATTTTCCCTTGATGAGTATGTAGTGTCCTTCCCCATTTCTTTTAACTAATTTTGGTTGAAAGTCTATTTTATCAGATATTAGAATGGCTACTCCTGCTTTCTCCTTGGGTCCATTTGCTTGGAAAGCTGTCTTCCAACCCTTTACCCTCAGGTAATGTCTATCTTTGTGACTTAGCTGTGTTTCTTGTAAGCAACAGATTTCTGGGTTTTGTTTATGCATCCATTCTGTTAGTCTGTGTCTTTTTATTGGAGAATTGAATCCACTGATGTTGAAAGATATTAATGACCAGTGGCTGTTAGATCCTTTGAATTTGATGTTGGCCGCGGTCATAAGGTTGTGTGCTTGGTTGCTTTTTGTTTTACCTTAGTGAGGTTAATTATTTCTTTTGTTTTCTTGAAAGTAGATAGTTTTCTTGGGTTGTATTTTCCTTTCTAGTGTCTTCTGTAATGCTGGATTTGTGTGTAGGTATTGTTGAAATTTGTATTTTTTTATTGAATATCTTGTTTTCTCCATGTATGAGCACTGAGAATTTTGCAGGGTATAGTAGCCTGGGCTGACATCTGTGTTTTCTTAGAGTCTGCATGATATCTGTCCAGGCCCTTCTGGCTTTCATAGATTATGTTGAAATGTCATGTGTGATTCTAATGGTTGTGCCATTATATCTTACTTGGCCTTTTTCCCTTGCAACTCTTAGTATTTTTTCTTTGTTCTGTATACTTACGGTTTTTATTATCATGTGGCAGGAGGATTTTCTTTTCTAGTCTCATTTATTCGGTTTTCTGTAGGTCTCTTGTATTCTTATTGGCTTCTCCTTTAAGTTGTGGCAATTTTTTTCAATGATTTTGTTGAACATATTTTCTGGCCTTGGAGCAGGGAATATTCTTTTTCCTCTATTCCTATTATTCTTAGGTCTTGTCTTTTTATGTTGTCTTGAATTTCTTGGAAGGTCTGTGTCAAGAATTTTTTAGATTTAACATTTTCTTTGACAGATACATCTATTTCTTCCATTGTATCTTCCACACCTGAGATTCTTTCTTCCATCTCTTGTAGTCTATTGGTTATGCTCACCTCTGTACTTCCTGTTTTCTTCCCTAAGTTCTTTTTCTCCACAATTTCCTCCATTTGTGTTTTCTTTAAGTTTTCCAATTCTATCTTCAGATCTTGAGCCATTTTGTTGATTTCCTTCACCTGTCTGACTGTATTTTCCTGTTTTTCTGTTAATTATTTCAGCTGTTTGAGGAAAACTCTGTTTCTTTTATTGCATTCAGTGATTTAAGCATTTCCCTTCTAAATCCCACAAACTGTTTGGCTCTAACTTCCTCTATTTCTTTACAGCTGGCCATATTCTGTTTGAGTTTATCTTCCTCTAGTTCTTTACATTTTTTATTTGTTTCCTCTGTTATCATCTTCATGAGCATAGTTGTTAGGTCATCTTCTTGGATTTTAGTTATGATGGGGTGTCCTGGGCTACTTGCCCCTTGATAACTGGGTTATGGAGATGCCATATTACTCTGTCTTTTGTTGGTTGAGCTTTTATACTGGCCTCTACCCATTGGGCTACCCATTGGGCTTAGATGTTTGGTGTTAGTTTCTGGTGGTTCCTGTGGATCTTGTGGTGGAGGAATACCCTTGGCAGAAAGCTGTTTATTTCTTGAAGTAAGTCTTCTCAGCTTTTTGTGTATAGTCACTGGATGGCTGTCGTTTTTTAGGAGTTGCCGCTGCTCCCCTCAGGGATAGAGACCTGAGTGGTAACTCTGGTCTTTTTTAGTCCAGAGGATTCTCCTCTCACCCAGGGATGTCCTGAAGACAGTTGCCCTTCTTCTGGGTTTCTTGCTGTAAATTTAATGATCTGCTGCTGTGAACTGTGTGTCCCGTGGTTTGATCAGTTTTGTTAGCGATAACTAATTTCCCCTTGGAGCCTTATCTGTGGGTTGATCTTGGGGATTCTAGGCTTTTGTAGGTATGAGTTTAGAGCTCTGTGTCCCAGTCCAAAGAGATAATCTGTGGTGGGTGGGTACAGCTTTCCTGGTAACAGCAGGCTATCTGGTGCACAGCATGTCCCTGGGTTGGGCCAGTCTGTGTGACCTCTTCCAGGGATAATACTGGTGGCCTAAGTCTGTCCTCTTTGCTTAGTTCCCTGTGAGGATTGCTCCTGACAGTGACTCCCAGTCTCTGTTGCCCTGGGGCACACAGTTGGAGAGCTGGTGCGAAGCGACTGTTTGTGCTGCTGGAGCCCAGTGCAGTGACGGCCACTTGGACCCTCTGGTCTGTGAGACTTTTTCCAGGAAAGGACTGGGTGGTTTAAGTCAATACAGTTTCCTTCCTTCCCTGTGGATTCTCTCACAACAGGGACTACCAGTCTCTTTTTTGCCCTGGGACACACAGCTCAGTCTGTGCCAGATAGCTGGAGCACAGAAACTGTGCCTGTGTTTGGAGCACAACTCAGAGATGGCTTCTAGGACCCACTGGTCTATAAGACATTTTCCAGGGAAAGACGAGGTGACCCAAGTCAGAACCATTTCCGTCCTTCCTTGTGGATTCTCTCAGGACAGGGACTCCTGGTCTATGTTGTTTTTGTGCCCACAGATCAGCCTGGGAATATGATCAGGATTCGAAGGCCTGTAGCTCTGGTCTGGGGACCTAGTATCTGAGCAACCCAGGATCTCTTCTAGGTTCTGGTTGGTGACCTGAGAGTGGACCCAACTGATTCCCATGCCATGGGGGTTTCCTCTCACCTGGGAAACACGATTGCTGTTGTTTTAGGGCCCAGAGTTCAGTCTCTTGGTAGCTGTACAGGAAATGTTGTCCTGCTCCTCAGGTGCCCTATTCTCCTGGCACTGCCATCTTGTCATCGACTATAATTTCTCTTATGACATCGCAATGCTATTATGACATCTGAATGCTATTGATGAGATCACAAGGCAAATATTTCATCACAATGGTATTATAACATCACAATCGTATTATGACTCCTCAATGGTGTTATGGCATTACAATGCCACATGCCAATAGTGCTATGAGTTAACAATGCTATGATGACATCACAATGTTATTATGACATTATAATGTTATGAATACATCACAATGTTATTACGACAGCACAATGATATGAACTGACAGTGCTATTATGACATCACATAGCTATGATGACATCACGATGCTCTTACAGCATAATTGTGTTATGACATCACAATGGAATTATGACATTATGATGCTATTATGACTTCACTATGGTATGACTTTAAAATGATATTAGGACACCTCAAATCTATGATGATATCACAATGATATTATTAATTAACAGTTGTATTATGACATTTCACTGCTATTATGACATAACAATTGTATTATGACTGATTGTGGTATGACATCACGATGGTGATAAATTATAGACATCTTCAGGACTGATCGCTACTTCTTGGTGATGGTACAAAAGTGGCAGCAAGGATGAGCTCAGTTTTATTTAAGGATTTGGCACTGAGGCTCTGATCATGTTTCAATGAGTATATGAACAACACATACTTTAATTGATGTATTTTAAAGGGAAATTTGTGTGACACATGGTGGGTAGAAATTTGAACCTGGGAGCAATGGAAAAGGAGTGTAATGAATGTTATATGAAATTACCACATAATCAATAAAAATAATATGTTGAGAACTTTTACAATGACTTATCATGGATGATAGAGTCTGATAAAGGAGGGCAGAGATTTAATTTGTCAGACATGCTTTCCAGGAACTCAATATGTAGCAGAGAATCCTAGCCATGAACTAGTGGTTACCTGCTACTTCAGACCCCCTGAGCTCATGTGGCACCTCTCAACAAGTACTTCTGGCACTAACACTACCTTTAGAGGGTTTGTCTGGAAGAACACAGCAAAAAAACCCAGCTGCTCTTTTGTCCTATGCATATAAGAAAGGCTCAGTTTTAACTGTAAAGGCCAGGATGAGGAGGGTTCCTCACTGACCACTGAGTAGGCTACATCTGCCAAACCAGCCAGATTATACAAGGCAAACATGATAATAGAAGGTTGGAAACACTACTGTGGAACAGCACCAGCTGTCAATTAGTTTATTGCCCCTCAGTTATCCTTTTACATGCATTGATCTTTCTCTCTTTCAGCCAAACCACTCCCAGAAATTGTCTGCTTTCTTTCTCATTTTCCTGCTCTTAAAGACTCAATACCACAGGAAACTCTAGACACTGCCAGCCTATTATATAAGTAAGAATGTGAAGGTACATTCAGTGAGTACACAAGTAACTGCTCAGTTCAAAGTTACAACCTAGGAAATTTCAGTTCCAGACCACAGTAGGAGATTACTTTGTCATTCGGTACATTCCTCTTAATCCCACATCACTTTGAAGCTTCCCTACTTATGAAAAATATAGTTAAATAAACATTAATGTTTCATTTCCTACCTGACATTGTCAGAGGTAAAAAGAAGTAAAGGTGTGGGATGTATTTTCTGTGATGAGATAAAGGCTTGTTGGGTTTTACAAGAAAAAGTCACATGTACACAGGATCAGAGACACTTGAAACTAAAGAAAGTTTATGTACTTATCTCCATGGAAGCCTCAAGGTTCTCTTAAGTGCTGATTGGCTGAGAGGGAGAATGATGTCATGAAAGCAAATAACAGTTTCAGGAGCCAGTTATTAAAAGGACCAAGTGGACAGCCTGTTTGAGCATTCCTACATGCCTCAATAGTGGCAGCTGGAAGCACAGAACCCAGAAATTACACTTTTTGTGTCCCAGACTAGTTCAGGAAAAGTGTCACATAATTTTTTCAAATGGTCATTAATAATGTCATGTGTCTTTGATATGTGAGTTTCATATTATCACAGACAACACTTTTATTTGTTAAATGCATAAATATGTCCTCCATCAGTTAATTACCTACTGTGAAAATGCTCCCTAAACAAGGCAACTCTCTGAGCAAAAAGGTTAATTAGCTACTTGTTTAGATTTTTACAGAGACCATCCACCATGTAAGGTCAGCAAGCAGTCATCTTGATGTAGTCCTTCAGCAGAACTGAGAGCTTTTCACACTGAACCCCAAGCAGCAGGTAGAAAAAGGGAGACTGAGAAAGATGGACAGAGAAAGAACTACAGAGACAGATTCAGAAATATTCTTTCAAGATTGAAAGAAACAATGATATAAAGTGATAAAGACTGAGAGACAGAGACTCCATTTTCTCTGGTCACTATCACACAGATATTTCCTCAGTCTGGAAGTTCTGCCTTGAAAAATGCTTCCTGACCAAGGCAACTCTTTGAACAAAAAGTGTTTTATTGGGACCTTGCTCATATTTTTATGGGGAATAATGTCACATCAGCAAGCAGTCATCTTATTCTAGTACTTTAGCCGAACTGAGAGCTTTTCATACTTAAGCACAAGGGGCAGGCAGAGAGAAGGTGACACAGAGAGAAAGAGCTAGAGAAACACATTCATATAGAGACAAAGACTGACAAAAATATATAAATTGACAGAGACAGAGAGAGAGAGAGAGACTCCATTCTGTCTGCTCCCATTCATTGGCATATCATCCTCAAGGTATATCTTCCTATAATATAATTTCAGGAATTATATTATCCCGCAAGTCCATATATCCTAACACTTCCTAGACATTTACTCAATGGGGACTCGACATATAAATAAATAAACTTCAGGGAAACATTGCAATTCAAATCATCAGGAAGTAGAAGATGGAGGGGTTTCTATGCTAAAAGAATATAATTATCCTGATAGTTTGTAATATAGTACAATGAATAAAGTCCCAGCAACTTCTAAAGACTAAAGAACAGGACTGAAAAATTCCTTTTGGGAAAAGATGAACATTTCCATAACGGAATGTTCTTAAGCTAAGATAATGATATTGAAAGGGTTAGTCTAACTTTGTAACCTATATGTCTTCTAAAGCCTATAGTTTTGAGTTTTAGATCCAGGATAAGCTAAAGCCTCTTAGTACCTTTCCAGAGAGTGAAGGAATGTGACCCTATCTGTGAGGACAGATATAAAAAAAGGGCAAGCAAGCAATGACCTTCACTCAGCAAAAGAAGGACCAGACCCTTGTCCTTGAGATAGCGTTTCTTAGCAACGAACCTAGACTTCTTCTGAGTAGCTTTTGACCTCCAGCCAAAAGTCTGTAGCCCCTAATCTTCAAGGATGAGCTAACCACCCCCCCCTTAAATTGCAGCTGCATCCACACTTGGCAGGACTGGCCAAGCTTGAACACCTAACACTAACCAATTATCTTACTTTGTAACTTCCTCATCCAATCCTAAATTGCCAAAACTGCAACTTCAAATTTCCCACAATTTTTCTTTTAAAAACCTAAAGGCCTTTGTCTCCCCGTGCCACTCTTTGCTGACCAGCAGGGGAGACCCCGTTGTACAATGGTTAATAAACCTCTTGCTTTTGCATCGAGTCTTGGTCTGGGGGAGTTTCTGGGAAGGGCGTGATTGAACTCCTGAGCTGTGAGACCCCAGGTCTTACAATATCATGATTTTTTCAGGCAAATGGATGAAAACAGGAATTATCATCCTGGTTGAAGTAACTAAAACGCAAAAAGACAAATATGGTATGTATTTACTAATTAGGACGTCTCCAAATTATGGGGGATAAAGTTTCAAAAGGCTATTTATTCTGAATAAACTAGTCTTCCACTAGGGGAATAGGATGGCAGTGAGTTGAGTTTTTGGGTCAAGGTATCTTATGGGAAATTTCAAGCAACCCTGGCTGTTGTTATTTAAATATGTTGCTCTTTGCCCTCACCTGATAGATCAGTGCCATGTTCTTTTATCCACAGAGACACTTCCTTCTGCATCAAATGTGATTGCATATAGAGACCCACAGTCTAATATTATGCAGAGAAAGACCTTAAAACAGCCAGCTCAAAGTGGGATTTCTTTATGAAATTCTCCCTCCACTCAGAGTTCTGGGAAGTCTGTAGGAGAGGAGTTATAGAGTATCATAAGTGGAGGTAATTGAGAACATATGGAGAACAATGCCATGAGAATCAGGCCACAGAGAAAGATTATGCAGTCAGCCTTGGTGAGAACTGATAAGCTATGGTCAGATAGAAGCCAGAGAAGGACCTCCCCTATCAGGAAAAGTGTCACATTTTTTTTTAATTTTAATTTTTATTAATTACAGTGTATTCACTTTGTCTCCCCCATAAACTCCTCTCTCCTCTCCTCGCAGTACCACCTTCCCTTCCCCATCTGCACACATGCCCCTCTTCAAGTCCACTGATAGGGGAGTTTTTTTCCTTCTTTCTGAACCTAGTTTATCATATCTCAACAGGACTGGTTTCATTGTTATCTTCTGTGGCCTGGTTAGGCTGATTACCTCTCAGGGAAAGGTAATAAAAGAACAGGCTAATCAGTTCATGTCAGAAGCAGTCCCTGTTCCCACTACTATGGAAGCACCTTGGACACTGAAATTCCATGGGCTACATCTGTGCAGGGGTTTTAGCTTATCTCTATGCATGGTTTTTGTTTGGAGTATGAGTCTCAGGAAAGACCCCTGTGCTCAGATTTTTTGGTTCTTTTGCTCTCCTTGTGGAGCTTCTGTCCTCCCCATATCTTACTATTTCCCACTTCTTTAATTAGATTCCATACACTTGTCAAACATTTGGACATAAGTGTCAGCATCTGCTTTGATACTCTGCAGGGCAGAGCCTTTCAGAGGCCCTTTGTGACAGGCTCCTAGCTTCTTTGCTCTTTTCTTCTTCTTCTTCAGATGTCCCTCCTTTTTGCCTCCTGGGATGCGAATTGAGCATTTTAGCCAGAGTCCTCCCTCTTGATTAGTTTACTTAGGTGTACAGATTTTAGTATGTTTATCCTATAGTGTTTGTCTGTATGTCTTTCTGCTTCTGGGATAACTCTCTCAGGATGATCCTTTCCAGTTCCCACCACTTATTTGCAACTTACAGGATTTCCTTTCTTTTTTATTGCTGAGTAATATTCCATTGTGTAGATGTACCACAATTTCTGTATCCATTTTTCAATTGGGGGCGTCTGGGTTGTTTCCAGATTCTGGATATTACAAATAAAGCTGCTTAGAAACATGGTTGAGCAAATGTTATTGTGTCCTTGAGTCTCTTTGGATATATGCCTAGAGCTGGATAGCTGAATCATGAGCAAGTGCTATTCCTAGTTGTTTAAGAAAGCACAAGATTTATTTCCAGAGTGGTTGTACAAGTTTACATTCCTATCAGCAGTGGAGGAGGGTTTTCCTTTCTCCACAATCTCTCCAGCATGTGATGTCACTTGAGATTTTTATCTTAGCCATTCTGATGGGTGTAAGGTGAAATCTCAGGGTCATTTTGATATGCATTTCCCTAACGGCTAATGACACTGAGCATTTCTTTAAGTGTTTCTCTGCCATTCGATATTCCTTTATTTAGAATTCTCTGTTTAGCTCTGTTCCCCATTTTTTTTAATTTCTAATATTTTTATTTTTTAATTGTGTCACTAAAATTTCCATAACCAAGAAGTCTTTTTACAAATGTACTCCTAGATAAATATTTAATTATTTGTGGTAGACTGCCTTTTATTTTTCTTTTTAGAGTCTTGATGAATTTCTACCATTATTATTTGATGACCCTTATGTCTTCATTTTTTAACTTTTATTAGTTACAGTTTATTCAGTTTGTATCCCCCCATAATCCCCTCTTTCCTCCCCTCCTAAATCCCACCTTTCCTCCTTCTCCTTCAAGCATGCCCCTCCCCAAGTCCACTGATAGTGGAGGTCCTCCACTCCTTTCTTCTGAACCTAGTCTAATATAATACCCAATAATATTATAATATCACAGTTGTATGATATCCCAATGGTGTTATGAGATCCCAATTGTATTCTGAATTCACAATGGTATTATCATATCACAATGCTATTATGATATCACAAAACTATGATGATACCACAATACCATCATTTAGTTACAATGGTTTTATAACATCATAATGGAGTTATCAGATCACAATTCTACTATGACATCACAGTGCTATTATGATATCACAATGCAATTATGACCTCATATGGAAAAATATCACAATGGAATTTTGAAATCACAATGGTATTATGACCTCAAAATGGTATTATTACATCACAATGATTTTATGATATCACAATGGTCTCATGACTTCTATTATGACATTTCAATGGTATTATGACTCACAGCATGATATCCCCATGGTATTATTACATCCCAATTGTATTATGACATCATAATTTTGGTGTGGCTTTGCAATTCTATTAGGACATCAAAATGCTATGATGATATCACAATGTTCTTATGACCTCAAAAAAAAAAAAAAGAAAAGAAAAAGATATGGCAATGGAATGACCTCTCAATGTTATTAAGACATCACAATGCTATTATGACTACACATTGGTGTGATTAATTTACAATGATATGACATCACAATGCTATTTTGACATCACATTGCTATTATGAAATCACAATGCTGTTATGTCATCAGTATGTATAATGATATCACAATGGCATTATGACATCAAAATTCATCATGACATCCCAATGCTATTATGACAGCATTATGCTATTTAGACATAATTGTGGTATGATATCACAGTGGAATTATGACATCACAATGGTATTATGTCATTGCATTAGTTTCATGACATCCAATGGTTTTATGATTTTACAATGGTATTATGACTACACAATGGTATTATGATTTCACCATGGTATTATAACATCACAGTCTTATTATGATATCACAATGCTATTATGACAATGAAAATTTAAGCAATATGAACTAGAGAAATTTGGTACCAGGGCTGGAGAAGCGGCTCAGAGGTTAAGAGCATTGTTCACTCTTATAGAAGTCCTTCTTCAATTCCCAGCAACCACAGGGTGGGTCACAACCTGTGGCATGCAGGCAGAATATTATGTATACTATATATATATATATATATATATATATATATATATATATATATTATATGTAAATAAATTGTTGGTACAATGTTATTTTGGAATGTATAAAATTTACGATTGTTTGTTCAAATGCTGATGTCTGTCCCCCACTCTCTGCTTTCAATCTGGAAATTGCACTGTGATGCATATTCTATGTATCACTTGTCTCAAGTTTGTGTAAACATGCCACCATTTGTTCTCTTGTTGGTATAATGTTCTTTTAAAATGTAATACCTTACCCTTGTTAATTCAAATGCTGATTTCTCCCCCCACTCTCTGGTTTCAATCCAGATATTGCGTTGTGATACTCACTATAAGCATCCTGTCTCAACTCTTGTGTAAACAGGACAAAATAAAGCAAGTAGAAACAATGTTGTGCAATGGGAGGAACCAGAGGACAGGAAAGAGGGGAGGAGCTAGGGAGCAGGAAAGGAGTGAGAGGAGAAGGGGTGAGAAGAGAGTGAGGAGAGCAGAGCTGGAGGAGAGAGCTTGGAGGACATGGAGCATGAACCAGACCTAAGACTTCACAAAAAGCAAGTAAAATGCGGGAAATCTAAATGTTAGGAAACTGAGGGCTTGGAGGTTTAGGAGGGAGTAAATATTGCCCAGCAATGTGTTCTAGGTTAACTGAAAATCCAGTCTCTGTGTGGTGATTTGGTTAAACAGCTGTTTAAGATTAACAGCAAGATTTGCTAGAAGATAAACCCACAGTAAATGTTAATAGTCGATTACAACATTCTCTGTATCTTCAATAAAACAACCAGCTACAATTCTGAGCAATGCAGAGGATAGGGTGGGTCATCCTGGTCCATAGTGGAAGGAAGAGTAAGGAAGCAGGGGAGGAGAGGTGGAGAATCAGGAGGAGAGGTCCTAGATCCACGTGGAGAGATGGACCATACATAAGATATGACGAAAGCACATATAATGAGTGAAATCTGAAAGGTAGGAATCTATGCTGTCTTGGAGATTTAGGATGGAATAACTATTGCCCAGCATTGTGTTCTAGGTTAATTAAATAAATCCCAGTGTCTGTGTTGTGATTTGGGTATACAGGTGGTTTAGGAATAACTGCTGTTTAACTAAAAGATATTTCAATAGTTAATATTAATAACTATCAACAAATGGCACCCAGCTAATCTAACTGTACAATAAATCTGAGTTTCCACAGCCCTTAATTCCTACTTTAAATAATTTGGTGGGGCGAATAAGCTCACAGTAATACAACCCCAATAACCCAAACTTAAAACTAAGAACTCCCAGGTCAATTACTGTTTCTATAATAAAGACTCTTAAACAGGCCCTAAAGCAAAAGACAACCTATTGTGGACAGACCTGAGACTTAACATAACAAAACTTGCTGCTGCTACATTCTAACAGGAGGATACACAAGCATGGTTCCCTTATTCTTTGGCTGGCTCAGCCCAGCTAAACTCAGCAGCCATATATGGAAAGAAAGGAAATGGAGGCACACAGACCTCTAGATAGAGCTTGGCTTAAAACTGCATTTAAAATTAAAAATAAATGCCATGACAGAGAGTGTTTTAATCCACTTTGACTTTGTTTTGTTTGTCATAGTCATGGATCTGTTTGCAATATATTTCATGGTGGTGGCTTTTCTGGAGGACTTTTCCAAGAAAGTGCAAGGAGAAAATGGGAAAACAACCAAGTAATGGAATACTAAAGTTATAGACAACGGAAATTAGATTGATAAATATATCAATCTAATAAAATATCAATCTAATAACAGCTAAAATTTAAAGCTCTCTGGATGCAAGATACTTGTCAGCTCTTTCTTGTAAGGGTCCACCAATTCACTAAAATGTCAACTAAATTCCAAAAAACAACCAACTGGGCTTTGCTTGTTTTAGGTTTACAACTGACCCAAACTTAAAATTTTCTTGTCCCTTTGCTTCATTTTCATTTAAAGACTTTGAGTTACAAGATTCAAAATGACAAATTTTTTCTCAATGTTAACATGTAAGTTCTTTTTCCTTAATGATAGATGTTATGTCCTTACTGTTTTAAAGAGGAATTCACATTAATTTTAGGTTTATATGAGATCATGTCATATACATGTTTATATACAGATCATGTCATAATTCTCTAAAAATTCCACCCAATCTCAGCAAGTGGGACTTCCACAGAACAACTAACTGGTGCAAAAGGGCATTTTGGCTTAAGAGATATGTTCTGTTTGTCATTGTAAGGACCTAAAATTAGGCTGGGTGACAAATATGGAAACTGCACTTCTGCCATGTCAAAAAAATTTTTAAATGCTGACTAAATTAACATGTCAAACTGCTCTGGAAGCTGACTTATCCTTTCAACATGAGATATTTTCACATGGGATAAATGTTGGTCATGCCTAATGCAAGATAGACATAGGAGGCTTACAGCTGGCAAAGTACACACCAGCCTAGTTAAATACTGAAGACTCAAAAATTATACTCAAAAAAACATACTTCATATGTTTAAAAGGTTAGGGTTAGGGTTAGGGGTTAGGTTTAGGTTTAGGGTAGGCATCTGTACCTGGGTTTTGACATTTGTTTTGGCTTTATTTGGTTTGTGCCCTTTTGGTATGGATGCAAGTTTTTCCTTTTAAAAACAGTGGTATTACAAAATCACAATGCAATTATGACATCACAATGAAATTATGATATCTCAATGCTATTACTACATCACAAAGGTATTTTGATATCACAAAGCTATTATGACATCACAAAGTTATGACATTCCAATGGTAATATGATTTCACTATATTATTATGACATCACAATGGTCTTATATCAACACAATGCTATGATGACATCACAATGCTATTATGCTATCACAGTAGTGTTATGACTTTAAAATATTATGATGTCATTACAAAGCTATGACAACATAACTATGTTGTTATGACATAATAATGTTCTGATGACATCACAAAGTTATTATAACATCACAATCACATTAAGACCTAAATATACTAGTATGACATCACAATGCTATTATGACCTCAAAAATGTATTACAACATCAAAATTGTATCATGGCATTGAAATTGTCTGAAATCTCAATGCTATTTTGACCTCAAAATGCTATTATGACCTCAAAATATTATTATGACATCACAATGCTATTACAACATCAAAATTGTCTTATAGTTTCATATTGCTATTATTAGTGACAGTAATAAGTTTTATGATATCACAATAATGTGACAACAAAATTCATCATGACATTACAAAGCTATTATGCCACCACAATACTTTTAAGACATGACTGTGGTATGACATCACGATGAAGTGTTGATATTACAATAGAATTATGACATCACAATGCTATGATGACATCACATTGCTACTATGACATCACAATAGTTTTAGGATATCACAATGCTATGATGATTTCAAAAGGTTGCCATGATATCACAAAGGTATTATGACATCCCTATTCTATTAAAATATCCCAATGCTATCATGACATCCCAATTCTATTATGACATCACAATGCTATGATGATATCACAATGCTATTATGCTATCACATTGGTGATATTAGTTAACAATGCTATTATGACATTAAAACACTTTTATTACAACACAATGCTATTATGACAACAATGCTAGTATAACATCACAATGCTATTATGACAACACAATGCTCTTATGATATGATTGTGTTATGACATCATAATGGAATTATGACATTACAATACTATTATGAATTCACAATGGTATGAATTTACATTAGTATTTGGACATCTCAATGCTATAATGACATCTGAATGGTATTATGCTATCACAATGGTGTTATGATTTCACAATGCTATTATGGCATCACAATTCTTTTATGACATAAAAATTCATAATGATATTACATTGCTCTTATGACAGCACAATGCTATTAAGACATGATTACAGTATGACACTGCTATGAAATTATGACATTACAGTGTTATTATGACTTCAAAATAGTATGACTTTACAATGATATTAGGACATCTCAATGCTACTATGACATTATAATGCTCTTAGGATATCACAATGCTATTATGATATCAAAATGCAGTTAAGACATCAAACTGGTATTATGACATCACCATGCTATTATGACCACAAAAAAGTTACTATGACATCACAATGGTATTATGATATCTCAATGCTATTACATCATCACAATGGTAGAAAATCACAATGCTATTATAACATCACAAATGGATTTTGACATCAAAATAATATAACGTCATTAAAATATTATGACTTCCCAACAGTATGATGATTTTACAATGGTATTTGACATCACCATGCTATTATGACTTCGCAATTTTATTACAAAATGATAGTGGTATGACATCACAATGGAATTTTGACATCACAAAGCTATTATGACCTCAAAAATGGTAAAACTTCACAGTGATATTAGGACATCCAATTGCAATGCTGTTATGACATCACAATTGCATCACAACATCAAAATTCATAACGACATCCACATCTCTTATCACATCACAAGGGTAAGGTGCTGATTGGCTGAGAGGGAAAATGATGTCATGAAATAGGTGAAAGCCAGACAGAGTTTCCAGAGCCAGTTATTAAAAGGGCCAGGTGTATAGCCTGCTTGAGAGAAAGGCTGAGCAGCGCTTCACACCTCAATCTTGGCAGGTGAAAGGACACAACCCAGAGATGACAGTTCCTGTGTCCAAGATCCTTAGTTCAGTTAATCTGTCCCACATTTCTTTCAAGTTTTCAATAATAAAGTCCTATGTCCTTGACATGCGAGTTTTCCATCATCAGAGATTCCATTATTATTTATTAAATGCACAGATATGTTCTCAATCAGTAAATTACTTACTGGGAAAAATGCTCCCTGACAAAGGCAACTCTTTGAACAAAAAGCATTTAATTGGGACCTTGCTTATATTTTTACAGAGATTATCCATGATGCCACATCAGCAAGCAGACAACTTGTTGATGTCCTTCAGCAGAACTGAGAGCTTTTCCGACTGAACCACCAGCAGCAGGCAGAGAGAGGGAGACTGAGAGAAAAAGAGAGAGAAAGAGCTAGAGAGACAGATTAAGAAATAGAGAAACAGAGACCTAAAGAAACAAATATATAAAATGACAGAGACAAAGAGACAGAAACCCATTCTGACTGGTCACTTACATTGGCATATAAACCTCAAAGCACACCTTCCTAGGGACTTCTAGGCTAAAAGAACAAAATTATCCTGATAGTTTGTCATCCAATGCAATGATTAAAGACCCAGCAACTTGCAAGCACTAAAGATCAGGACTGACAATCTCCTTTGAAGAAATTGTGGAATATTTTCAACATGAAGTATTATTTAGTTAAGAAAATGACATCATATTTTCAGGCAAATAGATGGAACCAGGAAAAATAATTTTGGATAAGGTAACTAAAATGCAGAAAGACAAATATGGCATGTGTTCTCTTATTAGGAGGTTTTCTAAGAGTGGGGGATAAAGTTTCAATAGGCCATCTAATTGTGACTAAACCAGTCTTCTACTAGGGAGATTGGGTGGCAGTGAATTGAACTGCTGGGCAAGGGCATCCTAAGGAAAATTTCAAGAAAACCAGGCTGTTGTTATTAAAATATACAGCTCTCTGACCTCAACTGATTGATCATTGCCATGCTTTTGGATCCACAGAGATGCTTCCTTCTGCATTAAAATCGGATTGCATACAGAGACCCACAGTCCAATATTATGCAGAGAGAGGCCTTAAAACACCCAGGTCTTAATGGAATTTCCCTATGAAATTCTCCCTCTCCTCAGTACTCTGTAAATCCTATAGGAGTGGAGGAAGGATGATTGTCATAAATACAGGGAATTAAGGACAAAAGAAGAACAATACCCTGAGAATCAGGCTGCAGAGAAAGATGATGCAGACAGCCTGGGTGATACCTGATAAGCTAGGGTCAATTAGGAGGTTGAGGAGGACCTCCACTATCAGGGGAATTTTAGAAATTGCAAAGGGGTAGAAGGAGGCTAGGTGGGACTGGAAGTAGATGAGTGAGGGGGCAGTAGAGGGGATATGGTGTAAATAAATCACAATAAATAAATGGATAAGGAAAACTGTGATCAAGGTTATGAAATATAGATCTATTCAGGATTGATGGCTTCTTCTTGGGGGTGGTGCCATGATTCTGCAATGAACTCAGTTTTCTTTAAGGGACTTGGCACTGAGACTCTGATCATGTTCCAGGGGGTATATGAATAACACATACTTGAACTGGTGTATTTAAAAAAATATTAGTGTAACACATGGGTGGGAATTTGAAATTGGGAGCAATGGAAAAGGTGTTTCCCTTAACCTTGTTCATTCAGATGCTGATTTCTCCCCCAATGCACCCCCAACTCTCTGGTTTCAATCTGGATATTGTATTGTGATACTCATTCTAAGCATCCTGTCTCAACTCTTGTGTAAACAGGCACAAAATAGAGCAACTAGACAGAATGTTGAGCAGGGAGGAGCCAGAGGACAGCAAAGAGGGGAGGAGTCAGAATGCAGGAGAGGAGTAAGAGGAGAAGGAAGAGAAGGGGCAAGAGGAGAGAGAGAAGGAGAGAGAGTGGGAGGGAGATCTTGGAGGACTTGGAGCATGAACCAGACCTAAGATTTCACAAAAAGCAAGTATAATGTGGGAAATCTAAATGTTAGGAAATTGAGGGCTTGGAGGCTTAGGAGGGAGTAAATATTGCTCAGCATTGTGTTCTAGGTTAACTAAAAACCCAGTCTCTGTGTGGTGATTTGGTTAAACAGCTGTTTAAGATTAATAACAAGCTTTACTAGAAGATAAACCAATAGTAAATATTAATAGTCTCCTACAACACCACCTAATCAATAAAAATATGTTGACAACTTTTAAAATGACTTTTTAAGATGAAGAAAATATTTCACTAAAGGCGGCAGATTTTGACTTTGTAAGGCATGCTTTCCAGGATCTCATTATATTGCAGAGAATCCTAGCCCTGAACTAGTGGTTGGCCAGCTACCTCAAACCCCATGAGCTCAGGTGGCATGTCCATGGAAAACTCAAGATTCTCTCAGGTGCTAATTGGCTGAGAGGGAGAATGATGTCCTGAAACAGGTGAAAGCCAGGAAGTGTTTCAGGACCAGTTATTAAAAGGGCAGCATGCTTGAGAGACAGGGTGTTCAGCCCTACATGTCTCAATCTGGGCAGCTTAAAGCACACAACACAGAGATTAGAGTTTCTATGTCCAAGACTCTTAGTTCAGAAAAAGGCTCACATATTTTTCAAGTGGAATTAATAATGTCACTTGTCCCTGACATGTGACTTTCACATTATCACAGATTCCATTATTATTTGATAAATGCAAAGATATGTCCTCAGTCAGTGAATTACTTACTGGGAAAACACTCCCTAGCCAAGGCAAATCTTTGAACAAAAAGAGTTTAATTGGGACCTAGCTTATATTTTTACAGAAACCCTTCAGGATGTCAAGTCAGCAAGCTCTCATCTTGTTTTAGTCCTTCACCAGAACTGAGAGCTTTTTATACTGAACCAGAAGTGGCAGGCAGAGAGAGGGAGACTGACATATATAGAGGGAGAAAGAGCTAGAGAGACAGATTCAGAAATAGAGACCTAGACCAACTGAAACAAAGTCACAGAGACTGAGAGACAGAGACTCCATTCTGTCTGGTCACTTTCATTGGCATATCAATCTCAAAGGACAGCCTCCTATAATAAATCTAAAAGGAATTATTTTTTCAATATTTTTTATTTTAATTTTTCTTAATTAAACTTTATTCACTTTGTATCCCCCAACAAACACCTCCATCTTTCCCTACCCATCCCACCTTCCCTATTCCTTCTCCATGCATGGCCCTCCCAAAGTCCCCTGTTAGGTGTCGTCTTCCTCTGCTTACTTTTGTTCCTAGTCTATCAAATATCAGCAGGAGTGGCTACATTCTCTTCCTCTGTGGCCTAGGAAGGCTGCTTCCCCCTCAGGATGAGGTGATCAAAGAGCAGGCTAATCTTTTCATGTCAGAGGCAGTCCCTGTTCCCATTACTATGGAATCCCCTTGGACGCTGAACTGCCATGGGCTTCATCTGTGCAGGGGTTCTAGGTTATCTCCATGCATGGTTTTTGTTTGGAGTATGAGTCTCAGGAAAGACCCCTGTGCTCAGATTTTTTGGTTCTGTTGCTTTCCTTGTATAGCTCCTGTCCTCTCCAGATCTTACTATTTCCCAATTCTTTTATTAGATTCCAGGCACTCTGCTCAACAGTTGGCTATAAATCTCAGCATTTGCTTTGACAGTTTGCAGGGCAGAGCCTTTCAGATGCCCACTGTAGCAGGCTCCTAACTTGTAACCTTTTTTCTCCTTCTTCTGATGACCATCCTCTTTAACTTTCAGAAACATCCTCTTTAACTTTAAGCATTTTAGCCAGAGTCCTCCTGCTTGATTAGTTTCTTTATGTGTATAGATTTTATTAGGTTTATCTTATATATGTGTTAGTGAGTATATACCATATGTGTCTTTCTGCTTCTGGAATAGCTCACTCAGGATGATCTTTTCCAGTTACCACCATTTACCTGCAAATTTGATGATTTCCTTGTTTTGTATTGCTGAGTAATATTCCACCATGTAGATGTACCACAATTTCTTTATCCATTCTTCAGTTGGGGGGCATCTGGATTTTTTCCAGTTCCTGGATATTACAAATAAATCTGCTACAAACATGGTTGAGCAAATGTCCTTATTGTGTCCTTGAGACTCACTTGGGTATATGCCTAGGAATGGTATAGCTGAATCTTGAGGCAGATTTTGACTACAAATGTGATGTAGTTGTCTGAGAAAGCGGCAGACTGATTTCCAGAGGGTTGTACAAGTTTACATTCCCACAAGCAGCACAACCTCTCCAGCATGTGTTGTCACTTGAGTTTGTCATCTTGGCCATTCTGATGGGTGTAAGGTGAAATCTCAGGGTTGTTTTGATTTGCATTTCCCTAATGGATAATGAGGTTGAGCATTTCTTTAAATGCTTCTCTGCCATTCGATATTCCTCTACAGAGAGTTCTCTGTTTAGCTCTGTTCCCCATTTTTTAAGTGGATCATTTGGTTTGCTGCTTTTCAGCTTCTTTAGTTCTTTATATATACTGGATATGAGTCCTCTGTCAGATAAAGGGCTGGTGAAGGTTCTTTCCCAATCTGTAGGCAGTCTCTTTGTTTTGATGACAGTGTCCTTTGCTTTACAGAAGCTTTCATGAGGATCCATATATTGATAGTTGCTCTTAGACTCTGTGATCTTGGTATTCCATTCAAGAAGTTGTCTCCTCTGCCAATGAGTTCAAGGCTCTTCCCCACTTTTTCTTCTAACCTATTTAATGTGCCTGATTTTATATTGAGTTCTTTGATCCACTTGGACTTTTTTGTGCAGGCTGTATGGATCTATGTGCATTTTTCTACATGTAGTTAGACATCCAGTTAGACAAGCACCATTTGTTGAAGATACTGTATTTTTTCCATTACATGTTTTTGGCAACTTTGTCAAAAGTCAGAAGTGTGTGGGTTTAATTTTGGGTCTTCTATTTGCTTCCATTGATCAACCATTCTGTTACTATGCCAGTACCAGGCAGTTTTTCTTACTTTTGCTCTATACTAAAGCTTGAGATCAGGGATGGAGCTACCTCCAGAAGATCTTTTCTTTTAGTGGATTGTTTTAGCAATTCTTGGTTTCTAAAATATGTATTTGAATTTTTTTTCAAGTTCTATAAAGAATTGTGTTGGTAATTTGATGGGAATTGCATTGAAAATGTAGATTGCTTTTGCTATGATGACCATTTTTGCAATTTTAATTCTGCCAAGCCATGAGAATAGGAGATCTTTTAATCTTCTGATATCTTCTTTCTTCAGAGACGTGAATTTTTTTGTCATACTAGTCTTTGTCTTGCTTGGTTAGGGTCATACCAAGGTACTTTATGTCTTTGACCGAGTACAAGAAAACATCAAAGATATCATCCACTATGACCAAGTAGGCTCCATCGCAGGTATGTAGGGGTGGAACAATATACAGAAATACATCAATGTGATGCATCATATTACAAAAAATGAAAGAAAAAATAAACACTTGATGATCTCCTTAGATTCTGAAAAATAATTTACAAAATCCAACATTCATTCATATTTAAAGTATTGGAGAGATCAGGGATATAAGGTACATATCTAAATACACTAAAGACAATATACACGAAGTCTATAGCCAACATCAAACTAAACAGAGAGAATATTAAAGCAATTTCACTGAAATCAGGGACAAGGCAAGGCTGCTCATTCTCTTTTTATCTCTTCAACATAGTTCTGGAAGTCCTTCCTAGAGCAATAAGACAATTGAAGGATATCAAGGGGATACAAATAGGAAAGGAAGAAGTCAAATATCTCTATTTGCAGATGATATGATACCTGAGTTACCAAAAAATTCTACCAGGGAAATTCTACAGCTGACAAACACCTTCACCAAAGTGGCTGGATAAAAAATTAACACATAAAATTAAGTATCCCTCCTGTATACAACAGATAAAAGGGCTGAGAAAGAAATTAGGGGGAAAAATTATATGATCTAACAAGGCCATATCTCCAATCTCTCAGACATTTCCTCACTGGGCACTCCACATGTAAATAGATGGGCTCTAAGGGGACATTGCAATTCAAATCACCAGAAAGTAGAAGATGGAGGGAATATTAGGATAAAAGAACATTGTTACCCTGAAAGTTTGTCATTCAATACAATAATTACTCCCAGCAACTTCCAATGACTAAAGAACAGGACTGACAATCTTCTTCAGGGAAAATGTGGAATATTTCCATAATGGAGTATTATTCAGATAAGAAAATGACAAATTTTTCTTCTTCTTCTGATATCCATCCTCTTTGCTTTTTGGGATGGGGATGGAGCATTTTAGTCAGAGTCCTTCCTCTTGATTAATTTCTATGGATGTACAGATTTTAATAGGTTTATCCTATATCATATGTTTATATGAGTGAGCATATAGTGTATGTGTCTTTCTGCTTCAGGAAGTGATCACTCAGGATGATCCTTTCCAGGTCCTACCATTTACCTGAAAATTTCATGATTTCCTTGTTTTTCATTGCTGAGTCCATTGTGTAGATGTACAACAATTTCTGTATCCATTCTTCATTTGAGGGGCTTCTGGGTTGTTTCCAACTTGCTATTACAAGTAAAGCTGCTACAAACATGGTTGCGGAAATGTACTTATTGTATACTTGAGCCTCTTTTGTATATATGCTGGGGTGGTATGGCTGGATCTTGAGGAAGCATTATTCCTAGTTATCTGAGAAAGTGCCAGATTGATTTTCAGAGTGGTTGTACAATTTTACATTCCCACCAGTAGTGGAGGAGAGTTCCCCTTTCTCTACAACCTCTCCAGCATGTGCTGTCACTTGAGATTTTGACCTTGGCCATTCTGATGTATGTAAGGTGACATCTCAGGGTCATTTTGATTTGCATTTTGCTGATGGCTAATGAGGTTGAGCATTTCTTTTTATTTGACATTCGATATTCCTCTATCTAGAATTCCCTGTTTAGCTCTTTTCCCCATTTTTTAATTGGATTACTTGGTTTGTTGCTTTTCAGCTTCTTTAGTTCTTTATATATACTGGATATTAGCCCTTTGTCAGATCCAGGGTTGGCGAAGATTCTCTCCCAATGTATACACATTCGTTTTGTTTTGATGACAAAGTGTCCTTTGCTTTACAGAAGCTTTTCAGTTTCATGAGGTCCCATTTACTGATAGTTGCTCTTAGATGTAGCCTGTGCTGTTGGTGTTTTGTTCAGGAAGTTGTCTCCTCTACCAATGAGTTCTAGGGTTTTCCCCAATTTTTCTTCTAACTGACTTAATGTGTCTGGTTTTATGTTGAGCTTAGATCCACTTGGACTTTAGTTTTGTGCAGGATGATAAGTATGGATCTATTTGCATTTTTCTACATTTAGACATCCAGTTAGACTAGCACCATTTGTTGAAGATGCTGTCTTTTTATCACTGTATGGTTTTGGCATCTTGGTCAAACATCAGTTGTTCATAAGTATGTGGGTTTATTTCTGGTTCTTTTGTTTGGTTCCATTGATTCTGTTGCAACACCATGCACTTTTTATTACTGTTGCTCTATAGTACAGCTTTAGTCAGATCAGGGATGGAGATACCTCCAGAAGACTTTGTGTGTGTGTGTGTGTGTGTGTGTGTGTGTGTGTGTGTGTGTGTGTGTAAAGCATTGTTTTAGCAATTCTGGGCTTCTTGTTATTCCATATAAAGTTGAGAATTGTTCTTTCCAGGTCTGTAAATAATTGTATTGGTAATTTGATGGGAATTGCATTGAATCTGTAGATTGCTTTTGGTAAGATGGACATTTGTACTATGTTAATCCTGCCAAACCATGAGCATGGGAGATCTTTCCATCTTCTGATATCTTTTTTAATTCTTTCTTTAGAGACTGGAAATTTTTTTCATACACATCTTTGACTTTCTTGGTTATGGTTACACCAAGGTATTTTATGTCATTTGTGGCTATTTTGAAGGGTGTTTTTTTTTGTTGTTGTTGTTTTTTTCTTTTTTCTTTTTCTTTCTCAGCCCTTTTGTCTTTTGTATACAGAAGGGCTACTGATTTTTTTGAGTTAATTTTGTATTCAGCCACTTTGTTGAAGGTGTTTATCAGGTCCAGAAATTCACTAGTAGAATTTTAGGTGTCTTTCAGGTATACTATCATATCATCTGCAAATAGTGATACTTTGACTTATTCCTGTCCAATATGTATCCCCTTGATCTCCTTCAACTGTCTTATTGCTCTAGCAAGGAGTTCCAGAACTATGTTGAAGAGATATGGAGAGAGTGGGTAGCCTTGACTTGTCCCTGATTTCAGTGGGATTGCTTTAAGTTTCTCTCCATTCAGTTTAATGTTGGCTGTAACTTTGCTGTATATAACTTTCCTATGTTTAGATATGTGCCTTCTATCCCTGATCTCTTTAATACTTTAAACATGAATGGTATTAGATGTTGTCAAACACTTTTTCAATATCTAAGGAGATTATCATGTGATCTTTTTCTTTCAGTTAATATAGGGTGGATCACATTGATGGATTTCCATATATTGAACCATACTTGCATACCTGGGATGAAGCCTACTTGGTCCTAGTGGATGATATCTTTGATGTATTCTTGTATTCAGTTTCTAAGTATTTTGTTCAATATTTTTGCATCAATGTTTATAAGGGAGATTGGCCTGAAATTCTTTCTTTGTTGGGTCTTTGTGAGGTTAAAGAACCAAGGTGACTGTGGCTTCATAGAATGAGTTTGGTAATGTTCCTTCTGTTTGTATTTTGTGGAATAGTTTGAAGAGAACTAGAGTTAGCTCTTCTTTGAAGGTTTGGTGGAATTCTGTGCTGAAACCATCTGGTCCTAAGTTTTTTTTTTTTTTTTTTTTTTTATGAGAGACTTTCGATGACCACTTCTTTTTCCTTAGAGGATGTACAACTATTTAATTATTTACCTGGTCTTGATTCAGCTTTGGTAAGTGGAATCAATCCAGAAAATTGTGGATTTCATTTAGATTTTCAAATTTTGTGGCATATAGACTTTTGAAGTAAGTCCGAATGATTGCTTGGATTTCTTCAGTGTCTGTAGGTATGTCCCCCTTTTCATTTCTCATTTTGTTGATTTTGATGGTGTCTCTTTGCCTTTTAGTTAGCTTGGCAAAGGGTTTGTCGAGCTTGTTGATTTTCTCGAAGAACCAGTTCTTGGTTAGAGTGTTTCTTTGAATTGTTTTATTTGTTTCTAATTAATTGATTTAAGCCCTGAGTTTGATTATTTCAAGCTGTCTACTCCTCTTTGGTCTGTCTGCTTCTTCTTTTTCTAGGGTTTTTAGGTGAGCCATTAAGTTGCTTGAATGAGCTGTCTCGAATTTCTTCTTGAAGGCATTTAGAGCTATGAACTTTTCTCTCAGCACTGTTTTCATTCTGTCCTACAAATTTGGGTAAATTGTGCCATCATTTTCATTTTCATCTTCATTCTAGGAAGACTTTAATTTCTTTCTTTATTTGTTTCCTGACCCAGCTTTCATTTCGTAGTAAGTTTCCATATGTGTGGAGGCTTTTTTCTATTTCTGTTCCTGTTGAGTTTGAACATTATTTCATGGTGATCAGACAAGACACAAGGGAGTATTTCAATCTTCTTATATCTGTTGAGGCTCACTTTGTGACCAAGTATATGGTCTATTTTGGAGAAGGTTTCATGCTGTGCTGAGAAGAAGGTAAATTATTTTGTGTTGGGTGTAAGGTTCTCTAAATGTCTGTTAGGTTCATTTGATTCATGACCTCCATTAGAGACATTGTTTCTTTGTTTAATTTCTGTTTTGTTTACCTGTCCTTTGTTGAACTCTCCCTGTATTAATGTTTGGGGATCTATGTGTGGTTTCAGTGTTATCAATGCTTCTTTTACATATGTGGGTACCCTTGTATTTGGAACATAGATGTTCAGGATTGTGGTGACTTCCTGGTGGAATTTTCCCTTGATTAGTATGAAGTGCCCATCTCTTTTAATTAATTTTGGTTTAAAGTTTATTTTATCAGATATTAGAATGGCTATTCCTGCTTGCTTCTTGGGTCCATTTGCTTGGAAATCCATCTTCCAGCCCTTTGCCCTCAGGTAATGTTTATATTTTTGACTTAGGTATGTTTCTTGTATGCAAAAGATTGCCAAGTGTTGTTTATGCATACATTCTGTTAGTCTGTGTCTTTTTATTGAGAATTGAGTCCAGTGATGTTGAAAGAGATTAATGACAAGTGGCTGTTAGAGCCGTTGTTTTGATGCTGGCTGTGGTAGTTAGTTTGTGTGCTTGGTTGTTTTTGGTTTTACTATAGTGAGGTTACTTATATCCTGTGTTTTCTTGAAAGAAGCTAGTTTTCTTGGGTTGTATTTTTCCTTCTAGTGTCTTCTGTAATGCTGGATTTGTGTGTAGGTATTGTTGAAATTTGTTTTTGTCATTGAATATCTTCTTTTCTCTGTCTGTGAGGACTGAGAGTTTTGCTGGGTATAGTAGCGTGGGCTGACATCTGTATTCTCTTAGGGCCTGCATGATATTCATCCAGGCCCTTCTCGCTTTCATGGTCTCTATTGAGAAGTAAGGTGTGATTTTGATGGGTTTGCCATTATATATTTCTTGGCCTTTTCCCTTTGCAGCTTTTAATATTTTTTAATTCGTTCAGTATACTTAATATTTTGATAATTTTTTGGCCGGAAGAATTTCTTTTCTGGACTAATTTATTGGGTGTTCTATATACCTCTTATATTTTTATTGGCCTCTCCTTTAATTTGGGGAAATTTTTTTTTCCATGATTTTGTTGAAAATATTTTCTGGGCCTTGGAAGAGGCAATCTTCTTTTTCCTCTATTCCTATTATCCTTAAGGTTTTTTTTTTTTTGTTTTGTTTTGTTTTGTTTTTCTTTTTATGAAGTCTTGAATTTCTTGGATGCTCTGTGTCAGATATTTTTAGTTTTAATATTTTATTTGACAGATACCTCGATTTTTTCCATTGTATCTTTCACACCTGAGATTCTTTCTTCCATCTCTTTTAGTCTATTGATTATGCTTAACTCTGTAGTTCCTGTTTTCTTCCCTATGTTCTTTCTCTCCACAATTTCCTTTGCTTGTCTTGTCTTTAATTTCAACAAAACAAGTGGAATACTACAGGAATTTGCACGTCATCCTTGTTCAAGAACCATGCTAATCTTCTCTGTATTGTTACAATTTCAGTATATGTGCTGCCAAAGCTAGTTCCACATAATTCCTTCAGGTGGTCATTAATAAAATTACATGTCCTTGATTTGTGAGTTTCACATTATCACAGATTTCATTATTATTTGTTAAATACACAGATATGTGCACATTCAGTGAATTACTTACTGTGAAAACCCTCCCTGACCAAGGCAAATGTTTGAACAAAATGCATTTAATTGGGACATTGCTTATGTTTTTAAAAAGACCATTGATTGTGTCACATCAGCAAGCAGTCATCTTGTTGTAGTCCTTCACTAAAACTTAAAGCTTTTCATACTTAACCATATGTGGTTGGCAGAGAGAGGGAGACTGAGAGAAACAGAGAAAAATCTAGAGAGACAGATTCAGAAATATGCGAAGACAGAAAGGAACAAAGATATAAAGTGAAAGAGACCTAGAGACAGACTCCATTCTCTTTGGTCACTTTCTTTGGCATATCAATCTCAAAGCCTACCCTCCCATCATATAAATCCAAAAGAAATTATATTTTTAATATTTTTTATTTTAATTTTTATTGATTATACTTTATTCACTTTGTATGCCACCATAACACTCCTTCCCTCCCAATCCAACCTTTCCTCCCTCTTCTTCACACATGCCCCTTCATATATAGGGGAGGACTTCCTCTCATTCCTTCTGATTCTAGTCTATCATATCTCATCCAAAGTAGCTACATTCGCTTTCTCTTGTGACCTGGTATGGCTACTCCCCCCTTAGGGTGAGGTGATCAAAGATGAGGCCAATCTGTTCATGTCAGAGATAGTCCCTGTTCCCATTACTATGGTACCCACTTGGATACTGAACTGTAATGGGATACATCTTTGCAGAGGTTCTAGGTTATATTCCATGCATCGTTCTTGATTGGTGTATGAGTTTCAGGAAAGACCCCTGTGTTCAGATATATTGGTTCTGTTGCTTTCCTTGTGGAGCTCCTATCCTCTCCAGAACTTACTACTTATTACTTCTTTCATTAGATTCCATAAACTCTGCCAAATAGTTGGTCATAAGTCTCAACATCTGCTTTGAAATTCTGCAGGGCAGAGCCTTTCAGAGACCCTCTATGGCAGGCGCCTAACTTGTTTTCTGTTTTCTCCTTCTTTTGATGTCCAGCCTCTTTGCATTTCAGGGTGGGGATTGAGCATTTTAGCCAGAGTCCTCCCTCTTGATTACTTTTTTAAGTGTACAGAGTTTAGCAGGTTTTTCCTATATTATATGTCTGTATGAGAGAGTATATACCATGTATATATTCTCTTTCTGCTTCTGTGATAGCTCACTCAGGATGATCCTTTCCAGTTCCCACCATTTACCTACAAATTTGATGATTTCCTTGTTTTATATTGCTGAGTAATATTCCAGCATGTAGATGTACCACAATTTCTTTATCCATTCTTCAATTGGGGGCCATCTGGGTTGTTTCCTGTTTCTGGCTATTACAAATAAATTTGCTACTAACATGGTTGAGCAAATGTCTTTATTGTGTACATGAGCCACTTTTGGATATATGTCTAAGAGTGGTATAGCTGAATCTTGAGGCAGTGCTATTCCTAATTGTCTGATAAAGTGTCAGATTGATTTCCAGAGAGGATGTACAAGTTTACATTCCCACTAGCAAGGGAGGAAGTCTTACCTTTGTCAACAATCTCTGCAGCAAATGTTGTCATTTGAGTTTTTGATCTTTGCCATTCTGATGGGTGTAAGATGAAATCTCAGGGTTGTTTTGATTTGCATTTCCCTGATGGCTAATGAGCTGGAACACTTCTTTAAATATTTTTTTGCCACATTCGATATTCCTCTATGGAGTATTCTCTCTTTAGCTCAGTTCCTCGTTTTTTAATTGGATAATTTGATTTGTTGCTTTTTAACCTCCTTGTTCTTTATATGTACTGGATATTAGCCCTCTGTTACATAGAGGCTTGATGAATGTTCTTTCCCAATCTATAGACATTTGTTTTCTTTTGATTACAGTATCCTTTGCTTTGCAGAAGCTTTTCATTTTCATGAGCTCCCTATTATCAATTGTTGCTCTTAGATCCTGTGCTGTTGGTGTTCTGTTCAGGAAGTTGTTCCCTCTGCTCATGAGTTCAAGGCTTTTCCCCACTTTTTCTGCTAACTGATTTAATGGAGCTGGTTTTATGTTGAGGTTTTTGATCTACTTGGACTTTAGTTTTGTGCAGGCTGATATTTATGGATCTATTTGCATTTTTCTACATGTAAATATCCAGTTAGACAAGCACCATTTGTTGAAGATATTATCTTTTTTGCATTGTATGTTTTTGGCATATTTGTCAAAGATCAGATGTCCATAAGTGTGAGCGTTCATTTCTGGTTCTTCTGTTCTGTTCCATGGATCCACCCTTCTGTTTCTATGCCACTACTATGCAGTTTTTATTACTGTTTCTTGATAGTACAGCTTAAGATCTGGGATTGATCTACTGCCAGAAGACCTTTAGTTGTAGAACATTGTGTTAGCAATTCTTGTTTTTTGATAGGAAGTTGAGCATTTTTCTTTCAAGGTGTTTAAAGAATTCTGTTGGTAATTAGATGGGAATTACACTGTATCTGTAGATTGCTTTTGGTTAAGTGGCCATTATTTCAATAATAATCCTGCCAACCCATGACCATGGGAGATTTTTAATCTTCAGATATCATCTTCTAATTCTTTCCTCAGAGTCTTGATTTATTTTTTCATTTATAAGTTTTGACTTGCTTGGTTAGGGATATACCAGGGTATTTGTATCTTCGAACAAATATAAGAACATATCAAAGATATCATCCACTATGACCAAGTAGGCTTTATCCCAGGTATGCAGAGGTGGTTAAGTATACAGAAATTCATCAATGTGATCTACCATATTAAAGAAAAATGAAAGAAAAAAAACACATGATAATCTACTTAGATGCTGAAAAAGCATTTGACAAAATTCAGTATCTCTTCATATTTAAAGTATTGGAGAGATCAGTGATACAAAGTACATATCTAAATATACTAAAGGCAATATACAGCAAACCTATAGCCAAAATAAAACTAAACTGAGAGAAACTGAAAGAAATTCTACTGAAATCAGGTACAAGGCAAGGCTGCCCACTCTCTCTATATCTATTCAACATAGTTCTGGAAGTCCTTGCTAGAGCAATAAGACAATTGAAGGAGATCAAGGGAATACAAATTTGGAATTAAAAAGTCATAGTATCACTTTTACAGATGATATGATAGCTGACTGAACCCAAAAATTCTTTTTGGGAACTCCTACAGCTGATAAACTCCCTTGGAAAATGACTGGATCCAAAATTTATTTAAAAAATCAGTAGCCCTCTTGTATACAAAAGACAAAAATGGATGAAATAGAAATTAAGGAAAGAAAAGGAATTATATTATCTAATAAGGCCATACACCTCACCCTTCCCAGACTTTTCCTCACTGGGGACTAAACATGTTAAAAGATGAGTTTCAAGGGTATTTGCAATTCAAATTACCAGGAAGAGGAAGAAGATGGAGGGACTTCTAGGCTAAAAAAACATAGTTATCCTGATAATTTGTTTTTAAATACAATGATTAAAGTCACAACAACTTCCAAGGACTAAAGAACAGGACTGTCAAATTCTTTTGGGGAAAATGTGTACTATTTCCATAATGGAGTATTATTCAGCTAAGAAATTGAGATCATGATATTTTCAGGCAAATGTTTGGAACTAGGAAAAATCATCCTGGATGAAGTTACTAAAATGCAGAAACACAGATATGGTATGTATTCACTTATTATGAGGTGTCCTAACTGTGTGTGAAAAAGTTCAAGAGCCATCTATTGTGAACAAATAAGTCTTTCACTAGGGGAATTGGGTGTCAGTTAATTGAGTTGTTGGGCCAGGGTATCCTACAGAATTTTTCAAGCAACCAAGGCTGTTGTTATTAAATTATGTTGCTCTCTGCCCTCAACTGATAGGTCAGTGTCATGTCTTTGTATCCACAGAGATGCTTTCTACTTCATCCAATGGGATTCTATACAGAGACATATATTTTGATATTATGTGGAGAGAGACCTTAAAACACCCATCTCTAAATGGGATTTTCCTCTGAAATTCTACATTCCCCCAGTTCTCTGCTAAGCCTGCAGGAGAGGAGGCACAGATAGGGTCCTAAGTAGAGGGAATTGATGACACAAGGAGAAAAATGTCCTGAGAAGCTGGCCACAGAGGAAGCTGATGCAGTCAGCATTGGTGAGACCTGATAAGCTAGGTTGAGATAGAGGGGTGAGGAGGTCCTCCCCTATCTGGGAACTAGGAAAGGGCATAGGGGTAGAAGGAGGATGGGTGGGAATGGAAGGAGAAGAGGGAGGTGGTAGGTGAGGAGATACATTGTAAACAAATCATAATAAATAATCACATAAAAAAACCTGTGATCAAGGTGATGAAGTATAGAGCTCTTCTGGACTGATGGCTTCTCCTTGGGGGTGTGCCAGTGTGCAGCAAGGTTGAACACATTTTTTTTTAAGGGACTTGGCACTGAAACTCTGTTCATGTTCCAATGAGTATATTAAAATGTATACTTCAATTGATGTATTTTAAAAAAAAGAAAAAAAATAGTGTGACACATGGGTAGGAATTTGAACCTGGGAACAATGGAAAAGGAGTGTAATGTACGTTACATGAAATTCCTACATAATCAATAAAAACAATATGTTGAAATCTTTTACACTGACTTTTAACATGGAGAAATGATTCCGCTAATGGAGGGCAGAGTTGGACTTTTTAAGTCATGCTTTGTAGAAACTCATTATGTTGCAGAGAATCCTAGCCATGAAGTAGTGGTTACCCACCTACTTCAGACCCCATCAGCTCAGGTGGCACCACTGTCCTGGCCCTAACACTACATTTAGAGGTTTTGTCTGGAAGACCACAGTTGAAAATACATGTGCTCTTGTGTGCTAGGTGTATAACACTGAACCATTTCAATGTTCTGAAGGCCCAATTTTAAATGTAAACCCCAGGACCAGGAGGGTTCCTCACTGACCACTGAGTAGGACATAGCTGCCAAATCAGCCTGGTCAGCCAAGGCTACCCTGCTCATAGAGGTTTGCAACACTCATGTGGAACAGAATCAGCTGTCAAATAGTTTATCTCCCCTCATTTTTACTTTTACACTCACAGATTTTCTCTCTTTTAACCAAATCAGTCCCAGGAATTGTCTGGTTTCTGAAGGAGTGTGGTAATTGGAATCTTGCCTCCTGGTCTTGGCAGATGCTGGTCTAAGTTCTATGTCTCAGAGACTTTCTTGGTGGTCTTTTCAAGCGGACTGTTCTGTGTCTGAGAAATAGATAGCAACCTTCAGAACCAGACTACCAACTTTGTGTAACCTTGAGGGAATTTCTTGATTCCTTGCCAGGTGGTACAGATGTATTGCTACTGTGAAAAAAAATTGCTTGTACCCTTTGCTTTATATGTGTTATTTGTCATTCATTAAACTGAGACTGCAAAACCTGCACTCCCAGTGCAGGGTCCATATCGCTCCCTCCCCCAAAGTGACTCACAGATCGCGGTTCGATGCAAAAGCAAGAGGCAGTTTATTCCGATCGCCATGGGGGTCGTCCCTTCAAAGCAGGAGACGACCTCGAGCATACAAAGCACAGAGTTTTTATTCCTAAAAAATCAGGCCTTTACATTGATTAGTTAGCAGAAAAGATAGCAGTTATGCGGTTGGCAGCTGTAGCGGGGAACTCACAGCTCCAAGGACAGTCCTTCCCTCTTCTCCCATCTCTTGGTTCTGTAGCAGGCCGCTTACAGCTTCAAGGACAGTCCTCCCCTAAATTGCCTGACTTGCTCTTTCTTTTTAGCTGGCCCTTATTCAAGGTCCAGTTGTTTTTCTTTCTAATTTGGGATGGTCCCATTTCTCATTCCCCCCTTTTTCTTTGGCATAATTTTAACCCTAAAATTACAGGCTAGATTTAGCCTGCATCTCTAATTGCGGATACTGCTGTCAAAGCATAGGGACCTGAACAGTACTGATCTGTTCTCTCACAAAATTGACTAGCTTATTAAGAATGCAGGGGCCAAGAGTTACAATCAGGAGAAGAATTAGCAAAGGGCCTAGCAAGGTGGAGATTAAAGTGGTTATCCATGGAGAGGAATTAAACCATCCTTGAAACCATCCTAGGCTTTGGGCTCGTTCTTGCTTTTTCTTTTTTAAGCCCTCTTTGAGCTTATCTAGAGTCTCAGTGACAACTCCAGTATGGTCGACAAAGAAACAGCATTTTTCTTTTAGGGCTGCGCATAAACCTCCTTGTTGCAAAAACAATAAATCTAAGCCCCTTCTGTTTTGTAACACCATCTCTGATAATGACTGTAAGGAATCTTTGAGCTCTCTAATTGTGTTTTTTAATCTTTCTATGCCCTCATCAACAGCTGCCCTAAGCTCATTTAACCCGCTATGTCGGAGGGCTATAGCCGACCCTCCAGCTGCTGTCCCTACTGCTCCTAGCCCGACCCCAAGCATTATGGCTAAGGAAATTCCCAGGTCTCTTTTTGTTTGTATCAGCCGTTTCCCCACAGAGTCCCAGTATTAGAAGGGCTCTTCATACGGGTGATAGGTGACTCAGGGGATTACCTGGACCAGGACACAGTAGTCAGATGAATTGACAAGCACCTGAGTACTGACAGAAGTAGTGATCCCTGTTGCACAGGCCCACCATCCATCGATTGGTGGTATGAGGTACACAGACAGACCTGCAACATCATAGGTTTGGTTGCATAAAAACTGATGACTGGGGGGAACTTTACCTACACAGAGTCCTTGCCCTGAAATGGCAGACAGGGAAAGTCTAGCCTCCCTTTGCATCCAACGGCAGGCTGTTGCCTCTTGGGAGTTACTTATCTCATCTGTAAAGGCAATTCCTTCATAATATGGGGGAGCAATTCCAAAGCATAACCAACAAGACTCAGTAACCTTGGGGTTGGTATTATTTAGGGCCTGTAAGGCCCCCTGTGCTAGGTAAGTAATGTATGGTCCAGGTGGCTTAGGGGAAGAAGAATCTTTACCCATTTTTGAGTTAGGAGTCAGTGAGGGGGTTGCTGGACATGGGGCTATAGTCTGGGGGTCCACTTATACTGGGGGAACCAGGTGAGGGCCAGCTTTATTTGGCCCTACTTCAGCAGATGGGGCTGTTATTTTTAATTTGATGGTGAAAAGTAACCTATTATCATATCTTTCCTTATATATTTGTAGGCCCCAAGTGAACCCCGTCACCCAGTTAGTTGAAATCTGTTTTCCAGCGTCTGTGAACCGGATTAGCAGGGGGTGGCACCAGGTGGTACATATTGGCTGATTAGTTTACCTATTGTTTGGTCCCCAGTCTGGGGGCTGGGTATGACTGTAATTAGCTTTAACAACAATGTAATCCCAACTGGAGGTAGGCTTCCAGTAAGTATTGCCAGTGGTTTCACACCCCCAATTCTTGCAGTAGAAGTCATTTCTCCCCCCACATTTGTTTACCATTTTAGGTTGCTGGTGAGGTCCTGGACATACATAAAAGGTTAGGACTTGCAGCATACTGTGGGGGTTGGTGGTCCCGCATACCGCCCCCAGGGATCTAAGCCCCTTTTTTCACTAAAAGACCCACGTCTATGGTCCCTAGGAACCACGTTGGGGTCTAGGTGGCTTTGCAAATCCCAGTTAGCAGGTGCTCCTAGAGCCATTTTACAAAGGTCAGGGTACAAGTCCGGCCACCATGTGAAGGGTGGGGCTATCTTTGAAACAGACCAAATTATAATATGTCTCTGATTAGTTACTTTCCAAGTCAAAAGTTTGGGCTGGTGAGGACTGGAGCCCAAGCAAGTATTGTAAGTGCTTAACAGAGCCAAAAGCACCAGCAGTTTGTGGATATCACCCACGGCTAACATTCTTAACAAGTTTAAGTTTTAAGGGATTGTCACTGGGCTGGATTTTCAAGTCAGAACTGGAGTCCTCTGGAGCGGGTTTGATGTGTGATGCGTGGATCCAAGCAGCAATGCCTTCTACCTTCACAGCGGTTGGGGTGGTGAGCAGGATGCAGTAAGGACCTTT
Organism: Meriones unguiculatus; assembly: GCF_030254825.1. Taxonomy (NCBI): domain Eukaryota; kingdom Metazoa; phylum Chordata; class Mammalia; order Rodentia; family Muridae; genus Meriones; species Meriones unguiculatus. Next base: position 1,697,463 of record NW_026843711.1, on the reverse strand, counting down.
TCACCGGGGTTCCAAATTTTGACTACAGTGTCGCTGTACATAAACCAAGTCTCCAACTTGGAACTGATGTGGCATCTCTAAGGATCCTGGCGCATATGCACTGCCAACCTTGTTCCAGATTTCTTTTTGAATAAGCTGCAGTCCCTTTAACCTGGACAACAAGTCAGAGTTACCACTAGTTATGTCAAGAGGGTCTCCCAGGAGAGTCAAGGGAGCAGGAACTCCATACAATAGTTCAAAAGGTGTGAGATTTAACAAGGAAGGAGTATTCCTGACCCTAAAAAGAGCCAGAGGGAGGAGTACCACCCAGTCACCACCAGTCTCCATGGTCAATTTAGTAAGGGTCTCTTTTAGAGTTCTATTTATTCTTTCTACCTGTCCTGAACTTTGGGGTCTATATGCACAATGTAATTTTCAATTAGTCCCCCAAAATCTGGCCACCTCCTGACTTACCTGAGCAACGAAGGCCGGCCCATTGTCTGACCTGATTACCTTTGGAACTCCAAACCGGGGAAAAATGTCTTCTAAAATTTTTTGGCTACAACCAGAGCAGTCTCTTTCTTGGTGGGAAAAGCTTCCACCCATCCTGAGAAGGTATCTACAAAGACTAGAAGATTTTTATTTCCATACCTGGCCGGCTTGATCTCGGTAAAGTCCACTTCCCAATGCATTCCAGGTCTAGTTCCCCTTAACCGTTTTCCTGAGATTTGGAAATTCTTCCCTACGTTTACCTTTTGGCAAGCAATACATGTCTGAGTCACTTTTTCGGTTAGAGCAGTGAGGTTTAGTATTCGGTAAGGAGATTGGAGAACAATTTCAGTCAATTTCCTTGCCCCTAAATGAGTCCACTGATGCATTTGCGCTATTAGTCTCTTAGCATCTTCCTGTGGCAAAATGACCTTACCTTTGGAGTCAATCCATGCTCCCACATTAGCATCGAATGTCCCTTGTTTTCTCTGTATTTGCTCCAGGTCATTCTCTGAGTATTTTAGCTGTTCCTTCTCTGGCAATTCAGTAGTTAATATCATTGGAGCAGGACTTCCTCTAGCAGCTGCTTTAGCCTCCTGATCAGCCATGTTATTTCCCTTTGCTGCCTTGGAATTTCCCTTCTGATGTATGTCCCATGCAGTGAATTATGCTTAGCTTGGTGGGCAGTAGTAAGGCATTGAGCAAGGCCAAGATTTTATTTTTATTTTTAATTTCTTTACCGGCTGACGTCAATAGGCCTCTCTGCTGGTAGATGGCCCCGTGCACATGGGCCGTAGCAAAGGCATACCTGCTGTCAGTGTAGATGTTTATTTTTTTGTCTTTGCCCAAAGTTAATTAGTTCTGCTCGTTGAGCAGAGGTGCCTTCAGGCAGCGCTTGGGCCCATATTACCTTGTGTCCATCCACCACCGCTGCTCCCGCTTTTCTTTTTTCATTTTTTAAAAAGGTACTCCCATCTGTGTAATATGCTACCTCAGCATCTGGCAGAGGCTGGTCTTTTAAGTCCTTTCACCATCCCTGTTCTTCCGCCAACACCTGCAAGCAATCATGCTCTGGGGGCTGAATCTCTAGATCTGGTAACAGGGTGGCAGGGTTTAGCCCCGTTGCTGGGGCAAAAGTAATCCTGTCATTATTCAAAAGCAAAGTTTGATAATGAGTTATGCGCACATTCGTGAGCCAGCGATCAGGTGGCTGTCTGACAACACTCTCAAGGGCATGAGGGGCATAAACAGTAAGATCTTGTCCCAAGGTCAGCTTGTCAGCATCCTTTACCAATGCTGGACTGCTGCTATTATCCGAAGGCAGGTCGGCCATCCTGCTGCTACTGGATCAAGCTTTTTAGATAGATAAGCTACCGGTCTCTTTCAGGGTCCAATCTTTTGAGTTTTCCTATTTTGGTCAGGATATCCCGTCCCAGCAATGGGTATGGGCAGTCAGGCATGACTAAGAACGAGTGGGATACCCGGCCCACTCCATGGTCCACTGTTCTTCGGGTAGTCCATGTATATTGCTTACATCCAGTGGCCCCTTGAACCCATGATTTTTTTTCTTTCTTAGCCCCTGAGTCTTGCAACAGAACTGAATGCTGAGCGCCAGTATCCACTAGAAAATGGACTGGCTTCCCCTCCACCTTGAGGGTTACACTGGGTACGGGGAGGGGAACCGAACCCCGTCCTCCCTAATTGCTGTCATTGTTTAAGGTCAGGACCCTGGTCCCTGTGGCTCGAGAATTCAGCTGCTTCTTCTTCCTTTTGGGTTAATCCCTCCTCCAGTGTCCCGTCTCCTTGCAGTAGGCACACTGGTCCTTAGACAAAGGGCCCTTACAGTTGTCAGGAACTCTCTCCCTTTCAGTATGACTTTCCTGAACTACGGTGGCCAGAATCTTAGTCAATTTTTTATTCTGCCTCTTGTCTCTCTCTCTCTCTCTTATCTCCTGTTTTTTTTGTTTCCTTTCTTTTTTTTTTTTGTTTCTCGATTATAGAAGACTTTCTCTGCTACTTGCACTAAATCCTTTAACGACTTATCCTGCAGACCTTCTAATTTTTGAAGTTTCCTACGAATATCCCTAGCTGACTGATCTATGAAAGATACAGCTACTGTTGCCCTGTGCTCATCTGAAGCAGGGTCATAGGGAGTAAACCGGCGGAATGCATCCATCAGCCATTCTAAGTAGGCTGTAGGAGATTCCCCCGGCCCCTGGACCACTTCTCTTACCTTAGTCAAATTGGTGGGTCTTCAAGCAGCACCATGGAGACCCACCATTAGAATCTGGTGGTAAACCTTCAAGTGCTGCCTACCCTCTGGTGTATTGTAATCCCAATCAGGATGAGAGAGAGGAAACCCATTATCCTCCCATCCGCCCCCCCCCCCCCGGGACATTCTTCCTTGCTTCTAGAAGAACTCGTCCCCTCTTCTCCGTAGTCAGGAGTGTCTATAAAAGCTGTTGGCAATCATCCCAAGTGCGCTGGTGAGAGAAAAGGACAGATTCAAACAAGTCAGTCAAGGCTTGGGGGTTCTCAGAAAAAGGGGGATTGTGAGCCTTCCAATTGTAGAGATCAGCTGTGGAAAAAGGCCAGTACTGAAGGGGGTATTGCCCATCCCCCTCTGGAAATCCATAGGCTCGCAATGGGAGAGCCACCGAGTCCTGCTGGTTGCTCTGCGGCTTCATGTTCCAGCTGCTGGGCCCCTTTTATTCTGAGCAGGGTCAGCTGGTGAGTGCAGCGGGACCTCTGGCGGTGTCTGCGGTGCCGATGGTGTCTGCGGCGGCAGCGATGAGGGACCGACAGCTCCTGCTGAGGGACGTGTGAGGGGACTAGGAAAGTTGCATGCTAGCCCCGCCTTAGGCCCCAAGGGAGAACTGACAGCCTCTGGGAAACTGACAGGGGAAACGGCCAGGGAACTGGCAGGGGTAGGGGCCATGGCTGGCGGATAAGGGGGCGGAAGGTCAAAAAGGAGGAGGTCTGCTTCTGGAGAAGTGAGCACTTTCTTTTTCTCCTCTTCCTTAATGGCACAAACAGTTGTCGACGGAGTCTCTGTTGGGAGAACAAACGGGCACACCTAGAGGGGTGGATGGCGAACAATATCCTCCAGGTTAGGACATAAGGTATCTGATCAGGATGGCCCCCCTCCGCTTGGAGAGTCTTAGTCTTAACAGCAAGAATTGTGTCAAGGTGAAAGGTGCCCTCCGGTGGCCCATCCAACCTGAAAAGCAGGCCATTCCGAGGAGCAAAAGGCTTGCCACTTTGCTTTTCTAACTTCCACTGAGAGATTATGTGCCCTATATTTCACTTCTGAGAAGTGGTCAAGGGTGAGAGATAAGGGTGTAGCCACCGTCTGTCCCATAATGAAATCGTCCATCATAAAAGTCAGAGAGGCAACAAGAACAGAGACAAAAAGAACCAAACAAGCTATCAGACAATCACCCTTGTGGGTGATACCACAGTGCCCTAACGGAATGGCTCCCCGGCCGGTCCCTACAAAAATCAGACTCAGATGGGAGGAGGACCATCTCTGATCCAACCTCCCAACAAATGGAACCTGGAGCGTCCTCCAGCTTCCTGGCTTTTTGATTATCTGACGCGCCATCAATCGAAATAGACTAATCAGACAACCAAGATGGTTCAGAAAGGCGCCTAACCGGAAAAACAGAACAAAACAGAATCTGCAGAAACCTGAGGTCAAACAAACAAAATGACTAACCTGTTTCAACCTGACCTCCGAACTCGGTCTGGTGAGGGTCGGGGAAGGGTCCTGTCGGTTTCCCGGGCGACGCACCACATGCAAAACCTGCACTCCCAGTGCAGGGTCCATATCGCTCCCTCCCCCAAAGTGACTCACAGATCGCGGTTCGATGCAAAAGCAAGAGGCAGTTTATTCCGATCGCCATGGGGGTCGTCCCTTCAAAGCAGGAGACGACCTCGAGCATACAAAGCACAGAGTTTTTATTCCTAAAAAATCAGGCCTTTACATTGATTAGTCAGCAGAAAAGATAGCAGTTATGCGGTTGGCAGCTGTAGCGGGGAACTCACAGCTCCAAGGACAGTTCTCCCCTCTTCTCCCATCTCTTGGTTCTGTAGCAGGCCGCTTACAGCTTCAAGGACAGTCCTCCCCTAAATTGCCTGACTTGCTCTTTCTTTTTAGCTGGCCCTTATTCAAGGTCCAGTTGTTTTTCTTTCTAATTTGGGATGGTCCCATTTCTCAAAACTTGGTCAGGAATCTGTCTTGTCTCCATTCTTCATGTCTCTGTCCCCTATTTACACTCCCTCTTTTAAGTGGACCCTTCTCAGTTGGTGTAATGTTCTTTTAAAATGTATACACCTTGCCCTTTTTCATTCAAATGCTGATTTCTCTCCCTCAGTCTCTGATTTCAATCCAGATTTTGCATTGTGATAAACAGATCAAAATAAAACACCTAGCCACTATGTTGTACAAAGGGAGGAGCCAGAGGACAGGAAAGAGGGGAAGAGCTGGAGGCAGGAAATGAGTGGGAGAAATGGAGAGTTTGGAGAGAGAGAGCTGGAGGACAGATCTTGGAACTACGTGGAAATGTACTGGACATAATATTTCACAAAAAGCAAGTATAATCAGTAAAATCTAAATATTAGGAAACTATAAGGGCTTGGAGGTTTAGGAGGGAGTAACTATTGCCCAGCATTGTGTTCTAGGTTAACTAAATAAACCCAGTCTCTGTGTGGTGATTTGGTTATAGAGCTGTTTAGGACTAACAGCAGCTTTATTAGAAGATAAATCAATAGTAAATATTAATAGTCCCTTACAACCAATGGTGCCCAAGTAATCTAAGTATCCACATCCCTTAAATCATACTTTATCATAAATTGGTGGGGGGATTAAGCTCCCAGTGAAAAAAACCAAAGTTAAAAACCCCCAGTAAATTACAAGGGAATAGGATAAATAGCTACTATATATATATATATAAATATAGGACGAAATCTTAAAACAGGTATGAGATACCTATAGTATTCTTATATTCTAAATTCAAAAAGAGTTTATATAAAGTTTACTTAAAACATACATTTTCTATTGCGCAAGGTAACCAGCTTGTCTCCCTAGTGTGAGGCTTCTCTATTTAAATAGGTAGCAGCTTGGCATAATACAACAGGCATGCAAGGGACCAAAAAGATATTTTGATCTATCCAACTTTGTTTCTATTTCAACATGATAATGATTGTATGTTAAATAAAATGGTCACTTATATTGCTAATTCCTTTACATGGGAACAACTCTAAAACTGACTGAGTAATAAAAATGTGTCTCCAGCCAAAACTTCAACAATAGTTGGCCAATAAATCCTTGGCTATAATACCCTCAAATAGTATTATGCTGACCTTTTAATTGGTATAGATTAAATTGCCTTACAGTTTAGTTTCATCCTGCACATTTCTTACATTCATAATTTTAGAACTCTATAATGCTTGTGAGAAATTATATGTTTACAGAAAAAAAGACCTAGACACCAGAGATGCTAGATCCAACCTGGCAGAATCATTCTTCAGCATGCTGATACATTGACACATCTGTTCCAGCATCTTGCATGTTCCAGCATTCTGCCTTTTCTTGCTCAACTGCTTCAACTGCTGGTTCTCATCAAAGTCTGCTCCCAAAAGAACATTGAGGAAGGCTATTAATCATAATTGATCCAGCATTTTAGACTGTTCCAAAGAGAACTTTTATTAAGCCTAAAATTTCTCAACATTCAAAGACTGAACCACAAATGTTATTGCCTGCTTATTTAACAATATTTCCCAATTTTATTTGGGCCCCCTACAAGATTTCTACATGTCCAAAATGTCAGCTAGAAGAAATCCATGAGAACAATGTCCAGTTTTCCTTAAAGAGGGTTGGGTATGTTTTTGATTCTTTGCTAAGGGTTCAATACAGGTATTGCACTGTGATAAACAGACTAAAATAAAACAAAGATTTAATAAAGATAATTATTAGTAAATATTAATCTCATACACAACACTTTTCGACAAGCCTGAAGGATGGGTCAGTTTGCGTCAAAACAAGGGATCTTCAAAATGAGGGGCAATATGAGAAAGGCTGGTTTTGAAGCTCCAGATGCTTAAGAAAAAAAAATGTGCTTTGTGATAATGGCCCATTGCAACAAGGTAGACAAGGTAGGTAGGCAGCTAAATCATGGGGCAGAAAAATAACAGGGAGATGTTAATGAGGTCTTTAAAGTCAATGCTAATAAAAGTGAGGAATTGGGCGAAATGCCCTTACCACCTTTAGTTTTTATCTGGTTCTTCATTGAAGGTACCATCAATCTGGAAGCTTGGGAAAAGGAATCTCACATGCTAAAGAGTTACTTGGGGAAATTAGAGTGCCAAACAGGCAGAAAAAAGTACTTCTAAGGTTATTTCAAATGTTCATAATGGAGCACAAACAGGTTTGTGTAATTTGAGAGCAGAAAATAATTTAGGAGCTAGATAGTGAGGATGAAATGGAGACAGAGGAAGACACTGCCAAGTCTCATAATTCAGATAGTCTTCCTGCACCCTCTGCCCCTGTGTCTTTCCCTACCACATGTGCAGGAGACACAAGACCACTGCAGGAGGATATTATTGTTCTCTGAGATAAAGCCCAATTAGAACTGGAACAAATTCAGTTATTAAGGGAATTAGAGAAATTAAAATTACAAAACAACAATAATAAAATTGGATTGTTTGCACTGGTAAATGTTAAAGTCTGGTTTTGACTTTTAAAATTATAAATGTGCTTTATGATTTCACTCCTAAAGAGGATGCTTTGTTTTAATATTACAAAAATAGGTTTAAAAATATTTAAATGTTTAAAAAGCAGATACCATGGTTGATTTATGTCTTTGTCTCTGTTATTTTGTGTTTTTCTGCTGGCTTATGTTTTGGTTTCTGGTTTTGGTTTGCTTGCCAGGTTTGAGAAACTTGGAGAGTTTCCAATCTGGTCTAGGGAATCTGGAGAACACTCCAATTTCTGGGAAGAGATCTCTAAGAGTTCCATTCCTTTTGGGACCAGGAGAAATGTTCACTGGGACTGTATTCTGTGTGATAAGAGAGCTGTTGGAGTCTGTTCTCTATCTGGAAGCTGTGGAAAGGCCCATAGTGTCTTTGCTCCTTCTGGAATCTATGTGAGTGGAAGGGATCCATGAGGGGATCTGGAATCTGTGGGACATGTGTCCAGTAGGGTCTGGTCAAGTCCTGGTATTTGGCTATTCTGGTTACTCCCAATGTGACGATATCAGATTTCTATGTTCCTCATGTATCTCCGTGTGTCTGTATGTTTATGTATAGACTTGGATATTTTTAGACATGAGACAATTTGAATGAACACCTCTGAGTTTGGTCCTGGACCATCAGAGTTAAATTCCATAAAATACTTTAAAAATTATGAGGCATTTTAAAATAGTAATCCTTGGGCAGTCTAGCAAAGAACTTAAAACAGTTTCTCAACCCATTGTGGGAAATACAAAATCTTGGTATTTATTTTATTAAGTTTACAAAGTAAAACCAAGCCATGCTATTCAATCCATTTAAACAAAAACTGCAGTTATTATAATATATTCATGTAAAAACCTATAAAATAAGTTGTTCTTCATTTAAAAAGGCTGGAGATTCTTCAATACAAAATGTTTATGCTATTTTACAGGAAAAATATGACTACAGTTCCATGTTAGCCCAGAGTTATGCAGGGTTATATTCAGATCATTGTTAACTATTATATAAAGTATATGCCTGGCTGCCAGTACCTAAATAAATGATTCAATGCTGTTTCTTTCTGGCCTATAAATTTTGTATGGCCAGAATAGTCCAGTTTCACTGAGAACTACAGGCTAAATTTATTTCTTTGTTCAATGATAAATAAAACTTTTCTCCTTTAAATTTTGTTATCAAGTTTTAATATAATACGATAGAATCAATAATATTTGCTAGCCCCTTCATAAATTATATTTAATTAAATGTTTTGCTTTCATTTTATTTATTTATTTATTTATTTTTCTTTTTTATTATTTTATTTTATTAATTACATTTTATTCGTTTTGTATCCCTCCATAAGCCCCTCCCGCCTCCCCTTCCAATCCCACCCTCCCTTACCTTTCTGCATCCATGCCACTCCCCAAGTCCACTGATAGGGGAGGTTCTCCTCTCCTTTCTGATCTTAGTCTATCAGTTCTCATCAAAAGTGTCTGCATTGTCCTCTACTGTGGCCTGGTAAGGCTGCTCCCCCCCAGGGGGAGGTGATCAAAGAGCAGGCCAATCAGATTATGTCAGAGGCAGACCCTCTTCCTATTACTATGTAACCCACTTGGACACTGAACTGCTATGGGTTACATCTGTGCAGGGGTTCTAGGTTATCTCCATGAATAGTCCTTGGTTGGAGTATGAGTCTCTGGGAAGTCCCCTGTGTTCAAATTTTCTTGTTCTGTTGCTCTCCTTGTGGAGACCCTGTTCTCTCCAGCTCTTACTATTTCCCACTTCTTACATAAAATTCCATTCACTCTGCTGAACTGTTGGCCATCAGGCTCAACATCTGCTTTGATAGTCTGCAGGGCAGAGGCTTTCAGAGGCTCTCTGTGGCAGGTTCCTAGGTTGTTTCCTGTTTTCTTCTTCTGGCTTTCAGAAGCCCTCTGTAAAAGGTTCCTAGGTTGTTTCCTATTTTCTTCTTCTTCTGATGTCCATCCTCTTTGCCTTTCAGGATGGGGATTGACCATTTCAGTTAGGGTCCTCTCTCTTGCTTAGTTTCTTTAGATGCAGATTTTAATGGGTTTTTCCTATGTTGTATGTCTATATGAGTGAGTATATACCGTGAGTGTCTTTTTGCTTCTGGGACAACTCACTCAGGATGAGTCTTTCCAAGTCCCACCATTTACCTGCAAATTTCATGATTTCCTTATTTTTCATTGCTGAGTAATATTCCATTGTATAGATGTACCACAATTTCTACTTCCATTCTTTATTTATTTTTAATTTTTTATTTAACTTTTATTAATTACACTTTATTCATTTTGTATCCCCCCATAAGCCATACCCTCCTCTCCTCCCGGTTCCACCCTGCCCCCCCTTTCTGCATGCATGCCCCTTCCCAAGTTCACTGATGGGGGGGTCCTCCTCTCCTCTCTGATCTTAGTCTATCATTTCTCATCAGAAGTGGCTGTATTGTCAGGGTTCTAGGTTATCTCCATGAATAGTCCTTGGTTGGAGTATGAGTCTCTGGGAAGTTCCCTGTGTTCAAATTTTCTTGTTCTGTTGCTCTCCTTGTGGAGTTTCTGTCCTCTTCAGCTCTTACTATTTCCCACTTCTTACATAAAATTCCATTCACTCTTCCCGACAGTGGGCCATCAGGCTCAGCATCTGCTTTGACAGTTGCATTGCAGAGAAAAGAGCAGATTTAAAGTTATGCTAAAGATTATAGTTGAGTACAAGATTGAGTTTTAGCAAGTCTTTGTTTAGTTTTTTTTTTCTTAAATCTAAAATTGGTAATCGTAAAATTTGCCTATATAGATCTCCCTAAGATTTGGTTCTAAAACATAATTTATTTTATTTTATTTTATTTATTTATTTATTTTTCAATGCAGTTTATTCAGGAACCTTGAACAATCATCTGACCCTGGGCAAAGCCAGCCCACAGCTTAAATAACCTCTGGGTAGCCAACCCCAGCGTGCCACGTGGGCAATGCAGATAGGTCCACATACATGGAAGCAAGCCAGATCCTCACCTTAGCCAAATGTGGAATTGTTCGTGACAGAGAGCACTCACCATTGGGAAGGTGGAAGGCGGAAACCAGCTCCATCTTTAAGGCATAGCATTCCTCAGCTCTCTACAGTTCCCCCTTTTCTGTTTTAGAATCATCAGGCAAGAGTAGAGGTCTGATCTCTGATATTAGAAATAAATTGGGACTTTGTACTGATGTTCATTTAGGTGTCATCCACCCAAAGAGCATCAGACCCGTCTGATACCTTTTTCTCAGAGGCAGGACCTGGGGCATCAACCCACATGCAATCAGACATGCTCTTCTCTGGGTCCAAAGCGGCTGACCCTGAGTGCAGTGCTTAGCCTCACATCCCGAGCGTAACATTTTAGCTTTTTATGGTAGCCAACCATGCTTGGGGAGACTGTCCTGCTTCAATGGCTGTAAAGGCCTGAAAGGTCATGGCTTCATTATGCTGTTGTGAGACTCTAATCTTGTATATATGCCACAGGCAAACTAAGAAGACCAACACCAGAAGGCCTGCTAACGCTCCCATGCCCGCCCATTCCTTCAGATGATTCATGGCTGCAGCAATCCATGATGATAATTCTGTGGCTAGTCCTGCGTTCACTCTGGTAGAATTTACTGTGACAATGGCCACTCTCAGCTGCTCCATCGTAGTATCGAATTCTCCAGTCCAATTACCTAAAATATAGCTTGACAATTGTTTAGACAGATTTGCAGCACAGGAAAAATTCTCATGTTATATGCTAGTGACTCAAAGTCCAGCATATTTTCATTGACAGCCAAGTTGAGCGATTTGCCATAGTGTATCAATTTGCTCCTGCACAAGGTCAGTCCTCTGATTGAACACCATCAAGCTTCCTTTTAGTTGAGCATTAATTCCTTTATGTACATCTAAGGCATGAGCTACATTGGCTAAAAGATTATTCAGGGTCTGAGCAGTCTGCCCAGTATGACTCATGGCTAATGCCGTGGTGGTAGCTCCAACAGCCGCCAATGAGATGGCAGTAACAATGGCGGCTGTGGTTCCAAGATCCCTTTTCTGTCTGAAGAGAGTCATAGTGTAAGGGGCATCAACAGGCACAGACACCCAGCGAGGCATGCGAGTAACCAGGGCATACCTAAATTTACTAGCATTCCAGCATTGGGCAAAAAAGCAAGTATCATTATCACAATTACTTGGCTCTATCTGGCTAATAATGAATAAAAATGGGGGATATAAACAAACAGGTGTAGGCTTATAGGAAATATTATGAGAAGCCTTAACCCCCTCGTTGGAACATCCTGCATCAGTTCTAGAACTAGCAGTGGTGGTGTCCAAGGTCTGAGTAGGTTCAGGAGATCATTGCCCCCAGGGGCAAGATGTGCTCCATAAATTTAAAAAAAATGCCAAAATTGAGATTATAACATCCTGTTTTATAGGATGAAGTGTAGATCAGATGATAAAGGCAGACAAAGAGTATCTCAAATATACTGGCCCTCAGACTTGTCAGAGATCTGATAAATATGGCATTTTAACATATGTAAAGCTTATTATGACAGAGTCCAACCTGCTGAGGCACAAATAATAAATCAATTCAATTTTTATAGGTACAACCTACAGTTTGTCCATTTAAAACAAAAGTTAGCCCAATTGTTGATACTTTAACAGTGTTTACTGATGGCTCATTATCTGGTGTTGTTGCCAATGCTTATAAAAGAAAACCAATATCTTTTCAAGTATCTAACACATCTGTGCAAATAGCAGAGTTATTTACACTATTGGCTGTGTTTCAAAGTTTTAATAAGCAGTCTTTGAATATTTTACAGGTAGTACATATGTAGCTCAGTCTTTGCCTAGTTTAGAGACTGCAGGTCAAATTCAGACATATTCTCCCGCTAGAATTTTATTTTTACAAATTCAAAATTGGATTAAAAAATAACTTTCCCTTTTTTTGTAGGATATTTGAGTGCACATTCTAAGTTGCCAGGACCCCTGTCTAAAGGAAATGCATTGGCAGATAAAGTCACCAAAGTTTATTGTTCACTGTTAAAAAGAACCTAGGATACCCATAATATACATGCTCTTAATAGTCATACCTTTAGACATAAATATGGATTGACTAAGGAAAAATCTCATAGTATAGTCAAGGCTTACATTACTTGTCCTCACTTTCAGTATCTTCCTCATTTGGGAGTCAATTGTAAAGTATTGGTTCCAAATCAGATTTGGCAAATGGATATTACTCATATTCCTGATTTTAAACAATTAAAATATGTACATGATTGCATAGATAACTATTCTGGATTTATTTTTGCCAGGCCTCAAACAGGAAAAGTTGCAAAGAATGTTGTGACTCATTGTCTATAGGCTTTTAGTATTCTAGGGGAGTTCCTAAACAATTTAAAACTGACAATGGAACAGGACATACTGGCGAATCTTTTAAAAGATTTTGTCAACAGTTTCAAGTTTCTCTTATAACAAAAATACCTTACAATCTTCAAGAATAAGGTATGGTAAAGCATGCCCACTAAAGAATTAAGATTTATTTGCAAAACAACAAAGAAAGGGGAGCTATTCCCTGGACACCTAAGAATCATCTTAATTTTGTTCTTTTCATTCTGAAATTTTAAAATTCTGATAAGCTTGGTAAATCTGCAGCAGATAGATTTTGGCATACAGAAACAAAGAAAAATTTTGCTAAAGTAAAATGGAGGGATCCTTTAACAAATAAATGGCATGGATCTGACCCTGTAGTCATATGGGGATGAGGATCTGCCTGTGTTTTTTCGCATGAAAATGATGTAGCTTTATGGCTACTGGAATATCTGGTGCAACAAGTAGATGAGGAGTTTTCCCCTGACAATGATAATGATGTCAATGAAAACCCCTCTGGTCATGATAACTGTTTATTGGGCGTAGGTTCCTATTCCACCTCTACTCAGTTTCTATTCAGTTTCTACTCACCTCTATTCAATTTCCTGGGATAATCCAGAAATCCTTGTTATGTCAACAACACTTGGTTGCTGGGTTTTTCTGCTTTTGAAGTAAAACAGACTCTTAAACTTTCAGGAATAGGATGAAGTCATTCTCTTTGCTTAACCAGGGAGAGTACTGATCAGGACAGCTTGCTAGCTTACTAGTCTCCATGGTCCAGGTCATAGGTCAGAATGGCTACTACTTGAAAGTTGGGGTGGCATCTGAAGACTTCCTTTGCAACCAAGCAGAGTAGAACATTGTAGGGATATTATTGTCCCTTTCTATGGGAGTTAAGAACGACAGTCTTACAACTCTAGTGAGTTACCCATCCTGTGAGAAAGGGGATCAATGAACTTGTCCTCAACTGATTGTTCCTTGGACAAGATGCATCGGAGAAACACCCAACTTCTTGGACTGTGAGCTTGCATTTACTCTTATGTACTGGCCTGGTCTATCTTTAAGGGTATTAAGAACTTGGCTTCTGATAAAGGCAGTCAAAAATCCTTTGTTTTAGAAAAATCTTTTCGTGCTGGAGGACTTCAAATAAAAATTGGCAAACCTATATATGGAAATTGTGGGCTGCATTGGGATATATAGTCATTCTCTCAGGGAATGCAAGTAGCTTTTCGAAATCAATCAAGTATACTTCCTTTTTGGCATGTGTTAATCCTCCTTGTTTACTGCTAATTGGAAACATTGTAGTAAGACATTTTAAGAACAATGATACCTATTCAATTGTATGTGTATATTACAATCTTACTAAGTGTGTTAGTGCTGATAATAATGCGCTTTCACTATTAGTTGTTAAGCAACCTACTTTTGTTATGATTCCTGTTAGGGTTTCTGATTCTTGGTATAATGAAAAATAATTTAATTGGACTCAGGTCCAGAATCACCTTGCTGGTATTTGGTCTAGCAAAACTTCTCATTTAACATGTTAATGATGAGAAATAAGATCCATGACATAGACTCTGCCAAGAAACCTAGGTTGTAATTGGCCAGTACAGCCTGGGATACAATTACTATACTCAGGAACTGTTTTCCATCCTTTGGCTCTGTGCTTAAGTGGGGACTGACACTTGCAGGTCTGGTGGGTATGGGTTTGTTGGCCTGTGCCTGCCTTTCTTGTTACAACTTCCTTGTTAAAGTTCCTCTTCAACAACTTCAACACAATCAAAAGCAGTTGAATGGATTTAAATTGAAGATATTTAACAACCTCATGTGATATGGAGGTAAGTGATTGATGTGTAAGAGTAAAATTGTGGTTATTCCAACTTAAAAGTGAGGCTCGTAAAAAATCACATCTAAGACCTTGATGACAAGTAAGGAAAAATGCACATTTTGCAAACCTAAGACAGACTCTCCGTAAAACACAGAAGGGGGAAATGAATTCCAAGTCCTGACCATGGCAGATGCAGGTCTTATCTAAGTACCGTGTCTCAGAGAGTGTCCTTGTAGGTTTCTTCAAGCTGGGTGTTTTGAGCCTGAGAAGTAGATAGTATACTCCATGCAACCTTGGGAATAAGAGAGCAAACTTGGTGTAACGTTGTGTGAATTCCTGGATGCCTTGCAGGGTGGCATAGATGTGTTGATACTCTGAAAAAAAACATTTCCTTGTACTCTTTGCTTTATCATCATTGTTTGTAGGTTCAATAAACTAAGACTGGAATCTGTCTTTTCTCCATTCTTCGCATCTCTGTCACCCCCCATTTTCACTCCCTCTTTCAGGTATACACTGTTAGACTAGCCTGCAGGAATATCAGGTTACCTTCTCTTTTCCCTGCTTTTAAAGACTCAATACCCCAGGGAACCCTACACCCTGCCAGCCTATTATATCAATAAGAATGTGAAATTACATTTAGTAAATATGCCAGTAACTGCTCAGTTCAAAGTCACAACTTAGGAAATTACAGATCCAAGACCACAGTAGGAGAATACCTTGTCATTTGGTACATTCCCCTCAGCCCCACATTTCCAGACATTTACTGACTGGGGAGAAAGACCTAGAGAGACAGATTCAGAAATAGAGAGACCTAGACCAACAGAAACAAGGATATAATTGACAAAGACCAAGAGACAGAGACTCCATTCTATCTGGTCACTTATTTCTTATATCAACCTCACAGCACACCCTCCTAAAATATAACTGGAATAGGAATTATATTATCTAACAAGGCCATTACACCTAACCTTTCCTGGATATTTCTTCTTTGGGGACTCCTCATGTAAATAGATGAGTTTCAAGGGGACATTGTAATTCAAATCATCAGGAAGTAAAGAAGATGGAGGATCTTCTAGGCTAAAGGAATATAGTTATCCTGATAGTTTGTCATTCAATGTAATGATTAAAGTCCCAGCAACTTCCAAGTATTAAAGTATAGGACTGACAAACTCCTTTGGGGAAAATGTGGAATATTTCCATTATGAAGTATTATTCAGCTAAGAAAATGACATCATGATATTTTCAGACAAAAAGATGGAAACAGGAAAAATCATCCTGGGTGAAGTAAATAAATGTAGAAAGACAAATATAGTATATATTCACCTATGAGGATATCTCCTAATAGTGGAGGATAAAATTCCAATAGGCCATTGTTGTGACCAAACCAGTCTTCTCTTCCACTAGGGGTATTGGGTGGCAGTGATTCAGTTGTTGTGCAAGGGCATCCTACAGAAATTTTCAAGAAACCCAAGGTGTTTTTAATAAAAAATTGTTGTTCTCTGCCCTTAACTGAGAGATCAATGTCATGTTCTGGGATTCACAGAGATGATTTTTTCTACATCAAATCGGGTTGCATAAGGAGACCCACAGTCTATTATTGTGCAGAGAGAGTCCTTAAAACACACAGCACTGAATGGGATTTCCCTATAAAATTGTCCCTCCCCTCAGAGCTCTGGGAAGCCTACAGGAGAGGATGTAAGAAGTGTGTCTTAAGTAGAGGGAATTGCAGACACAAGGAGAACAATGCCCTGAGAATCAGGCCAAAGAGGAAGATGATGCAGCCAGACTTGATGAGACCTGATAATCTAGAGTTAGATAGAAGGGGAGAAGGACTTCACTTATCAGTAGAGAAAGGTCCTAGGGCTAGAAGAAGGAGGGTAGGTTAGCCTGGAAGGAGCAGAGAAAGGGTGGAGGAGAGGGGATACAATGTGAACCAATCATAATAAATAAATACATAAGAAAATCGCTGATCAAGCGAATGAAGTATAGTGCTATTCAGGACTAATGGCTTCATCTTGTGGTAGTCCTAGGGTATGGCAAAGATGAACTCAGTTTTATTTAAGGGACTTTGCACTGATCATGTGCCAATGAGTATTACACACTTGAATTGATGTGTTTTAAGTATTAAAATAATTTAGTGTGACACATGGGAAAGAATTTGATCCTGGGAGCAATAGAAAAGTAGTATATTATATGAAATTGCAACACAATCAATAAAAATATTAGGTTAACAACTTTTATAATGACTTTTAACATAGAGAAAAGATTCCTCTCAAGGAGTGCAGAATTTGATATTGTAAGGCATGCTTTCCTGGAACTCAATATGTAGCAAAAAATCCTAGTCATAAACTAGTGGTAACCAGCTACCTCAAACCTCATGAGCTCATGTGGCACCTTGGTTCAAGCAGTCCTGGAACTAACTCTACATTCAGAGGGTTTGTCTGGAGGACCACAGCAGGAAACACAGCTGCTCTTGTATCCTAGACATACAACATGGACCACATTCTCTGTCCTGAAGGCCCAGTTTTAACTTTAAACCCCTGAATCAGGAGGATTCCTCACTGACTACTGAGTAGGACAAAGCTGATAATCTTGTAATGTGAGCCTAGGCAACAGTACTCATAGAGAATTGGCAACAACAGTATGGAACATCACCTGCTGTCAAAGAGTTTATTACCCCTCAGTTCTCCTTTTATATACACTGAGTTTTCTCTTTTTCACCTAACAAGTCCAAGGAATTCTCTGGTTTCCTTCTCTTTTCCTGCTAGTAAAAACTCAATACCCAAGGGAACACTACACCCTGCCAGCCTGTTATATCAACAAGAATGTGACAGACCATATAGTAAGTATGTGAGTAACTGCTCAGTTCAAAGACCACAGTAGGAACCACCTTGTCATTGGGTACGTTCCCTATAATCCCATATCATTTTGAAGCTACCTTACTAAGGAAGCTGTCCCATTAAATAAACATTAAAGTTTCATTTCCTACCTGACATTGTCACGAAGGAGTAAAGGTGTGGGTTCTGGATTAAGTGATGAGATAAACACTTGTTGGGTTTCACAAGAAAAAGTCACATCTGCACAGGATCAGAGATACAGGACACTGACAAAAGTTTATTTACTCATCTCCATGGAAACCTCAAGATTCTCTCTGGTGCTGATTGACTTAGAGGGAGAAAGATGTCATGCAACAGGAAGAAGCCAGTAAGAGTTTCAGGAGCCAGTTATTAAAAGGGCCAAGTTGACAGTCTGCTTGAGAGAAAGGCTGAGCAGCCCTACATGCCTCAATCTGGGCAGCTGAAAGCACCCAACACAGAGATAACTGTTCCTGTGTTCAAGACTATTATTTCTGGAAAAGTGTGACATATATCTTTCAAGTGGTCATTAATAAAGTTATTTGTCCTTGACATGTGAGTTTCACACTATCACAGATTCCATTATTATATGTTAAATGTACAGATTTGTCCTCAGTCAGTGAATTATTTACTGGGAAAATGCTCCCTGACCAAGGCAAATCTATGAACAAAAAGCATTTAATTTGTACCTTGCTTATATTTTTACCATTTGTACCATTCACTATGTCAAATCAGCAAATAGTCATCTTGCTGTAATCCTTCAACAGAACTGAAATACTTTTATAATGAACCACAAGAAGCAGGCAGAGAGAGGCAGAGAGACAAAGTGCTAGAGAGAGATAAAAAATAGAGAGATGGAGATCGAGAGAAACAAAGATATAAAGTAACAGAGATTGAGAGACAGAGACTCAATTCTGTCTGGTTACTTTCATTGACATATCAACCTCACAGCAAAACCTTCTATAATATAACTACAATAAGAATCATATTATCTAACAATGCCATAACTCCTAACCATTCCCAGACATTTCTTTATTGAGAACTTCACATGTAGATACAGGAGTTTCAAGGGGACATTGCAGTTCAAATCACCAGTGAGTGGAAGAAGATGGAGGAACTTCTAGGCTAAAAGCACATAGTTACATTGATAGTTTCTCATTCAATACAGTGTGTTACATCCCAGCAAATTCCAATGACTAAAGAACATTTTTGACTAAAGAACAGGTTTCTCCTTTGGGAAAAAAATATGGAATATTTCCATAAGGGAGTATCATTCTGCTAAGAAAATGACATTATGATATTTTTAGCTAAATGTACAGATCCAGGAAAAATCTTCTTGTGTGAAGTAACAAAAATGCAAAAAGACAATTATGGTGTGCATTCACTTATTAGGAGTTCTCCTAATAGTGGGTGATAAAGTTCCAATAGGCCTTCTCTTGTGACCAAACCAGTTTTCCCCTAGGGGGACTGGGAGGCAGTTCATTGAGTTGTTGGGCCAGGGCATCCTACCGAAATTTTCAGACAACCCAGGTTGTTGTTATAAAAATATGCTGCTCGCTGCCCTCAACTGATAAATCAGTGTGATAAACTTGTTTACATAGAGATGTTTTCTTCTGCCTCAAATGTGATTACATGCAGAGACCCATCAATGAGGGCAGATGAAATCTCACAATCCACAAATGTTAGCTCCTATCTCCAAGACTCTTAGTTCAGGAAAAGTGTCACATATATCTTTCAAGTGGTCATTTTTATTAGTCACATGTGTGATATTCATATTATCACAAATTCCATTATTATTTGCTAAATGCACAGGTAAGTCCTCAGTCAGTGAATTACTTACTGGAAAAATACTGCCACAGGAAAACAACTCAAAAAGCATTTAATTGGGACCTTGCTTAAATTTTTACAGAGACCATCCATGATATCAGGTCATCTAGCAGTCATCTTGTTGTACTCCTTCAGCCAGAACTGTGAGGTTTTCATAATGAACAACAGGCGGCAGGCAGAGAGCAGGAGAGAGAGAGGGAGAGTGAGAGAGAGAGAGAGAGCTAGAGAGAGATTCAGAAATAGAGAGACCAAGACTGACAGGAACAATGATAGAATGTGACAGAGATCTAGAGACAAAGACTCCATTCTGTCTGGTCACATTGATTGGCATATCAACCTCACAGCACACCCTCCTGTATACCTCCTAGGCCTTCCCAGACATTTCCTCCCTGGGGACTAAACATAGATGAGCTTCAAAGGGACATTGCAATTCAAATCACAAAGAAGTGGAGGAAGATGGAGGAACTTCTAGGCTAAAAGAACATAGTTATTCTGATAGTTTGTCATTCTATACAATGATTAAAGTCCCAGCAAATTCTAAGGTCTAAAGAACAGGAATGTCAATCTCCTTTGGGGAAAATGTGGAATATTTCCATTTCAGAGTATTATTCAGCTAAGAAAATGGCATCATGATACTTTCAGGCAAATAGATAGAACCAGGAAAAATCATCCTGGGTGAAGTACCTAAAATGCCAAAAGAAAAATGTGGTATGTATTCACTTATCTGAGGTCTCCTAATAATGGGGGTTAGTGTTCCAATAAGCCATCTAATTATAACCAAACCAGTCTTCCAGTAGGGGAATTGTGTGGCAGTTTTTTGAGTTGTTGGGTCAGGGTATCCTATGGAAGTTTTAAAGCAACCCATGCTGTTAATATTAAAATATGTTGCTCTCTGCCCTCAACTGATAGATGAGTACCATCTTCTTGGATCCACAGAGATGCTTTCTTCTGCATCAAGTGGGACAGCATACAGAGACCCACAGTCCGGTATTATGCAGAGAGAGACTTTGAAACACCCAGGTCTAAAAGGAATTTCTGTATGAAATTCTCCCATTTTCTCAGTCCTCTTGGGAGCATGAACAAGTTGAGGCAGGAAAAGTGTCATGAGTAGGGAATTGACAGAATTGAGAACATAAGCAGAACAATTTTCTGAGAATCAGGCCACTGTGGAGGATGATGCAGCCAGACATGATGAGAAATGATAAGCTAGGTTCAGATAGAAGGGCAAATAGGACCTATCCTATCAGGGAAATAGAGAAATGGCATAGGGGTAGAAAAAGGTGTGTGGGACAGACTAGAAATAGTAGAGAGAGGGGGCAGAATACTTCAATTGATGTATTTTAAAGGCAAAAAATTTTTTGTGTCACACATGATTGGGAATTTGAACCTCGGAGCAACAGAAAAAGAATGTAATATATATTATATGAAATTACATAATCAATAAAAATAGTTTGTCAAAAACTTTTACAATGACTTTTAACATGGAGAAATTATTCTGGTAAAGGAGGACAGATTTTGACATTGTATGGCATGCTTTCCAGGAACCCATTAAGAAGCAGAGAATCCTGTCCATGAACAGGTGGTTACCCAACTATCTGAGACCCCATGAGCTCAGCTGGCACCTCTGAACAATCAGTCCTGGCACTAACAATACTTTCAGAGAGTTTGTCTGGAGGACACAGAAGCTACTGTGTCCTAGGCATAGAACAAGGGCAAAATTGTCTCTCCTGAAGGCACAGTTTTAAGTGTAATCCCCAAGATCAGGATGGTTCCACACTGACATCTCAGTAGGACATAGCTACTGATCCAGCCAAGTCAGCCAAGGCAAGCCTGCTCATAGAGGTTTGGCAACACTAGTGTGGAATAGCATCAGCTGTCAAAAGTTTACTGAAGCTCAGTTCTCCTTTTACATACACTGGTCATTCTCTGTTTCAGCCAAAGTACTCCCAGGAATGTCTGGTTTCCTTTAATTTTCCTGCTCTTAAAGACTCAATACCCCAAGGAACCCTAGACCCTACCAGCCTATTATATCAATAAGAATGTGCAGATTCATATACTGAGTACACCAGGAACTGCTCAGATGTCACAACCTAGGAAATTTCAGATCCTAGACCACAATAAGAAATCACCTTGTCATTGGGTACATTCCTCTTAATCACACCTCTTAATCATTTTGAAGCTTCCCTACTTAGGAAACTGTCCTAGTAAATAAACATTAAAGTCTCATTTCCAACCTGATTTTATCACAGAGATAAACAAGAGTAAAGGTGTGGGATCTGGTTAAAGGAATGAGAGGCTTGTCCAGTTTCAAAAGAAAAAGTCAGTGTGCACAGGATATGAGATACTGGACACTGAGGAAAGTTTGTTTACTCATCTCCATGGATACCTCAAGATTTTCTCAGTTGCTGATTTTCAGAGAGGCAGAATGATGTTATGCAACAGGTAAAAGCCAGTGAGAACTTCAGGAGCCAGTTATTAAAATGAACAGGTGGACAACAAGCCTGAGAGAAAGGCTGAGCCACCCTGCATGCCTCAATATGAGTACCTGAAAGATCACAAACCAGAGATGACAGTTCCTGTGTCCAAGAAAACTGTCATATATTTCTTTCAAATGATCAATAATAAAGTCACTTGTCCTGGTCATGTGACTTTCACATTATTAAAGATTTTATTATTATGTGTTAAATGCACAGAGATTTTCATACTGAACCTCAAGCTGTAGCAGAGAGAGGGAAACTGAGAGATACAGAGAAGGAAAGAGCTAGAGAGACAGATTCAAAGATAGCGAAAACCGACAAAAAAAAAAAGATGTAAAGAGACTGATTGACACAGACTTCATTCTGTCCATTCTGTCTAGTCACTTTCATTGGCATATCAATCTCAAAGCACAACTTCCTAAAATAACTCCAAAATCAATTATATTTTTTCAATATTATTTAATTTTTATGAATGATGTCTTATTCACTTTGAATTCCCCCATAACTCACCCATTCCACCTTCCTTTGCCCTTCTCCACATATGTCCCTCCTCAAGTCTACTGATAGGGGAAGTCTTCCACTCCTTCCTTCTGATCTTAGTGTATCAGATCTCATCTGGAGTGGCTGCACTGTCTTTCTCTGTGGCCTGGTAAGGCTGTTCACCATCAGGGGGATTTGATCAAAGAGGAGGCCTATCAGTTCATGTCTGAGGTAGTCCC
Source organism: Meriones unguiculatus (assembly GCF_030254825.1). NCBI lineage: Eukaryota > Metazoa > Chordata > Mammalia > Rodentia > Muridae > Meriones > Meriones unguiculatus. The sequence continues at coordinate 1,675,208 of NW_026843711.1, read as the reverse complement.
TTTATGCAACCCACTTGGACACTGAACTGCGATGGGCTACACCTGTTCAGTTGTTCTAGGTTATCTCCATGAATGGTACTTGGTTAGAGTATGAGTCTCAGGAAAGACTCCTTTGCTCAGATTTTTTCATTCTGTTTTCTCTCCTTGTGGAGCTCCTGTCCTCGCCAGATCTATTTCCCACTTCTTTCAATATATTTCATACACTTTGCCAACAGTTGGCCATAAGTTTCAGCAGCTGCTTTCATAGTCTGCTGGTCACAGCCTTTCAGAGGCCCTCTGTTACAGGCTCCTATCTTCTTTCCTGTTTTTTTCTTCTTCTGATGTCCATCCTCTTTGCCTTTCATGATGGAGATTGAGCCTTTTAGCCAGAGTCCTCCATCTTGATTATTTCTTTAGTTGTACAGATTTTAGGAAGTTTCTACTATATTATAATTTTCTGTGCATGAGGATATACTGATCACTCAGGATGATCTTTTCCAGTTCCCACCATTTACCTGCAAAGTCAAAGTATCATAATTAGCAGATGATATGATAGTATTCCTGAGTGACCCCAAATATTCTACCAGGGAAATCATGTAGCTGACAAACATCTTCACCAAACTGGCTGGATTTCAAAATTAACTCAAAAAATCAGCAGCCCTTTTGTATAGAAAATCAATATGGCTGAAAAAAAAACATTAGGTAAACAAAAGGAATTTATCTACCCTTGCCTTAACTCCTAACCCTTCCTAGACATTTCCTCACTGGGGACTCCGATTGTAAATAGATAGGCTTCAAGGGGACATTGCAATTCAAATCACCAGGAAGTATAAGAAGATGGAGGGAAATCTAAGCTAAAAGACTTCTGTTATCCTAAAAGTTTATCATTCAATACAATGATTAAAATCCCAGCAACTTCCAAAGACTAAAGACTGTAGTGACAATCTACTTTAGGATAAAGGTAGACTATTTCCATTTCAGAAAATTATTCAGCTAAGAAAATGACAACAAGATATTTTCAGGCAAATGAATAGAAAAAGGAAAATCATCCTGGATGAAGTAGCTAAAATGTAGAAAGAAAAATATGGTTTATATTCATTTATTAGGAGGTCTCCTAATAGTGGGTTATTAAGTTTCAATAGGCCATCTTTTCTGAATAAAACAGTCTTTTACTTGGGGGAATGGATGGTAGTTCATTGAGTTGTTGTGCCATGGCATCCTATGGAAATTGTCAACCCAGGCTGATCTCTGCAAAACTGATGAATCAGTGCCATGTTCTTGGATACACAAAGATGCATTCTTCTGCATCAAATGGGATTGCATACAGAGACCCACAGACTGATATTATGCAGAGAGAGACCTTAAAACACCCAGCTCTAAATGGAATTTCCCTGTGCAATTCTACCTTCCCTCAGTTCTCTGCTAAGCCTTGAGGTGAGGAGGAAGGAAGAGTGTTATAAATGGATGGAAGTGAGGAAACACAGAGAACAATGCCCTGAGACTCAGGTTAAGGAGGAACATGATGCAGCCAGACATGATGATACCTGATAAGCTAGGGTCAGATAGAAGGAGGGGGACCTCCTTTATCAGGATACTAGAAAATGGCATAGGGATAGAAAAAGGAGGGTGGGTAGGACTGGAAGAAGAAGAGGAAAGGATCAGCAGAGGGGATACAAAGTAAACAAATCGCAATAAATAAATACATAAGAAAATCTGTGTACAACGTGATGAAGTATAATCTCTTCAGGACTGATGGCTTCTTCTTGGTGGTGATGCCAGCGTGTTTCAATGATGAACTCAGTTTTCTTTAAGGGAATTGGCACTGAGATTTTATCATGTTCCAATGTGTATATGAACAACACTTACGTCAATTTATGTATTTTGAAGAAATAAAAAATTAGTGTGACACATAGGTAGGAATTTGAACCTGCAATCAATGGAAAAAAGTGTAATGTATATTATATGAAATTCCCACATAATCAATAAAAATAACACATTGACAACTTTTTTTTGTTGTTGTTGTAAGTTAGGTTTATTGAGATACAATACAGTTTATTTTTTATTTATTTTTATTTTTTTTTATTTTTTTCAATGCAGTTTATTCAGGAACATTGAACAATCCTTGGACCCCGGGGAAAGCCAGCCCACAGCTTAAATAGCCTCTGGGTAGCCAACCCAGGCGTGCCACGTGGGCAATGCAGATAGGTCCACATACATGGAAGCAAGCCAGATCCTCGGCCTTAGCCAAATTCTACAATGAATTTTAATATGGAGAAATGATTCCCATAAAGGATGGCAGAGTTTGACTCTGTAAGGCATTCTTTTCAGGAACTCATTATGTATAAAATAATCCTTGGTATGAACTAGTGGTTACCCAGCTATATTAGACCCCATGAGCTCAGATGCCACCTCTGAACAAGGAATCCTAGCAGTAACACTAAATTTAGAGGGTTTGTCTGGAGGACCAAAGCTGGTAACACAGCTGCTCTTACCCTAGGCATGTAACACCTACCTATTTCACTGTCCTGATGGCCCAGTTTTAGCTATAAAATCCAGGACCAGGATACTTACTCACTGATCTCTGTGGAGGATACACCTGCCCTTCCAGGCAGGTCAGCCAAGGGAAGCCTGCTCATAGAGGTTTGCCAACACTAGTGTGGAAGAGCACCAGCTGTCATATAATATCTTGCCCTTTTACAGACACCAATCTTTTTCTGTTTCAGCCAAACCAGTCCCAGGAATTATCAGGTGTCCTTTGATTTTCCATGCTCTTAAAGACTTTATACCCTAGGGAACCCTAGACCTTGCCGGTCTATTATATGAGTAAGAATGTGAAGGTCCATTTAGTGAGTACAGGAGCAATTGCACAGTTCAAAGTCATAACCTAGGAAATTTCAGATCCAAGAAAACAGTAGAACACCACCTTTCATCTGGTACATGTCCCTTAATCCCAATTCACTTTGAAGCTTCCCTATATTGGAAGCTGTCCAATTAAACAAACTAAGATCAAAGTCATTTCCTAAATGACATTGTTACAGAATTAAACAGGAATAAATATGTGGGATCTAGATAAAGGGATGAGGTAAAGGCTTGTTGGGTTTCACAAAAAATAGTCACTTGTGCACAGCATCAGAGATACTGGACACTGAGGAAAGTTTGTTTACACATCTCCATGGAGAACTCAAGATTCTATCAGGTGCTGATTTGCTGCAAGAGAGAATGATATCATGCAACAGTTGAAAGCCAGTAAGAATTTCAGGAGTTTGTTATTAAAATGGCCAAGTTGACATCTGCCTTAGAGAAAGGCTGAGCAGCCATACATGCCTCAATCTGGGCAGCTGAAACCACACAACCCATAAATGACTGTTCCTGTGTCCAAGACTCTTAGTTCAGGAGAAGTCTCACATATTTCTTCCAATTGAGCATTAATAAATTCACATGACTTTCAAATTATTACAAATTACATTATTATTAGTTAAATGCACAGATATGTCCTCAGTCAGTGAATTACTTACTGTGAAAACACTCCTTGAACAAGGCAAATCATTGAACAAAAAGTATGTAATTAGGACCTTGCTAATATTTTTACAGAGACTATCCAGGACACCATGTCAGCAAACAGTCATCTTGTTGTAGTACTTCAGCAGAATTTAGAGCTTTTCATTATGAATCACAAGAGGCAGACAGGGAGAGGGGGACAGAGAGGCTGAATGAGAAAGAGGTATAGAGAGAGATTCAGAGATAAAGAGACCGAGACCAACAGAAACAAAGATATAAAGTGACAGAGATTGAGAGACAGAGAGTCCATTCTTTCTGGTCACTTTAATTGGCATATCAACCTCAAAACATACATCCTTTAATACAATCCCAAAAATATATTTTTAATTTTTTAATAATTATTATTTATTCACTTTGTATCACCCCATAAGAGCCGCTTTCCCCCCTTGCAATCCCACCTTCTCTCACCTTTCTCCTCACATACCCTTCCCCAAGTCCACTGAAAGGGGAGTGTTTCTTCTCTTTCCTTCTGATGCTAGTCTATCAGATCTCATCAGGAATGGCTGCATTGTTTTTCTCTGGCCTGGTAAGGCTGCTTTCCCCCATCAGAGGAAAGAGTAGGCCAATCAGTTCAAATCAGAGGCAGTCATGCTACCATTTCTACAGAAGCCCCTTGGATACTGAACTTCCATGGGCTAAATCTGTGCAGGGGTTCTAGATTATCTAGATGCATGGTACTTGGTTGAAGTATATGTCACAGGAAAGAATCCTGTTCTCAGATTTTTTTGGTACTGTTGCTCTCTTTGTGGAGCTCCTGCCCTCTCCATATCTTACTATTTCCAACTTCTTTCATTAGATTCCATTTTGCCCAAAAAGTTGGCCATAAGTCTCAGCATCTGCTTTGATATTCTGCTTGTCAGAATCTTTCAGTGACCTCTTTGCAGGCTTCTAACTTGTTCCCTGTTTTCTTCTTCTGATGTCCATCCTCTTTGCTTTCAGGATGGCAATTGGGCATTTTAGCTAGAGTCCTCCCTCTTGGTTAGTTTCTTTAGCTGTACAGATTTTAGTAGATTTATCTTATATTACATGCCTGTTAGTGAGTATATGCCGTGTGTGTCTTTCTGCTTCAGGAATAGCCCACTCAGGATGATCTTTTCCTGTTCCCACCATTTACTTGCAAATTTTATGATTTTCTTGTTTTATATTGCTGAGTAATATTCCATTGTAGAGATGTACCACAATTTCTGTATCCATTTTTTAAGGTGGTTGCATCTGAGTTGTTTCCAGCTTCTGGCTATTACAAATAAAGCTGCAACAAACATGGTTGAGTAAATGTCCTTATTGCGTACATGAGCCTCTTTTGGATATATGCCTATGAGTGGTAAAGCTAGATCTTGAGGAAGCAGTATTCCTAGTTGTATGAGAAAACATCAGATTGATTTCCAGAGTGCTTGTATAAGTTTGCCTTCCTACCAACAGTGGAGGATGGTTCCCCTTTGTCCACAACCTCTTCAAGTGTTGTCACTTGAGGTTTTATCTTGACTGTTCTGATGGGAGTAAGGTAAAATCTCAGGGTCATTTTTTTTTTTTTTCATTTCCCTGATGGCTAACAATGTTGAGCAATTTTTAAAAGTGTTTCTCTGCCATTCGATATTCCTCTATGGAGTATTTTCTGTTAAGTTCTGTTCCCCATTATTTAATTACATTATGTGATTTGGGCTTTTTAACTCCTTTAGTTCTTTACATATACTGGATATTAGCCCCTTGTCACACAGAGGCTTGGTGAAGATTCTTTCCCAATCTCTAGACATTAATTTTGTTTTGATGACAATATCCTTTCCTTTACAGAAGCTTTTCATTTTCATCACATGCCATTTACTGATTGTTGCTCTTAGAGCCTGTGCTGTTGGGGTTCTGTTCAGGAAGTTGTCTTCTGTGCTAATGAGTTCAAGGCTCTTCCCCACTTTTTCTTTTAAACCACTTAATATGTCTGATTTTACATTGAGATCTTTGATCCACTTGGACTTTAGTTTTGTGCGAGGTTATAAGTATGGATCTATTTGCATTTCTCTACATTTAGACATTCAGCTAGTCCAGCACTATTTATTTAAGATGCTCTCTTTTTTCCATTGTATGATTTTGGCATCTTTGTCAAAACTCAAGTGTCCCGAAGTGTGTGGGTTTATGTCTGGGTCTTCTGTTTGGATACATTACTCCACCATTCTGTTTCTATGCCACTACCATGCAATTTTTTATTAATTTTTCTCTATAATATTGCTTGATATCAGGGATGGAGATACCTCCAGAAGATCTTTTCTTGTAAAGGATTATTTTAGCAATTCAGGTTTCTTGGTTTTCCATATCAAGTTGAGAATTTTTCTTTCAATGTCTGTAAAGAATTGTGTTTGTAATTTGATGGGATTTGCAAGGAATCTCTCTATTGCTTTTTGTAAAATGGCCATTTTGAAAATGTTAACCTTGCCAAGCCATGAGGATGAGAGATCTTTCCATTTAAGGATATCTTCTTCTTTTTTTTCTCCAGAGACTTGACATTTTTTCATACTTGATTTGCTTGGTTAGGGTCACATGATGGTACTTTATGTCTTTGACTGAATACAAGAATACATCAAAGATATCATCCACTATGACCAAGTAGGCTTCATCCCAGGTATGCAGGGGTGGTTCAATATATGGTAATTCTTCAATGTGATCCACCATATTAAAGAAATTGAAAGAAAAATAAAACACATGATAATCTCCTTAGATCCTAAAAAAGCTTTGACAAAATCCAACATCCATTCATGTTTAAAATTTGGCGAGATCAGGGATACAACACACATATATATAGTAAAGGCAATATACAGCAAGCCTATAGCCAATATCAAAATAAACGGAGAGAAAATTAAAGCAATTCCTCTAAAATCAGGGACAAGGCATGGTTGCCCACTCTCTCCATATCTCTTGAACATAGTTGTAGAAGTCTTTTCTTCAACAATAAGACAATTGAAGGAGCTTAAGTGGCTACAAATTGGAAAGGAAAAAGTCAAAATATCACTATTAGCAGATGATTTGACAGTATTCCTGAGTGATCCCAAAAATTCTACCAGAGAAATCCTACACCTGGTAAACACTTTCACCAAAGTGGCTGGATACAAAATTAACACACACAGAGAAAAAAAAAAAAAAAACAAACCATAGCTCAACTATAAAGAAAAGATAAAAAGGCTAAGAGAGAAATTAGGGAAATGAAAGGAAGTATATTATCCAAAATGCCATCGTTTTAACCCTAACCAGATATTTCCTCACTGGGGCCTCCACTTGTAATAGATGGGCTTCAAGGGGGCATTGCAATTCAAATCACCAGGAAGTAGAAGATCGAGGGAATTCTAGGCTAAAATAATATTGTTTTCCTGAAAGTTTGTCATTCAATACAATGAATAAAATCCCAGCAACTTTCAAAGACTAAGGAACATGACTGACAATCTCCTTCAGGTAAATGTGGAATATTTCCATATTGGAGTATTGTTCAGCTAAGAAAATGATAACAAATAGTAAATGGATGGAACTAGGAAAAATCATCCTGGTAAAGTAACTAAAATGCAGAAAGAAAAATATGGTATATATTCACTTATTAAGAGGTCTCCTAATATTGGGGGATTAAGTTCAAAAAGGCCATCTATTTTGATCAGACCAGTCTTCTACTAGGGGGATTGGATGGCAGCTAATTAAGTTGTTGTGCCTGGCAACCGATGGAAATGGTCAAGCACCTAGGCCGTTGATATTAAAATATGTTGCTCTATGCCCTCAACTAATAGATCAATGCTTTGTTCTTGGATCCACAAAGTGCTTCCTTCTACATCAAAATGTGATTGCATAAAGAGACCCACAGTCTGATATTATGCAGAGAGAGACCTTATAACACCCAACTCTGAAAGGGATTTCCCTGTGAAATTCTACCCTCCCTCATTTCTCTGCTAAGCCTGTAGGAGTGTAGGAAGCAAGAGTGTCATAAATAGTTGGAATTTAGGACACAAGGAGAACAATGCCCTGAGAATCAGGCTGCAGAGGAAGATGATACAGGCAACCTTGATGAGATCTGATAAGCTTGGGTCAGAGAGAAGGTTGAAGAGGATCTCCCCTATTAGGGAACTAGAAAAATGGCATAGGGATATAAGAAGGAGGTGGTTCGGACTGGACAGGGAAGAGGGAGAGGGAAGTACAGGGGATACAAAGTGATCAAATCACAATAAATAATTACATAAGAAAATCTGTGAACAGAGTGATGAAGTATAGACCTCTTCAGGTCTGATGGCTTCTTCTTGGTGGTGGTACCAGTGTGCAACAATTATGATCTGTTTTCTTTAATGGACTTGGCATTGAAACTCTGATCATGTTCCAATGAGTATATGAACAACACTTATTTCAAATGATATAGTTTAATTTTTTTTTTGTGTGACACATAGGTAAGAATTTGAGACTGGGAGCAATGAAAAAATGAGTGTAATAAATGTAATATGAAATTCCCACATAATTAATAAAAATAATATGTTGACAATTTTTAAAATGACTTTTAACATGGAGAAAAGATTCCCATAAAGGAGGGTAGAGATTGATTGTGTAAGGCAAACTTTCCAGAAACTTATTTTGTTGCAGAAAATCCTTGCCATGAACTAATGGTTACCTCGCCATGTCAGAACCCTTGAGCTCAGGTGGAACCTCTGAACATGTAATCCTGACACTAACACTACTTTTGGAGGGTTTGTCTGGAGAGTCACAGCAGGAAACACAGCTGCTCTTATATCCTAGGCATATAACACTGACCCATTTCTCTGTCCAGATGGCCCAGTTGTCACTCTAAACTCCATGACCAGGAAACTTGCTCATTGATCACTGAGTAACATACAGCTATCCATCCATCCAGGTCAACCAAGGCAATCCTTCTCACAGAGGGTTGCTAACACTAGTGTGGAACAACACCAACTATCATTTTTTTTTTCATTTCCCTCAGTTCTCCTTTTACACTAATGGATCTTCCTCTGTTTCAGCCAAAACAGTCCCAGGAATTACCTGGTTTCCTTTTCTTTTCCCTGCTCTTAAGACTCAATACCACAGGGAACCCTAGACCATGCCAGCCAATTATATGAGTCAGAATGTGAAGGTTCATTTAGTGACTATGGGAGTAACTGCACACTTCAAAGTTACAACCTAGGAAATTTCATATCTAATACCACAGTAGGAGACCACCTTGTTATTCCATTCCTTTCTCTTTATTCCACATCACTTTGAAGCTGCTCTACCTAGGAAGCTGTCCAATTAAATAAACATTAAAGATTCAATTCCTATCTGACATTGACACAGAGGTAAACAGGAGTATATGTGTGGGATCTGGATAAAAGAATGAGATAAAGACTTGTTGGGTTTTAGAAGAGTCAAGTGTGCACAATATCAAAGATACTGGATACAGAGGAAAGTTTGTTTACTCATCTACAAGGAAACCTCAAGATTCTCTTGGGTACTAATTGGCTGAGAGGGAGGATGATGCCATGCAAAAGTTGAAATCCAGTAAGAGTTTCAGGAGCCAGTTAGTAAAAGGGCCAAGTTGACATTCTGCTTGAGAGAAAGGCTGAGCAACCCTACATTCCTCAATCTGGGCAGCTTAAAGCACACAACCCGGAGATGTCAGTTCCTGTGTCCAAGAATCTTAGTTCAGGAAAAGTCTCACATATTTCTCTCAAGTGTTCTTTAATAAGTTCACTTCCCATGTGGGAAACTCACATGTTTCCCATTATCACAGATTCCATTATTATTTGTTAAATGCACAGATATTTCCTCAGTCAGTGAATTAATTACTGTGAAAATATTCCCTGACCAAGGCAACTCTGAACAAATAGCATTTATTTATGACCTTGTTTATATTTATACAAAGACCATCCCTGATATCATGTCAGCAAGCAGTCATATTTTTGTAGCCTTAAGCAGAACAGTGAGATATTCATACTGAATCACAAGTGGCTGACTAAGAAAGGGGGACTGAGAGAGACAGAGAAAATCTAGACAAATAGAGAGACCAAAACCAACAGGAACCATGATATAAAAAAGTGACAGAGACTGAGAGATAGACTTCATTCAGTGTGGTCAGTGCCGTTTGCATATCATCCTCAAAGCACACCCTCCTACAATATAACTCCAATAGCAATTATGTCACCGTACAAGGCCATACTTCCTTACCCTTCCCAGCTATTTCCTTACTGGGGACTCCACATGGAAAAAGATGAGCTTCAAGAGGACATTGTAATTCAAATCACCAGGAAGTAGAAGAAGATGGAGGGACTTCTAGGCTAAAGAATATAGTTATCCTGATGGTTTGTCATTCAATACAATGAGTAGAGTACAAACAACTTAAAGGATTAAAGAACAGGACTAACAAACTACTGTGGGGAAAATGTGGAATATTTCATAATGAAATATTATTCAGCTAAGAAAATGACATGATGATATTTTCAGGCAAATGGGTGGAACCAGAAAAAAATCATTCTGTGTTAAGTAATTAAGTTGCATACAGACAAATATGGTATGTGTTGACTTATTAGGCTGTCTCCCAATAGTGGGGTTTAAAGTTCCAATAGGTCATCTATTGTGACCAAAGCAGGCTTCCACTAGGGAAATTGGGTGGCAGTTAATTGAGTTGTTGGGCCAGGGCATTTCATGGAAATTTTCAAGCAACCCAGGCTGTTTTTATAAAAATATATTGCTCTCTGCCCTCATCTGATAGATCAGTGCCATGTTCTTGTATCTACTGAGATACTTCTTTCTACATCAAATGGGATTACATACATAGAGAGACAGCCTGATAATATTCAGAGAGATCTTAAGAGCCCCAGCACTGAGTGGGATTGCCCTACGAAATTCTCTAGAACCTCCGCTCAGATGTAGCCTGTGGTAGCTCAGTAACCAATTGGTTTCCCTAAGTGAGGGGAACAAGGACTATTTCTAACAGAAACTCAATGACTGGCTCTTTGGCTTCCCCACCCCCAAGGGAGGAGCAGTCCTGTTAGGCCACAGAGGAGGACTTTGCAGCCAGTCCTGAAGATACCTGATAAAACAGGATCAGATGAATGGGGAGGAGGTCCTCCCCTATCAGTGGACTCGGTTAGGGGCACGGTGGAGATGAGGGAGGGAGGGAGGGACTGGGAGGGGATGAGGGAGTGGGACACGGCTGGGATACACAGTTAATAAAATGTAACTGATAAGAAAAAATAAAATTAAATATATATATAAGAAATTCTTCCTTCCCTCAAAGCGCTGGAAAGTATGCAGGAGAAGAGGCAGGAAGAGTGTCATAAGTAGAGGGAATTGAGGACACAAGGAGAACAATGCCCTGGGAATAAGGCTGCAAAGGTGAAGATGCCACCAGCCTTGATGAGACCTGATAAGCTAGGGTCAGATAGGAGGGGGAAGAGGATCTCCACTGTCAGAGAACTAGAGAAAGGGCATAGGGGTATAAGAAGTAGGGTGGTTGGTAATGGAAGAATAAGAAGGGGGCAGCACAGAAGATACAAAGTGAACAAATCATATTAAATATGTCCATAAAAAAAAAGAAAAACTGTGATCAAGGTGATGAAGTGTCAAGGTGGTAAGCTCTTCAAGACTGATGAATTGTTTTGGGGGGTGGTACCAGAGTTTGGCAAGGATGAACTCAGTTTTCTTTAGGGGACTTGGTACTGAGACTGTGATCATGTTCCACTGAGTATATGAACAACACATACGTCAGTTGATGTATTTTAAAGAAAATATAATTTAATATGACACATGGGTAGGAAAAGTAGTGTAATGTATATTATATGATATTCCAACATATTCAATAAAACTAAAGTGTTGACAAATTTTACAATGACTTTTAACATGGAGAAAATATTCTGCTATAGGAGGGCAATTTTTGACTATGTAAGGCATGCTTTCCAGGAACTCATTATGTAGCAGAGAATCCTTGCCATGAACTAGTGTTTACCCAGCTACCTCAGACTCCATGAGCTCAGGTGCACCACTGAACAAGCAGTCCTGTCATGAACACTGTGATTAGAGTGTTTGTCTGGAGGAAAACTGCAGGAAACACAGCTGCTCTTGCATGCTAGGCATATAACAAGGACCCAATTGTACTGCAACTCCAGGACCAGGAGGGTTCCTCTCTGACCACTCAGTATAACACAGCTGCCAATCCACCCAGATCAGCCAAGGGAACCCTGCTCTTAGAGATTTGGCAACACTAATGTGGAACATTACTAGCTGTCAAATATCTTACCCTTCAAGTTCTCCTTTAACACTCTCAGATATTTTACTGTTTCAAGGAACAAGTCCCAGAAATTTCTGTCTTCCTTCTCTTTCCCTGCTCTTAAAGACTCAATATCCAAGGAAAGCTTATCCCTGCCAGGCTATTTTATCAAGATGAATGTGAAGGTATACTTGGTGAGTACAGGAGTCACTGCATAGTTCAAAATCACAACCTAGGAAATTTCAGATTGAAGACCACAGAAGGAGACCACCTTGTCATTTGGGACATTCACCTTATCCCAAATCACATTGAAGTTTCTATACTTAGGAAACTATCCAAGTAAACAAACATTATAGTTTAATTTCCTACCTAATATTGTCAGGAGGTAAACAGGAGTTTAGGTTGGGATCTGGATAAAGGGATAAGATAAAGGCTTGTTGAGTTTCATAAAAATAAAAGTCACATACTCACAGGATTAGATATACTGGACACTGAGGAAAGTTTGCTTACTCATCTCCACGAAAATCTCAAGATTCTCTAAGGTGCTGATGGGCTGAGAGGGAGAATGATGCCATGCAACAGGTGAACACCATAAGAGTTTCAGGAGCCACTTATTAAAATGGCCAAGCAGACAGCCTGCTTGAGAGAAAGGCTGATCAGTCCTACATGCCTCCATCTGGGCAGCAGAAAGCACACAACCCAGAGATGACAGTTTCTGTTTCTAAGACTCTTAGTTCAGGAAAAGTTTCACATATTTCTTTCAAGAGTAATTAATAAAAGTCACATATCCTTTCACATTATCGCAAATTCTTTATTATTTGTTAAATGCATATATATATCCTTAGTCAGTGAATTGCTTACTGTGAAAATGCTCCCTAACAAAGGCAACTCTTTGAATCAAAAGCTTAATTAGGACCTTGCTTTTATTTTTACAGAGACTATCTAGTATGTCACATCAGCAAGCACTCAACTTCTTGTTTTCTTTCAGCAGAACTATGAGCTTTTCATACTAAACAACAAACTGCAGGACAAAAGATGGAGACTGAGTGAGACAGAGAGATATAGAGATAGAGATATGGATTCAGAAATAGATACACCGAGACCTACAGAAACAAGTATATAAAGGAACAGAGACTCCATTGAGACTGGACATTTTCATTGGAATATCAACCTCAACGCACAGCCTCCTATAATATAACTTCAATAGGAATTATATTATCTAACAAGGCCATACCTCCTAACATATACCAGACATTTCCTCACTGGAACTCAACACCTAAATAGATGAGCTTCAAGTTGACAATTCAATTAAAATTACCAGGAAGTAGAAGAAGATGGTGGGACTTCTAAGCTAAAAGAACATAGTTTTCCTGAAAGTTTTTCATTCAATACAATTATTACAGTCACAGCAACTTCCAAGTTCTAAAGAATAGGACTGATATTCTCCTATGGGGAAAATGTGGAATATTTCCATAACAGAGTATTCTTCAGCTAAGAAAATGACATCATGATATTTCCAGGTATATGGCTGAACCCATGAAAAATCATGCTGGGTGAAGCAACTGAAATGCAGAAAAAAATATTGTATGTATTCACTTATTAGGAGGTCTCATTTTAGGAGGGAATAATGTACCAATAGGTCATCTACTGTGACCAAACCAGGCTTCCACTAGGGGGATTGGGTGTCAGTTAATTGATTTGTTGGGCCAGGGCATCCTATGAAAATTTTCAAGGACTCAGCCTGTTGATATTAAAATATAAAATATGTTGCCATGTTCTTGGATCCACAAAGATGCATACTTCTTCATCAAATGGGATTTCATACAGAGAACCACAGTTCTATATTATGAAGAGAGAGATGGTAAAACACCTAGGACTAAATGGGATTTCCTATGAAATTCTCCCTCCCCTATAAGGTCTGGGAAGCCTGCAGGAGAGGAGGCATGGAGAGTGTCAAAAGTAGAGGGAATTGAGGATATCAGGAGAACAATGCTCTGAGAATCAGGCCACAGAGGGAAATAATGCAGGGAGCCTTGATGAGACCTGATAAGCTAGGGTCAGACTGAACAGGGAGGAGGACCTTCCCTATCAGGCAAATTGAGAACAGAAATAGAGGTAGAGAAAAGAGTGGGTTGGACTGCAATGTGGAGAGTAGGCAACAGAGGGGATACAATGTGAACAAATCCTAATAAGTAAATGCATAAGAAAAACTGTGATGAAGGTGATGAAGTATAGAACTCTTCAGGACTGATGGCTTCTTTTGAGGTTTTTGCCATGTTGCTGCAAGAATGAACTCAGTTTTCTTTGAGGTACATGGCACTGAGACACTGATCATGTTCCAATGAATAAATGAACACCACATACTTCAATTGATGTATTTAAAAATATTTTAATGTGACACATGGGTAGGAACTTGAACCTGGGATCAATGGAAAAGGAGGGTAATATACGATAAATGAAATTCCACATAAGTGATAAAAAACTATGTTGATAACTTTTACAATCACTTTTAACATGGAGAAACGATTCTGCTAAGGTAGGGCAGAGTTTGACTTTGTAAGGCATGCTTTCCAGGAACTCATTATGTAGCCAAGCATCCTAGGCATGATCTAGTTTTTATCCAGCTACCTAACATCCCATGATCTAAGGTGGCACTCTCAAAAAGCAGTCCTGTCACTATAAGTACATTTAGATGGATTGTCTGGAGGACCACAGCAGGAAACCCAGCTGTTCTTCTATCCTAGGCATATAACATGGACACATCATTCTTTCCTGAAGGCCCAATTTTAACTATAAACACCTTCAAGGCCGGGAAGATTGCTCAGAGACCACTGAGTAGGACACAACTTCCAAGCTGGACAGATCAGTCAAGGCAACCCTCTATGTCACCAATCATAGTGTGGAACTACCCCATCTGTCGAATAGTTTATTGCCCCTCAGTTCTCCTTTTACACTCACACATCTTTCTCTATTTCAACCAAACAGTCCCAGGAATTCTCTGGTTTCCTACTGTTTTCGCTGCTCTTAAAGTCTCAACACAGCAGGAAACCCTAGACCCTCCCAGCCTACTATATCAATAAGAATGTGGAGGTACATTTAGTGAGTACAGGAGTAACTTCTTAGTTCTAAGTCACAACCTACAAAATTTCAGTTCCAAGACAACATTATGAGACCAACTTGTAATCCAGTATATTCCCCTTAATCCATATCACTATGAAGCTTTCCTTATTTAGGAATATTTCATATTAAATAAATATTAAAGTTTCATTTCCTACCTGACATTGTCACAAAGGTAAATAGCAGTAAAAATGTGGATAAAGAGATGAGAAAAAGGGTTGTTGGGTTTCACAAGAAAAAGAGAAGTATGCATAAGGTCAGAGATTCTGGACACTAAGGAAAGTTTGTTTGCTCTTCTCCATTGAAACCTCAAGATTCTCTCAATTGCTGATTAGCTGAGAGGCAGAATGATGACATGAAACAGGTGAAAGCCATTGAGTTTCAGGAGTCACTTATTAAAAGGGCTACCTGGAAAGTGTGCTTGAGAGAAAGGCTCAGCAGTCCTGCATGCCTCAATCTGGACATCTGAAAGAACACAACCCAGAGACGACAGACAGTTCCTTTGTCCAAGGCTCTTAGTTCAGGAAAAGTGCCACATATTTCTTTTAAGTGGTCGTTAATAAGATCAAGTGTCCTTAACAATTATTGCAGATTCCATTAGTAGTTTTTAAAAGCACAGATATGTCCTCTGTCATATAACTATATTGGGAAAATGTTCCTTGACCAAGGCAACTCTTTGAATAAAAAGTGTTTTATTGGGACATTGCTTATATTTTTACAGAGACCATCCAGGATGTCATATGAACAAGCATTCATCTTGTTCTAGTCTTTCAGAAGAACAGAGAACTTTTCATGATAAGTCACAACCTACAAAATTTCAGTTCCAAGACAACATTATGAGACCAACTTGTAATCCAGTTGGCAGACAGACAGAGACTGAGAGAGAGAGAAAAAAGTGCTAGAGAGACAGATTCAGAAATAGAGTGAATGAGACCTACAGAACAAAAGATATAAAATAACAGGGATGAAGACAAAAAGAGTCCATTTTGTCTGGTCACATTCATTGGCATATCAACCTCAATGCACACCATCCTATAATATCACTTCTAAAGGAATTATATTATCTAAGAAGGCGATACCTCCTAACCCTTCACAGACATTTCTTCACTGGGGACTAAACATGTAAATAGATGAGATTCAAGGGGAAGTTGCAATTAAATCACCAGGAAGTAGAAGATAATGGAGGGAATTCTAGGCTAAAAGAACATAGTTATCCTATTAGTTTGTCATTCAATACAATGTTTAAAGACCCACTTACTTCCAGCTTCTTTTTTTTTGAATTTTATTTTATTCTTTTTTTTTTAGCATTTAAACATTTTTTTATTTTTTTTATCAGTTACATTTTATTAACTCTGTATCCCAGCCGTGTCCCCCTCCCTCATTCCTTCCCAGTCCCTCCCTCCCTCCCTCATCTCCACCGTGCCCCCCTTTCCAAGTCTACTGATAGGGAGGGATATCCTCCCAATTCATCTGATACTGTTTTATCAGGTATCTTCAGGACTGGCTGCAAAGCCCTCCTCTGTGGCCTAACAGGACTGCTCCTCCCTTGGGGGTGGGGAGGCCAAAGAGCCAGTCATTGAGTTTCTGTTAGAAATAGTCCTTGTTCCCCTCACTTTGGGAAACCAATTAGTTACTGATCTACCACAGGCTACATCTGAGCAGAGGTTCTAGGTTACATCCATACATGGTCCTAGGTTGAATGTCAGTCTCAGAAAAGACCCTGTACCCAGATATATTTGGTCATTGTGGAGCTCCTATCCTTTCCCCATCAGACTATCTCCCCTTCTTTCTTATGATTCCCTGTACTCTATCGAAGCTTTGGTCATGAGTCTTTGCTTTGAAAACACTGCTAGTTAGAGTCTTTCAGATGCGCTCAGTAGACTCCTGTCATATGTTCAATGCACATCCCATTTGTGTTTCTAAACGAGGATTGATCATCTTACCACATGCCTGCTCTCTTGATTATCTTTTTTAGGTGTATAGATTTCATTATGTTTATCATATTTTATAGGTTTATATGAGTGAGTATATACCGTGTTTGTCTTTCTCCTTCTGGGATATTTCACTCAGAATGATCTTTTCTAGATCCCACCATTTGCCTGCAAATTTCATGATTTCCTCATTTTGATTGATGAGTAGTATTCCATTGTGTAAAATTACCACAATTTCAGTACCCATTCCTCCTTTGATGGACAGCAGGATTGTTTCCAGGTAGATTTCCAGAGTGGTTGTACAAGTTTACATTCCCAGCAGCAGTGTAAAAGGGTTTCCCTTTCTCCACAACCTCTCCAGCATGTGTTGTTGCTTGAGTTTTTCATCTTGGCCATTCTGATGGGTGTAAGGTGATATCTCAGGGTCGTTTTGATTTGCATTTCCCTGATGGCTAATGATATGGAGCATTTATTTGATATTCCTCTGTCGATAATTCTTTGTTTAGCTCTGTTCCCCATTTTTTAATTGGATTACTTGATTTGTTGCTTTTAAGCTTCTTTAGTTCTTTGTATACACTGGATATTAGTCCTCTGTCAGAAAAAGGATTAGTGAGGATTCTTTCTCAATCTGTAGGCAGTCGTTTTGTTTTGATGATGGTGTCCTTTGCTTTACAGAAGCTTTTCAGTTTCATGAGGTCCCATTTATTGATTGTTGCTCTTACAGCCTGTGCTGTTGGTGTTTAGCTCAGGAAGTTGTCTCCTGTGCCAATGAGTTCTAGGTTGTTCCCCACTTTTTCTTCTAACAGATTTAGAGTATCTAGTTTTATGCTGAGGTTTTTGATCCACTTGGACTTTAGTTTTGTGCAGTGTGATAGATATAGATCTATTTTCATTTTTCTGCATGTGGACATCCAGTTGGACCAGCACCATTTGTTGAAGATTCTGTTTTTTTTTCCATTGAATGGTTTTGTCTTCTTTGTCAAAATTCAAGTATTCATAGGTGTGTGGGTTTATTTCTGGGTATTCTATGTGGTTCCACTGATCCTCCTTTCTGTTTTTATGTCAATACCATGCAGTTTTTATTACTATTGCTCTGTAGTACAACTTGAGATAGGGGATGGAGATACCTCCAGATGATCTGCTGTACAGGATTGTTTTGGAGATTCTGGGTTTTTTGTTTCTCTATATGAAGCTGAGAATCTTTTTTTTTCAAGGTGTGTAAAGAATTGTGTTGGTATTTTGATGGGAATTGCATTGAATCTGTAGATTGCTTTTGGCAGAATGGCCAATTTTACAAAGTTAATCCTACCAATCCATGAGTACAGGAGATCTTTCCATCTTCTGATATCTTATTCAATTTCTTTCTTCAGAGACTTGAAGTTTTTCTCAAACAGGTCTTTAACTTGCTTGGTTAATGTCACCCCAAGGTACTTTCTATTATTAGTGGCTATTATGAAGGGTGTTGTTTCCCTAGTTTTTTTCTTGGCCCTTTTATCTTTGGTATACATGAGGGCTTCTGATTTTTTTGAGTTGATTTTGTATCCTGCCACATTGCTGAAGGTGTTTATCAGCTGGAGAAGTTCTCTGGTTGAATTTTTGGGGTCGCTTATATATACTATCATATCATCTGTGAATAGTAACACGTTGACCTCTTCTTTTCTGATTTGTATCCCCTTGATCTCCTTTAGTTGTCTTATTGCTCTGGCTAGGACTTCAAGTACTATGTTGAAGAGGTATGGAGAGAGTGGGCAGCCTTGTCTTCGTCCTGATTTCAGTGGGATTGATTTAAGTTTCTCTCCATTGAGTTTGATGTTGGCTATAGGCTGGCTGTATATTGCCTTTACTATGTTTAGATATGTGCCTTGTATCCCTGATCTCTCCAAGACTTTAAACATGAATGGGTGTTAGACTTTGTCAAATGCTTTTTCAGCATCTAAGGAGATGATCATGTGGTTTTTTTCTTCAGTTTGTTTTTGTGGTGGATTACATTGTTGGATTTCCATATGTTGAACCACCCTTGCATGCCTGAGATGAAGCCTACTTGGCCATGATGGATGATATCTTTGATGTGTTCTTGGATTTGGTTTGCAAGTATTTTATTGAGTATTTTTGCATCAATGTTCATAAGAGAGATAGGTCTGAAGTTCTCTTTTTTTTGTTGGGTCTTTGTGTGGTTTAGGTATCAGGGTGAGTGTCACTTCATAGAATGAGTTTGGTAATGGTCCTTCTGTTTCTATTTTGTGGAATAGTTTGAGGAGAATTGGTGTTAGCTCGTCTTTGAAGGTCTGGTAGAATTCTGTGCTGAAACCATCTGGCCCAGGGCTTTTTTTGGAGGGGAGACTGTGAATGACTGCTTCAATTTCCTTGGGGCAATATAGGGCTATTCAGTCTTTCTACCTGCTCTTGGCTTAATGTTGGAAGATGGAATCTATCAAAAAAATTGTCCATTTCATTTAGGTTTCCAAATTTTGTGGCATATAGGCTTTTGTAATATGACCTAATAATTGTTTGAATTTCCTCAGTGTCTGTAGTTATGTCACCCTTTTCATCTCTGATTTTGTTGATTTGGATAGATTCTCTCTGCTTTTTAGTTAATTTGGCTAAGGGTTTGTCTATCTTGTTGATTTTCTCAAAGAACCAGCTTTTTGTTTCATTGATACTTTGAATAGTTTTATTTGTTTCTAATTGATTGATTTCAGCCCTGAGTTTGATTATTTACAGCTGTCTGCTCCTCTTGGGTGTATTTGTTTCTTTTTTTCTAGGGTTTTCAGTTAGGCCATTAAGTTGTTTGCATGTGATGTTACGAATTTCTTCTTGCAGTCACCTAGTGCTATAAATTTTCCCCAAAGCACTGCTTTCAATGTGTCCCATAAATTTGGGTGTGTTGTGCCTTCATTTTCATTGAAATCTAGGAAGTCTTTAATTTCTTTCTTTATTTCTTCCTTAACCCAGCTGTCATTGAGTAACAAGTTGTTCAGTTTCCATGTGTGTGTCGGCTTTTTGTTATTTCTGTTGTTGTTGAGGTCCAGCTTTAGTCTTGGATCCACAGAGTTGCTTCCTTCTGCATGAAATCGAATTGCATACAGAGCATAGTCCAATATTATGCAGAGAGAGACCTTCAAACACCCAGATCTAAATGTGATTTCCCTGTGAAATTCTACCTCTCCTAAGAGGTTTGGAAAGCCTGCAAGAGAAGGGAACGGAAGAGTGTCATAAGTAGAAAGAACTGAGAACACAAAGAGAATGCCCTGAGAATCAGTCCTTAAAGAGAAGATCCAGCCAGTCTTATTGAGACCTGATAAGCTAAGGTCAGATAAAAGTCACCTATCAGGCAACTAGAGAGAGGGCATACGTATAGAAGGAGGGTTAGTGGGACTGGAAGGAGAAGAGGGAGGGGGCAGCCGAGGTGATACAATGTGAACAAATCGTAATAAATACATACCTAATAAAAACTGTGATCAAGGTGATGACGCTCTTTAGGGCTGATGGCTTCACCTTAGGCGTGGTGTCAGGGTGTAGCAAGAATGAACTCAGTTTTCTTTAAAGGACTTGGCACTCAGATTCTGATCATGTTCCAATGAATATATGAATAACACATATAAGAACTGATGTATTTTAAAGGAAAAAAAATACTCATTGGTAAGAATTTGATCCTGTGAGCAATGGAAAAGGAGTATTATGTATATTATAAGCTATTCCAACATAATCAATAGAAATAATATGTTGACAACATTAACAATGACTTTTAACATGGAGAATTGATTCGGGTGAAGAAAGGCAGAGTTTGAACTTGCAGGGAATATGTTCCAGGACCTTGTTATGTAACAGAGAATCCTAGTCATGAACTAGTGGTTACCCAGCTGCCTCAGACCCCATGAGCTCAGGTGACACTACTGAACAAGCAGTCCTAGCACTAACACTACGTTTAGATGGTTTGTCTGAAGGACAACATCATGAAACACTTCTGTCCTAGGCATATAAGACAGACTCATTTCTCTCTCCTAAATGACCAATTTTAATTGTAAACCCCAGAACCAGGAGGATTTCTCACTGGCAGGGACAGCTGCCAATCCAGCCAGATTAGTCAAGGCATCCCTGCTCATAAAGGGTTATCATCCATAGTGTAGAAAAGCACCAGCTGTCAAACAGTTTATTGCCCCTCAGTTCTCCTTTTACATACACCTGTATCTTTCTCTGTTCCACCCAAACCAGTCCCAGGAATTTTCCTATTTCCTTCTCTTTTCCCTGCTCTCAAAATCTCAATACCCCAGGGAGTCCTAGATCCTGCCAGCCTATTATGTCAATAACAATGTGAAGTTACATTTAGTGAGTATACAAGTAACTGCTCAGTCAAAATCACAACCTAGGAAATTTCAGATCTAAGACCTTGTCATTCAGTACAATCCCCTTAATCCCACATTACTTTGAGGCCTCCCTACTTAGGAAGCTGTCCAATTAAATAAAGAGTAAAGTTTCATTTCCTACCTGACATTGTCACAGAGGTAAATGGGAGTAAAGGTGTGGGATCTGAATAAAGGGATGAGGTAAAGGCTTGTTGGGTTTCACAAGAAAAAATCACCTGTGCACAGGATAGGAGATATTGGACACTAAGGAAAATTTCTTTACTCATCTCCAGGAAAACTTCATTTTCTTAAGCATTGATTGGCTGAGAGGCAGAACGATGTCATGAAACAGCTTAAAGCCAGTAATATTTTAGAAGCCAATTATTAAGAGGGTCAGGTGGACAGCTGGCTTGAGAGAAAGGCTGAGGAATGGGTAGATGAAAGCACACAACCTAGAGATGACAATTCCTGTGTCCAAGAATATTAGTTTTTGGAAAGCGTCACATATTTCTTGCAAGTGGTCATTAATAAAGTCATATGTCCTTGACATGTGAGTTTCACATTATCACAGATTCCATTATTAATTTGTTGAAAGCACAGACATGCAGTCAGTCAGTGAATTACTTACTGTGAAAAAGCTCCCTGACCAACACAACTCTTCAAATAAAACATTTTGTTGGGACCTTACTGATATTTTAACAAAGACCATCCATAATATCATGTCAGCAAATAGTCATCTTGTTGTAGTCCTTCAGCAGAACTGAGAATTTTTCATACTGAACCACAGGTAGAAATGAAGAGAGAGGAAGACTGACAGAGAGAGAAAGAGCTAGAGAGATTCAGCAATAGAGAGCCTGACACTTACAGAAACAAAGATAGAAAGTGACAGATGCCAAGAGACAGAGACTCCATTCTGTCTGGTCACTTTCATGGCATATCAACCTCAAAGCACACCCTCCTATAATATAAGTCCAGTGAAATAATATTATCTATCAAGGCCATACCTCATAAACTTTCCCTGACATTTCTTTTTTTTTCTTTTTTTCTGGTTTTACAATAATAATTTTTTTAATTAATTACACTTTGTATACTTTGTATCCTCCCATAGGACCCTCCCTCCTCCTCTCCCAATTCCAGCCTTCCTCCCCCTTCTTCATGCATGCCCCTCCCCAAGTCCACTGATAGGGGAGGTCCTCCTTTCTTTCCTTCTGATCTTAGTCTATCAGTTCTCACCAGAAGTGGCTGCATTGTCATCATCTGTGGCCTAGTAAGGCTGGTCCCCCTCAGGAAGAAGGGAGCGAAGAGCAGGCCAATCAGATTATATCAGAGGCAGTCCCTCATCCCATTACTATGTAACCCACTTGGACACTAAACTACCATGGGCTACATCTGTGCAGGGGTTCTAGGTTATCTCCGTGAATGGTCCTTGGTTGGAGTATGAGTCTCTGAGAAGTTCCCTGTGTTCAAATTTTCTTGTTCTGTTGCTCTCCTTGTGGGGTTCCTGTCCTTTCAAGCTCTTAGTATTTCCTACTTCTTACATAAAATTACATGCACTCTGCCCAACAGTTGGTAATCAGGCTCAACATCTGCTTTCATAGTCTGCAGGGCAGAGGCTTTCAGAGGCCCTCTGTGGCAGGTTCCTAGGTTGTTTCCGGTTTTCTTCTTCTGTTGTCCATCCTCTTTGCCTTTCAGGATGGGGATTGAGCGTTTTAGTCAGGGGTCTCTGACTTGCTTAATTTCTTTAGATGTACAGGTTTTAGTAGGTTTATTCTGTGTTGTATGTCTATATGAATGAGTATATACCGTGTGTGTCTTTTTGATTCAGGGACAGCCCACTTAGGATGATCCTTTCAAAGTCCCAGCATTTACCTGCAAATTTCATTAATTCCTTATTTTTCATTGCTGAGTAATATTCCATTGTGTAGATGTACCACAATTTCTGTATCCATTGCTCAGTTGAGGGGCATCTAGGCTGTTTCCAACTTCTGGCTATTACAAATAAAGCTGCTACAAACATGGTTGAGCAAGTGTCCTTACTTGAGCCTTTTTTGGATATATTCCCTCTTTTGGATATATGATATGGCTGGATCTTGAGGAAGTACTATTCCTAGTTGTCTGAGAAAGCACCAGATTGATTTCCAGAGTGGTTGTACAAATTTACATTCCCACAAGCAGTAGAGAAGGGTTCCCTCTCCAGCATGTGTTGTTGATTGAGTTTTTCATCTTGGCCATTCTCATGGGTGTAAGGTGAAATCTCAGGGTTGTTTTGATTTGCATTTCCCTAATGGCTAATGACATTGAACATTTCTTTAAGTGTTTCTCTGCCATTCGATATTCTTCTTCACAGAGTTTTCTGTTTAGCTCTTTTCCCCATTTTTCAAGTCGATTACCTGGTTTGCTGCATTTCAGCTTCTTTAGTTCTTTATATACATTGGATATTAGTCCTCTGTCAGATAAAGCGTTGGTGAAGATTCTTTCCCAATCTGTAGGTAGTCGTTTATTTTGATGATGGTGTCCTTTGCTTTACAGAAGCTTTTAAATTTCATGAGGTCCAATTTATTGATTGTTGTTGTTAGAGCCTCTGCTGTTGATGTTCTGTTCAGGAAGTTTTTTCCTGTATCAATGAGTTCTAGGATACTCCGCACTTATTTTTCTAGCCAATGTAATGTGTCTGGTTTTATGCTGAGGTCTTTGATCCACTTGGACTTCAGTTTTGTGCAGGGTGATAAGTATGGATCTATTTTCATTTTTCGACATGTAGACATCGAGTTGGACCAGCACCATTTGTTGAAGATGCTATCTTTTATCCATTGTATGGTTTTGGCATCTTTGTCAAAGATCAGGTGTCCATAAGTGTGTGGGTTTATTTCTAGGTCTCCTGTTCAGTTCCATCGATCCCCCATTCTGTTTCTATGACAGTACCATGCAGTTTTTAAGGCTGTTGCTCTATAGTACAACTTAAGATCAGGGATGGAGATACCTCCAGAAGATCTTTTATTGTAGAGGAATGTTGTAGCAATTCTGTGTTTCTTGTTATTCCATATGAAGGTGAGAATTTTTCTTTACAAGTCTGTAAAGAATTGTGTTGGTAATTTGATGGGAATTGCATTGAATCTGTAGATTGCTTTTGGTAAGATGGCCATTTTTACTATGTTAATCCTGACAAGCCATGAGCATGGGAGATCTTTCCATCTTCTGATATCTTCTTCTATTTCTTTCTTCAGAGACTTGAATTTTTTTTTCATACAAGACAAGTCTTTGACTTACTTAGCTAGGGTATACTCCAAGGTACTTTGTCAACTGTGGCTATTATGAAGGGTGTTGTTTCCCTAATTTCTTTCTCAGCCCTTTTGTCTTTTATACACAAAAGGGCTACTGATTTTTTTGAGTTAATTTTGTATCTGGCCATATTGCTGAAGGTGATTATCAGCTGTAGGAGTTCCCTGGTAGAGTTTTTGGGATCACTCACATATACTATCATATCATCTGCAAATAGTGATAATTTGACTTCTTCCTTTCCAATTTGTATCCCCTTGATCTCCTTCAACTTTCTTATTGCTCCAGCAAAGACTTCCAGCACCATGTTGAAGAGATATGGAGAGAGTGGGCAGCCTTGTCTTGTCCCTGACTTTGTGGAATTGATTTAAGTTTTTCTCCATTAAGTTTGACATTGCCTATAGGATTGCTGTATATCGCCTTTACTATGTTTAGATATATTTGCCTTGTATCCCTGATCTCTCCAATACTTTAAACATGAATGGATGTTGGATTTTGTCAAATGCTTTTTCAGCATCTAGGGAGATTATCATGTTGTTGTTGTTGTTGTTTTTTTTTTCCTTTCAGTTTGTTAATATGGTGGATCACATTGCTGGATTTCCATATATTGAACCACCACTGCATACCTTGGATGAAGCCTACTTGGGCATAGTGGATGATATCTTTGATGTGTTCTTGTATTCGGTTTGCAAGTATGTTGTTGAGTATTTTTGCATCAATGTTCAAAAGGGAGATTGGCCTGATATTCTCTTTTTTTGATGGGTCTGTTTAAGGTTTTGTTACCAACGTCATTTTGGCTTCATAGAATGAGTTTGGTAATGTTCCTTTTGTTTCTATTTTGTGGAATACTTTGAAGAGAACTGGAGTTAGCTCTTCTTTGAAGGTCTGGTAGAATTCTGTGCTGAAACCATCTGCTCCTTGTGTTTGTTTTTTTTTTTTTTTTTTTTTTTGTATGGGAGATTTTCAGTGACCACTTCTATTTCCTTGGGGGATATAGGACTATTTAAGTGATTTACCTGGTCCTGATTCAGCTTTGGTAAGTCAAATCTATCAAGATAATTGTCCATTTTATTTAGATTTTCAAACTTTGTGGCATATAGACTTTTGAAGTAAGTCCTAATGATTGTTTGGATTTCCTCAGTGTCTGTAGTTAGGTCCCCCTTTTTAATTCTGATTTTGTTTATTTGGATGGTGCCTCTCTGCCTTTTAGTTAGCTTGCTAAGGGTTTGTCTATCTTGTTGCTTTTCTCAGAGAACCAGCTCTTGGTTTTATTGTTTCTTTGAATTGTTTTATTTGTTTCTAATTGATTGATTTCAGCCCCAAGTTTGATTATTTCCAGCAGTCTACTTCTTTTTGGTGTGTCTGCTTCTTCTTTTTCTAGGGTTTTTAAGTGATCCATTAACTTGTTTGAATGAGCTGTCTCAAATTTTTTCTTAAAAGGCGCTTAGTGCTATGATTTCCTCTTAGCACTGCTTTCATTGTGTTCCACAAATTTGCGTATGTTGTGCCTTCATGTTCATTGATTTCTTGGAAGACTTTATATTCTTTCTGTATTTTTTTCCCTGACCCAGCTGTCATTTAGTACCAAGTTGTTCAGTTTCCATGTGTGTGTAGGCTTTTTGCTATTTCTGTTGTTGTTGAGGTCCAGCTTTATTCCATGATGATCAGATAGGATAGAAGGGATTATTTCAATCTTCTCTTATCTGTTGAGTCCAGCTCTGTGACCAACTATATGGTCTATTTTGGAGAAAGTTCCATGAGGTGCTGACAAGAAGGTAAATTCTTTTGTGTTTGGGTGTAAGGTTCTGTAAATGTCTGTAAGGTCTATTTGATTCATAACCTCCATCAGAAACATTGTTTCTTTAATTTCTGTTTTGTTGAACTGTCCTTTCTTGAGAGTGGGAGTATTGAAATTTCTCACTATTAATGTATGGAGATCTACATGTGGTTTAAGTTTTATCAATGTTTCTTTTACAAATGTCGGTGCCCTTGTATTTGGGGCATAGATGTTCAGGATTGTGATGTCTTTCTGGTGGAATTTTCCCTTGTTGAATATGAAGTGTCCTTCCCCATATCTTTTTATTATTTTGGTTGAAAATTTATTTTATCAGCTATTAGAATGGTTAGTCCTGCTTGTTTCTTGGTCCATTTGCTTGGAAAGCTGTCTTCCAACCCTTTACTCTCAATAATGTCTATCTTTGTGACTTAGGTGTGTTTCTTGTATGCAACATGTTGCTGGGTTTTGTTTACACATACATTCTGTTAGTCTGTGTCTTTTTATTGGAGAATTGAGTCCATTGATATTGAGAGAGTTTAATGACCAGTAGCTGTTAGATCCATTTCAATGTTGGCTGTGGTCATAATTTTGTGTGCTTGCTTGCATTTTGTTTTACTGTAGTGAGTTTAGTTATTTCCTGTGTTTTCTTGAAAGTAGCTAGTTTTTTTTGGGGGGTTGTATTTTCTCTTCTAGTATCTTCTGTAATGCTGGATTTGTG
Source organism: Meriones unguiculatus (assembly GCF_030254825.1). Classification (NCBI taxonomy): domain Eukaryota; kingdom Metazoa; phylum Chordata; class Mammalia; order Rodentia; family Muridae; genus Meriones; species Meriones unguiculatus. The sequence continues at coordinate 1,648,300 of NW_026843711.1, read as the reverse complement.
TGTAGGTATTGTTGAAATTTGTTTTTGTCATTGAATATCTTGTTTTATCCATCTATGAGGACTGAGAGCTTTGCTGAGTATAGTAGCCTGGATTGACATCTCTGTTCTCTTAGGGTCTGCATGATATATGTCCAGGCCTTCCTGGCTTTCATAGTCTCTGTTGAAAAGTATGGTGTGATTCTATTGGGTTTGCCATTATATGTTACTTGGCCTTTTTCCCTTGCAGCCTTTAGTATTCTTTCTTCATTCTGTATACTTACGGTTTTGATTATTATGTGGCAGGAGGGTTTTCTTTTCTGGTCCAATTTATTGGGTGTTCTGTAGGCCTCTGGTATTCTTATTGGTCTCTCCTTTAAGTTGGGATAATTATTTTAAATGATTTTGTTGAAAATATTTTCTGGGCCTTGGAGCAGGGAATCTTCTTTTTCCTCTATTCCTATTATTCTTAGGTTTTGTCTTTTTATGTTCTCTTGAATTTGACAGTCTGTGTCAGGATTTTTTTTTTTTAATTTAACCTTTTCTTTGACAGATACATCGATTTCTTCCATTGTATCTTCTACATCTGAGTTTCTTTCTTCCATCTCTTGTAGTCTATTTGTTATGCTAACCTCTGTATTTCCTGTTTTCTTCCCTAAGTTCTTTCTCTCCACAATTTCCTCCATTTGTGTTTTCTTTAACTTTTTTCCAATTCTATCTTCAGATCTTGAGCCGTTTTGTTGATTTCCTTCATCTGTCTGACTGTATTTTCCTGTTTTTCCATCATTTCTTTAAGCTGTTTGTTTGAATGATCCTCTGTTTCTTTTATTTCATTCATTGATTTAAGCATTTCCTCTCTAAATCCACAAACTTTTTGGCTGCAATATCCTCTCTTTATTTACATATTTTATTTGTTTCTTCTGTTATCTTCTTCATGATCATAGATGTTAGTTCATCTTCTTGAATTTCAATTATGCTGGGGTGTCTACGGTTACTTGTCCCTAGATAGCTGGATTCTAGAGATGCCATAATGCTCTGGCTTATTTTGGTTGAACTTTTACACTGGCCTCTACCTATTTAGCTACCTTAGGTGTTTGAGTTTAGATTTAGGTGGTTCCTGTACTCCTGTGGAGGCGAGAATCCAGTTGGCAGGAAGGTGAATTTTCTGAAGGAACCCTTCTCAGCTTTTTGGGTATAGTCACTTGATGGCCAATGTTTTTCAGGAGTTGCTACAGCTCACCTCAGGCATAGAGTCCTGGGTTTTAACTGTAGTTGTTTTAGGAAAGAGGGCTCTCCTCTCATTGGGAGATGTCCTGAAGACAGCTGCCTGGCTTCTGGGTTTCTCGCTGTAAATTTAGTGATCTGCTGCTGTAACCTGTGTGGCCTGTGATTAGGTCAGTTTTGATAGGGATAACTGGTTGTCCCTTGGAGAAGTATCTGGGGGTTGGTCTTGGGGATCCCGGGCTTTTGTAGGTCTGAGGTTGGGGCTCTGTGCCACAGTACCCAAGCAGTAGTCTGTGGTGGTGAGTACTGCTCTCCTGGTAACAGCAGGCTATCTGGGTCACAGCAGGTCCCTGGGTTGGGCCAGTCTGCTGGACCTTTCCCAGGGATATACTGGGTGGTCTAAATCTGTCCCCTTTGCTTTGTTCCCTGTGAGGGTTTTCCTAGACAGTGACTCCAAGACTGTTGTACTGGGGTTCACAGTTCTGTCTGTGAGGAAGTGGGATCAGTGATGGCGGCATACCAGCTGGTCTTTGGGAGACTTTCCTTGGGGAAATCCTGGGTGGTCTTAATCAGCACTGTTTCCTTCCTTCCCTGTGGGGGCCTCTCCTGACAGGGACTGCCAGTCTCTGTTGGGCTAGGTTGCACAGCTCTGTGTCTGAGAGCTGGGTGCGCAGCCACTGTCTGTGCTGGCGTGCCACCTGCTTGCGCTCAGTTTAGTGATGGCAGTTCGTACCTGCTGGTCTGTGAGACCTTCCCTAGGCAAAGCCTAGGTGACCCAAGACAGTATGGTTTCCTTCCTTCCCTGTGGGGCCCTCTCTGGACAGGTATTCTCAGCCTCTGTTGCCCTGGGGCACACAGGTCCTCTGTACCAGTGAGCTGGGCATGCAGCTGCCACTCTCAGTGTTGGTGCAGGCAGGGGGAGTCCAGTTCAGTGATGGTGGCAAGTAAATGCCATCTTGAAGACTTTTTCCAGAGGAAAGACTGGGTGACCCGTAACCAATCTTGCTATTTTCCTTCCCCATGGGTTTTTTTAGCAACTGGGACTCCCAGTCTCTGGCGATTTTTGTGTCCACTGATCAGCCTGGGAAGATGATCAGGACTTTCAGGCTTGTGGCTCTAGTCCTGTGACCTAGTGCCTGCACAACCCTGGATCTCTTCTGGGTTCTGACTGGATGACCAGAGAGTGGACCTTGTTATTTCCCAGGCTGTGGGGGTTTCCTCTGACCTGGGAAACACGATTGCTTATGTTTTAGGGCCCAGAGTTCAGTCTCTTGGTCTTTGTATGGAAGATGTTGTCCTGCTGCTCAGACACAGTGTTCTCCTGGTGCTGCCATCTTGGTCTCCCCAGTTCCCCTGAAATTTCTTTACTGGGGATACCACATCTAAATAGAGGCGCTTCAAGGGAACATTGCAATTCAAATCACAATAAACTATTAGAAGATGGAGGGATTTCTGGGCTAAAAGAACAGACTTATCCTTATAGTTTGTCATTCAATACAGGAATTAAAGTTTCAGCAACTTTCAAGGTCTAAAATGGACTGACCATTTCTTTGGGGAAAATGTGGACTATTTCCATAAAAGAATATTATTCTGCTAAAAAAAAAAAAAAAAAAAAAAAAAAAAAAAAAAAAACATGACATCAAGATATTTTCAGACAAATGGATGGAACCAGAAAAATCATCCTAGATGAAGTAACTACAATGCAGAAAGACAAATATGGTATGTATTCACTTATTAGATGGTGTCCAAATAGTAGGGGATAAAGTTCCTATAGGCCACCTATTGTCATCACACCAGTCCTCCACTAGGGGAATTGGGTGGCTGTTATTTGAAATGTTGGGCAAGGGCATCCTATGAAAATTTTTAAGACATGCAGGCTATTATTAAAATATGCTGCTCTCTACCCTCAACTGATAGATCAGTGCCATGTTCTTGTATCCACAGAAATGCTTTCTTCTACAACAAATGGGGTTGCATACAGACATCCACAGTCCAATATTATGCAGAAAGAGAGACCTTAAACTACAGAGGTCTAAATAAAATTTCCCCATGAAATTCTCCCTCCCCTCAGAGCCCCTGGAATCCAGCAGGAGAGGAGGCATGAAGAGTGTCGTAAGTAGAGGGAATCGAGGACACAAGAACAGTTTCCTGAGAATCAGGTTGCAGAGGAAGATGATGCAGAAAGCCTTGATGAGACCTGATAAGCTTGGGTCAGTTAGAGGGAGAGTAGGACCACCCTGTCAGGGAACTAGGGAAAGGACATAGGGATAGGAGGAGGATCCTGGATGGTACTGGAAGTAGAAGAGGGAGGGGGCGAGAAGATAGAAAATGAACAAATCATAATAAATAAATACATAGGAAAAACTGTGAGCAAGTTGATGAAGTATAAAGCACTTCAGAGCTGATGGTTTCACCTTGGGGGTGGTGCCAGGGTTCTGGAAGGATAAACTCAGTTTTCTTTAAAGGACTTGGCACTCAGATTTTTATCATGTTCCGATGAATATATTAACAAAACATATTGGAATTGATGTACTTTAAAGGAAAAAATATTGTGACTCATGGATTGAGAATTCAAACCTGGGAGCAATAGAAAAGGAGTACAATATATATTATATGCAATTCCCACATAATCAATAAAAATAATACGTTGTCAACGTTTAACATGACTTTTAACATGGAGAATTGATTCGTTTGAAGGAAGGTGAAGTTTGATCATGCAAGGCATAAGTTCCAGGAACTCATTATGTTGTAGAGAATCCTAGCCATGAACTAGTGGTTGCCCAGCTAGTTCAGACCCCAGGAGCTCAGGTGGCATCTTGGAACAAGCATTCCTTGCACTAACACTACATTTAGAGAGTTTTTCTTGAGGATCACTTCAGTGAACACTGCTGCTCTGATGTCCTTGGCATATAATACTGACCCATTTCTCTGCCCTGATGGCAGAATTTTAACTGTAGACACCAGAACCAGTAGGATTGCTCACTGACCACTGAAAATGACATAGCTGTCCATTCAGCTATATCAGCAAAGGCAACTCTGGTCATAGAGTGTTGGCAACACTAGTGTGGAACATCCCCAGCTGTCAAATAATATCTTGCCCCTCATTTCTCCTTTTACATGCATAGATCTTTCGCTGTTTCAGACAAACCAGTCTCAGGAACTGTCTGGTTTCCTTCCCTTTCCCCTACTCTTAAATACTCAATAACTCAAGGAACCCTAGACCCTGGCAGCCTATTAAATAAATAAGAATGTGAATTTACATTTAGTGAGTACACCAGTAACTGCTCAGTTCAAAGTCACAACTTAGCAAATTTCAGATCCAAGACATCAGTAGGAGACCACCTTGTCATTAGTCCCACATCACTTTGAAGCTTCCCTACTTAGGAAGCTCTACAATTAAATAAAGTATAATTAAAGTTTCATTTTTTTACCTGACATTGTCACAGAGATAAACAGGAATAAAGGTGAGGGATATGGAAAATGGGATGAGATAAAAGCTTGTTGGGTTTCACGAGAAAATTTCACATGTGGACAGGATTAGAGATACTGGACACTGAGGAAGGTTGTTTTACTCATATCCATGGAAACATCAAGATTCTCTCAGTTGCTGATTGGCTGAGAGGGAGAATGATGTCATAAAACAGGTGAAAGCCAGTAAGAGTTTCATGAGCTAGTTATAAAAAGTGCCAAGTGGACAGTGTGCTTGAGAGAAAGGTTCAGCAGCCCTACATGCCTCAATCTGGGAATGTGAAAGCACAACTCAGAGATGTCAGTTCCTGTGTCCAAGACTCTTAGCACAGATTCTATTATTATTTGTTAAATGCACAGATTTTTCCTAAGTCAGTGAATTACTTACTGGGAAAATGTTCCCTGACCAAGGCAACTCTTTGAACAAAAAAACATTTAATTGGGACCTTGCTTTTATTTTTTACAGAGACCATCCAGGATATCACATGTGCAGGCTTTCATCTTGTTGTAGTTCTTCAGCAGAACTGAGAGCATTTCTTACAGAACCACAAGTGGCAATGAAAAGAGAGGTGACCTGTCCTGAAGGTCTGTCACTGGAGATCCTAATTGGGGGAGTGGAAATGAAAAAGGGACAAGGGTCACAGGAAATGAAGAACAAGACAGTTTCTCTGATCAAGATCTCAATTTAGTTGAATTTTTCATGCAACTTTATATGCAGGGCAGAAAGAATGTAATTGCTTTTAGTAGGGTTACTAAGTAACTAGGCATTACAGAATGGCCCACCAGAGAAATCACAAGATGTGCTTATAATGGTTGTTTGGAAAGTTCATCAGAAGTGTTACTTAGGAAGCTCTGAGTGAGTGAGGGTTTAAGATGATCTTATGGAAACCCCTAGGTCAGCCTGGAATGCACTATTGTATCCAAGCAGTAGGCCATTAAGCCAGGCCAAGCCAGATGCCAAAATTCAGGGGTGAGAAAGGTGATAAAAGGCCTCCCATAGATCCTTCCATTTTATTTTTGCAAGGCCATAATCCCAAGGGAACTGTGCCTGTCTTAGGCTGGAATCCAGGTTCTTCACCTTTTGCTAAGCCTGTCATTGAATACATCAGCAGAGATTAGCTGAGCTCCTGCCGTAGGTGGCAAAAGGGGGACAGAAGACCACTGTGGATTCTCTTACCCTTCACTGGCCAACTGGTTCAGCTGACTGGGATGATTAGTATCAGGTCTAATCCTAAACCTCATGGTCAATTATTTCAGGCCTTTTATAGTCCACCTGAATGGGCTGTACCTTTAAGGTGTCAATCTGCTGTTTAATAAACACCAGAATTTTGTTGAAGAGAACTGGTCCTATTATAATAATTATCATAAGGTAAGCAGGGGACCAAGGAAAGGAGGGAAATAGGGAAGTAGCTTGTTTAAACCATTCCAGAAGGGAGATTCTGTCAACTCCCTTTGTTGCCTCTCCAGGACTTTTTGTAGCTTCTTTATTTTGCCCCTTACTATGCCCAATTTATTGGCATAGAAGCAGCATTGTTCCTTTAAAGCCAAACAGATACCTCCCTTTTCTGCTGTTAGTTAGTATAATCCTCTTCTGTTTTGTAATACCATTTCTGATAAGGAATCTAACTGCTCCAGAATATGCTGTAAAGGTACTAGACAAGAGATGGACATTATCAGTCAGTTGCTGTGAGAGCTCATGATATTTATGCAGTGAGACTCCCAGTCCTGCTAATCCTGTGGCCAGGGACACAGTCCCACCAAGAGAGGGATAAGTTCAACAGCTCTCTTTTGTCTGCCAGCCACTATAGGCTCATCTCCAGGAATAATACTGATGTCCAGATGGAGAGATACCTGAATGCATGTCCCAATCCAGTTGGCAGGCAAGAAGGTAAAGGCCTCATGATTCTGCAAAGGAAGACAATATCACCATTAGGGTAGAGAGCTGTTGAAATGTCCACAACTGTTTTACAGAAAGCAAATGTTGCATCCCCAACATTCAAATCAGAACTATCGTTCTTAAAATGTTTATATAGACAGGTGATATTTTGATAGAAAAGAGGTTGTACATGCATGGAGGACATCAAAACAGCCCTTAGAGGAGGGTGTGTAGGTGGCATTAAGCACAGGTAGAACAAGGGAGACTGGCTGTCCCTGCCTGAGGCAAAGTAAGCAGTTCTGTGCCAGAGAAGGGTTGGAGTCATTAAGCAAGCTATGAGTGGCGGGCAGAATGTCAAAAGTTTGGAGATCAATGGGGAGATCTCATTTACTGTCAGGGAAAACTAAGGGATGATGATTGATGGAGGGATATTCCCTTTCTATAAGTTTCTCAATACATTGCTTAATCTCTAATTGTCTGAACTGATCCTGAGGCCTGCCACCATCCGAGATGTGCATGGGGGAAAGTATGTTCCAGCACACAGGCTTTCCTACCTGGCCAAGACAGGGTGCTTGGGACAGCTTGTAATTGCTCAGCACTTGTGCCCAAACAGACCAATACATTCCAGCTATTTCTGGCAAGGTTCTGCCCAGGATGGCAGTAAAGTAGGTTTTTATTGTCTTTTCCTGTGCATTGTTGCACACTACTGTAGCATTTACTGTGCATGGATATCTGAAAGGAATTACAAGGGCAGGGCCCAGGAAGTTTGTCTTTGGTCTTAGGTATGATTTTGGGCTTACTAGCACACTGCTACTTTAAGGTAGACCTTGAATCGTGTGCCTGGAGGGCCTTAAAAGCTGTGTGGTCAACACAGTCAACCTGCCTTAGAATATGTAGGCCAGAAATGAGCACCATTGTGTCTTCCTTACAATCACAGGGTTTACTGTAAAACTTTTTCAGTGCCTCTCAGACCTTCTGGGGATCAAAGGCCTAAAAACTTCCATATACAACTTTCAAGGAGAGAAGGGTTGCAATTCAAAGTGTCAGCCAGCACAGTTGAGCCATGACATGGTGAGGGGGAAAAAAAAAAGCAAAGAAAAGGAATTAGGAATTCTCAGGGGAGGGTTTCTTCTCTGGATTGATGAATGTTAACATTATCTATTTATTTAACCAGTCACTCAGGTAACATTTTGGCGGCATCCATTTCTTTAGAGAATATACAAAGTGAACCTCATCCCCAAATTAGGACAGGGTCAGGTTCTTTCCATTTGTTGAATTGTTGTTAAAAGGATCTTTCCAATAAAGGAGAGCATTATTTATTTATCTATTTATTTATTTATTTATATTATTTTTTGTGTTTTTTATTTATTTATTTATTTATTTAATTTATTTTATTTATTTATTTATTTTTTTTGTGGTTCATGATGCCAGAATCTGTCTGCTGTAGAAAGACCGTCTTGGTCCAAGGAGAGAAAATTTAAAGTGAAGAGTGCATGAGATGAGAAATTTCAGGGGGACCTCTTGGAGGGGTACCATTCCACTTTTTTTTTTTTATTTCTGTAAGGGCATTTTTAAGAGACAGATGGGTGCGTTCAACAATGCCTTGTCCCTGTGGATCGTAAGGAATACCAGTAATATGCTTAATATTTAAGGTTTGGCCAAAATCCTGAAACTGGTGGCCCACATTGCAGGGCCCATTATCAGTATTAATAGAAGGAGGGAGGCCCATAACAGAAAAGGCCAACAGTAAATGGATAATGACATGTCTTCCAGCCTCCCCAGTTTGAAGAGAAACGAAGAGAAATCCACTAAAGGTATCAATGGAAACATGAATAGACTTTAAGTTTCCAAATTCTGTATGATGAGTAATATCCATTTGACAAAGAAAATTAGGTATTAGCCCTCTTGGGTTAACTCTTAGGTGGGGGGATAGGAGCAAGGGAAAGCAGGAAGGTCACTGTTTAACAATCTGATGGGCCAGTTGCATGGGTAATTTTGAACAAGAATCTAAGAATATGGGCATTTACGTGACATAATGAATGTGCAGTCTGAGCCACAGAGAGAGGGTCACCCGTGGAGATGAGAGAAACAATGTGGGGGCTGGTGGGGAAATCAGCAGTGGCATTGCCTGCAGCAAGCGGTCCTGGGAAACCAGAATGTTCACATAGGTGACTTATGAAAAAGGGGTCAGACCTGCCACAAATTAAACATTGGCATTGACAAAGGGGGCAGCAGCCACAGAGGAGAACTTCATTTGGTCTGCAGTTTCCAACAAGGGAACTGAATGAGCAAAGTAGGAACTGTCTGTTAAAATATTGAGGGAAACATTGGGGAAGGCCTGAAAGATAGCAATAACAGCATGAGGCTCATCAAGCTGGGTGGACTGGGAAAAGGTCAGGAAGTGAGTTGTTTGACCATCAACTACAAATGCTGCACCTCTGGAGGAGGAACCATCAGTGAAAACAGAAGAAGTACCATCCCGAAAAAGGCCAGGACTTAGTAGATTTTGAAAAAATAAACCCATGAAGGTTAAAGAAATGAATTAGTTTGTTGCTGAAGGTAATGATTATCTAAATAACCAGAAAAGGAAGCACAGGCAATCTGAATGAGCCAAGTAACCTGAGCACTGGAAAAGGGTGTCACAATAGCATCAGGGTCTTTTCCAAAATATTTTTTTGAGCTGTCTCTGCCTTGCAAAATTAAGTCGGCTACTGCAACATAGTAGGGGTAAATAACCTGCTTAGGAAGTGAGGGCAAATAAATCCAGAGAATGGGTGCCTCCTGCCAGAACAAGCCAGTCCAGTCGAAGTAAGGCAGGTTTTAAATACCAGAAACAGGAGAGGCAGCACATAATTGATCTGGGTAACAAATTGACTGGCAATAACATCTTCTACCTGATAAAGGGCAAGTCGACCCTCAGTGATAAGGGAGCAGGGAAAATTAGAGTGAGGGTCTCCCTTTAAGATGTCAAATAAGGCTTTTAAATCTCCCGTAGTAATTTTTAAATAGGGGCACAACTAATTAATATTCCCTAAAAAATCTCTGAAAGTCATTGAGAGTAGAAAGTTTATCAAGGCACAACTCTGCCCTAGGTGTGGTTATTTTACCTCCAGAAAGTTGAAAATCAATATAGTATATGGGTCATGTAGCTGGATTTTATCAGACACAATGACCAGGCCATAGGCCTCTAAAAAATTCGTGAATCAGCACAGCAAAGAAGAATCTCAATTTCATGGGCTCCAGCAAGCAAAATATCATCCATGTAATGAACAATATACATTTGTGACAATTTAGTGCTAACCCCCTTTAGGGCAGAGGACACAAACTTTTGATATAGAGCAAGGTTATTTGCCATAGCCTGTGGCAAAACAGTCCACTGGTATCTTTGTATGGGATCTTTACAATTAATTTAAAGCAGACTGAAAGCAAAGCACTGTTAATCATTGGGTGAAGAGGGATGGTAAAAAAACAAAAAACAAACAACAACAACAACAACAAAAACAGTCTTTTAAATCAATAGCAACATGAAATAACCCAAGTGGAATGGCAATAGAAGTAGGCAAACTAAGCTGTAAAGTCCCCCATAACAAACATAGTGGCATTAACAGCCTTAAGGTCTTGTAGGAGCAGCCACATTCCTGTGCATTTTTTTAATAACAAAAATTGGAGTATTCCAAGGGGGAGAACTCTCAAATAAATGTCCTACAGCCAACTGCTCCTGCACTAGCAGCCTGGCAGCAAGAAGTTTTTCTTGGGTGAGAGGCCACTGATTCACCCAGACCAGAGTATCATTTTTCCAAGTAATAGGGGCTGAGTGTCTGTGAGGAAGTGCAGGAATCTCAGTGGCCCCGATTATAAATTTCCCAAGCCTAGTTGATTTATTTTGGGTGTAGCCTGAAGAGGTGAAGGGATACCATTTTCAAAATTACCCCAGCCCTTTTCCAGGGGTATGACCCTGTGCAGCATCTGGGTAGTGACAATGTCATTAGGACTACACATTAAAATTCCCATTTGAGAGAGGATATCTCTACAGCAGAGATTTACTGGCAGACCCAGGATCACAAAAGGCTGTAAATTCCCTTGATTTCCCTTTTCATCTCTCCAAGTTAACATCATAGAGCTTTGTTCAGGATTACATTTCTGGCCAATTCCCCTCAGATGGGTAAGTGTGAGGGGAAGTGGCCAAGCAGATGGCCAATAATCCTTTTTCATAATGGAGACATCTGCACCTGTATTTACCAGGTCTGAGAATTGTTTGCCATCTAACCATAAGTCTAGCAAAGGTTTTTCCTTTGTAACTGGTTGGACCCAGTAAGCATCAAAGGAGCCAGGACCATGATCTCTCCGTGTCCTGGAGAGAGATTTTTTTGGGGGAGCGCTTGGTAGGGGAGCAGAACTAATTGAGCAATTAGATGTTTTGCATGAATGGAGACAACACCATATAGAGCTTGGGCTATGATCTTAATTTCAAGAGTATAGCCCTTATCAATTACACCAGGGAAAACTTGGAGGCCCAGAAGGGTTGAGTGGGCTCAGCCCAGAAGGAGGCCAAAGCAGTTTTCTTGGAGTGGCCTGAAAACACCCATAGAAATGGCCTGGGGTCCCATTATCAGAGTTAATACTGCGTGGGTGGAGGGACTGAGGTCCAATCCAGCACTTCCTGGAGTGGCTCAGGAGAGCTCAGAGACTGGCTGCTTTGCAGGCTGGAACAAAGGTGACTGTCCCATAAGTTTGTCCTGGAGGAGGGTCTTGGGGCCAGTCCCAAACCACGTTTCCCTGCCACAGAGGGAGGGTGTTGCCCTGGGCATCAGTTTTAGATCAACATTTGTTTCCCCAATGCTTTCCTCTCTTACACCGGGGGCACAGACTGGTCGGAGCCGCCTGACTGGTCATAGGATGGTCTTTTTTGGGAATTGAACAGTTTTTCTGCAAAATGACCAGTTAGTCTACAATTAAAACATGGTTTGATTTGGCCCTGAGAATTTTGACCTGGAGCATAACGCTTTAAGGCAGCCCCAATAGTCAGTCCCATGGCATGGGCACTACCAATGCCTGAGCAATAATGTATATTATCAGCTAGTCCCTTGCCTTGTCCGTGGGGACGAATAGCAGCTTGACAGGCAGGATTAGTGTTTTCAAAAGTCAAATGGGTTCCAAAATCGGTTTCAGTATCAGTTGAGCAGAATAGCTTCTCAGCCACTGTGGTTAGGCTACTATTGAAATCACTATAAGGTTCATCAGGCCTCTGCCTTATATTGGCCAGAAAGGTAGTGAGAGCCTCCTTTCGAGGAAGTTTTGAATTTGAGAGAAAAGGCCTGCAGGAAAATCTTTTTGAACCTCAGGGCTATCAAAGGGTTTGTTTCCTCTGAGCACGTCAAACGTCCAATCAGCACTGTCTCCACCAACCTCCAAGTAACTGTCTCTTTGTAATTTTCTGAATATTCAGATTTCCATAGTACAAAATCTCCCCCCAAAAGTGTCACTCTAGCTAGCTAGTACCAAATTTGGCATGAGCCACATATCACTCAATGCCTCCAGAATGGAAAGGGTGAAGGGAGCAACTGGACCGTACTGAGTCACAACAGCCTTAAGCTCCTTTATGTCTTAAATCCCAAACGTTTGTATTGTCTCTCTATGCCGTCATCCTCTCCAAAGATATCTTTTTTTAGGGGTTTCTACCACCAGGAAATGATCAGATTGTAACGAGTTACCAAATGGTCTGAGAGGGGGGCATCTCTCTATGCTTTAAGGACCTGAAGTTGCTTTGAGAGTCTTTGGCATTCATTCTGAAGTTTGATTTAATTTTAAGATAATCAATTTCTTTCTGTAAATGGCTACAATTGTTAGGGTTAGTAGTGGGCTGCTGCCAAGGCAGAAACAGAAGGCAGAGAGTGCTGTGGAGCCAGAGGGGGAGGGGAGACATATGGAGGAGGGTGTCCATATCTCTTTAGATCTCCCCAATCAACCCCTTCAGTGTCTGCTTCAGACTCATGCCCAAAAGTATTTATTTCGGTGACCTTGAAGGTCTTCAAAGAGGGATATAAGGGTCTCTCTCTTGGTCCATCCTTGTTTCACATTGGAGGGCTTGTCTTTTTTAGTTTCCGAAACTGTAGGTTTGACAACTTTTTTAATAAAAGGGGAGAGTGTTTTTTTTTTTTTTGGTTGTTTGTTTATTTGTTTTTTGTTTTGTTTTGTTTTTTAAGATTTCCTCCTTACTGTCTGAATCTTCCTCAGTTTCTAATGAGATGAGGTCTATCTCTTTAGGAGGCTTTCTGGTACCAGATTTTTTTCTTGTACTATCTCTCAACATTTCTTCCCTTGATTGGACAGCAGTCCCCAGTAGGGGATCTTCCTTTCTCAATTTAATAATATCTTGAATGAGATTCAATAGGAAAAGATTGTTGCAGGGATTTTTTTTTCAGGCCCCAAAGTCCTGTAATAATCTTTCATAGCCTCTCCCACTTGGTCCCAGTGCCTTTCATTAATGGACCCGTCCTGTGGGAACCAGGGACAGACATTCTTAAGCAAACTAAAAAAATCTTAATAAATCTTTTACTCTCACCTTTAACCCTAATTCAGCTGAAGTGCCTCATTCTACTGTTTAGCAAAGAAGTTATGACTGCTAATTTCTTGCCCCATAATCACTAACACTCACCAAAAGCATATTAATCTAGGCCGATCTATCTGACAGTGTTCCTCACATTTTCCCCATATTCAGGCCCCAATTGGGCACCACTTGACCCTTCCCATAGGTCTGTCACCACAGATCCCAAATGTGGGAGTGGGAATGAAAAAGGGACAAGGGTCACAGGAAATGAAGACGAGGACATTTCCTCCTGTCAAGGTCTCAGTTTAGTTGAATTTTTCATACAACTTTATAGGCAGGGCAGAAGGAATATAATTGCCTTAGTAGCGTTACTAAGTGACTAGGAATCACAGAATGGCCCATCAGAGAAATCACAAGATGGGCTAATAATGGTTATTTGGAAAGTTCATCAGAAGTGTTACTAAAGTAGTCACAAGTGAGAGGAGGGTTTAAGGTATTTCAGATCTTATGGAAAGCCCCAGGTCAGCCAGGAATGCTGACCATTAGGCCATTAGGCCAGGCCAAGCCAGATGCCAAAATTCAGGAGTGAGCAAGGTGCCAGAAGGGCATCCACAAAGAGGGAGACTGACAGACACAGAGAGACAAAGACCTAGAGTGAGAGATTCAGAAATACAGAGAATGACACTGACAGAAACAAAGATATAAAGTGATATAGACTGAGAAACAAAGACTCCATTCTGTCTAGTAACAGTCATTGGCATATCAACCTCAAAACACACACTTGAATTGACATTGCAATTCAAATCACCAGGAAGTGGAAGAAGACGGAGGAACTTCTAGGCTAAAAGAACATAGCTATCCTGATAGTTTGTCATTCAATACAATGATTAAAATCCCAGCAACTTTGAAGATCTAAAGAACGGAACTGACATTCTCCTTTGAGAAAAATGTGGAATATTTCCACAATGGAGTATTATTCAGCTAAGAAAATGACATCATGATATTTTCTGGCAAATGGATGGAACCAGAAAAAATCATCCTGGGAGAAGTAACTATGATGCAGAAAGACAAACATGATATGTATTCACTTATTAGGAAGTCTCCTAAAAGTGTGGAATAAAGTTCTACTAGGACATCTATTTTGACCAAACCAGCCTTCCACCAGGGGGGATTGGGTGGCAGTTAATTGGGTTGTTAGGCCAGGTCATCATATGGAAATTTTAAAGCAACCCAGGCTGTTGTTATTAAAATGTGTGGCTTTCTGCCCCCAAAGATAGATTAGTGCCATGTATTTGGATCCATAGAGATGCTTCCTACTGCATTAAATGGGATTGTATACAAAGACCATAGTCCAATATTATGTAGCAAGAGAGACCTTAAAACACCCAGCTCTAAATAGGATTTTCCTTTGAATTTGACCCTCCCTTCAGAGCTCTAGGAAACCTGCAGGAGAGGAGGAAGAAAGTGTGTCATAAATAGAGGGAATTGAGAATACAAGGAGAACAATGCCTTGAGAATCAGACTGCAGAGGAAGATGATAAAGCCAGCCTTGATGAGACCTGAGAAGCTAGGGTCAAATAGAAGGGGAAGAGGAGCTCCCACATTAGGGAACTAGAGAATGGTCATAGGGCTAGAAGAAGGAGGGTGGGTGCATCTGGGAAGTGAATGTGAGGGGCAGCAGAGAATATACAAAGTGAACAAATCGTAATGAATAAATACATAAAAACTGTGATTAAGGTGATGAAGTATCAAGCTCTTCAGGACCCATAGCTTCTTCTTTGGGGTGGTGTCAAGGTGCAGAAATGATGAACTCAGTTTTTTTTAAGGGACTTAGCACTGAGAATCTGCTCATGTTCCAATGTGTATATGAAGAACAGATACTTAAACTGATGTATTTTTTTTAATAGTGTGACACATAGAAAGTTGAACCTGGGAGCAATGGAAAAGGATTATAATGTATATTATAAAAAATTCCCACATAAGCAATAAAAATAATATGTTGACAACTTTTACAATGACTTTTAACATAGAAAAAATATTCCAGTTAAGGAGTGCAGAGTTTGACATTGTAAGGCATGCTTTCTAGGAACTCGTTATGTAGCAGAGAATCCTAGCCATTAACTAGAGGTTATCTATCTACCTCAGACCCCATGAGCTCTGGTGACACCTATGAACGATCAGTCCTGGCATTTACACTTACCTAGAGACACAGACTCCATTCTGTCTGGTCACATTCATTGCCATAATAACCTCAAAGCATACTGTCCTATGTTATTACTCCAATAGGACTTATATTATCTAACAAGGCCACCTCCTTACACTTCCCAGACATTTCCTCAACAGAAACTCAGCATGTGAACAGATAAGCTTCACATGGACATTGCAATTCAAATTACCAGGAAGTGGAAGAAGATAGAGAGACTTCTAGAATAAAAAAATGTAGTTATCCTGATAGTTTGTCTTTCAATATAATGATTAAAATCCCAGCAAATTTCAAGTAATAAAGAATAGGACTGACAATCTCTTTTGGGGAAAATGTGGAATATTTTCATAACAGAGTATTCTTCAGGTAAGAAAATTACATCTTTATATTTTCTGGCAAATCAATGGAATCAGGAAAAATCAACCTGTGTGAAGTAACTAAAATGCAGAAAGACAAACATGCTATGTATTCACTTATTATGAGGTCTCTTATAGTGGCAGGTAAAGTTCCAATAGTTCATCTATTTTCAGCAAACCTGTCTAACACTAGGGGGATTGGGTGGCAGTTAATTGAGTTGGTGCCAGGGCACCCTACAAAAATATTTAAGTAACCTATGCTGTTGTTATTAAAATATGTTGTCCTCTGCCCTCAAATAATAGATCAGTGCCAAGTTCTTGGATCCATAGAAATGCTTTCTTCTGTATAAATGGGAGTGCATACAGATACACACAGTCTGATACTATGCAAAAAAAGAGAGAGAGCCCTATATGGTATTTCACTATGGGTATTTCAACACCCAGCCCTATATGGTATTTCACTATGAAATTCTCCCTAACCTCAGAGCTCTGGGAAACCTGCAAGAGCAGAGGCATGAAGGCTGTCATAAGTAGAGGGAATTGAGAACACAAGGAGAACAATGCCCTGAAAATCAGGACACAGAAGAAGATAATGTAGCCATCTTTGATGAGACCAGATAAGATAGGGTCAGAAAGAAGGTGGAACTAGAGAAAGGGCATAGGGACAGAAGAAGGAGGATTTGTGGGAGTGGAAGAAGAAGAGCGAGGGGTCAGAAGAGGGGATTGAAAGTGAACAAATCATAATGAATAGACATAAAAAAAACTGTGATCAAGGGGATGAATTATAGAGTTCTTCAGGACTGATGGTTCTTCTTGGAGGTGGTGCCAGGGTGCGGCAATGATGAACTCAGTTTTCCTTAAGGGACTTGGCACTGAGACTGTGATCATGTTCCCATGAATATATGAACAACATGTACTTCAAATGATGTATTTTAACTGAAAAGAAAAAAAAAATAGTGTGACACATGGGTAGGTATTTGAACCTGGGAGCAATGGAAAAGGAGTATAATGTGTATTACAGAAAATTCTCACATAGTAAAAAATATATATATTGACAACTTTCACAATGACTTTAACATAGAGAAAACATTCTGCTAAAGGAGGGCAGAGTTTTACTTTGTAAAACATGCATTCTAGGAACTCCTTATGTAGTAGAGAATCATAGCCATGAACTACTGGTTACACACCTACCAGAGACTGCAACCTCTGAACAAGCAATCCTAGCACTAACACTACATTTAGATGGATAGTCTGGAGGACAACAGCAGAAAACACAGCTGCCCTTGTGTCCTAGGCATATGTACTGAGCCATTTCACTGTCCTGAAGGCCCATTTTTAAATGTAAACACCAGGAACAGGAGAGTTCCTCACTGAACACTGAATAGGACATAGCTGCCCATCCAGTCTGGCCAGCCAAGACAACCCTGCTCATTGAGATTTGGCAACACTAGCATGGAACAGAACCAGCTGTCAAATAGTTTATTGCCCCTCAGTTCTCTGTTTACACTTACAGATTTTCTGTTTCAGCCAACACATTCCCAGGAATGTCTGGTTTCTGAAGGAGTCTGGTGATTGGAATTCTGCCTCCTGGCCTTGGCAGATGCGGGTCTATTCCAAGTTCCATGTCTCAGAATCTGTTCTTGGCAGTCTCTGCATGTGGGGTGTTCTGACCCTGCGAAGTAGATAGCAAGCTCCCTACAACCTTGGGAACAAGAGAGCAAACTTGGCATAACCTTGAGTGAATTCCTGGATGTCCTGGCAGGTGGCACAGACATGTTGCTATTATGAAAACAATTTTATTGTACCCTTTGCTTTATAAGTGTTGTTGCACTTAATCAGGAGTCTGTCTTGTCTCCATTCTTCATGGCTCTGTCTCCCCATTTACACTCCCTCTTCCAGGTGGACCCTGTTCGACTAGCAGGTCTGGTCAGTTGGCTTCCTAACAAGGGACCTTGAAAACAAGAGACAACATGAGAAATGCTTGTTTTTGGAGTTCAGGATGCCTAAGGAAAAAAAAATGCTTCCTGAAGACTGCCAATAGTATGGAGGAAGACAAGGTAGGCAGGCAGCTAAATCATAGGGCAGAGAAAGAGCAGGGAGATGTTAATGAGGACTTTAAAGTCAATGTTAATAAAAGAGAGAAATTGGGAGAAACACCCTTATCCCAATTACTTTGTAAAAAAAAGTTTGTATCTGGTTCCAAATTGAAGGTACCATCAATCTGGAAACTTGGGAAAAGGAACTTCACAAGCTAAAGGGCTACTTGGGGAAATTAGACCAGCCAAACAGGCAGGAAAAAAAGTACTTCTAAGGTTATCCCAAATGTTCATAAAGGAGCTCAAACAGATTTGTGTAATTTGAGGGCAGAAAATAATTTAGGAGCTAGATAGTGAGGATGAAATGTAGTCAGAGGAAGAAATTGCCAAGTCTCATCATTCAGACTGGTCTCCTGAGCAATCTGCTGCTGAGTCATTCCCTGCCACATGTGCAGAAGACACAGGACCACTGCAGGAGGATATTACTATTCTCTGAGACAAAGCCCAATTAGAAAGGGAACAAGTTCAATTATTAAGGGAATTAAAGAAATTAAAATTACAAAATAATAATAAAATTGGATTGTAAAATTGGTAAATTTTAAAGTCTGGTTTTGACTATTAAATTATAAATGTGATTTATGACTTCACTCCTAAAGAGGATACTTTGTTTTAATATTACAAACACAGGTTTTAAAAATATTTAAATGATTAAAAATTAGGCACCATGGCTGTTTTCTGCCTTTGTCTCCGCTTTTTGTTTGTTTGTTTGTTTGTTTGTTTTTCTTTTTTTGTTTTTGTTTTTGTCTGCCAGCTTCTGTTCTGGTTTTTGGTTTTGGTTTGCTCGAAAGAGTTAGAAACTAGGAGAGTTTCCAATCTGGTTGATGGATTCTGGAGGAAGCTCCAATTCTCAGGGACAAGGCCCCTGACGGTTCTACTACTTTTGGGACAAGAAGTGGCCACTGGGACTATATTCTGTGTGATAAGAGGGCTGCTGGAGCCAGCTTTCCATCTGTAAGCTGTGGAAAGGCCCATGGGGTCTCTGATCCTTCTGGAATCTATGTAGGTAGAGAGGACCCATGAGGGGATCTGCTCTTTCTGGAACCTATGAAACTTGTGTCCAGTATGGGCTAGTCAAATCCTGCTATTTGGGTATTCTGGTTACTCCAAGATGACAGTGTCAGAATTCTATGTTCCTTATGTATTTTTCTCTGTATGTATGTTTTTCTGTAGACTTGGATATTTTTAGACATGAAACAATTTGAATCCACACCTCTGCATTTGGTCCTGAACCATTGGAGTTTAATTGTATAAAACATTTTAAAATTTATCAGTTATTTTAAAATAAGAACCCTTGGGCAGTCTAACAAAGCACTTAAAACAGTTTCTCAAACCTATGGAGGAATTAAAAAACCTTGGTATATATTTTATTAGGTTTACAAAGTAAAACCAAGCCATGCTGTTTAAGCTAATTAAACAAAAACTGCAGTTATTACAATATATCATGTAAAAATGTAT
Source organism: Meriones unguiculatus (assembly GCF_030254825.1). Lineage (NCBI taxonomy): Eukaryota > Metazoa > Chordata > Mammalia > Rodentia > Muridae > Meriones > Meriones unguiculatus. The sequence continues at coordinate 1,629,099 of NW_026843711.1, read as the reverse complement.
ACATTTTTTTCTTCATTTAAAAAGGTTGTATATTCTTCAATGCAAAATGTTTGCTTATGCTCTTTTACAGATAAAAAGGACTACTGTTCCATGTTAGCCCAGTATTATGTAGGGTAATACTCAGATCATTGTTAACCATTATATAAAATATATGTCTGGCTGTCAGTACCTAAATAAACGATTTAATACTGTTTCTTTCTGGCCTATTGATTTGGTACAGCCAGAATCGTCCATTTTTACTGAGAGCTATAGGCTAAGTTTAAATCTCTGTTCCATGTTAAATACAAGTTTTATCCTTTAACTTTTTGCTGTTAAGTTTAAATGCAATATGATAGGATTAATAACATTTGCAAGGCACTTTATAAATTAGGTTTAATTAAAAGTTTTGTTTGATTTTCTTTTAAAAAGATCAGATTTAAAGTTATGCTAATAGGGGGCGGAGCCAAGATGGCTACTAGCACAAACATTCTCTGAGCTGTGGAATACCTGAACTTCTGAGTTGGTGAATGGAAGGACCTCTAACACAGTAAAACAATGGTGAGGCTTTCTAAACAACAGGGAACATTGCAGGAGGTGAAAACTTTGGTCTCGGGTCACCCGGGGACTTCTTTGGGTAAGGAGAGAAACGATCCTTTGATCTTGCAGCAGTCCCCTCCCCCAAATGTCCTTCCTCCTCTGCACAGCTGCACAGCGGACTCGTCTTTCTTAGTGCAGACCTAACTGCCTGGGATATATACAGCCACTGAGGCAGAGCTCCAAACCCTTTAGCAGCAGGCAAAGGCCAGCAGTACATGTCCCGGAGTCCCAGATTCACATGGAGGCTGCACCATCCTCTCAGGACCCGAGTCCGCTAGATGCCATACTAGCTCCCTAGGATCGCCATCACTGAAGGTACGGCCCGCCTAATCCCACAGTGACAGAGAATATGCTATATACTCACCAAAACCAGGCAGAAATGTCATACAACCTAGACACAACAGGCGCTGGGCCTTCCAAACGTGGAGAGCACAGTGAAGAGACCCCAAGACTTCCCAGAAAGCATCAGAACTAGGACCCAGTCTCCAGGTACAGTGGGACTTGGCGGCAGAGCAGCACTGAGTTGGCAGGGCACAACAGCCCTCCAGTTTAAGACTAACCAGGGCCAAACCAGAGAACAGAGAGCCTGATTACCCCATCCCTGCTGATGTGACCACCCTGAAATCTCCAGCTGCAGCAAGACCTCAGAACCTGACAGTGACAGCAGCACAGAACTAGCGGAGCACATCAAAGAAGCAGGGCCAAACCAGAGAGCAGAGAACCCGGATACCACGCTCTCTGCCAAGTGACCTGCCTGTAAGTGAGTGCACCCTTGAGAATCTACAGATCCTGAGATCCTGGGTCCTTCTAAAACAGAAGCCAGGCATCAAACACCCTCCCACCCACATACGTACTTTGGGAAACACTAGGGACATTGAAGTTCCTGCTCTGTGGGTCTAATTGAGGAGTTAAGGCAGTTAATGCCAGAAACTGTGCTTTGATCATCACTAGCTCCTGTGACATATACAGTGCAGAGCCCCTCCCACACACTCAAGGATTCAACATTAGCCATCACTCTGTCCCTCGAGGCACAGGTCCACACACACTTACACATACACACACACACACACACACACACACACACACACATACACATGCGCGCGCACACACACGCGTGCACGCTTGCATTTGCCCCGTTTGCGCCTGCATACTTTCCTCCCACAGGTACAGCTAGTCCTCAGCACATGCTGAGAGTTCTCAGCTTCCTGAAGAACTCTCCAGATGCCAGAGAGAGACAATACCAGTCTGATCTGCAGAATCCAAACACAAACAGGGAAGGTTTCAGATAAGCCAATGGCCAGGGGTAGGAGAAAGAACACTTCCAACATAAATCAGGACATCATGACTTCACCATCAAACCCCAAAATCGATGGATACTCCAATTCAGCAGAAGCACAGGAAAATGATTTTAAAGCCATATTTGCCCAATTATTTGAGGCTCATAAGGAGGAAATGAACAAATCGTTCAAAGATTTGGCCAGTTAATTGGAGGTAAAGAAAGAAGAAATAGACAACATCCTTAAAGAAACACAGGCAAACACAGCCAAACAAATAGATAAACAAGTAGAGGAAAAATTAGTGGCACATAAAAAGGAAATGAAAAAAGAAATAGAGGCCATTGTAGAGAGACAGGAATCCAAATTCAAACACATGAAAGAAATGGTGCAAGGCATGAAAACAGAATTAGAATCAATAAAGAAAACACAAAATGAGAAAACCCTTGAGCTGGGGAACTTGGAGAAAAGATCAGGAACCACAAAAGTAAGCATCACCAACAGAATACAAGAGATGGAAGAGAGAATCTCTGGAGCTGAAGACACACTTGCAGAAATTGATACTTCTCTCAAAGAAAAAGTAAAATCAGAAAAGTTCCAATCACAAAATATCCAAGAAATCAAGGATGTTATGAAAAGACAAATTCTAAGAATAATAGGAATTCATGAAAAAGAAGACTCCAAACTCCAAGGTCCAGAAAATATTTTCAAGAAAATCATAGAAGAAAATTTTCCCAACTTAAAGAAAGAGATGTCCATAAATATACAAGAGGCCCTCAGAACTCCAAATAGACTAGACCAGAAAAGAAACACATCAAGTCACATCATTGTCAAAACACTAAATCTACAGAACAAAGAAAAGATATTAAAAGCAGCAAGGGAAAAAGGCCAAGTAACATATGAAGGTAGACCTATCAGAATCACACCGGACTTCTCATCAGAAACTATGAAAGTCAGAAGGGCCTGGGCAAGTATCATGGAGACTCTAAGAGATCACAAATGTCAACCCAGACTACTATACCCTGCAAAACTTTCAATCAACATAGATGGAGAAAACAAAATATGCCATGACAAATCTAAATTTATGCAATATCTACACAGCAAACCAACCCTACAGAAGATACTAGAAGGAAAACTCCAATTCAACGAAAACAAATTCACCCAAGAAAACAGGGCATACAGATAATATCTGAACAAAAAAGAAAAGAAAACAAGCAATAAAACAAGGTTAGATCACCGACTTCATTACAAAAGGAACTAACATGCATTGGTCACTATTTTCTATCAATATCAATGGACTCAACTCACTAATAAAAAGACACAGACTAACAGAATGGTTAAGGAAACAGGATCCAACATTCTGTTACATCCAAGAAACACCTATGCAACAAAGATAAACACTACCTCAGAGTAAAGGGTTGGAAAACTGTTTTTCAAGCAAATGGTTCTAGAAAACAAGCTGGAGTAGCCATCCCAATATCTAATAAAATAGACTTTCAACCAAAGTTAATCAAAACAGATAAGGAGGGCCACCATATTCTCATCAAAGGAAAAAAATCCACCAAGAGGACATCACAATCTTGAATATCTATGCCTCAAATACAAGAGCACCAACATTCATAAATGAAACATTATTAAAGCTTAAATCATACATTTATCCTAATACCTGAATAGTGGGAGACTTCAACACTCCACTCTCACCATGGAACAGATCAACTAGACAGACACCAACTAGGGAAATAAAAGCATGTACAGAATCCCTAAATCAAATGGACCTAATAGATGTCTACAGATCATTTCACCCAAACTCAAAAGAGTACACCTTCTTTTCAGCACCACATGGAACCTTCTCCAAAATAGACCATATAGTTGGTCACAAAGCAAGCTTCAACAGATAAAAAAGGATTGAAATAATCCCTTGTATACTATCTGACCACCATGTACTAAAGCTGGACATCAACAACAACAGAAACAACAAAAAGCCGACACGCACATGGAAACTGAACAACTTATTACTTTCATTACTATAATGAACGCTGGGTTAAGGAAGAAATAAAGAAATTAAAGACTACCTAGATTTCAATGAAAATGAAGGCACAACATACCCAAATTTATGGGACACATTGAAAGAAGTGCTCAGAGGAAAATTTATAGCACTAAGTGCCTCCAAGAAGAAATTCGTAACATCACATACAAACAACATAATGGCCCAACTGAAAAATCTAGAAAAAAAAAAAAAGAAGCAGATACTCCCAAGAGGAGCAGACGGCGGGAAATAATCAAACTCATGGTTGAAATCAATCAACTAGAAACAAATAAAACTATCCAAAGAATCAATGAAACAAAAACCTGGTTCTTTGAGAAAATCAACAAGATAGACAAAACCTTAGCCAAACTAACTAAAAAGCAGAGAAACTATTCAAATCAGCAAAATCAGAAATGAAAATGGGGACATAACCACAGACACCGAGGAAATCCAAAAAATTATTAGGTCATACTACAATTATTAGGTCAAATTTTGTGCCACAAAATTTGAAAATCTAAATGAAACAGATAATTTTCTTGAAAGATTCCATCTACCAAAACTAAGTCAAGATCAGGTAGAAAGACTTTATAGCCCTATATCTCCCAAGGACATTGAAGCTGTCATTAAGAGTCTCCCTCCAAAAAAAGTCCTGGACCAGATGGCTTCAGTGCAGAACTCTACAAGACCTTCAAAGAAGTGCTAACTCCAATTCCCCTCAAGCTATAAAACAAAGTAGAAACAGAAGGAACACTACCAAATACATTCTATGAAGCCACAGTCACCTTGATACCTAAACCACACAAAGATACAACAAAAAAAGAGAACTTGAGGCCAATCTCTCTTATGAACATTGAAGCAAAAATACTCAATAAAATATTTGCAAACAGATTCCAAGAACATATCAAAGATACCATCCACCATGACCAAGTAGGCTTCATTCCAGGCATGCAAGGGTGGTTCAACATATGGAAATCCAACAATGTAATCCACCACAAAAACAAACTGAAGGAGAAAAACCACATGATCATCTCCTTAGATGCTGATAAAGCATTTGACAAAGTCCAACACCCATTCATGTTTAAAGTCTTGGAGAGATCAGGATACAAGGCACATACCTAAAGATAGTAAAGGCAATATACAGCAAGCTTATAGCTAACATCAAACTCAATGGAGAGAAACTTAAATCAATCCCACTGAAATCAGGGACAAGAAAATGCTGTCCATTGTCTCCATACCTCATCAACATAGTACTTGAAGTCCTAGCCACAGCAATAAGACAAGTAAAGGAGATCAAAGGGATACAGATCGGAAAGAAAGAGTTCAAAGTGTCACTATTTGCAAATGATATGATAGTATACATGAGTGACCCCAAAAATTCACCCAGAGAACTCCTTGAGCTGATAAACACCTTCAGCAAAGTGGCAGGATACAAAATCAACTCAAAAAAATCAGAAGTCCTCCTGTATACCAAAGACAAAAGGGCTGAGAAAGAAATTAGGGAAACAACACCCTTCACAATAGCCACTAATAACATAAAGTACCTTGGTGTGACTCTAACCAAGCAAGTGAAAGACCTGTTTGAGAAGAACTTCAAGTCTCTGAAGAAAGAAATCGAAGAAGATATCAGAAGATGGAAAGATCTCCTGTGCTCATCGATTGGTAGGATTAACATTGTGAAAATGGCCATACTGCCAAAAGCAATCTACAGATTCAATGCAATTCCCATCAAAATACCAACTCAATTCTTTACAGACCTTGAAAAAAAGATTCTCAGCTTCATATGGAGAAATAAAAAACCGAGAATCTCCAAAACGATCCTATACAACAGATCATTTGGAGGTATCTCCATCCCTGATCTCAAGCTGTACTACAGGGCAACAGTAATAAAAACTGCATGGTATTGGCATAGAAACAGAAAGCAGGATCAATGGAACTGCATAGAAGACCTAGAAATAAACCCACGCACCTATGAATACTAGATATTTGACAAAGAAGCCAAATCCATTCAATGGAAAAGAGACAGCATCTTCAACAAATGGTGCTGGACCAACTGGAGGTCTACATGCAGAAAAATGAAAATAGATCCGTATTTATCACCCTGCAAAAAACTAAATTCCAAGTGGATCAAGGACCTCAACATAAAACCAGATACTCTAAATTAATTGGAAAAAAAAAGTGGGGAACAGCCCAGAATTCATTGGCACAGGAGACAACTCCCTGAACAGAACACCAACAGCACAGGCTCTAAGAGCAACAATCAATAAAAGGGACCTCATGAAACTGAAAAGCTTCTGTAAAGCAAAGGACACCGTCATCAAAACAAAATGACTGCCTACAGATTGGGAAAGAATCTTCCCTAACCCTTTATCTGACAGAGGACTAATATCCAGTATATACAAATAACTAAAGAAGCTGAAAAGCAGCAAACCAAGTAATCCAATTAAAAAATAAGGAACAGAGCTAAACAGAGAATTCTCGACAGAGGAATATCAAATGGCAGAGGAACACTTAAAGAAATGCTCATCCTCATTAGCCATCAGGGAAATGCAAATCAAAACGACCCTGAGATATCACCTTACACCATCACAATGGCCAAGATGAAAAACTCAAGTCACAACACCTGCTGGAGAGGTTGTGGAGAAAGGGGAACCCTCCTTCACTGCTGGTGGGAATGTAAACTGGAACAACCACTCTGGAAATCTATCTGGTGCTTTCTAAGCCATTTAGGAATAGTGCTTCCTCAAGACCCAGCTATAGCACTTCTAGGTATATATCCAAAATTTGCTCAAGTACACAAAAGGGATACTTGATCAACCATGTTTATAGCAGCTTTAATAGCCAGAACCTTGAAATAACCCAGATGTCCATCAATGGAAGAATGGGTACAGAAATTGTGGTATTTCTACACAATGGAATTCTACTCAGCAATCAAAATGAGGAAATCATGAAATTTGCAGGCAAATGGTGGGATTTAGAAAAGATCATTCTGAGTGAAATATCCCAGAAGGAGAAAGACAAACATGGGATATACTCACTTATATAGACCTATAAGATATGATAAACATAATGAAATCTATACACCTAAAAAACATAATCAAGAGAGTGGACATGGGGTAAGATGATCAATCCTCGTTTAGAAAGACAGATGGGATGTGCATTGAACGTATGACAGAAGTCTACTGAGCGCATCTGAAAGACTCTAGCTAGCAGTGTTTTCAAAGCAAAGCCTCATGACCAAACCTTTGGCAGAGTACAGGGAATCATAAGAGAGAAGGGGAGGTTGTCTGATGGGGAAAGGATAGGAGTTCCACAAGGACCAAATATATCTGGGCACAGGGTCTTTTCTGAGACTGACATTCAACCAAGGACCATGTATGGATATAACCTAGAACCTCGACTCAGTAACCAATTGGATTCCCAAAGTGAGGGAAACATGGACTATTTCTATCAGGAATTCAATGACTGTCTCTTTGGCCCCACACCCCCCAAGAGAGGAGTAGTCCTGTTAGGCCACAGAGGAGGGCTTTGCAGTCAGTCCTGAAGATACCTGATAAAACAGGATCAGATGATTGGGGAAGAGGATCCCCCCCCATCAGTGGACTTGGTTAGGGGCACAGTGGAGATAAGGGAGGGAGGGAGGGACTGGAGGGAATGAGGGATCGGGACACAGCTGGGATACAGAGTTAATAAAATGTAATTAATAAGAAAAAAATAAAATTCAAAAAATAAATAAAGAAATAAAGTTATGCTAAAGATTATAGTTAAGTACAAGATTGAGTTTTACATACTCTCTTTGTTTCAGTTGTTTTCTTTCTTTTTAAGGTTAAAACTAAAATTGGTATTTATAAAGTTTTCTTATATAGATCTACCTAAAATTAGGTTCTAAAACATAACATTTAAAAAACATGCCAAAATTGAGATTATAACATTATGTTTTATATGATGAAATTTAGAACATATGATAAAGGTAAACAATGAGTAACTCAATTATGCTGGCCTTCAGACTTGTCAGAGATCTGATATTATGGCATTGTAACATACCTAAGCTTATTATGACAGAGTCCAACATGTTGAGGCAAAAACAAAACAAAACAAAACAAAACAAAAAAACAAATTAACACAGTTTTTATAGTTGCAATCTATAGTGTTTCCATTTAAAACAGAAGTTAGCCCAATTGTTGATAATTTAACAGTATTTACTGGTGGTTCATTATCTGGTGTTGCTGCCTATACCTATAAAAGAAAAAAAATATCTTTTCAAATGTCTAACACATCTGTGCAAATAGCAGAGTTATCTACAGTATTGCCTGTGTTTCAAAGTTTTAATAAGCAGTCTTTGAACATTTTTACAAATAAGGCAAATATAGCTCAGTCTTTGCTTATGTTAGAAACTGCAGCTCAAATTCAGGTATCTTCTCCTTGAATTTTTTTTTACAAATTAAAAATTTGATACAAAAAAAAAAAACCTCTTTCATTTTTTTAGGACTTTTGAGGGCTCATTTCAATTTGCCAGGAACTCTGTCTAAAGGAAATGTATTGGCAGATAAAATCACCAAAGTTTATTGTTCACAGTTAAAAAGAGCCCAGGATGCACATAATATGCATCATCTTTATAGTCATACCTTGATAATTAAATATGGATTGACATATTTAGGAACAGGCCCATAGTATAATCATCGCTTGCAGTACTTGTCTTCAATTTCATCCTGTTCCTCATTTTGGAGTCAATCCTAATCAATCCTAAAGGACTGATTGCACATCAGACTTGGCAAATGGATATTGCTTATATTCCTGAATTTAAACGATTAAAATATATACATGTTTGCATAGATATCTATTCATGATTTATTTTTTCCACTCCTCAAACAGGAAAAGCTGCAAAGAATGTTATTGCTCATTGTCTACTGACTTTTAATGTTCTTAGACTTACTAAGCAATTTAAAACTGACAATGGAACATGATAGAGTAGCAAATCTTTTAAAAGATTTTGTCAACAGTTTCAAGTTTCTCATATAACTAAAATACCTTACATTGTAATACTGTTGTTATCGCGGTGCTATTATGACATCAAAAGGGTATAATGACACAAAAATACTAAGAGAGGCCTTCTGTGGCAGACTTCTAACTTGTTCCCTGTTTTCTCCTTCTTCAAATGTCCATCCTCTTTGCCGTTCAGAATGGAGATTGAACATTTTAGTCAGGGTCCTCCATCTTGTTTAGTTTTTTAAGTGTACATATTTTAGTAGGTTTATCCTATGTTATGTGTCTATAAGAGTGAGTATATATGATTTGTCTTTCTCCATCTGGGATAGCTCACTCAGAATGATCCTTTCCAGTTCCCACCATTTTTCTGCAAATTTCATGATTTCCCTGTTTTTTATGGCTGAGTAAATACTCCATTGTGTAGATGTTCCTCATTTTCTGTATCCATTCTTCACTTGGGGGTGGGAGCATCTGGGTTGTTTCATTCTTGGGTGAAGTAACGAAAATTCAGAAAGGTGAATATGGTATATATTCACTTATTAGGATGACTCCTAATAGTGGGAGAGAAAGTTCCAATAGGCCTTCTATTGTGACCCAGCAAATCTACCACAGGGACATTAGGTAGCAGTTAATTGAGTTGTTGAGCCAGGACATCCTATGGGAAATTTAAAGCAACCCAGTCTGTAGTTATTAAACTATGTTGTTCTCTGCCCTCAACTGATAAATCAATGCCATGTTCTTGGATCCACAGAGATGCTTCCTTCTGCATCAAACGGGATTGCATATAGAGACCTATACTTTTTATATTATGGAGAGAGAGGCCTTAAAACACTCAGCTTTAATGGGGTTTCCCTATGAAATTCTACCTCCACTCAGAGCTCTGGGAAGAATGCACGAGAGAGGCAGGAAGAGTGACATAAGTATTAGGAATTTAGGATACAAGGAGAACAATGATCTGAGAATCAGGCCACAGAGGAAGATGATAGAGCCAGCCTTGCTTATACTTGATGAGCTAGAGCCAGATAACCCCTTATCAGGTAACTAGAGAAAGGTCATAGTTATAGTAGTAGGAGTCAGAGTGAAACTGGAAGGAGAAGATGGAGATGGAAGCAGAGGAAATACAAAGTGAACAAATCATAATTAGTAAATACAAAGAAAAACTGTAATCAAGGTGATGAATTGTAGGGCTCTGATGGCTTCTTCTTGGGGGTGGTGCCCAGGTGGGGCATGGATGAACTCAGTTTTCTTCAAGGGACTTGGCACTGAGACTCTGATCAAGTGCCAAGTAGATGAAGAATGCATACTTCAATTGATATATTTTAAGGAAAAAAATTAGTTTGAATCATGGTTAGGAATTTGAACCTGGGAGCCATGGAAAAGGAGTGTAATGTATGTTATATGAAATTCCCACAAAAACAATAAAAATAATGTTAACAACTTTTTTCCTTTTTAAATTATACTTTATTTACTTTGTATCCCCCTCTAGTTCCCTCTCTCCTTCCCCTGCAAATCCCTCCTTCCTCCAACCTCTCCATGAATGCCCTTTCCTAAGTCCACTGGTAGAGGAGGTTTTCTTTTTCTTCCTTCTGATCCTAGGTTGTTAAGTCTCATCAGGAGTGGCTGCATTGTCTTCTGCTGTGGCCTGGTAAGGCTGTTCCCCTCTCAGGGGTAGGTGATGAAAGAACAGGCCAATCAGTTCATGTCAGAGGCAGTCCCTGTTCCCATTACTATGGAACCCATATGGACACTGAACTGCCATGTGTGCAGGGGTTCTAGGTTATCTCCATGCATGATACTTAGTTGGAGTATACAATTTTTACAATGACTTTTAACATGTAGAAATGATTCCACTCAAGGAGGGTAGAGTTTGACATTATAAGGCATGATTTCCAGGAACTCATTATGTAGCAGAAATTCCCAGTCATGAACTAGAGGTTACTCAGCTACTTCAGACCCAATAACCTCTGGTAGCACCTCTGAACAAACAGTCTTGGCATTAACACTACCCTTAGACCATTTTCTGGAGGACTCAGCTGCTCTTCCGTCCCAGTGATATAACAGGGACCCATTTCTCTGTTCTGAAGGCACAGTTTTAACTGTAAACCGCAGGACCAAGAGGGTTCCTCACTGACCTCTGAGGAGGACACAGATGCATATCCAGGCAGATCATCCAAAGCAACCCTGCTCATAGAAGGTTGCCAACACTAGTGTGGAACAGCATCAGCTGTCAAATAGTTTATTGCCCCCAGTTCTCCTTTTACACTCACCATTCTTTCTCAGTTTTAGCCAAAACATTCCCAGGAATTGTCTGGTTTCCTTCTATTTTTCCTGATCTTAAAGAATCAATATTGCCGGAAATCCAAGGCCCTGCAACCTTATTATATCTATAAGAACATGAAGATAGATCGGTGTGTACATGAATAACTACTCAGTTCAAAGTCACAACATAGGAAATTTCAGAACCAAGGCCACAGTAGGAGACTACCTTGTCATTGGGTACATTCCCGTTAATCCACATTACTTGGAAGTTTCCCTACTTAGGAAACTCTCCAATTAAATAAACATTAAAATTTCATTTCCTACCTTACATTATCACAGAGGTAAGCAGGAGTAAAGGTGTGGGATTTGGATAAATGGATGAGATAAATGCTTGTTGGGTTTCACAAGAAAAAGTCAAGTATACACAGAATCAGAGATTTTCGACAGTGAGGAAAGTTTGTTTACTCATCTCCTTGGAAACCTCAAGATTCTCACAGGTACTGATTGGCAGAGAGGGAGAATGATGTCATGAAACAGATGAAAGCCATTAAGAATTCCAGGAGTCACTTATCAAAATGGCCAAGGAAACAGCCTGCTTGAGAGAAAGGGTGAGCAGCCCTACATGCCTCAATCTGGGCAACTGAAAGTACACAACCCAGAGATGACAGTTCCTGTGTCTATGAATATTAGTTCAGGAACAGTGTCACATATTTCGTTCAAGTGGTCTATAATAAAGTCATGTGTCTTTGACATGTGAGTTTTACATTATCACAGATTCCATTATTATTTGTTAAACACATAGATATGTCCTTAGTCAGTGAATTACCTACTGTGAAAATGTTCACTGACAAAAGAAACTCTCTGAACAAAAAACATTTAATTGGCCCCTTGCTTATAGTTTTACAGAGACCATCAAGGAAGTAACATCAGGAAGCAGTAATCTTGATGTAGTCCCAAAACAGAACTGAGAGCATTTTATAGTGAATCACAGTGGCAGGTAGTGAAAGGGAGACTGGGAAAAACAGAGAGAGAAAGATTAGAGAGACAGTTTCAGAAACGGAGAGACTGAGACCAACAAAAACAAAGATATAAAGTGACAGAGACTGAGAGACAGAGACTCCATTCTGTCTGGTCACTTTCATTGGCATATCAACCTCACAGCACATCCTCCTACAATATAACTCCAATAGGAATTATATTATCTAACAAGGCCATACCTCCTAACTTTTCCCAGACATTTCCTTACTGGGGACTCCACATGTAAGTAAATGAGCTTCAAGGGGACAGTGCAATTCAAATCACTAGGAAGTAGAAGAACATGGAGAGACTTCTAGGCTAAAAGAATATACTTATCCTGAATGTTTGTCATTCGATACAATGATTAATGTCCCAGCACCTTCCAAGTACTAAAGGACAATCTCCTTTGGAGGAAAATGTGGAATATTTCCATAATGAAGTATTATTCAACTAAGAAAATGACATCATGATATTTTCAGGCAAATGGATGGAACCAGGAAAAATCATCCTAGGTAAAGTAACTAAATTGGAGAAAAAAATTATGGTATGAATTCACTTATTAAGTGGTCTCCTAATACTGGGGGATAAAGTGCCAATAGATCATCTATTGTGACCAAACTAGTTTTCCACTGGGGGCAGGGGGCTGGGTGGCAGTTATTTGAGTTGTTGATCCAGGGCATCCTAAGAAAATTCAAGAAATTCAGACTGTTGTTATTAAAATATGCTGCTTTCTGCCCTCAACTGATTGAACAGTTCCATGATCTTGTATTCACAGATATGTCCTCTGTCATGGAAATATTTACTGGGAAAATGTTCCCTGACCAAGGCCACTCTTTGAACAAAGAGTGTTTAATTGGGACCTTACTTAAATTTTTACAGTAAACATCAAGGATGTCACATCAGCTGGCATTCATCTTGTTTTAGTCTTTCATCAGATCTAAAAGCATTTCATATTTAACCACAAGAGGCCAGCAGAGAGAAGGAGAGTGAGAGAGACAGAGAGAGAACGTGCTAGAGAGACAGATTGAGAAATAGAGAGAATGAGACAGAAACAAAGTTATAAACTGACAGAGACAGAGAGACAAGACTCCATTCTGTCTGATCACTTCCATTGCCATATCAACCTAGAAGCACACCCTCCTAAATTATCACTCCTAAAGGAATTATATCATATAACAAGGCCATACCTCTCAACACTTCGCAGATATTTCCTCACTGAAAACTAACATGTAAATAGATGAGTTTCTAGGGAACATTGCAATACATATCACCAGGAAGTGGAAGAAGATGGATGGAATTCTAGGCTAAATAAACATAGCTATCCTGATAGTTTGTCATTCAATACAATGTTTAATCACCCAATTATTTTCAAGTTCCAAAGAATAGGTTTGAAAAACACCTTTGGGGAAAATGTGAAATATTTCCATAATGGAGTATTATTCAGCTAAGAAAATGACATCATGATATTTTCAGGCTAATGGATAGAACCAGGAAAAATCATCCTGGGTGAAGTAATTAAAATGCAGAAAGAAGTATGGTATTTATTCAGTTATTAGCAGGTCTCCTCACAGTGGGAGATAAAGTTCCATTTGGCAATCTTTTTTGACCACACCAGTTTTCCAGTAGAGAAATTTGGGTGGCATTTTTTGAGTTGTTTTGCCAGGGCATCCTACAGAAATGTTATATCAATCCAGGATTTTGTTATTAAAATATGTTACTCTCTGCCTTCAACTGATAGATCAGTGTCATGTTCTTGGATCCACAAAGATGCATCCTTCAGGATCAAAAGGAATTGCATATAGAGACTGACATTATGATATTATGCAGAGAGAGAGACCTTAAAAAACCCAGCTCTAAATGGGATTTCCCTATGAAATTCTCCATCCCCTTAGAGCTCAGGAAAACCTGCAGGACAGGAGGCAGGAAGTGTGTCATGAGTAGAGGAAATTGAGGACAGAAGGAGAACAATGCACTGAGAATCAGGCTACAGAAGAAGAAGATGCAGCAAGCCTTATTGAAACATGACAAGCTGGGTCAGAGAGAAGGGGAAAAAGGACCTCCCCTGTCAGGGAACTAGAGCGAGGTCATAGGGGTAGAAGAAGGAGGGTGGGTGGGATTGGAAAGAAAAGAGGGAGATGGCAGCAGAGGGGATACAAAGTGAAAAACTCATAATAAATACATAAGAAAAATTGTGATCAAGGTAATGAAGTATAAAGCTCTTCAAGACTGATGGCTTCTTCTAAGGGATGGTGTCTGGGAGTGGGTATGATAAACTCAGTTTTCTTCAAATGACTTGGCACTGAGATTCTGATCATGTTCCAATGAGTATATGAACAACACACACTTTAAAGAAAGAAAATATTTTAGTGTGACACATGAGTAGAATTTGAACCTGGAAGCAATGGAAAAGGAGTATAATGTATATTATATGAAATCCCCACATAATCAATAAAATAATATTTTGACATCTTTTATGACTTTTAACATAGAGAAAACATTCCAGTTAGGAAGGGCAGAGTTTGACTGTGCAAGGCATGATTTCCCAGAAATCATTATGTAGCAAAGAAACCTTGCCATTAATTAGCTATTTCATTAACACAGCTACTTCAGACCCCATGAGATCAGGTTTCACTTCTGAACAAACAGTTCTGGCACTAACACTACATTTAGATAGTTTGTCTGGAGGACAACATCAATAAACACTTCTGCTTTGCATCCTAGGCATATAATAGGGACCCATTTTTCTGTCTGATATGACCAGTTTTAATGGTAAACCCTGGGACCAGGAAGATTTCTCAGTGACCACTGAGAAGGACACATCTGCCAATCTAGGCAGGTCACCCAATGCAACTCTGCTCATAGAGTTGCCAACATTAGTGTGGAACAGCACCAGCTGTGAAAGAGTTTATTGCCCCTCAGTTTTCCTTTTACATACACCAGTCTTTCTCTGTTTCACCCAAACCAGTCCCAGGAGTTGTCTGGTTTCCTTTTCTTTTCCCTAATCTTAAAGACTCAATGCCACAGGGAACTGTAGACCCTGCCAGCCTATTATATCAATAAGAATGTGAAGGTACACTTAGTAGATACAGGAGTAACTGCTCACTTCAAATTCACAACCTAGGAAATTTCAGATTCAAGACCACATTAGGAGACCACCTTGTCATTCCGTACATTCGCCTTAATCCCACATCACTTTGAAGCTTCCCCACTTAGGAAGCTGTCCAATTAAATAAACAATAAAGTTTCATTTCCTACCTGACATTGTCACAGAAGTAAACAGGAGTAAAGGTGTGGGATCTGGATAAAGGCATGAAATAAAGGCTTGTTGGTTTTCACAACAGAAAGTCACTTGTGCACAGAATCAGATATATGGACACTGAGGAATGTTTGTTTACTCATCTCCATGGAACTCTCAAGATTCTCTCAGGTGCTGATTTGCTGCAAGGGAGAATGATGTCATGAAACAGGTGAAAGCCAGTAACAGTTTCAGCAGCCAGTTATTAATAGGGTGAAGTGGATTGTCTGCTTAAGAGAAAGTCTGAGCAGCCCTGTGTACCTCAATCTTGACAGCTGAAAGCACACAACACAGAGATGTCAGTTCCTGTATCCAAGAATCTTAGTTCAAGAAAAGTGTGACATATTTCTTTCAAGTGGTCATTAATAATGTCTAGTCTCTTTGACATGTGAGTTTCACATTATCACATATGTCATTATTTTTTGTTAAAAGCACAGATGTTTCCTCAGTCAATGATTTACTTAGTGGGAAATGCTCCTTAACAAAGGCAAATCTTTGAACACAAAATGTTTGATTCAAATCTTGCTTATATTTTTACAGAAAACATCTAGGTACATGTCTGTAAACAGTTATCTTGTAGTCCTTCAGCAGAACTGAGAGATTTTCATAAGACCGACAATCAGCAGTCAGAGAGAGGAAGACACGGAGAGAAAGAGAGAGTGAGAGAAAGAGTTAGACAGATTCAGATAGACTGAGACCAACAAAATCAAATATATACAGTGACAGAGACTGAGAAAGAGAGATTCCATTCTGTTGTTCACTTTCATTGGCTTATCAACCTCGAAAGCACACTCTCCTATGTCATAACTCCAATAGGAATTATATTATCTAACAAGGCCATACTCCTGAACACTTACCAGATATTTCCTCACTGGGGACTCAACATGTAAATAGATAAGGTTGAAGAGGACACTGTAATTCAAATCACCAGAAAGTGGAAGAATAAGGAGGGATTTCTAGGCTAAAAGAACATATTTATCCTGAGTTTGTCATTCAATACAATGACTAAAATTCCAGCAAATTCCAAGGACTAAAGAACAGGACTAAGAATCTCCATGGGGGAAATGTGTAATATTTTCTTAACAGATTATTATTCAGCTAAGAAAATGACATCATGATATATTCAGGAAAATGGATGGAATCAGGAAAAATCAACCTGGGTGAAGTAACTAAAATTCAGAAAGGCAAATATAGTATGTATTCACTTATTGGGAGGTGTCAAAATAGCGGGAAGTAAAGTTCCATAGGCCACCCATTGTGACCAAACCAACCTTCTATTAGTGTGATTGGGGGATAGTTAATTGATTTCTTAGACCAGGTCACCCTACAGAAATTTTAAAGCAACCCAGTCTGTTGTTATTAAAATATATTGCTCTCTGCCTGCAATTGATAGTTCAGTGCCATGTTCTTCAAACCACAGAGATGCTTCCTTCTGCATCAAATGGGATTGGCTACAGAGACTCACATTATGATATTACACAGAGACAAAGAGAGAGAGAAATTAAAACACTTAGCTCTAAATCGGATTTCCCTTTGAAATTCTCCATCCTCTCAGAGCTCTGGGAAGCCTGCAGGAGAGGAGGCCAGAAGAGTATCATAAGTAGAGGAAATTTAGAATACAACGAAAATAATGCCCTGAAAATCAGGCCACTGAGGATGATGATGTTGCCAGTCTTTTTGATACCTGATAACCTAGGATCAGATAGAAGGGGGAGGAGGACCTTCCCTACCCTGAAACTAGAGAAGAGCATAGGGGTAGAAGAAGGAGTGTGGGTGGGATTGGAAGAAGAAGAGGCAGTGGGAAGCAGAGGAGATATGTTGTAAACATATTGAAATAAATAAATAAATAAATAAATAAATAAATAAGGAAAACTGTGATCAAGGCAATGAAATATGAAGCACTTCAGGACTGATGACTTCTTGGTAGTGCTATCAGGGTGTGGCAATGATGAACTCAGTTTTCTTTAGAGAACTTGGCAATGAGAATCTGATCATCTTCCAATGACTATATAAACAACATATGCTTAAATTGATGTATTTTAAAGAAAAAGTAGTGTGACACATGGGTAGGAATTTGAACCTGCTAACAATGGAAAATGAGCGTAATATATATTAAATAAAATTCCCACAGATTCAATAAAAATAATGTTGAAAAGTTTTACAGTGACTTTTAAAATGGAGAAAATATTCTGCTAAAGTAAGGCAGAGTTTGACTTTTTTTACAATATTTTTTTATTAATAACACTTTATTCACTTTGTACATCCCATAGTCCCCATCCTCCTCCACTCCTAATCCCACCCTCTCTCTCCCTTCCTCACACATGCCCCCCTCCAAGTCCACTGATAAGGGAGGTCTTCCTCTCTTTTATTCTGATCTTAGTCTATCAAATCACATCAGTAGTGGCTACATTGTCATCTTCTGTGGCCTGGCAAGGCTGCTCTCCCCTCAGTGGGAAGTTATCAAAAAGCAGGCCAATCAGATTGTGTCAGAAACAGTCCCTCTTCCCATTACTATGGAACCCACTTGGACACTGACCTTCCATGGGCTACATCTGTGCAGGGGTTCTAGGTAATCTCCATGCATGCTACTTGGCTGGAGTATGAGTCTCTGGGAAGACCCCTATGTTCAAATTTTCTAGTTCTGTTGCTCTCCTTGTGGAGTTCCTGTCTTCTCCAGATCTTTCTATTTCCCAATTCTTACATAAGATTCCATGCACTCTGCCCAATAGTTGACCATAAGTCTCAGTATATGCTTTGATATTCTGCAGGGCAGAGCCTTTCAGAGGCCCTCTCTGGCAGGTTCCTAGCTTGTTTCCTGTTTTCTCCTTCTTCTGATGTCCATCCTCTTTGCTTTTTGGGATGGGGATTGAGCATTTTATTGAGGGTCCTTTCTTTTGATTAGTTTCTTTAGATGTACAGATTTTAGTAGGTTTATCATATTATATGTCTATATGAGTGAGTATATGCCATTTGTGTCTTTTTGCTTCTGGGACAGCTCACTCAGGATGGTCCTTTTCAGGTCCCACCATTTACCTGAAATTTTAATGATTTCCTTATCTTTCTTTGCAGAGTAATATTCCATTGTGTAGATGTACCACAATTTCTGCATCCATTCAGTTGAGGGGCATCTGGGCTGTTTCCTTTGTAAGGCATTCTTTCCAGGAACTCAATATGTAGCAGAGAATCCTAATCATGAACTAGTGTTACCCAGCTACCTCAAACCTCATGAGCTCAGGTGGCACCTATGATCAAACAGTCCTGGCACTAACACTATATTTAGATGGTTTGTCTGGAGGACCACAGCAAGAAACACAGCTGCTCTTGTGTCTTAGTTATATAATACAGACACATTCCTGTGTTGTGAAGGCCCAGTTTTAACTTTAAACCCCTGGATCTGGAAGATTGCTGAGTGAGTATTGAGCAGGACAGAGCTGCCAATACAGCCAGGTTACTAAGGCAACCATGATCATAGAGGGTTGGCAATAATGCTGTGGAACATCACCAGCTGCTAAAGACTTTATTGCCCCTTAGTTCTCCTTTTATATACACTCATTTTTCATTGTTTCAGCTAATAATATCCTTAATTTTTTGGTTTGCTTCTCTTTTCCTGCTCTTAGACTCTCAATACCACAGGGAAATCTAGTCTCTGCCTGCCTATCAATAAGAATGAAAAGGTCTATTTAATGAGTACAATAGAAACTGCTCAGTTCAAAGTCACAACCATGTATATTTCAGATCCGAGACCAGAGTAGGAGACCACCTTGTCATTTGGTACATTCCCCTAAGCTGTCCAATTAAATAAACATTATGTTTCATTTCCTAACGGCGATTGTCACAGAGGTAAACAGGAGTAAATTGTATGACATATCAACAGTATCATGACAACACAATGATATGACATCACAATACTTTTATGACATCTCAGTTATATTATGTTTTCATAATTGTATTATGACATCTCAAGAGAGTTATGTCATCTCAATGGTGTCAAAATATTTCAGTGCTATTTTGACTTCACAATGCTATAAGGACATCTGCTATTATGACATCATATTATATGATAGCACAATGGAATTATAACATCACAATGATTTTATAACATAAAAATCCAATTATGATATCACAACGCTATTTTAACATCACATCGGAATTATCTCATCATAATGGTATTATAACATCACAATGCTGTTTTGACATCAAAATTGTATTATAATGTCACAGTGGTTTTATGACACCAAATGCTATATGACTCATATTGGTATGTCACCTCAATGCTATTAGGACATCACAATGTTATGACATAATAGTGATTTTGTGAATTCACAATGATAGGACATCCCAATGCTATTTTGACATCACAATGGTATTATGACAGCTAAATTTTACTATGACATCACAATGGTATAATTACATCACATTGATATGACACCACAATGCTATTATGATATCACAATGCTATTATGACATCACAATGCTATTATGACATCCCAATGGTATTATGACTCAATGGTTTTTTGACTTAAGTTTGGTATTGTGACATCACAATGTTATTATGATGTCACAAAGGTATTATGACATCACAATAATATTATGACAGCAAAAGGTATTATGACATCACAATGGTATAATTACATTACAATGATATGACACAATAATCCTATTTTGATATCACAATGCTATTAAGATATCACACTGCTATTATGACATCAAAATGCTATTATGACTTCTCAATAGAATTATGACTTCACAATGGTTTTCTGACTGCAGAATGTTATTATGACATCACAGTGCTATTATGACATTACAATGGTATTTTGACATCAGAATGATATTAGGATGTCACAATGCTATTTTGATTTCTAATGGTATGAGTTCTCAAAGGTAGTAGGACATCACAATGATATGACATCACAATGCTTTTATGAGAACCAACTGCCATTATGATATTAGAAAGCTATTATGACATCACAAAGCTATCATGACTTCACAATGGTATGACCTCACAATGCTACTATGACATCACAATTGTATTATATCATCACGATGGTATTATATCATCACGATGGAACTGTGACATCACAATGCTCTTATGATTTCACAATGGTATTATGACATTACAATGTTATTTTGACATCACACTGATATTATGATGTCACAATGCTATTATGACTACATAGTGGTATGAGTTCAGAATGCATTTAGGACATCATAATATGATGCCACATGCTTTCATTACATCACAATGCTATTATGACATCAGAATATTATGACATCACAATGGCATAATGAAATCACTATGGTATTATGACATCACAATGCTATAATGACATCACAATGGTATTATATCTCAATGCCATTATGAAAACACAATCATATGACATCACATTGTTATTAGGACATCACAGTGATATGATGACATTGAAATATTATGACATCATACTTTTATTATGACATGACAATGCAATTATTATATCATAATGCTATCCTGACCTCACAATGGTATGATGACATCGAAATGATATGACATCTCAATTCTATTATGACATCACAGTGGTATTATGACATCACAATGCTATTAAGACATCTCAATACCATTATGCCTTAAAAATGATATGGCATTACAATGGTATTATGACATCACAATGCTATGTTGATATCACAGTGGTATCACATCCCAATGGTATCTTGATTCACAATGGTGTAATGACTTCTCAGTGCTATTATGACTTCACAATGCTGTTATGACATAATACGACTTTTATGACATCACAGTGGTATTATGACTTCAAAATGGTTTTATGACTTTATGATGCTATTAAGACTTTACGATGTTTTTATGACATCACAATTGTATGACACCTCTGTTGTATGTGTCGATTAATATTTATATTTGATATGTCTTCTGCTAAAGCTGCTGTTAATCCTATAGAGCTGTATAACCAAATCAATTATATTTAGTTAACCTAGAACACAATGCTTGCCAATAGTTACTCCCTCCTAAACCTTTAAGACCTCATATTTTCTTAACATTTAGATTTTACCCATTTTACTTGCTTTTTTGTGAAATCTTAAGTCTGGTTCATTCTCCATGTAGTTCCTAGTTCCCCTTCCAGCTTTCCAGCTTGGTTCTCCTAGCTCTGCCCTCACCCTTTTTTCCTCCCACTAATTTCCTGTACTCTGGATCCTACCCTCTTTCCTGTCCTCTGGCTCTTCTCCTCTCCTTACTCAACATTGTGGCTAGTTGCTTTATTTTTGCCTGTTGAGACAGGATGCAGAGAATAAGTATCACAATGCAATATCTGTGTTGAAACCAGAGGGGGCGAGAGAAATTAGTGTATGAATGAACAAGGATAAGTTGTATACATTTCAAAAAAAAAAAAACATTATACCAACATTTCTCCCTTTAAGTCCAATAAAAGACTCATTTTCTTTCAATACAATGAAAATTATGAAAACTGTTGGGTAAAATCTACATGTGCAATGTCCAGTCCATGTGTATTTAGCAAATTAAAAGAGAGTATCTGATTATCATATCTATCTTGACAAGTTAAGCATTATATGCCTAAATTAACTTTTATCCTCACTGGTATTACCTATATGAAAGCATTTCTTAACTTCTAAAGAACTTAAGCTTTTTTGTGGCACTGTAGCTATTTGGTCTTCAACCCCATCAGAGACTTGAGAAGGAATAAAATTAGTTACTAGAGTAAATAGGAAGTGCATGATAGCAGCTTCCAAAAATAAAATAAAATAATAGAAACATTTTGTTGCCTAAACAAGTCACCCATAACTCTCTGTAACTTTGGAGCATCATCTTCAGCCTTCTGGCTCAGAATATTTGATAGATAGATTTGTGAAGTAGGAACTATTTAGGACTTGCTTACTGTGTCTTGGTGGAATCCAGCAAAGGTATGACATCTTAATGCTATGATGACTTCTGAATGTTATGACATCTCAATGCTATTATGACATCACAATTGTATGACACCTAATGCTACTATGACATAATTTTCATATGACATCAAAATGGAATTTTTGGATCACAATGCTATAAAATCATCACAATACTCTTATGAAAAGATAGTTTTATGGCATTGCAAGGGAATTATGAAATCACATTGATATGACGACACAACAATGCTATTATACAATCACAAAAGTATGACATCTCAATAATATGAAGAAATCACAATGGAATTATGATATCACAATGCTATGATGACATTACAATGCTACTATGATGACAGCACATGGTGTTATGACTTCACAATGCTATTATGACATCACAATGGTGTTATGACATAACGATTGTTTGGCACCACAATGCTATTATGATATAATTTTGGTATGATATCCAAATGGAATTTTGACATCACATTGCTATTACAGCATCACAATACTAGTACACTAAAATAGTTTTATGGCATCACAAAGGAATTATGTAATCACAATGCTATTATGACACAACACTATTCTGCCATCACAAAAGTATGATATCTCAATGCTATGAAGAAATCACAATGGAATTATGACATCACATGGTGTTATGAAATCACAATGCTATAGTAACTTAAAATAGTATTATGACATTACAATGGTTATATGATATCAGAAAGGTATTATGACATAACTAATGCTATTATGACATCAAAATTGTGTTATGAATTCACAATGATATTATGATATCACAATGCTATGATGACTTCACAATGCTATTATGAATTAGGTTAGGGATATGAATCATATCCATGAACTATTGGTTACCCAACTACTTCAGACCCCATGAACTCAGGTGGCACCTCTGAAAGAGCATTCCTGGCACTAACAATACATTTAGAGTATTTTTCTAGAGAATATATGCAGGGACACACAGCCACTCTTTTGTCCTAGGCATATAGCACAAACCCATTTATCTGTCCTGAAATTTCTGTTTTAACTCTAAACCCCAAGACCAGGAGATTTCCTCACTGACTCAAGAGTAGGAAACATCTGCTGATACAGCCAGATCAGTCAAGGCAACCCTTGTTCATAGAAAAGTGTCAAATAGTTCTTTCAAGTCTTGTTACTAAGTTCATGTGTCCTTGACAGAGAATCCGCACATGCACACTGAGCTTGTTAAAAGCTCACACGAATAGTGCCAGCATCACATTCCTTACTTAGGGAAAACTGAAACCACAGTGCATACACCCAAACCAGTGAACCTCTGTCATCTTCCTGAAAAAAACAGTCCAGAAAAAAGAAAGAGACGATCATAGCCTGAACTACAATCTCGAGGAACAAACAGTGAGGATTATAAATAACTAGATGGCTAGAGGCAGACATCAGATCACTCCCAACAAAAATCAGGACATAATGACCTCACCAGCAACCCCACAAACCAATGGAGACTTCAATTCACTAGATATACAAGAAAATGACCTCAAAAGTATGTTTCTCCAGCTATTAGAGGTCCATAAAAGTGAAATGAACAAAGCCCTCAGAGAAATAGCCAAAGAAATTGAGAGGAACAAAGAGGAAATAAGTAAAGCTCTTAGAGAAATGACCATGAAAGTAGAGACAAACAAACAGAAAATGCACAAGCCCTCAAAGAAATGTCCACACAAATGAAGGCAAATAAAGAAGAAATAAACAAAGCTCTCATAGAAATACAAGCACATACAGCCAGAGAAATAGAGGCACCATTAGTGTTATATAGAGAGGAAACAGACAAAAAAACAGAAGCCATCATTAAAAAACAGGACTCCACATTCAAACAGATGAAAGAAATGGTGCAAGACATGAAAACAGAAATAGAATCAATGAAGAAAACACAAAGAGAGAAAAACCTGGAACTGGAGAACATAGAGAAAAGACCAGGAACTACAAAGTTAAGCATCACCAACAGAATACAAGAGATCAAAGAAAGAATCTCAGGAGCTGAAGATACACTTGTGGAAATTGACACGTCTCTCAAAGAAAAAATAAAATTAGAAAAGTTCCAAACAAAAAACATCCAAGAAATCAAGGACACCATGAAAAGACAAAATCTAAGAAAAGTAGGAGTAGAAGAGAAAGAAGACATCAGGCTCAATGGTCCAGAAAATATTTTCAAGAAAAATATAGAAGAAAATTTTCCCTACTTAAAGAAAGATATGTCCATAAACATGCAAGAGGCTTACAGAACACCAAATAGAATAGACCAGGAAAAAATTCTTCAAGTCACATCATAGTCAAAACACTGAACCTACAGAACAAAGAAAACATTCTAAAATCAGCAAGGGAAAAAGGCCAAGTAACATATGAAGGTAGAACTCTCAGAATCACACCAGATTTCTCAACAGAAACTATGAAAGCCAGAAAGGCCTGGAGAGAAATCATGCAGTCCTTAAGGGACCACAGATTCCAACCCAAACTACTAAACCCAGCAAAACTTTCAATCAACATAGACAGATAATTCAAAATATTCCAAGACAAAACCAAATTTAAACAATATCTTCATAGTAACCCAGCTCTACAGAAGTTACTAGAAGGGAAACTCCAAACCAAAGAAAAAAACATCTAAGCAAACAGAGGAAATAGATAACTACACAACAACAACAACAAAAAAAAACAAAACAAAAAACAAAAAAAAACCACACACACACACAAAAGAATAAAAGCAATGAAACTCAGTGACACCACCAACCCCACATCTAAAGTAAGTAACAATTGTTGGTAACTAGTTTCTATCAACATCAATGGACTCAACTCCCCAATAAAAAGACACAGACTAACAGAATGGTTGCGGAAACAGGACCCAACATTCTGTTGCATCCAAGAAACACACCTATGCAACAAAGATAAACACTACCTCAGAGTAAAGTGCCTGAAAATGTTTTTCAAGCAAATGGTTCCATAAAACAAGCTGGAGTAACCATACTAGTACCTAATAAAATAGACTTTCAACCCAAGTTAATCAAAAAAGATAAGGAGGGCCACTATTTTCTCATCAAAGGAAAAATCCACCAAGATGACGTCACAATTTTGAATATCTATGCTCCAAATACAAGAGCACCTACATTCATAAATGAAACAATATTAAAGCTTAAATCAAACATTGATCCTAAAACCTTAATAGTGGGAGACTTCAACAGTCCATTCTCACCAAGGGAGAAATCAACTAGACAGAAAACAAATAGGGAAATAAAAGCACTGACCGAGTCCCTAAATCAAATGGACCTAATAGACTTCTACAGATCTTTTCATCCAAACTCAAAAGAGTATACTTTCTTTTCAACACCGCATGGAACCTTCTCCAAAATAGACCATATAGTTGGTAATAAAGCAAGCCTCAACAGATACAAAAAGATTGAAATAATCCCTTGTATTCTATCTGACCACCATGGACTAAAGCTGGACCTCAACAACAACAGAAATACTCAAATGACAACACATGCTGGAGAGCTTGTGGAGAAAGATCAACCCTCCTCCACTGCTGGTGGGAATGTAAACTGGTACAACCACTTTGGAAGTCTATCTGGCACTTTCTCAGACAATTAGGAATAGTGCTTCCTCAGGCCCAGCTATACCACTGCTAGGTATATGTCCAACATTTGCTCAAGTACACAACAGGGGTATTTGCTCAACCATGTTTAAAGCAGCTTTATTTGTAATAGCCAGAACCTGAAAACAACCCAGATGTCCATCAATGGAGGAGTAGATACAGAAATTGTGGTATTTTTTCTTTATTATTATTATTATTATTAATTACACTTTATTCATTTTGTATCCCCCCATAAGCCCCTCCCTCCTTCCCCTTCTGATCCCACCCTACCTTCCCTTTCTGCGTGCATGCTCCTCCCCACGTCCACTGATACGGAAGGTCCTCCTCTCCTTCCTTCTGATCTTAGTCTATCAGATCACATCAGGAATGGCTGCATTGTCTTCTTCTGTGGCCTGGTAAGGCTGCTCCCCCCTCTGGGGGAGGTGATCAAAGAGCAGGCCAATCAGTTTATGTCAGAGGCAGTCCTGCTTCCCATCACTATGCAAGCCACTTAGACACTAAACTGCCATGTGCTACATCTGTGCTGAACAGTCCTTGGTTGGAGTATGAATCTTTGGGAAATTCCCTGTGTTCAAATGTTGCAAGCCGCGTGGTCGTCTCGCCAGCAAGAATGCACGCGAACAACATGATCCTTCTGCAGCAAGCTTTATTGCAGTCAAACGATGAAAGGAGGAAGACTCCGAGTCCCCGAAGTGGCGCTGTTTATATAAGCCCTGCTTGCACCAAAGTGGTGTGAGATGACGTATCATCCCCTGATTGGCTGCTCACCCATCACCCCATATGAAGCCCCAGGCTGGGCTCTTGACGACGGTTGCCCAACGGTCATAACAGTCATGCGCTCTAGGACTTGTTTACCAGTTTAGAAGGGCGGAAGCCAGCGCCATGGCTACCAAACCCCGGCTCTCCACATCTCCCCCTTTTTTATTTTGTTTGAACAGTAAGCTTCCTACTGTCAATACAGCATTATGCCAGAAAGCCAACATCTGAGCCTGGTGGAAGGCAATGCTTCAGCCGTTGCCAGCATTGGAGCAACCTCCTCACTGTGAGGCTGTCCTGTCTTAGGTTGGTGAAGACTTATTTGCACTCTTCCGTCACTGACTTTCCAGATCGTTTGGCAAGAGAAAAATTGTGATTTACACCCATCCCTGTGCAATGGGAAACAGATCCCCAGGGAGTGCAAGGGCTGTAAATCCAGATTGTGGCATGTGCTTGCAAAGACAGAGGCAACCTTATCAAACATTAATTTTTCAGCATGGATAAGCAAATATTGGGGGAGGTGCCTTGCTCCAGAGTGGCTCGCGCCTGTACGATCACCACCTTGTCACGTTTTTGTTGGGTTTTGAGTTTGCAGAACAACCAGAGGACAAATATTAAACCACAGCACAGGGCAGCGCCAAACATCCCAACGCCCACCCATTCCTTAAAATAAGAAAAGGCGGAAGAAGCCCAAGATAATTTGCCATCTGTGAGCAATAAATCCACTCAAGTAGAATGGTCACCACTGCCGCGCTTAGCTCTTCGTTTCTTCAAATCCTTCTGACCAATTTCCTGCAAGATATAGGGGCAATTTCCTGGACAAATTAGCAGCTCGGGTAAGATTTTCATATTGTACACTGGTAATACAGAGTGCTCCTATTTTTCTTTCACACCCTAATTGAGCCAATTGAGACGAAATATCTATTCTTTCTTCCACAAGATCCAGACGCTGGTTAAGAACAATCAATCCACCTTTTAATTGTGCGCTAGCAGATGCATGAAGGTTTATGGCTTCAGCCACACCTGCAGACGCATGAAGGTTTATGGCTTCAGCCACACCTGCCAACAATTGATTTACTGTTGTGCTTGTTTGGACTGAATTTGCCATTGCCAAGCCGACTGCAGTCAGCGATGGCAGTAACAATGGCTGTGGTGATGCCAAAATCTTTCTTCTGTCTAAACAGGGAGAGGTGGATGGAGTCTCCACAGGGATTGGGATCCACTGCGGGACTCTAACAACCAGGGCACGAGCATAACGCCTGGCATTCCAACATTGCGACATCCAGCATGTCTCATTGATACAATTTCTAAAAGAATTATTGGACAAAACAAGTAAAAAAGGGGAATAAACACAGACAGGACTAGGCGGAAAAACCATCTGATTTGTATGGGACGAGAAAAATTTAGGAAAAAACAATGAATTATGTCTGACCGGCATAGGCTTTGGGAATGCAGACAAAATGGCCCAGCGTTGTACCCCTACAATACTAGGAACCCGATTTAGAAGGATCCAAGCAAGAACTGGAATTAGTTGCAGGTATATTCGCTGAAAGATCATCTTCAGCTGCCGTGAGCTTTCACGTGAGGCACTCCGGTACCCAGAATGGACTGTTTTCTTCCTGTGGGAAAACACAGACAGCTCCCCTGGATCTTATTAAGATAGGATCCGGGCCTTTCCATTGACCAGTCAAGACATCCTTCCATTTGACCATTTTCTTAGGTCTATCAGGCTCTAAGCAGTGGCGATCAGCCGCCGACTGTCCAAATTTAAAAAATTGAGAGTAAAGAGTGCAAAGGAAACAGTCACTCTTGGCACTGAGGGCAGAGCCTCCTGGACTCCCCCTTTTTGTTTTATTAAGTAGGATTTTAGAGTGCACTGAGCACGTTCAATAATACCCTGTCCCTGAGGGTTATATGGGAGACCCGTTAGGTGGGTCACTCCCATTTGATGACAAAACTGTTCAAATTTCTGAGAAGTATAGGCTGGCCCATTGTCAGTTTTTAGAATTTTGGGCTTTCCCCAGGCACTCCATGTCTTTAGGCAATGTTAAATAACATGGGCTGCCTTTTCTCCAGTCAGGGGAGAAGCAAACATAACTCCAGAGCAAGTATCAACAGAAACATGCAAATATTGAAGTTTACCAAAAAATGAAATGTGAGTAACATCCATCTGCCACACTTGTAGCGGACGAATTCCTCTGGGATTAATCCCAACATGAGGCATAGGTAAGAACTGACAACAATTTTGACATTGGGTTACAATATCTCTAGTTTCCTTTCTAGTTATGTCAAATCGATGATGCAGTGTTTCAGCTGTCACATGAAATTTCTTATGAAACTCTTTAGGCAATTCCAAATTTGAGAAGAGGGCAAATGCAATCATCTTTGTGGCTCGATCTGCCAGGTCATTTCCATGGGACATGGGTCCCGGTAATAAAAACAGGGGATTTTCTGATAATTAAGACAAACTGAATTTTTTGAAAAATTTTTGCAAGCTTGCTTGATGCCTTGATCAATCCAGCAGCCTCTAAAATTTTGGTTGCATTTACCACATAACTAGAATCAGAAACAATATTTAAAGGACCTGGAAATTTTGTCAAAACTTCTAACACTACTAAACATTCCACAATTTGAGGCAAAGTCTCATGATATTGCTTAGAAACAACTTTATTATTAACCACATAAGCTCCTACTCCTGTTTTTGACCCATCTGTATAAACTACCAGACCATCCCGAAGTGGTTTCTGGGATGTTACATGTGGGAAGACTACCTCTTGAGTTAAATCAAATTGCAAAACAGGGTGTCGAGGGTAATGATTATCAATCAAGCCACTAAAGGAGGTAACTAGCACCGCCCAAGTATCAGAGGTAGCAGTCAATACCTGAACCTCATGAGCTGTATAAGGCACTATTAAGAACTTTGGCTCCTTCCCAAAGTGTGTAATAGTGGCTTTTAACCCTCGTAGTGCAAGTTGAACAACTGCATTTGGATACCATTTAATAATTTTTGCAGGAGAAGCATTAGGATGAACCCACAATAAGGGTCCGTCTTGCCATAATACAGCAGTTGGTAAATGTTTAGTTTTAATAACACACAGCTCAAAGGTCTTAGTTTTATCTACACGTTTTAATTGGGCATCTTGTAAAGCATTTTCTACCACTTGCAGGGCACGGCTTGCAGCCGGTGTTAAGGCTCTGGGTGAAGAAATATGAACATCCCCTTCCAAAATATCAAATAGGGGTTTTAATTCAGCAGAAGGAATCTTTAAAAACAGCCTAAGCCAATTTATATCACCTAATAATTTTGAAAATCATTTAAGGTATACAAATGGTCCCTGCGAATTTCTATTTTTTGATGAACTATTTTGTCCAGGTAAATGACCATTCCCAAAAAGGAACCTACCTCAGAAATCTGGACCTTTTCAGTGGCAATATGCAATCCCCATTGCTGCAGGGTTTTTTGCAACAAAGGATATGCATCTTGCAAAATGGCTAACTCCTCATGGCACAAGAGAATATCATCCATATAATGAATCAGCAACAAGGAAGGAAATTGCTGTCTAACTGGTTCAAGAGCCATCTGCACATACAATTGACACATGGTGGGGCTATTAGCCATGCCTTGAGGTAAAACTCTCCATTGATATCTTTTGTCTGGCTCATGGTGATTAACAGCAGGTAGGGTAAAGGCAAATCTCTGTCTGTCTCATGGACACAGAGGAACGGAG
This sequence comes from Meriones unguiculatus, assembly GCF_030254825.1. Taxonomy (NCBI): domain Eukaryota; kingdom Metazoa; phylum Chordata; class Mammalia; order Rodentia; family Muridae; genus Meriones; species Meriones unguiculatus. The sequence continues at coordinate 1,598,663 of NW_026843711.1, read as the reverse complement.
AAGAAGCAATCCTTGATATCTATAATTATGACTCTCCAATGTTTAGGCAAAGCAGAAAGTAAAGGTAGGCCTCGCTGAACAGAGCCAAAGAGCCACATCTGTGCATTAATGGCCCTTAAATCATGAAGAAGTCTCCATTTTCCAGACTTCTTTTTAATAACAAAAATAGGTGTGTTCCAGGGGGAAGTAGATGGTTCCAAATGACCAAGCTGTACCTGTTCTTTAACCAGCCTTGTAGCGGCTTCCAGCTTTTCAGAGGAAAGGGGCCATTGAGGAACCCACATGGCCTCCTCTGTGAGCCAAGATATGGGCATGGAACCCTCAACGGCAGCTAATGAAAACCCAAGCCTTGTTTCCCTGTATTACTTTCCTGTGAAATCGGGTGTAATCTCCCTTGTTCCTGTTTACCAAGGCCTTTTCCTTCCTTATGACCCATCCTTTTCATTATATCAACCGCTTGTTGCGAATACTCATTGGTCAATGCTAATCTTAAATCCTGCAAAATATCTCTTCCCCAGAGATTGACAGGGAGAGGAAGAACATATGGTATGAAGCTTCCTGCTTGACCTTCTGGTGCCTGCCACATCAAAGAACGTGAACTAATCGCAGGGCTGGCCTCATATCCCAACCCTTGTAAGGAATGGGATGATTGTGTAACAGGCCACGCCTTAGGCCACCAGGTGGGATAATGCTTTTATCAGCCCCTGTGTCCAAAATACCAGTAAAACTTTTCCCTTCTATCTGTAATTGTAGAGTAGGTCTAGTTTTAAGATCAACTACCAAATGAGAAAAATCTGTTCCTGTGGAACCAAGCCCTCTTGCACCCCTTGATGTTTCAGTAAATGGAAAGCAATCATGAAGGCTTGGGAGGAGGACCAATTGAGCAATCCTATCTCCAGGAGAAATAGAAAATACGCCTTGAGGGCAGGAACAAAGCACCTGGAGCTGTCCTGTAAAATCTTGATCTAATACTCCAGGATGGACCATAAGGCCTTTTAGAGTGAGAGAGGAGCGGCCCAAAATAAGACCTACACTTCCTTCAGGCAGGGGCCTTCAAACTTCACTGGGACAGGTTGCACCCCCATGTGTGGCATTAATAAGAATTGGGAGGTGGAACGGAGGTCCAACCCTGCTGATCCTCTTGTTGCTCTACAGATGGATAAACCCTCCTGTTGTCTGCCTGTGTCCCATATCTTTTGGGGCCCTGAGATCTGGGGCCCTGAAGTCCATTTTTTTTTTTTTTTTTTTTCTGTCAGAATATTTTTTTTTTAATTTTTCATCAATTACACTTTATTCATTCTGCATCCCCCCATAAGCCCCTCCCTCCTCCCCTCCAAATCTCACCCTCCCTCCTCCCTCTGCATGCATGCCACTCCCCAAGTCCACTGATAGGGGAGGTTCTCCTCTCCTTTCTGATCTTAGTCTATCAGTTCACTTCAAACGTGGCTGCATTGTCCTCTACTATGGCCTGGTAAGGCTGCTCCCCTCCAGGGGGAGGTGATCAAAGAGCAGGCCAGTCAGTTCATGTCAGAGGCAGTCCCTCTTCACATTACTATGTAACCCAATTGGACTCTGAACTGCCCTGGGCTACATCTGTGCAGGGGTTCTGGGTTATCTCTATGAATAGTCCTTGGTTGGAGTATGAGTCTCTGGGAAGTTCCCTGTGTTCAAATTTTCTGGTTCTATTGCTCTCCTTGTGGAGACCCTGTCCTCTCCAGCTCTTACTATTTCCCACTTCTTACCTAAAATTCCGTTCACTCTGCCCAACAGTTGCCCATCAGGCTCAGCATCTGCTTTGATAGTCTGAAGGGCAGAGGCTTTCAGAGGCCCTCTGTGGTAGGTTCCTAGGTTGTTTCCTGTTTTCTTCTTCTTCTGATGTCCATCCTCTTTGCCTTTCTGGATGGGGATTGGACGTTTTAGTTAGGGTCCTCTCTCTTGCTTAGTTTCTTTAGATGCACAGATTTTAGTGGGTTTGTCCTATGTTGTATGTCTATATGAGTGAGTATATACCATGTGTGTCTTTTTGCTTCTGAGACAACTCACTCAGGATGATCCTTTCCAGATCCCACCATTTACCTGCAAATTTCATGATTTCCTTATTTTTCATTGCTGAGTAATATTCCATTGTGTAGATGTACCACAATTTCTGCATCCATTCTTCAATTGAGGGGCATCTGGGTTGTTTCCAGCTTCTGGCTATTACAAATAAAGCTGCTACAAACATGGTTGAGCAAATGTCCTTTTTGTGTACTTGAGCCTCTTTTGGATATATGCCCAGTAGTGGTATGGCTGGATCTTGAGGAAGCGCTATTCCTAGTTGTCTGAGAAAGCGCCAGATTGATTTCCAGAGTGGTTGTACAAGTTTACATTCCCACCAGCAGTGGAGAAGGGTTCCCCTTTCTCCACAACCTCTCCAGCATGTGTTGTCACTTGAGTTTTTGATCTTGGCCATTCTCATGGGTGTAAGGTGAAATCTCAGGGTTGTTTTGATTTGCATTTCCCTAATGGCTAATGAGGTTGAGCATTTCTTTAAGTGCTTCTCTGCCATTCGGTATTCCTCTACAGAGAACTGAAGTCCATTTTTTGCAACATTTTTTATCTCTCTCCTCAGAGGGGGTGTCGTGCTGTATAAGTTCTCCCTGAATATCTCTGACTGAGCAGCATTCATTAGCCCAGTGATTGCCTTTTCTACACTTAGGGCAAAGTCCAGGAACTTTCTTTTGCGCAGACATACAACAGTCTCTTTTTAAATGACCCATTTTGCCACAATTAAAACAAACTTTATTGTTTCCAGAACTTGGGTGGTTATTGTTTTGTAATATGGCTGCCGCCAGGCCAGCGTTGGTAAGCGGGCCCCTGAGTCCTTGGCAAACTTTTATCCAATCTGTCAGTCCTTTGCTCTTTCTGGGGGTAATGACTGCCTTGCATTCTGGTGAAGCATTCTCATACACCAGTTGCTCTATCATTGGTCGTATCCTTTCCGGGTCTCCAAATATTCTGCCTGCTGCGTCTGTCATTCTGGCCACAAATTCTGGGAATGACTCCTGAGGACCCTGGATAATTTTTGTTAAATGATTCTCGGTCCCGCCCTTCTTTGAAAGGGCCTTCCATGCTTTAATTGCAGCAGCAGATATTTGGCTATACGCTCCCCAATCATAATCTGTCTGTTGCTGAACATGTGGACCTTGTCCTGTTAGTAGCTCAAATGTCCAGTGTCATTGATTGTCTTCTGCATTGGCATTAGCCCTAGCTTGGGATTGACAGGCATCATGCCATAAGGCTTTCCATTCTAAATACACTCCCATATTAGGGAGGGCAGCTTTCACTACAGTCTGCCAATCATTTGGGGTCATTGCTGTAGAGCTTAGCCTTTCAAGCTGCATAATTGTAAAATTAGCATCCATCCCGTACTTATTAACTGACTCTGCCAGTTCCTTGACTAGAGAGTAATCTACAGGTACGTGGACACGGCCTCCCTCCACATCTTCAAATACTGGAAAAGTCTGAAAAATTTTGTGTCTATCTTTTGTTGAAAAGAAGGAATCAGGACAGTGCCGCCCAGTGTAGGGTGGAGGAGCACTAGAGACAACAGGAGCGGCCGACTGAGAAAGTGCGCCCTTCCTGTTCCTCATACTACTTTGCTTCTGATACAACAGTAATGGCTGCTCATCTGGGTTGTATCGTTCTTCCTCATAGCGAGCTGCTTCTTCCTCTGACTCCTCGGAGGGGCTTAACTCCTCCAACTCAGAATTGCCAATTTCTAAAGCCTCTAGTTTTTTTGTCGGATAGAGAGGCTCCTTTTTAGATTTTTTTCTTCTCCTTATCATGTTTCTCTCTCAGGGCATTCTTTCCCTTATCTCTCACTCCTGCAGCTTTAACATCTGCAGAAGAGCCTTTCTTCTTAGAGACATCCTTATTTCTATCCATTGGGGCCCCTAATCTTTTGTCACGTTCTGTTTCTGACATGCTGTCTTGTATCTCCTCTAACATGCCCTTAGTGCCTACTCTTAGCATTCCGTTAATCTCGTTCCTTTAGAGGTCACCCTTAAGCTTGCATGAAACCAAAATAAAGAGGACGAGGGCAACGGTCACAACAGAGAAAGCAATAAAGGCTTCTGCTAGCTGAAGCTTGATGACATAAATCAAGACCAAACATGATTCTCAGAACTTATCTCGCTGCTGCAGTTCTGAATCATCCCTGCGAACGAGGGGTCTCCTCAGCACTGGCGATGGCAGGTTCCCGGGTTTCGGCACCAAATGTTGCAAGCCGAGTGGTCGTCTCGCCAGCAAGAATGCACGCGAACAACAGGATCCTTCTGCAGCAAGCTTTATTGCAGTCAAACGATGAAAGGAGGAAGACCCTGAGTCCCCGAAGTGTCGCTGTTTATATAAGCCCTGCTCGCACCAACGTGGTGTGAGATGACGTATCATCCCCTGATTGGCTGCTCACCCATCACCCCATATGACGCCCTGGGCTGGGATCGTGACGATGGTTGCCCAACGATCATAACGGTCATAACAGTCATGCACTCTAGGACTTGTTTACCAGTTTAGAAGGGTGGAAGCCAGCGCCATGGCAACCAAACCCCGGCTCTCCACATCCAAATTTTCTAGTTCTGTTGCTCTCCTTGTGGAGTTCCTGCTCTCTCCAGTTCTTGCTATTTCCCACTTCTTACATAAAATTCTATTCACTCTGCCCACCAGTAGGCCATCAGGCTCAGCATCTGTTTTGATGGTCTGCATGGCAGAGGCTTTCAGATGCCCTCTGTGGCAGGTTCCTAGGTTGTTTCCTGTTTTCTTCTTCTGGCTTTCAGAGGCCCTCTGTAGAAGGTTCCTAGGTTGTTTCCAGTTTTTTTCTTCTTCTGATGTCCATCCTCTTTGCCATTCAGGATGGGGATTGAGCGTTTTAGTTAGGCTTTTCTCTTTTGCTTAGTTTGTTTAGACGTACTGATTTTAGTGGGTTTATCCTATGTTGTATGTTTATATGAGTGAGTATATACCGTGTGTGTCCTTTTTTTTAGACAATGGAATACTACTCAGCAATCAAAAAGGAGGAAATCATGAAATTTGCAGGCAAATGGTGGGATCTAGAAAAGATCATTCTGAGTGAAATATCCCAGAAGGAGAAAGAAAAACACGGTATATACTCACTTATATAGACCTATAAGATATGATAAACATAATGATATCTATACACTTAAAAATGATGATCAAGAAAAGTGACACAGGGTAAAATGATAAATCCTCTTTTATAAAGACAGACGGGATGTGGATTGAACGTATGACAGGAGTCTACCGCAGAAGGCATCTGAAAGACTCTATGTATCAGTGTTTCAAAGCAGACACTAAGACTCATAACCAAACCTTTGGCAGAGTACAGGGAATCATATGAAAGAAGGGGAGTTAGTATGATGTAAAAAGGATAGGAGCTCCACAAAGACGAAATATATCTGGGCACAAGATCTTTTCTGGGACTGACATTCAACCAAGGACCATGTATCAATATAACCTAGAACCTCCACTCAGATGTAGCCTGTGGTAGCTCAGTAACCAATTGGTTTCCCATAGTAAGGGGAACAAAGACTATTTCTAACAGGAACTCAGGGGCTGGCTTTTTGACCTCCCCTAACCCCAAGGGAGGAGCAGTCCTGTTAGGCCACAGAGGAGGACTTTGCAGACATGATTAAACAAGGACAGATGAATGGGGAGGAGGTCCCTCCTATCAGTGGACTTTGAAAGGGGCAGGGTAGAGATGAGGGAGGGAGGGTGAGATTGAAAGTGAATGAGGGAGCGGTATACAGCTGGAATACAGAGGTAATAAAATGTAACTAAAAAGAAAAAATGAAAGAAAGAAAGAAAGAAAGAAAGAAAGAAAGAAAGAAAGAAAGAAAGAAAGAACAGGACTAACAATCTCCTTGAAAATAATTGTGCATTATTTCCGTAACAGAATATTATGATTATTATTATTTTGATTTTGTTAATTCTCTGAAATGTTCTCTTTGTTTCTCGATTTTTTTTTCAATGCAGTTTATTCAGGAACCTTGAACAATCTTCTGACCCTGGGTAAAGCCAGCCCACTTTAAATAGCCTCTGGGTAGCCAACCTCAGCATGCCACGTGGGCAATGCAGATCGGGCCACATACATGGATGCAAGCCAGATCCTCAGCCTTAGCCAAATGTGGAGTTGTTTGTGACAGAGAGCACTCACCATCGGGAAGGTGGAAGGCGGAAACCAGCTCCATCTTTCAGGCACGGCATTACGCAGCTCTCTACAGTTCCCCCTTTTTGTTTTGGACACATCAGGCAAGAGTAGAGGTCTGATCTCTGATATTAGAAATAAATTGGGACTTTGAATTTAGGTGTCATCCACCCAAAGAGCATCAGACCCATCCCATACCTTTTTCTCAGAGGCGGGACCTGGGGTATCAACGCGCATGCAACCAGACATGCTCTTCTCTGGGTCCAAAGCAGCTGACCCTGAGTGCAGTGCTTAGCCTCACATCCTGAGCGTAACATTTTTGCTTTTTATGGTAGCCAACCATGCTTGGGGAGAATGTCCTGCTTCAATGTCTGTAAAGGCCTGAATGGTCATGGCTGCATTACGCTGTTGTGAGACTCTAATCTTGCATATATACCACAGGCAAACCAAGGAGACCAACACCAGAAGGCCTGCTAATGCTCCCATGCCCGCCCATTCCTTCAGATGATTCATGGCTGCAGCAATCCATGGTGATAATCCTGTGGCTAGTCCTGTGTCCACTTTGGTAGAATTTACCGTGACAATGGCCACTCTCAGCTGCTCCATTGTAGTATCGAATTCTCCAGTCCAATTACCTAAAATACAGATAGACAATTGTTTAGACAGATTTGCAGCACAGGGAAAATTCTCATGTTGTATGCTAGTGACTCAAAGTCCAACATAATTTCATTGACAGCCAAGTTGAGTGATTTGCCATAGGGTATCAATTTGCTCCTGCATGAGGTCAATCCTCTGATTGAACACCATCAAACCTCCTTTTAGTTGAGCATTAATTCCTTTTTGTACATCTAAGGCATGAGCTACATTGGCTAAAAGGTTATTCAGGGTCTGAGCAGTCTGCCCAGTATGACTCATGGCTAATGCCATGGTGGTAGTTCCAACAGCCGCCAATGAGATGGCAGTAACAATGGCAGCTGTAATTCCAAGATCCCTTTTCTGTCTGAAGAGAGTCATAGTGTGAGGGCATCAACAAGCACAGGCACTCAGTGAGGCATGCGAGGAACCAGCTAGTAAATTTACTAGCATTCTAGCATTGGGCAAAAAAGCAAGTATCATTACCACAATTACTTGGCTCTATCTGGCTAATAATGAATAAAAATGGGGGATATAAACAAACAGGTGTGGGCTTATAGGAAATATTATGAGAAGCCTTAACCCCTTCGTTGGAACATCTTGCATCAGATCTAGAACTAGCAGTGGTGGTGTCCGAGGTCTGAGTAGGTTCAGGAGACCATTGCCCCCAGGGGTGAGACATGTTCCATGTAAATTGATTAACTCCATGTTTTGCTCCACTTTTGAAAGTCATTTAAGGTTCTTAAATTATTCCCCCACCTTTTTTTTAAATTTTTCCTCAATTACTCTTTATTCATTCTGCATCCCCCCATAAGCCCCTCTCTCCTCCCCTCCCAATCCCACCCTCCCTCCTCCATCTGCACGCATGCCACTCCCCAATTCCACTGATAGGGGAGGTTCTCCTCTTCTTTCTGATCTTACTCCATCATTTCACATCAAAAGTGGCTGCCTTGTCCTCTACTATGGCCTGGTAAGGCTGCTCCCCCTCAGGAGGAGGTAACTAAAGAGCAGGCCAGTCAGTTCATGTCAGAGGCAGCCCCTCTTCACATTACTATGTAACCCAATTGGACTCTGAACTGCCCTGGGCTACATATGTGCAGGGGTTTTGGGTTATCTCTATGAATAGTCCTTGGTTGGAGTATGAGTCTCTGGGAAGTTCCCTGTGTTCAAATTTTCTTGTTCTGTTGCTTTCCTTGTGGAGACCCTGTCTTCTCCAGCTCTTACTATTTCCCAGTTCTTACCTAAAATTCCATTCACTCTGCCCAACAGTTGCCAATCAGGCTCAGCATCTGCTTTGATAGTCTGTAGGGCAGAGGCTTTCAGAGGCCCTCTGTGGGAGGTTCCTAGGTTGTTTCCTGTTTTCTTATTGTTCTGATGTCCATCCTCTTTGCCTTCCCGAATAGGGATTGGACATTTTAATTAGGGTCCTCTCTCTTAGTTTCTTTAGATGCACAGGTTTTAATGGGTATGTCCTATGTTGTATGTCTATATGAGTGAGTATATACCATGTGTGTCTTTTTGCTTCTGGGACAACTCACTCAGGATGATCCTTTCCAGATCCCACCATTTACCTGCACATTTCATGATTTCCTTATTTTTCATTGCTGAGTAATATTCCATTGTGTAGATGTACCACATTTTCTGCATCCATTCATCAGTTGAGGGGCAACTGGGTTGTTTCCAGCTTCTGGCTATTACAAATAAAGCTGCTACAAACATGGTTGAGCAAATTTCCGTTTTGTGTGCTTGAGCCTCTTTTGGATATATGCCTAGGAGTGGTATGGCTGGATCTTGGGGAAGCACTATTCCTAGTTGTCTGAGAACACGCCAGATTGATTTCCAGAGTGGTTGTACCAGTTTACATTCCCACCAGCAGTGGAGAAGTGTTCCTCTTTCTCCACAACCTCTCCAGCATGTGTTGTCACTTGAGTTTTTGATCTTGGCCATTCTCATGGGTGTAAGGTGAAATCTCAGGGTTGTTTTGATTTGCATTTCCCTAATGGCTAGTGAGGTTGAGCATTTCTTTAAGTGCTTCTCTGCCATTCAGTATTCCTCTACAGAGCATTCTCTGTTTAGCTTTGTTCCCCATGTTTTAAGTGGGTTACATGGTTTGCTGCTTTTCAGCTTCTTTAGTTCTTTATACATACTTGATATGAGTCCTCTGTCAGATAAAGGGTTGGTGAAGATTCTTTCCCAATCTGTAGGAGGTCACTTTGTTTTGATGATGGTGTCCTTTGCTTTGCAGAAGCTTTTCAGTTTCATGAGTTCCCATTTATTGATTGTTGCTCTTAGAGCCTGTGCTGTTGGAGTTCTGTTCAGAAAGTTTTCCCCTGTACCAATGAGTTCTAGGATATTCCCCACTTTTATTTCAAGCCGATTTAATGTGTCTGGTTTTATTTTGAGGTCTTTGATCCACTTGGACTTCAGTTTTGTGCAGGCTGATAAGTATGGATCTATTTGCATTTTTCTACATGTAGACATCCAGTTGGCCCAGCACCATTTGTTGAAGATGCTATCTTTTTTCCATTGTATGGTTTCGGCGTCTTTGTCAAATATCAGATGTCCATAAGTGTGTGGGTTTATTTCTGGGTCCTCTGTTTGGTTCCATTCATCCACCATTCTGTTTCTATGCCAGTACCATGCAGTTTTTAAAACTGTTGCTCTATAGTACAACTTACGATCAGGGATGGAGATACCTCCGGAAGATCTTTTATTGTAGAGGATTGTTTTAGCAATTCTGTGTTTCTTGTTATTCCATATGAAGTTGAGAATTTTTCTTTCCAGGTCTGTAAAGAATTGTGTTGGTAATTTGATGGGCATTGCATTGAATCTGTAGATTGCTTTTGGTAAGATGGCCATTTTTACTATGTTAATCTTGCCAAGCCATGAGCATGGGAGATCTTTCCATCTTCTCATATCTTCTTCTAGTTCTTTCTTCAGAGATTTGAAATTTTTTTCATACAAGTCTTTGACTTCCTTGGTTAGGGTTACTCCGAGGTACCTTATGTCATTTGTGGCTATTGTGAAGGGTGTTGTTTCCCTAATTTCTTTCTCAGCCCTTTTGTCTTTTGTATACAGGAAGGCTACTGATTTTTTTTTTTTTTGAGTTAACTTTGTATCCGGCCACTTTACTGAAGGTGTTTATCAGCTGTAGGAGTTCCCTGGTAGAGTTTTTGGGGTCACTCACATATACTATCATACCATCTGCAAATAGTGATAATTTGACATCTTCCTTTCCAATTTGTATCCCCTTGATCTCCCTCAACTCTCTTATTGCTCTAGCAAGGACTTCTAGAACTATGTTGAAGAGATTTGGAGAGAGTGGGCAGCCTCGTCTTGTCCCTGATTTTAGTGGGATTGCTTTAAGTTTCTCTCCGTTCAGTTTGATGTTGGCTATAGGCTTGCTGTATATCACCTTTACTATGTTTAGATATGTGCCTTGTATCCCTGATCTCTCCAATACTTTAAACATGAATGGATGTTGGATTTTGTCAATGGCTTTTTCAGCATCTAGGGATGTGGTTTTTTTCTTTCAGTTTGTTAATATGGTAGATCACATTGATGGATTTCCGTATATTGAACCATCCCTGCATACCTGGGATGAAGCCTACTTGGTCATGGTGGATGATATCTTTGGTGTGTTCTTGTATTCGGTTTGTGAGTATTTTGTTGAGTATTTTTGCATCAATGTTCATAAGGGAGATTGGCCTGAAATTCTCTTTCTTTGTTGAGTCTTTGTGAGGTTTAGGTACCAAGCTGACTGTGGCTTCATAGAATGAATTTGGTAATGTTCCTCCTGTTTCTATTTTGTGGAATAGTTTGAAGAGAATTGGTGTTAGCTCTTCTTTGAATGTCTGGTAGAATTCTGCACTGAAACCATCAGGTCCTGGGCTTTTTTTTGGATGGGAGACTTTCGATGACTGTTTCTATTTCCTTGGGGGATATAGGACTATTTAATTGATTTACCTGGTCCTGATTTAGCTTTGGTAAGTGGAATCGATCGAGAAAATTATCCATTTCAACAAGATAGACAAACCCTTAGCCAAGCTAACTAAAAGGCAGCGAGACACCATCCAAATCAACAAAATCAGAAATGAAAAGGGGGACATAACTACAGACACTGAGGATATCCAAGCAATCATTAGGACTTATTTCAAAATTCTATACGAAACAAAATTTGAAAATTTAAATGAAATGGACAGAATATATTAAGCTATGAAAATAACATCATGATACTTTCAGAGGTATGGATAGAACCAGGAAAAATCATCCTGGTTGAAGTAACTAAAATGCAGAAAGACAAATATAGTATGTATTCACTCAATAAGAGGTTTCCTAGTGTTAGGGGATAAAGTTCCAATAGGCAATCTTCCACTAGGGGGATTGGGTGGGCCAGGGCATCCTATGGAAATTTTCGAGCAACCCAGGCTGTTGTTATTAAAATATGTTGCTCTCTGCCCTCAACTGATAGATCAGTACCATGTTCTTCCATCCACAGAGATGTTTCCTTCTGAATCAACTGTGATTGGTTACAGACACCCACATTCCAATATTAGACAGAGAGAGAAAGCGAGACCTTAAAACACCCAGACCTAAATGCGATTTCCTATGAAATTTTCCCTCCCTTCAGACCTCTGGGAAACCTACAAAGAGTAGGGAGGAAGAGTGACACAAGTAGAATGAATTGAGGACACATGAAGAACAATGCACTGAGAATCAGACCACAGATATAGGTGATGTAGCTAGCCTTGAATGAGACCTGATAAGCTAAGGTCAGATAGAAGGGGAAATAGGCCCTCCCCTATCAGGAAACTAGAAAAATGGCATAGGAGTAAAAGAAAGAGGCTGGGTGGAAATGGAATGAGAAGAGGGAGGAGGAAGCAATGGGGATACAAATTTAACAAATCTTAATAAATAAATAAATAAATACATAAGAAAAACTGTGATTTAGGTGATGAAATATAGAGCTATTCAGGACTTCTTGGAGGTGGTACCAGGGTGCAGCAAGGATGAGCTCAGTATTCATTAATAGACTTGATACTGAGATTGTGATCATGGTCCATTGAATAGATGAGCAACACATACTTCAATTGATGTATTTTAAAGAAAAAAAATTAGTTTGACAAAAAGTTAGGAATTTGAACATGGGAGCAATGGAAAAGGAGTGTGATGTATATTATATGAAATTCCCATGTAATCAATAGAAATAATATAGTGACAACATTTACAATGACTTTTAACATGGAAAAAAGATTTGGCTAAAGGAGGTTAGAGTATGGTTTTATAAGGCATGCTTTCCAGAAACTCATTATGTAACAAAATCTCAGCCATGAACTAGTGGTTACTCACCTACCTCAGACCCCATGAGCTCAGGTGGTACCACAGAACTAGCAGTCTTGGTTTCCACTACGTTTAGAGTGTTTGACTGGAGGAGCACAGCAGGAAATACACCTGCTCTTGTATCCTAGGCCTTTAACATGTACCTAATTATATGACCTGAAGTAACATTTTTAAATGAAAACCCCTGGACCAGAAGTGTTCCTCACTGAACACTGAGCAGGACATACCTGTCGAATCAACCTGATCAGCCAAAGCAGATGTGCTCATAGAGGGATGCCAGCACTATTGTAGAATAGAACTAGCTGTTAAATAGTTTATGGTCCCTCTTTTCTCTTTACACTCATGAATCTTTCTCTGTTTCAACCAAACCAGTCCCAGGAATTTTCAGGTTTCCTTCTGTTTCCCCACTCTTAAAGAGTCAGTACCCCAGGGAACCCTAGACCCTGCAGGTAACGATGTGAGTAACTGCTAACTTCAAAGTCAAAACCTAGGAAATTTCAGATACAACAGCACAGCAGGAGACCACCTTGTCATTAGGTACATCCCCTTAATCCCACATCACTTTCAAGCTTCCCTACTTAGAAAGCTGTCCAATTAAATAAACATTAAAATTTCATTTCCTACCTGAGATTATCACAGACGTTAACAGGAATAAAGGTGTGGGATCTGGATAAAGGGATGAGATAAAGACTTGTTGGGATTCACAAGAAAAAGTCATATGTGCACAGGATCAGAGATACTGCAAACTGAGGAAAGTTTGTTTACTCATCTCCATGGAAGCCTCAAGATTCTCTCAGGTGCTGATTGTGAGAGGCAGAATACTGCAATGCATGAGGTGAAAGCCAGTGAGTGTATCAGGAACCAGTAACTATAAGTGACAAGTGAACAACAAACTTGAGAGAAAGGCTGAGCAGGCCTACATGCCTCAAACTGGGCAGCTGAGAGCACACAACCCAGAGATGAGAGAGAGTCCTGTGTCCAAGACTCTTAGTTCAGGAAGTGTCACATACTTCTTTGAAGCAGTCATAAATAAAGTCACTTGTCTTTGATATGTGACTTTCACATTATCAATGACTCCATTATTATTTGTTAAATGCACAGATAGGTCCTCAGTCAGTGAATTACTTACTGTTAAAATGCTCCCTGACCAAGGCAACTCTTTGAACAAAAAGAGTTTTTTGTTCAAAAATTATTTTGGGTGAAGTAACTAAAATTCAGAAAGCCAAATATGGTATGTATTCACTAATTAGGAGGTCTCCTAATAGTGGAAGATAAAATCCCAATAGGCCATCTGTTTTGTCTAAACCACTCTTTCACTAGGAAGACGGGGTGGCAATTAATTGAGTTTGGCTGCAGGGCACCCTACAAAATTTTCAAGTAACCCAGGGTATTATTATTAAAACACACTGCTCAACTGATAGATCAGTGTCATGTTCTTGCATCCAAAAGATGCTTCCTAATGGAATTTTATGTAAGAAGTGGGAAATAGTAAGAGCTGGAGAGGACAAGGTCTCCACAAGGAGAGCAACAGAACAAGAAAATTTAACACAGGGGACTTCCCAGAGACTCATACTCCAACTAAGGACTATTCATGGAGATAACCCAGAACCCCTGCACAGATGTAGCCCATGGCAGGTCAGTGTCCAAGTGCGTTACCTTAGTAAGGGAAGAGGGACTGCCTCTGACATAATCTGATTGGCCTGCTCTTTGATCACCTCCTCCTGAGGGGGGAGCAGCCCTATTAGGCCACATAAGAGGACAATGCAGCCACTTTTGACGAGAACTGATAGACTAAGATCAGAAAGGAGAGGAGAACCTCCCCTATCAGTGGACTTGGGGAGAGGTATGCATGCAGAAATAGGAGGGAGGGTGGGATCAGGAGGGGAGGAAGGAGAGGCTAATGGGGGGATACAAAATGAATAAAGTGTAATTAATAAATAATAATAAAAAACAATATTAATAAATTATAATCAATAAAAAATAACTGAGAATACTAAAAGAGGTAAAGAAAGGAGAAAATGAAATAAAATTATACTTTAAAAAAAAGATGCTTCCTTCTGCAATAAACAGAATTGCATATAGACTCAGAGTCTGATATTATGTAGAAAGAGACATTAAAACACCTCGCTCTAAACGGGATTTTCCTATGAAATTCTCTCTTCCCTCAGAGCTCTAGGAAGCCTTCAAGACAGTAGGCAAGAAGAGTCTCATATGTAGAGGCAATTGAGGACACAAAGGAACAATGCCCTGTGAATCAGTGCACAGATGAAGATGATGCAGCCAGCCTTAATGAGACCTGATAAGCTAGGATCAGATTTAAGGAGGGGAGGAACTCCCCAATCATGGAACTAGAGAAAAGGCATGGGGTAAAAAGGGTGGGTGGAACTAAAAGCAGAAGTTGGGGGGGGTTGGTGACAGGGTGTGGCACGGATGAACTCAGTTTTCTTTAAGAGACTTGGCACTGAGACTCTGATCATGTTCCAATGAGTGTATGAACAACCCATACTAAAATTGATTTATTTTAAAGAAAAAAATATTAGTGTGACACATGGGTAGGAATTTGAACCTGGGGGTAATGGAAAAGAGTGTAATGCATGTTATATGAAATTCCTACATAATCAATAAAAATAATATGTTGACAACTTTTACAATGACTTTTAAAATGGAGAAAAGATTCAGCTAAAGGAGGGCAAAGTCTGACTTTGTAAAGCATGCTTTCAGGGAACTCATTATGTAGAAGAGTCGTTCCCATGAATTAGTGGTTACCCAGGTTCTTCAGACCACATGAGGTCAGGTGGTACCTCCGAATAAGAAGTCCTCGTACTAACACTAACTTTCGAGGGTTTGACTGGAGGACCAAAGAAGTTAGTACAGCTGCTTTTGTGTCGTAGGCATACAACATGGACTCATTTCCCTGTCCTGAAGGACCAGTTTGAACTGTAAACACCAGGACCAGGAGGAATGCTCACTGAGCACTGAGTAGGACACAGCTGATAATCCAGTCAGGACAGCCTAGGCAACCATCACTGGTGTGGAATATCAACATCTGGCAAATAATATGTTGCCCCTCAGTTTTCATTTTAAATTTGCAGAACTTTCTCTGTTTCATTCAAAACTTTCCCAGGAATGACATGGATTCCTTCTCATTTTCCTGTTCTTAATAACTTAATATCTCAGGGAACCCTAGACCCTGCCAGCTTATAATATCAGTAAGAATGTAAAGGTACATTTAGTGAGTACAGGAGTAACAGCTCAAGTCTAAGTCACAACCCAGGCAATTTCAGATCCAAGACCACAGTCGGAGAGCCCCTTGTCATTCAGTACATTCTATTTAATTCCACATCACTTTGAAGCTTCCCTTCTTAGGAAGCTGTCCAATTAAATAAACATTAAAGATTCATTTCCTACCTGCCATTATTACAGAGGTAAACAGGAGTAAAGGTGTGGAATCTGGATAAAAGAATGAGATAACCACTTGTTAGGTTTCAAAAGAAAATCTCAAGTGTGCACAGGAGCAGAGATACTGGACACTGAGAAAGATTCTTTATTCATCTCCATGGAAACCTAAAGATTCTCTTAGATGCTGATTGGCCGAGGACAGAATGACATCATGAAACAGGTAAAAGCCAGTAAGAGTTTCAGGAGCCAGTTATTGAAAGGGACAAGTGGAAAAAGTGCTTCAGAGAAAGGTTGTGCAGCCCTACATTCCTCAATCTGGGAAGCTGAAAGCATGCAAGCCAGAGATAACAGTTTCTCTGTCCAAGACTCTTAGTTCAGGAAAAGTATCACATATTTATTTCAAGTGTTCTTTACTAAACTCATGTGTCCTTGACATGTGACATTACCACAAGTTCCATTAATATTTCTTTAATGCACAGATATGCCATCAGTCAGTGAATTACTTACTGTGAAAATGGTGCCTTACCAAGGCAAACTTTTGAACAAAAAGCATTTACCTGGGACGTTGCTCATACTTTTACAAAGACCATTCCTGATGTCACTTCAGCAAGCAGTCATCTTGTTATAGACTTCAGTAGAACTGAGAGCTTTTCATACTGAACCACAAGCAGCAGGTAGAGAGAGGGAGATGGAGAGAGACAGAGAGAGAAAGAGGTAGAGAGACAGATTCAGAAATAGAGAGACAAGGAAGTGGAAGAAGATGGAGCTACTTCTAAGCTAAAAGAACATAGTTTGTCATTCAATACAATGATAAAGTCCTTGAAAATTCACTAAAGAACAGGACTGAAAATCTATTTTGGGGAAAATGTGGAAGATTTCCATAAAGGAGTATGATTCAGCTAAAAATGACATTACAGTGGTGTTATTTCATTCCATTGCTTCACACAATGCTATTATAACCTCAGAATCCTATTATGAAATAGCAATGGTATTATGACAGCACAATGTTATGATAACATCACAGTGCTATAATCACTTCCAAATGTTTTTATGACATCAGAATGGCATCATGACATCAAATTCCATAATGACATCCCATTACTATGATAACATCACAAGGGCATTATGACACACAATCATATTATTACATCAATAGGCTATTCTGACATCACAAGGTGTTTATTAGATCAATATGCTACTATGGCATAACAATACTATTATGAAATCACAATGCTATGATGACATCACAACATACAATGCTATTATGACAATACAATTCTATTATGATATCACAAAGATATCATATTATAATGCTATTATGACATCACAATTCTATTATGATATTACAAAGCTATGAGGATATCATAATTTTATTAGAACATCACAATTTTAATATGACATCACAATACTATCATGACATCACATGGTTTTCTGACATGATTGTTTTATATCACACTGAAATTTTCACTTCTCAAAGTTATAACTTCACAATGATATCATTATATCACAATTCTCTGGTGACATTACAATGCAATTATGATGACACATTCTATTATGATATTACAATGTTACAATAATATTACAATATTATGATATTACAATGACATGTGAATGGTATGGCAACTCATTGTTTTTATGACTGACCGAGCAGTGCTTTTATGACAAAAGAATGGTGGGATGACTTAACAATGCTTTTATGGTATTTTTGACATCACAATCACATTATTACTTAAATAGGCTATTAATGAGATCACAATGATATTATCATATCACAATAATATTATGACCGCAAAATTGTATTATGAACACACCATGGTATTTTGACATAACAATTCTTTTATGACATCAAATGCTATAATGACATCACGGTGCTATTATGACATCAAAATGATATTATGACATCACAAAGCTATTATGCTATCACAATGCTGTTATGACATCACAATGGGTTCATAAGAGCAATATACTATTCTGTCAGAGCAATGCTATTTTTACATCACAATACTATTTTGACTTCACAATGCTATTAGGACATCTCAAAGCTATTAGGATATCACAATGATATGAATTCACAATGCTATTACTTGATATTTTGACAGCACAATGCTATTATGATCTCACAATGTTTTGCTTTTTTGACATTACAGTGCTATTATGACATCACAATAGAATTCAGACATGATTGTGGTATGACCTCACAATGGAATTTTGATATTAATATGTGATTATGACTTCAAAAAGGTATGACTTCACAATGATATTAGGATGTCACAAAGCTATTATGATATCACAATACTATGATGATATCACAATGCAATTATGACATCACAGTGGTATGATGACATCAGAGTGGCAACATAAAAATCAAAATTCATCATGACATCCAAATCCTATTAGGATATCACAATGCTGTTACGACATGATTCTGGTAACACATCACAATGGAATTATGACATTACAATGCTTTTATGATATCACCATGCTATGATGACATTATATATTATAATATCACAATGGCATTATGACATCATAATGGTATAATACATCACAATGTTATTTTATCATCAAAATGCTTTTATGACATCACAATGGTATTCTGACACCAAAATATTATGATGACCTCACAATGGAATTATGACATCATAAAAATATTATATCACTATGCTATTATGACATCACAATGCAATAATGACATCATATGGTATACTATAATAATGGAATTATGATGTCACAATAATATGATGACATCCCAATGTTATTATGATATGCCAATGGTATTATGACATCACAATTGTATCATATCCAAATGCTATTATGAGATCACAATGGTATTCTGACTTAAAAATGGTATTATGGCCAACTATTGGACAGAGTGAATGGAATTTTATGTAAGAAGTGGGAAATAGTAAGAGCTGGAGAGGACAGGGTCTCCACAAGGAGAGCAACAGAACAAGAAAAGTTGAACACAGGGAACTTCCCAGAGACTCATACTCCAAGCAAGGACTCTTCATGGAGATAACCTAAAACCCCTGCACAGATGTAGCCCATGGCAGTTCAGTGTCCAAGTGGGTTCCATAGTAATGTGAAGAGGGACTGCCTCTGACATAATCTGATTGGCCTGCTCTTTGATCACCTCCCCCTGAGGGTGGAGCAGCATTACCAGGCCACAGTAGAGGACAATGCAGCTACTTTTGATGAGAACTGATAGACTAAGATCAGAAAGGAGAGGAGAACCTCCCCTATCAGTGGACTTGGGGAGTGGCATGCATGCAGAAAGGAAAGGAGGGTAGGATCGGGAGGGGAGAAGGGAGGGGCTTATGGTGGGATACAAAATGAATAAAGTGTAATTAATAAAAAATTTAAAAAATGGTATTATGAATTTACAATGCTATTATGACATCACAATACTATAATGTCATCACAATACTATCAGTTAATTACAATGGAAATATGATAGCAAAATGTTGTTATTACATCCAATTGGTAATATAACATCACAATGCTATGAAGACATAACAGTGGTATTATGACATCACAATGGAGTTATGATATCAATTTGCTATTATGACATCACAATGTAACTATGACATTTTATGGAAAAATATCACAATGGAATTTTGAAATCACAATGGTATTATGACCACACAATGGTTTTATGACGTCACAATGCTTTCATGATATCACAATGGTGTGTTGATATCACAATGCTATTATGACATTACAAAGATTTTATGACATGACACTGGAATGACCTCTCAATTCTATTATGACATCATAATGTTATTATGACTGAAAAATAGTATTATGAAATCACAATGGTATTATGATATTACAAGGCTATTATGGCATCAAAGTCTATTATCACTTCAAAGGATTTTAAGATGTCACAATGATATGATATCTAAATGTTATTATGACAAAACAATGGTATTTTGAAGTCACAATGCTATTATGACTGCACAATGCTATTATGACAACACAATGGTAGTATGACATCACAATGGTTTTATGAATATACAATGGTATTATGACTTTACAATGATATGACATCAAAATGCTATTATAACATCACAATGTTATCATGACATCAAAATGGTATTGGGATATCACCATGGTATTACGATATAACAACGTTATTTTGATAGCACAATGATATAATTTTAGTGAAAATTTAAGGAATATGTACTAAAGAAAATTTGGACCAGGGCTCGAGGGGTGGCTCAGAGGGTAAAAACATTGGTTATTCTTACAGAAGTCTTTCTTCAATTCCCAACAACTACACAGTGGCTCACAACCATCTATAATGAGATCTGGTGCCCTCTTTCAGCATGCAGGCAGAACACTGAATATACAATATACATAAAAAAATAAGTAAATAAATTGTTGGTACAAAGTTCTTTTGGAATGTATGCTATTTACCCTTGTTCATCCAAATGCTGATTTCTGTTTCCCAATCTCTGGTTTCAATTCAGAAATGGCACTGTGATGCTTTTTCTATGCATCACCTGTCTCAAGTTTGTGTAAACATGCCACCATGTTAGGCCCAGCAAGAACCTAATAATTAAGAAGTTATGAAGAGAACCCGGGAGACTAATCTTTGATGCAAAATCACAAGAGATTTATTTTGACTGTTGCACAATGGGGTCACCCCTGCTGGTCAGCAAGAAGTGGCACCTAGAGGCAAAGGCCTTCCTTAGGTTTTTAAAATACAAAGTGTGGGAAATTCCAGGGGTTGCAATCTTGGTAATTCAGGTTTAGAAAAGGTATTTAACTATTGAGAATAATTGGTTGGTTCTGGGCACACTTAGGTCCAGTCAGCCCTGTCATAAATATCTGATCTTCAATTCAGTTTGGAATTTCCTACAATATGAGATATAGCCACAGTTAAAGGTGGGAGATTGATTAACTCATCCCATGTCTGTTCTTAGGAGTGGGGGTCACAGGCTTTGGATCAAAGGTCAGGAGCTATTCAGGAGAAGGATTGGGGACATTTGGCCCACTTTCCAAACAAAGCTCATTTCACAAGCACCAGCCGGTGATTTTTTCTCCATTTAGTAGAGATCTCTACTTTTTCTCTTACTTATCTCTGCCCACAGAGATGGCTAATTTCAGGAACTTTTAAATTCCTTGGCTCTGTGGGGAAGCACTAAGAGGCTTTAATTAACATGGGCTTAAAATTGAAAATATGTTATAAGGCAATTAACAGAAATATAGGTTACAAATTTAGTTTGATTCTTTCAACCATTTGTTCTCTGTATTACAATAAAACAACCAGATATAATGCTGAGCACTGGTGATGATAGGGTGGGACATCCTGGTCCATAGCAGGAGGAAGAGGAAAGAATCAGGGAGTACAGGTGGAGAATCAGGAGTAGAGGTCTTAGAACCATGTGGAGAGACTGAACCTAAGATATGACTAAAAGCACATATAATGAGTGAAATCTGAATGGTAAAAATCTGTGCGGAATTGGAGCTTTAGGATGGAATAACTATTGCCCAGCATTGTGTTCTAGGTTAATTAAATAAATCCCAGTCTCTGTGTCATTATTTGGGTAAATAGCTGGTTTAGGAATAACCATTGCTTAACTAAAAGACATTTCAATAGTAAATATTAATAACTATCAACAAATGGTACCCAGCTAATCTAACTGTACAACAAATGTCCACCAACTAGTCTAAGTATCCACACTCTTTAAATCATACTTTAACATAATTTGGTGGGGGGAATAAGCTTCCAGTAATACAGCCCCAATAACCCAAACTTAAAACCTAAAAACTCTCATGTCAATTTATGTCTCTTTAAGAGAGACTCTTAAACAGGCCCAGGAGCAAAAGACAGCCTCAGGACAGACCTGAGACTTAACATAACAAAACTGGCTGCTGCTACAGTCTAACAGTAGGATACACAAGCATGTCTTCCTTATACTGTGGCTGGCTCTGCTCAGCTAAACTCAGCAGCCATGTCTGGAAAGTAATGAATTGGAGACACACAGACTCTAGACAAAGCTTAGCCTAAAACTTCATCTAAAATAGAAAAAAATGCCATGGCAGAGGTTGTTTTAATCCACTTTGGCTCTGTTTTGGTTGTCATAGTTATGGATCTGATTGCAATTTATTTAATGGTAGTTGTTCTTCTGGAGAACTTCTCCAAGAAAGTGCAAGGAGAAAATGGGGAAAACAACCAAGGAATGGAATACTAAGTTGCAGACAATAGACTCTTCCTAGTAAAAATTAGATTAATAATGGCTAAAATTCAAAGTTCTCTGGCTGCAATATATTTGTCAGCTCTATCTGGTAAGGCTCCACTAATTCACTAAAATAAATTCAACTAAATTCCATAAAACAACCAACTGGGCTTTGCTTGTTTCAGCGTAACAACTGACCCAAAACTTAAAAATTTCTTGTCTCTTTGCTTAATTTTCATTTAAAGGCTTTGAGTTACAATACTATTGATTTCAGAAAAAAATATTTGAACAAGTTGATGAAGGCACATGCCTTTAATCCCAAAACAAAGTAAAAAGAAACAGATTTGTGAGTCTCTGATCAACCTAATTTACATAATAAAAACCAGGATGGCAACTCTTGTTATTTAGCCACTTGCAGAGATATCCTAAGATTTAAAATGACAAAATTTTCCTTAAGGTTACCATGTAAGTTCTTTTTTCTTAATGATAGATGTTATGTCTTTACTGTTGTAAAGATTGAATTCACATCAATTTTAGGTTTATATGAGGAGAGATCATGTCATCATGTCACAGTGATCTAAAAAGGCCAGCCAATCTCAGAAAGTGGGGCTTCCACAAAGAACTGGTGCCTAAGGGCATCTTGGCTTAAGAGATATGTTTTGTTGGTTAATGTAAGGACCTAAAATTAGGCTGGGAGACAAACATGCAAGGTGCACACCTGCCATTAAAAAAAAAAAAAACTTAAATGCTAGCTAGATTAATATGCCGCACTGCTCTGAAAGCTGGCTTATCCTTTCAGCATTAGATATTTTCACAGGGAATAAATATTTGGTCATGCTTAATGCAAGATAGACACAGGAAGCTTAAAACTGGCAAAGGACACACCAGCCTAAAACTCAAAAGTTATACTTCATATGTTTAAAAGGCTAAGTCCATCCCATATCAAAAAGGGCACACACAAAAGATAGCCAAAACAAATGCCAAAACCCAGGTACATGATGACTAACCCTAACCCTAACATTAACTCTAACCCTATGCTACAAGATGACTAACCCTAACCCTAACCTTAACTTTAACCCTATGCTAAGCTGATATCATAATGGTATAATGTCTTCAAAATGTTATTATGACATCCCAGTGTAATTTTGAACTCACAATGGAATTATACCCTCAAAATACTATTATGATATCACTATGGCATTTTGACATCACAATAGAATCATGATATCACAATGCAATGATGGCACCACAATAGAGTTATGACATCCCAATGCTGTTGTGATATCACATTGCTATTACGACACCATAATGCTATTACGACATGATTGTCATAAGACATCATAATGGAATTTAGACATCACAATGCTATCATGACATCATATGGTATAATATCATTATGGAATTAGAACATCAAAATAATAATATAACATAGCAATGCAATTATGACATCATGATGTTATTATGACCGTACAATGGTATGTCATACAAAGGTACTATGATTTTCACAACAGTTTTATGACATCACAATGGTATTATAACATCACAATACTATTATGACATAATGCTATTCCAACATAATTGTGGTATGATATCACAATAGAATTTTGACATCAAAATGAGATTATGACCTAAAAATACTATTAAACCATCACAATGCTCTTTTAACATCACAGTGTTATCATGATATCAAAATGGTATTATGACATCACAATAGTATCATGATATCACAATGGTATTATATCCTAACATTTGTGTCATGATATCAAAATGGCATTATGATATCCCAATGTTATTATAACATCACAAAACTATTGATATCATAATGCTAGTAAGTCTTCACAATGATATGACATCACAATTGTATTGTGACATCACAGTGGCATAATCACTTCACAATGCTATTAAAACAGCATGGTGCTATGAAGAAAACAGTGCTATTATGACATCGCAATGGCATTATGACATCAAAATGGTGTTATGACAACACAATGGTGTCTTGACTTTACAATGTTATTATGACATCACATTCCATTATGACTTCACAGATGTAATATGACATCACAGCTTTATTATGACATATCAGTAGCTTTATGTCATCACAACTGTGTCATATCTCAGTGCGCTTATGACTTAAAAATGCTGTTATGACAATAAAATGGTATTTTGACATGACTATTGTATGTAAAAGCAATAGAATTTTGATATCACAATGGCATTATGACCTCAAAAATGCTATTATGACATCATAGTGGTATTATGATATCATAATGGTATTATGACTTCACAATGATATTATGACATCACAATTGTATTATGACATCAAAATGCTCTTATGACATCAAAATAATATGACATTCCAATATAATTATGGAATCACAATGGTATTATGAGATCACAATGATGTTATGACATCACCATAGTCTGCAATCCTAATGCTATAATGACATCACAGTGGTGAAATGACTGCACAATTGTATTATGACATCACATTGCTATTATGACCTCACAATGCTATGATGACCCCACAATTGTATGACATCACAATTCTGTTATGACATCATAGTGATATTATGACATCACAATGATATTATGACATAACAATTGTATATCGACATGACTATGATATGTAATCACAATAGAATTTTGAAATCACAATGGCATTATGACTTCAAATTACTATTATGACATTACAATGATATTATGAATTCACAATGCTATTATGACCTCACAATGCTATGATGACATCACAGTGGTATGATATCACACTTCTATTATGACATTACACTGATATTATGACATCACACTGATAGGACATCAGAATTGTTTTATGACATCTCAATGATATTATGACATCACAAAGGCTTCATAAGATCAAAATGCTATTATGACATCAAATTGCAAATATGACATCATAATGGTACTATGGCATCGCAACTTTATTATGTCATTTCAATCTTATGTCATAACAATGGTGTCATGAATCTCATTGGTTTTATTACATCACAATATTATTATGAAATAACAATGATGTCATGATATCCCAATGGAATTATGACATCACAAATCTATTTCGATGTGATTGTGGTTTGAAATTACAAAAGGAATTTTGAAATCACAATGGCATTATGACATCAAATGGTATTATGACATCAAAATCTTATTATGATATGATGGTATTATTATTTCACAATGATATTATACATCACAATGCTATTATGACATCACAATGCCATCATGAGATCAAAACTCCTCATGACATCCCAGTGCTATTATGACATCACAATACTATTATGACATGACTGTGATATGACATCACAATGGAATTTTGACATCACAATGCTACTATGATATCTCAGTGGTATAATGACATCAAAATTCATTGTGACATCCCATTGTTCCTATGAGAGCACAATGCTATTAAGACATGATTGTAGTATTACTTCACAATGGAATTGTGACATTACAATGCTATTATGAATTCAAAACGCTATGACTTTCAATGTTATTAGGACATTTCAATGCAATTATGACATTACAATGCTGTATGATTTCATAATACTATTATGATATCACAATGCTGTTATGACATCACAATGCTATTATGACTTCATAACATTATTATGATATCTCAATGCTATTATAACATCACAATGGTAGGGATTCACAATGCTATTATAACATCAGAAAGGTATTTTGATATCAAAGTCCTATTATGACATCACAATGTTACTGTGACATCACCATGCTATTATGACATTACAATGCTATTATGATATCACAATGGTATTATGACTTCACAATAGTATTATGATATCACCATGCTATTATGACTTTGCAATGATATTAGGACATGATTGTTGTATGACATCACAATAGAATTTTGACATCAAAAAGCTATTATAACTTCACAACTGTATGATATTAGGAATCCAATGCTATGATGACATTGCAATGATTTTATGACATCACAATTGCATCATGACATCAAAATTCATTATGAATCCCAATGCTATTATGATATCAAAATGGTAAGGTGCTTATTGGCTGAAAGGGAGAATGAAGTCATGAAACAGGTAAAAGCTAGTAAGAGTTTAAAGAGCCAGTTATTAAAAAAGCCAAGTGGACAGAGTGCTTGAGAGAAAGGCTGAACAGCCCTACATACCTCAATCTGGGCAGCTGAAAGCACACAACCCAGCGATAACAGTTCCTTTATCCAAGATGCGTAGTTCAGGAATAGTGTCATATTTTCTTTTCATGTGGTCACTAATAAAGTCCTGTTCCCTTGACATTTGAGTTTTGCATTATCACAGATTCCATTAGTATTTATTAAATGCACAGATATGTTCTCAGTGAGTGAATTACTTACTAGTAAAATGATCCCTGACCAAGGCAAATCTTTGAACAAAAGGCATTTAATTAGAACCTAGCTTATATTTTTACAAAGACTATCCATGATGTCACATCAGCAAGCAGACAACTTGTGGTCCTTCAGCAGAACTGAGAGCTTTTCGTACTGAACCACTAGCAGCAGGCAGAAAGACAGAGGCTAAGAGTGAAAGAGAGAGAAAGCGCTAGAGTCACAGATTTAGAAATGGATAAAAGAAGATCTACAGAAACAAATATATAAAGTGACAGAGACAGACAGAAAGCCATTCGGTCTGCTCACTTACATTGGCATATCAAGCTCAAAGCACAACTTCCTAGGAACTTCTAAGCTAAAAGAACATAGTTATCCTAATAGTTTGACATTCAATACAATGTTTAACTTCCAGCAACTGGCAGGGACCAAAGAAAAGGACTGACAATCTCCTTTGGAGAAAATGTGGAATATTTCCAAAACGATGTATTACTCAGTTAAGAAAATGACATGATATTTTCAGGCAAATAGATGGAAGCAGGAAATATCATACTGGGTAAAGTAACTAAAAAGTAGAAAAGACAAGTATGGTATGTTTTCACTTATTAGCAGATCTCCAAATAGTACGGAATAAAGTTGAATAGACCACCTAATTGTGACCAAACCAGTCTTCTACTAGGAAGATTGGGTGACAGTGACTGGAGTTGATGGGAAAGATCATCCTGCAGAAATTTTCAAGCAACCCAGCCTGTTGTTATTAAAATATGTTGCTCTCTGCCCTCAACTGATTGATCATTGCCATGTTCTTGAATCCACAGAGATGCTTTCTTCTGCATCAAATGGGATTGCATACAGAGAACCAGAATCTGATATTATGCAAAGAGAGACCTTAAAACACCCAGCTCTAAATGGGATTTGCCTATGAAATTCTCCCTCTCTTCAGAGCTCTCGGAAGAATGCAGGAGATGAGGCTGAAAGAGTGTCATGAGTAGAGGGAATTGAGGACACAACAACAATGTCTTGAAAACCAGGCCACAGAGGAAAATGATGCAGCCAGCCTTGATGAGGTCTGATAAGCTGCGGTCATATATGAGGGGGAAGAGAACCTCTCCTATCAAGGAACTAGAGAAAGGGCATAGGGAAGATGAAGGAGGCTGGGTGGGACTGGAAGGAGAAGAGGGAGAGGGCAGCAAAGGGAATACAAAGTGAACAAATAATAATAAATAAATAGGTAAGAAAAACTGTGATGGAGGCTAGAGCTCTTCAGGACTGATGGCTTCTTTTTGGGGTGGTGACCAGATGTAGTAATGGTGAATTCAGTTTTCTTTAAGGGAGTTGGCACTGAGACTCTCATCATGTTCCAATGAGTAGATGAACAACACATACTTCAATTGATGTATTTTAAAGTAAAACAAATTTTTAGTGTGACACATGGATAGGAATTCCAACCTGGAAGCAATGGAAGAAGAGTGTAATGTATTTTATCTAAAATGCCCATGTAAACAATAAAACTAATATGTTGACAACTTTTACAATGGCTTTTAATATGGAGTAGATATTCTGCTAATGGAGGGCAGAGTTTAACTTTGTAAGGTATGCTTTCCAGGAATCCATTATATAGCTGAGAATCCAACCTATGAAATAGTGGTTACCCAGCTTCATCAGACCCCATGAGCTCAGGTGGCACCTCTGAACAATCAGTCATGGAACTAACAATATGTTTAGAGGGTATGTCTAGAGGACCACAGCAGGAAACACAAATGCTATTTTGTCCTGGGTATATAACATGGACCCATTTTTCTATCCTGAAAGACCATTTTTGTCTGTAAAGCCTAGGACCAGGAGGAGTGCTCACTGACTTCTGAGTAGAACATACCTCACAATCCATCCAGGTCAGCCAAGGCAACCCTGCTCATAGAGGGTTGGCAACACATAGAGGTTGGAAGAGTACCATCTGTTGTTCTCCTTTTATATACACTGATCTTTCACTGTTTTGGCCAAACCAGTACCAGCAATTGTCTTTTTTCCTTCTATTTTCCCTGCTCTTAAACACTCAGTAACCAAGGGAACCCTAAACCCTGCTAGCCTATCATATCAATAAGAATGTGAAGGTACATTTAGTGAGTACACAAATAACTACTCGGTTGAAAGTCACAACTTGGAAATTTCAGATCCAAGACCACAGCATGAGACCACCTTGTCATTCAGTACCTTCACCCTAATCCCATATCACTTTGAAGCTTTCCTATTTATTAAAGAGTCCAATTAAATAAAATAATAATAAAGTTTCATTTCCTACCAAACATTGTCACTGAAGTAAACATGAGTCAATGTGTCGGATCTGAATAAAGGGATTAGATAAATGTTTGCTGGGTCTCACAAGAAAAAATCACATGTGCACAGGATCAGATATACTGTACTGTTATATACAGTGATTAATATTTACTATTGATACATCTTCTGGTAATGTTGCTCTTAGTCCTAAACAGCTGTATAAGCAAATCACCACACAGACAATGGGATTTCTTAGCTAACCTAGAACACAATGCTGGGCAATAGTTACTCCTTATTAAACCTCTAAGCCCTAATAGTTTCCTAACATTTCCCACATTATACTTGTTTTTTTTGTGAAATATTATGCCCAGTTCCTCTCCCCATAGGTACAAGATCTTTCCTCCAGCTCTCTAACTCTCCTCTCCCAAGCTCTCACCTCAGTTCTCAACTCACCCACTCCTTTCCTCCCTCTAGCCCCTCTCACTCATTTCATGTCCTCTAGCTCCTTCCAGTTCAACATTGTGTCTACAACCTTTATTTAGGCCTGTTTAGACAGAGGTGAGACAGGATGCTTAGAATGAGTATCACAATGCACTATCCGGATTGAAACCAAAGAGTAGGGTGGTGGAGAATTCAGTATTTGAATGTACAAGGGTAAGGTGTATAC
The DNA here is from genome assembly GCF_030254825.1 of Meriones unguiculatus. NCBI lineage: Eukaryota > Metazoa > Chordata > Mammalia > Rodentia > Muridae > Meriones > Meriones unguiculatus. The sequence goes on along the minus strand of NW_026843711.1, from coordinate 1,569,609 downwards.
ATTTTAAAAGAACATTATTCCTAACACTGGACACTGAGGAAACTTTGTTTATTCATCTCCATAAAAACCTCAAGAGTCTCTCAGGTGCTGATTGGTTGAGAGAAAGATTGATGTCATGAAACAGGTAAAAACCAGTTTCAGGAGCCAGTTAGTAAAAAGGTCAAGTAGACAGCATGCTTGAGAAAAAGGCTGTGCAGCCCTAAGTGCTTCAATCTGGGCAGCTGAAAGCATACAACCCAGAGACGACATTTCCTGTGTCCAAGACTCTTAGTTCAGGAAAAGTGTCACATATTTCTTTCAAGTGGTCATTAATAAAGTCATGTGACTTTCACATTATCACAGTTACCATCATAATTTGTTAAGTGCACAGATATGCCCCAGTCCGTGAATTACTTACTGTGAAAATGCTCCTTGACCAATGCAAATCTTTGAAAAAAAAAGCTTTTAATTAGGACCTTGCTTATATTTTTCTAGAGACCATCCAGGATGTCACATTAACAAGAGGTCATCTTGTTGTAGTCCTTCAGCAAAAATGAGAGCTTTTCTTTTTATTTTAAAATTTTCTTTATTAATTACACTTTACTCACTTTGTATCCCCCCCATGGTTCCCTTCCTCCTCCCATCCCAATCCCTCCCTTCCTCCACCCTCTGCATGCATGCCCCTCCCCAAGTCCACTGATATAGGAGGTCTTTTTTTCCTTCCTTCTGATCTTAGTCAATTAGGTGTCATCAGGAGTGGATGCCTTGTCCTATTCTGTGGCCTAGTAATGCTGCTTCCCTCTCAGGGGGAGGTAATTAAAGAGCAGGCCAATCAGTTCATTTCAGAGACAGTCCCTGTTCCTATCACAGCCAACAGCACAAGCTCTAAGAGTAACAATCAATAAATGGGACCTCATGAAACTGAAAAGCTTCTGTAAAGCAAAGGATACTGTCCTCAGAACAAAACGATAGTCTACAGATTGGGAAAAGATCTTCACCTACCCTTTATCTGACTGAGGACTCATATCCAGTATATATAAAGAACTAAAGAAGTTAAACAGCAAAAAATCAAGTAATCCCATTTAAAAAAATGGGATACAGAGCTAAACAAAGAATTCTCTGCAGAGGAATATCGAATGGCAGAGAAACACTTAAAGAAATGCTCAACCTCATTAGCCGTCAAGGAAATGCAAATCAAAACAACCCTAAGATTTCACCTTACACCCATCAGAATGGCTAAGATCAAAAACTCAAGAGACAACACATGCTGGAGAGGCTGTGGAGAAAGGGGAACCCTCCTCCACTGCTGGTGGGAATATAAACTTGTACAACCACTCTGGAAAGCAATTGGGCACTTTCACAGACAACTAGGAATAGTTGTCCAGCCATACCACTCCTAAACATATATCCAAAAGATTCTCAAGTGCACAATAAGGACATTTGCTCAACAATGTTTGTAGCAGCCTTATTTGTAACAGATGCCCCTCAGTGTAGGAATGAATGCACAAATTGTGGTATATCTACACAATAGAATATTTCTCAGCAATAAAAAACAAGAAAATCATGAAATTTCCAGGTAAATGGTAGGATCTGGAAAAGATCATCCTGAGTGAGCTATCCCAGAAGCAGAGGAATGCACACAGTATATACTCACTCATATAGACATAGAATATAGGATAAACCTACTAAAATCTGTACACCTAAAGAAACTAATCAAGAGGGAGGACTCTTGCTAAAATGCTCAATTCCTATCCAGAAAGGCAAAGATGCTGGACAACAGAAGAAGGAGAAAAGAGGGAACAGGTCAGGAGCCACAAAGGACCTCTGAAAAGCTCTCCCCTGCAGACTATCAGTGTAGATACTGAGACTTATGGGCAACCTTTGGGCAGAGTGCAGGGAATCTTAGGAAAGAAGTAGGAAAATGTAAGATCTGGAGAGGAAAGGAACTCCATAAGGAGAGAAACAGAACCAAAAAATCTGAGCACAGGGGTCTTTCCTGAGACTGCTATTCCAACAAAAGACTATGCATGCAGATAACCTAACACCCCTGCACAGATGTAGCCCATGGCAGTTCAGTATCCACATGCTAGCTTTTCAAACCAAGGAGAGGAGAGGAGAGGAGAGGAGAGAGAGAGAGAGAGAGAGAGAGAGAGAGAGAGAGAGAGAGAGAGAGAGAGAGAGACTGAGAAAGACAAAGAGAGAAAGTGCTGGAGAGACAGATTCAGAAAGAGAGAGATTGAGATCAACAGAAAGAAAGATATAAAGTGGCAGGGACCAAGAAACAGAGACTCCATTCTGTCTCAACACAATCAATCGCATATCAAACTCAAAGCACACCCTTCTATAATATAATTCTAATAGGAAATATATTATTTAATAAGGCCACACCTTCTTACACTTCCCAGATATTTCCTCACAGAGTTCTCCACATATTAATATATGATCTTCAAGGTAACATTGTAATTCAAATAAAAAGGAAGTAGAAAAAGATGGAGGGACTTCTAGGCTAAAAGAATATAGTAATCCTGATTGTTTGTCATTAAATACAATGATTAAAGTCCCAGCAACTTCCAAGGACTAAAGAATAGGACTGACAATCTTCTTTGGGGAAAAGTAGAAATTTCCATAAAAGTATTATTGATCTAAGAAAATGGAATCATGGTATTTTCAGGCTAATGGATAGAACTAGGAAGATCATCCTGAGTGAAGTTCCTAAAATGCAGAAAGACAAAAGAGGTATCTATTCACTTATTAGGAGGTCTCATAAAAGTGTGGAAAACTTCAAAATGGCCATCTATTGTGAACAAATCAATGTTCCACTAGGGGGATTGGGTGGCAGATAAGAGTTGTTTGGCCAAGGCATCCTATGGACATTTTCAAGCAACCCAGCATGTTGTTTTTAAAATATGTTGCTCTCTGCCCTAAACTGATAGATCAGTGCCATGTCCTTGAATACACATAGATGCTTCCTTCTGCATCAAATCAGATTGCATGCAGAGACCCACAGACTGATATTATACAGAGAGATATCTTAAACCACCCAGATCTAAATGGGATTACCTTATTGAATTTTCCCTCTCCTCAGAGCTCTGGGAAGCCTGCAGGAGAAGAGGCAGGAGGCGTGTCCTAAGGAGAAGGTATTGAGGACACAAGGAATACAATGCCTTTGTATTCAGGACGCAGAGGAAGATGATTCAGCCAGGCTTGATGAGACCTGGCAAGCTAGGGTCAGATAAAGGGGGGAGGAGGACCTCCACTATCAGTGAACAAAAGAAAGACTATAGGGGTAGAAGAAGGAGGGTGGGTGGGACTGGAAGGAGAAGAGGGAGAGGGCAGCAGAGGATATACAATGTGAAAAATTGTAAGAAAAAATAAGAAAAACTTTGATCAAGGTGATGTAATATAGAGCTCATCAGGACTGATGGTCTCTTCTTGGGGATAGTGCCAGGGTATGGCACTGATGAACACAGTTTTCTTTAAGAGGCTTGGCACTGAGACTCTGATCATGTTCTAATGAGTTTCTGAACAACACATACTAGGTTGATGAATTCTGAAGAAAAAAAAATAGAGTGGCATATGTGTAGAAATTTCTACCTGGGAGCAATGGAAAATTAGTGTAATGTATATTATACAAAATTTCAACATAAGAAATAAAAATAATATGTTGACAACTTTTACAATTACTTTTAACATGGAAAAAGATTACACTAAAGGAGAGCAGTGTTTGACTTTGTAAGGCATGCTGTCTACGAACTCATTATGTAGAGGAGAATCCCAGCCATTAACTAGTGGTAACCCAGCTACTTCAAACCCTATGAGCTCAAGTGGTGTGTCTGAGCAAGCAGTCCGAGTACTAACACTACATTTAGTGGGTTTGTCTGCAGGACCACAGTAAGAAACACAGATGCTCTTGTTTCCTAGGCACATAACATGCACCCTTTTCACTGTCCTGAAGGCCCAATTTTAAATGTTAACACCAGAACCAGGAGATTTCCTCACTGACCACTGAGTAGGACACAGTTGCACATCCAGCCTGGTCAGACAAGGCAACCCTGCTCATAGAGGTTTGACAACACTAATGTGGAACAGAACCAGGTGTCAAATAGTTTATTGCCCCTCATTTCTCCTTTTACACTCACTGATTTTCTCTTTTTTAGCCAAACCAGTCCCAGAAATTCTCTGGTTTCTGAAGGATTCTGATAATTGGAATTCTGCCTCCTGGCCTTGGCAGATGCGGGTCTTAACTAAATACTACGTCTTAAAGATTTTACTTGGTAGTCTCTGCATGTGGGATGTACTGAGTCTGGGAAGTAGATAGCAATCTCCATGCAACCTTGGGGACCAGAGAGCAACACTGGTTGAATTGAGTGAATTCCTAGTTGTTTTGCCAGGTGGCACAAATGTGTTGCTATTGGGAATTTTTTTTTTTTTTTGCTTGTACCCTTTGCTTTATAAGTGTTTGCTCATTCAGTAAACTAAGACTTGATCAGGAATCTGTCTTGTCTCCATTCTTCTTGTCCCTGTCCCCTCATTTACACTCCCTCTTATAGGTGGAACCTGTTCAGCTAGCCCACAGGTTGAGTCAGGTGGCACCTGAACAAGGGACCATGAAAACAAGGGGCAACTTGAGAAAGGATGGTTTTTGGAGCTCTGGATGCCTGAGAAAAAATGTACTTCATTATGACAGCCCATCACAGGGAGGAAGACAAGATAGGCAGGCAGTGAAATCATGGGGCAGAGAAATAGCAGGGAGTTGTTAATGAGGACTTAATTGGGAGAAATGCCTTTATCCCCTTTAGTTTGTAATTGAAGTTTGTCCCTGGTTCCCAGTTTAAGGTACCATCAATCTGTAAACTTGGGTAAAGGAAACTCACAAGCTAAAGTGTTACTTGGAGTAATTAGAGCAATCAAACAGGCAGAAGAAACGTACTTCTCAGATTATTTCAAATGTTCATAAAAGAGCTCAAACAGATTTATGTAATTTGAGAGCAGAAAATAATTTAGGAGCTAGATAGTGAGGATGAAACAGATTCAGAGGAAGAAACTGCCAAGTCTCATAATTCAGACGGCCCTCCTGAACCCTTTGCCCAGTGGCTTTCCCTGCCAAATGTGCAGGAGATATGGGACCACTGCAGGAGGATATTACTGTTCTCTGAGAGAAAGTCCAATTAGAAAGGGAACAAGTTCAGTTATTAAGTGAATATGAGAAATTAAAATTACAAAATAATAATAATAGTAATAAATAATAATAATAATAAAATTGAATTGTTTGCTCTGGTAAATTTTAAAGTCTGGGTTAGACTTTTAAAATTGAAAATGTTATTTATGATTTCACTTGTAAAGAGGATGCTTTGTTTTAATATTACAAAAACTGGTTAGAAAATTATTTAAATGTTCAAAAAGTAGGTACCATGTTTTTTGTCTTTATCTCTGTTTTTTGTATTTGTCTGGTGGCTTTTGTTTTGGTTTCTGGTTTTGGTTTGTTTGCGAGGTCTGAGAAACTTGGAGAGTTTCCTCTCTGCTCAAGGGAATCAAGAGGACATTCCAATTGCTAGGGAAGAGGCCCCTAAAGGTTCTCCTTCTTTTAGGACCAGGAGAGACGGTCTCTGGGACCCTATTCTGTGTGAGAAGAGGGCTACTGGAGACTGCTCTCCATCTCAAAGCTGTAGAAAGGGCCATGGGTGCTCTGCTCCTTCTGGATATGTGTGTGGAGGGGACCCATGAGGGGGTGCACTTCTTCTGGAATCTGGGACTTGTGTCCAGTAAGGGCTGGTCAAGTCCTAGCATTTGGGTATTCTGGTTACTCCAAGGTGACAATGTCAGATTTCTATGTTCCTTATATATCTCTCTCTGTGTGTAGGTTTATCTGTAGACTTGGATATTTTTATGCATGAGACAATTTGAATCAACACATCTGAGTTTGGTATTGGACAATCAGAGTTAAATTCTATAAAACATTTTAAAATTTATCAGGTATTTTAAAATAGCAATCCTTGGGCAGTCTAACAAAGAACTTAAAACATTTTCTCAACCATTTGTGAGAAATGAAAAATCTTTGTATTCATTTTATTAAGTTTACAAAGTAAAACCAAGTCATGCTATTTAAGCCAATTAAACAAAACTGCAGTAATTATAATATATAATGTAAAGAAGTATAAAATATGTTGTTCTTCATTTAAATTTCATTTTAATTTTATTTTTCTTTTTAGTTACATTTTGTTAACTCTGTGTCCCAGCTGTATCCTGCTACCTCATTCCCTTCCCAACCCCACACTCCCTCACTGGTCTCCTCCCTGCCCCTTTCCAAGTCCACTGATAGGGGAGAACCTCATCCCCTTTCATTTTACCCTGTTTTATCAGGTATCTTCAGGGCTGGCTGCAAAGTCCTCCTCTGTGGCCTAACAGGACTGCTCCTCCACTGGCAGGGGTGGGGGGGAGGTCAAAGAGCCTGCCCTTGAGATCCTGTTAGAAATAGTCCTTGTTCCCCTTACTTTGGAAAACTACTTGGTTACTGAGCTTCTGTTTAATGTTAAATAAAAATTTTGTTCTCTAATTTTTGGCTGTTAAGTTTTAATACAATATGATAGCATTAATAATATCTGCTAGCCCCTTTATAAATTATGCATAATTAAAAATTTTGTTTTCATTTTAGTTTAAAAAGGGCAGAGTTTTAGTTTAAAGTTATGCTAAAGATTATAGTTGACTACAAGATTGAGTTTTACCTAGTCTCTTTGTTTACATATATTTGTTTTGTTTTGTTTTGTTTTTTGATTTTTGGTTAAATATATAATTTGTAATCATAAAGTATGCTTATATAGATCTACCTAAAATTTGCTTCTAAAACATGGATTTTAAAATATGCCAAAATTGAGATTATAATATCCTCTTTCATAAATTTAGGTTTAGAGCAGATGATAAAGGTAAACAAAGAATAACTCAAATATGCTGGCCCTCAGACTTGTCAGAGATCTGATAGATGGCATTTGAAGATATGTGAGCTTATTATGACAGAGTCCAACCTGTTGAGGCACAAAAAACAAATTAATTCAGTTTTTATAGGTACATCCTATAGTTATTCCGTTTAAAACAAAAGTTACCCCAATTATTGATACTTTAACAGTATTTACTGATGATTCATTATCTGGTGTTTCTCCCTATGCTTATAAAAGAAAAACAATATATTTTCAAGTGTATAACACATTTAAGCAAGTAGCAGAGTTATATGTAGTATTGTCTGTGTTCAAAGTTTTAATAAGCAGTCTTTGAATATTTTTACAGTTAGTGCATATGTAGCTCAGTCCTTGACTAGGTTAGAGACTGCAGGTCAAATTCAGACATCTCTCCTGCTGGAATTTTATTTTGACAAATTCAAAATTTGATAAAAACAAAAAACTTTCCCTTTTTCATAGGACATTTCTGGGCTAATACTAATTTGCCAGGACTACTGTCTAAAGGAAATCCATTGGCAGATAAAGTCACCAAAGTTTATTGTTCACAGTTAAAAAGAGCCCAGGATGCCCATAATATGCATCATCTTAATAGTCAAACCTTGAGACTAAAATATGAATTGACTAAGGAAGAGGCCGGGTAATATAGTCAAGGCTTGCAGTACTTGTCCTCAGTTTCAGCCTGATCCTCATTTAGGAGTCAATCCTAAAGATTGGTTCCAAATCAGATTTGGCAAATGGATATTACTCATAATCCTGAATTTAAACAATTAAAATATGTACATGATTGCATAGATACCTATTCTGGTTTTATTTTTGCCATTCCTCAACCAGAAAAAGCTGCAAAGAATGTTATTGCTCATTGTCTACAGGATTTAATGTTCTAGGATATACTAAGCAATTTAAAACTGACAATGAAACATTATATACTAGCACATATTTTTAAAGACTTTGTCAAAAGCTTCAAGCTTCTCCTATAACTAAAATACCTTACAATCCTCAAGGACAAAGCGTGGTAGAGCATGCCCACTAAACAATTAAGATTTATTTGCAATAAATAAATAAATGGGAGCTACTCCCCTGGACACCTAAGAATCATCTTAATCATGTTCTTTTCATTCTGATTTTATTTTTAATTTGGATAAGCATGGAAAATCTGCAGCAGATAGATTTTGGCATACAGAAACCAAGAAAAAATTTGCTAAAGTATACTGGAGGGATACTTTAAGAAATCAATGGCATGGACACAACCTATACTCATATGCAGACAAGGATCTGTCTGTGTTTTTTCACAGGAAGATGATGCAGCTATATGACTACTGGAACGTCTTGTGTGACAAATGGATGAGTAGTTTTCTTCTGACAATGATAATGATGTCAATGAAGACCTCTCTGCTCAAGATGACTGTTTATTGGGTGTACATTTAGTCAATATTCCAGTAACTGCTCAGTTCAAAGTCACAACCTAAGAAATTTCAGAACCAAGTCCACAGAAGAAGACCACTTTGTAATTTGGAACATTACGCTTAATCCTATTTCACTTTGAAGCTTCACAATTTAGGAAGCTCTCTAATTAAATAAACATTAACATTTCATTTCCTGCTGGACATTTTCACAGAGGAGAGGTAAACAAGAGTAAAGGTGTGAGATGTGGATAAAGGGATGAGATAAATGCTTGTTGGGTTTCATAGAAAATGTCAATTGTGCCCCGGATCAGAGATATTGGACACAAACTGAAAGTTTGTGTCATGCTCATCTCCATGGAAACCTCAAGATTTTTTAAGGTGCTGACTGGCTGAGAGGGAGAATGATGCTATGTAAAGGTGAAAGCCAGTAAGAGTTTCAGGAGCCAGTTATTAAAAGACCCAAGTTCACAGACTGCTTGAGAGAAAGGCTGAGCAACCCTACATGCCTCAAACTGTGCTGTTGAAAGCACACAGCCCAGAAATGACAGTTTCTGTGTCCAAACTCTTTTTTTTTTCAATGCAGTTTATTCAGAAACCTTGAACAATCCTCGGACCCTGGGGAAAGCCAGCCCACAGCTTAAATAGCCTCTGGGTAGCCAACCCAGGAATGCCACATGGGCAATGCAGATAGGTCCACATACATGGAAGCAAGCCAGATCCTCAGCCTTAGCCAAATGTGGAATTGTTCCTGACAGAGAGCACTCACCATCGGGAAGGTGGAAGGCAGAAACCAGCTCCATCTTTCAGGCATAGCATTCCGCAGCTCTCTACAGTTCCCCCTTTTTGTTTTAGACGCATCAAGCAAGAGTAGAGTTCTGATCTCTGATATTAGAAATAAATTGGGATTTTGTACCGATGTTCGTTTAGGTGTCATCCACCCAAAGAGCATCAGACCCGTCTGATACCTTTTTCTCAGAGGCAGGACCTGGGGCATCAACCCGCATGCAACCAGACATGCTCTTCTCTGGGTCCAAAGCGGTTGATCCTGAGTGCAGTGCTTAGCCTTGCATCCTGAGCGTAACATTTTCGCTTTTTATGGTAGCCAAACATGCTTGGGGAGACTGTCCTGCTTCAATGGCTGTAAAGGACTGAATGATCAAGGCTGCATCACACTGTTGTGAGACTCTAATCTTGCATATATACCACAGGCAAACCAAGAAGACCAACACCAGAAGGCCTGCTAACGCTCCCATGCCCGCCCATTCCTTCAGATGATTCATGGCTGCAGCAATCCATGATGATAATCCTGTGGCTAGTCCTGCATCCACTCTGGTAGAATTTACTGTGACAATGGCCACTCTCAGCTGCTCCATCGTAGTATCGAATTCTCCAGTCCAATTACCTAAAATATAGCTCGACAATTGTTTAGACAGATTGGCAGCACAGGAAAAATTCTCATGTTATATGCTAGTGACTCAAAGTCTAGCATATTTTCATTGACAGCCAAGTTGAGCGATTTGCCATAGGGTATCAATTTGCTCCTGCATGAGGTCAATCCTCTGATTGAACACCATCAAGCTTCCTTTTAGTTGAGCATTAATTCCTTTATGTACAACTAAGGCATGAGCTACATGTCTGAGCAGTCTGCCCAGTATGACTCATGGCTAATGCCCCGGTGGTAGCTCCAACAGCCGCCAATGAGATGGTAGTAACAATGGTGGCTGTAGTTCCAAGATCCCTTTTCTGTCTGAAGAGAGTCATAGCGTGAGGAGCATCAACAGGCACAGGCACGCAGTGAGGCATGCGAGTAACCAGGGCATACCTAAATTTACTAGCATTCCAGCATTGGGCAAAAAAGCAAGTATCATTACCACAATTACTTGGCTCTATCTGGCTAATAATGAATAAAAATGGGGGATATAGACAAAAAGGTGTGGGCTTATAGGAAATATTATGAGAAGCCTTAACCCCCTCGTTGGAACATCCTGCATCAGTTCTAGAACTAGCAGTGGTGGTGTCCGAGGTCTGAGTAGGTTCAGGAGACCATTGCCCCCAGGGGCGAGATGTGCTCCATGCCAATTGACTAACTCCATGTTTTCCTCCACTTTTGAAAGTCATTTAAGGTTCTTAAATTATTTTTTCATTTTTTTTAAATTTTTCATCAATTAGACTTTATTCATTCTGCATCTCCCCATAAGCCCCCCCTCCTCCCCTCCCAATCCCACCCTCCCTCCTCGCTCTGCTTGCATGCCACTCCCCAAGTCCACTAATAGGGGAGGTTTTCCTCTACTTTCTGATCTTAGTCTGTCAGTTCACATCAAAAGTGGCTGCATTGTCCTCTACTATGGCCTGATAAGGCTGCTCCCCCCACCAGAGGGAGGTGATCAAAGAGCAGGCCAATCAGATTATGTCAGAGGCAGTCCCTCTTCACATTACTATGTAACCCAATTGGCCTCTGAACTGCCCTGGGCAACATCTGTGCAGGGGTTCTGGGTTATCTCCATGAATAGTCCTTGGTTGGAGTATGAGTCTCTGGGAAGTTCCCTGTGTTCAAATTTTCCTGTTCTGTTGCTCTCCTTGTGGAGACCCTGTCCTCTCCAGCTCTTACTATTTCCCAGTTCTTACCTAAAATTCCATGCACTATGCCCAACAGTTCCCCATCAGGCTCAGCATCTGCTTTGATAGTCTGAAGGGCAGAGGCTTTCAGAGGCCCTCTGTGGTAGGTTCTTTGGTTGTTTTCTGTTTTCTTCTTCTTCTGATGTCCATCCTCTTTGCCTTTCTGGATGGGGATTGGACATTTTAGTTAGGGTCCTCTCTCTTGCTTAGTTTCTTTAGATGCACAGGTTTTAGTGGGTTTGTCCTATGTTGTATGTCTATATGAGTGAGTATATACCATGTGTATCTTTTTGCTTCTGGGACAACTCACTCAGGATGATCCTTTCCAGATCCCACCATTTACCTGTGAATTTCATGATTTCCTTATTTTTCATTGCTGAGTAATATTCCATAGTGTAGATGTACCACAATTTCTGCATCCATTCTTCAGTTGAGGGGCATCTGGGTTGTTTCCAGCTTCTGGCTATTACAAATAAAGCTGCTACAAACATGGTTGAGCAAATGTCCTTTTTGTGTACTTGAGCCTCTTTTGGATATATGCCCAGTAGTGGTATGGCTGGATCTTGAGGAAGCACTATTCCTAGTTGTCTGAGAAAGCGCCAGATTGATTTCCAGAGTGGTTGTACAAGTTTATATTCCCACCAGCAGTGGAGAAGGGTTCCCCTTTCTCCACAACCTCTCCAGCATGTGTTGTCACTTGAGTTTTTGATCTTGGCCATTCTCATGGGTGTAAGGTGAAATCTCAGGGTTGTTTTGATTTGCATTTCCCTAATGGCTAATGAGGTTGAGCATTTCTTTAAGTGCTTCTCTGCCATTCGGTATTCCTCTACAGAGAATTCTCTGTTTAGCTCTGTTCCCCATTTTTTAAGTGGATGACTTGGTTTGCTGCTTTTCAGCTTCTTTAGTTCTTTATATATACTGGATATGAGTCCTCTGTCAGATAAAGGGTTGGTGAAGGTAGGTGGCTGCTTTGTTTTGATGACAGTGTCCTTTGCTTTGCAGAAGCTTTTCAGTTTCATGAGGTCCATTTATTGACTGTTGCTCTTAGAGCCTGTGCTGTTGGTGTTCTGTTCAGGAAGTTTTCCCCTGTACCAATGAGTTCTAGGGTATTTCCCACTTTTTTTTCTAGCCGATTTTATGTGTCTGGTTTTATGTTGAGGTCTTTGATCCACTTGGACTTCAGTTTTGTGCAGGGTGATAAGTATGGATCTATTTGCATTTTTCTACATGTAGACATCCAGTTAGACCAGCACCATTTGTTGAAGATGCTATCTTTTTTCCATTGTATGGTTTTGGCCTCTTTGTCAAAGTTCAGGTGTCCATAAGTGTGTGGGTTTATTTCTGGGTCCTCTGTTCGGTTCCATTGATCCACCACTCTGTTTCTATGCCAGTACCATGCATTTTTTAAAACTGTTGCTCTATAGTATAACTTAAGATCAGGGATGGAGATACCTCCGGAAGATCTTTTATTGTAGAGGATTGTTTTAGCAATTCTGGGTTTCTTGTTATTCCATATGAAGTTGAGAATTTTTCTTTCCAGGTCTGTAAAGAATTGCGTTGGTAATTTGATGGGCATTGCATTGAATCTGTAGATTGCTTTTGGTAAGATGGCCATTTTTACTATGTTAATCTTGCCAAGCCATGAGCATGGGAGATCTTTCCATCTTCTCATATCTTCTTCTAATTCTTTCTTCAGAGATTTGAAATTTTTTTTTATACAAGTCTTTGACTTCCTTGGTTAGCGTTACTCCGAGGTACCTTATGTCATTTGTGGCTATTGGGAAGGGTGTTGTTTCCCTAATTTCTTTCTCAGCCCTTTTGTCTTTTGTATACAGGAGGGCTACTGATTTTTTTGAGGTAATTTTGTATCCGGCCACTTTGCTGAAGGTGTTTATTAGCTGTAGGAGTTCCCTGGTAGAGTTTTTGGGGTCACTCTCGTATACTATCATATCATCTGCAAATAGTGATAATTTGACTTCTTCCTTTCCAATTTGTATCCCCTTGATCTCCTTCAACTGTCTTTTTGCTCTAGCAAGGACTTCCAGTACTATGTTGAAGAGATATAGAGAGAGTGGGCAGCCTTGTCTTGTCCCTGATTTCAGTGGGATTGCTTTAAGTTTCTCTCCGTTAAGTTTGATGTTGGCTATAGGCTTGCTGTATATCACCTTTACTATGTTTAGATATGTGCCTTGTATCCCTGATCTCTCCAATACTTTGAACATGAATGGATGTTGGATTGTGTCAAAGGATTTTTCAGCATCTAGGGAGATTATCATGTGATTTTTTTCTTTCAGTTTGTTAATATGTTGGATCACATTGATGGATTTTCGTATATTGAACCACCCCTGCATACCTGGGATGAAGCCTACTTGGTCATAGTGGATATTATCTTTGATGTGTTCTTGGATTCAGTTTGCAAGTATTTTATTAAGTATTTTTTGCATCAATGTTCATAAGGGAGTTTGGCCGGAAATTCTCTTTCTTTGTTGAGTCTTTGTGAGGTTTAGGTACCAAGGTGACTGTGGCTTCATAGAATGAATTTGGTAATATTCCTTCTGTTTCTATTTTGTGGAATAGTTTGAAGAGAATTGGTGTTAGCTCTTCTTTGAAGGTCTGGTAGAATTTTGCGCTGAAGCCATCTGGTCCTGGGCTTTTTTTGGATGGGAGACTTCTATTTCTTTGGGGGATATAGGACTATTTAGTTGATTTACCTGGTTCTGATTCAGCTTTGGTAAGTCAAATCGATCAAGAAAATTGTCCATTTCATTTAGATTTTCAAATTTTGTGGCATATGGACTTTTGAAGTAAGTCCTAATGATTGTTTGGATTTCCTCAGTGTCTGTAGTTATATCCCCCTTTTCATTTCTGATTTTGTTGATTTGGGTGGTGTCTCTCTGCCTTTTAGTTAGCCTGGCTAAGGGTTTGTCGATCTTGTTGATTTTCTCAAAAAACCAGCACTTGGTTTCATTGATTCTTTCAATTGTTTTATGTGTTTCCAATTGATTGATTTCAGCCCTGAGTTTGATTATTTCCAGCCGTCTACTCGTTCTTGGTGTGTCTGTTTCTTCTTTTTCTAGGGTTTTTAAGTAAGCCATTAAGGTGCTTGAATGAGCTGTCTCGAATTTCTTCTTGAAGGCACTTAGTGCTATGAACTTTCCTCTTAGCACTGCTTTCATTGTGTCCCACAAGTTCGGGTATGTTGTGTCTTCATTTTCATTGATTTCTAGAAAGACTTTAATTTCTTTCTTTATTTCTTCCCTGACCCAGCTGTCATTTAGTAACAAGTTGTTCAGTTTCCATGTGTGTGTAGGCTTTTTGTTATTTCTGTTATTGTTGAGGTCCAGCTTTATTCCGTGGTGATCAGACAAGATACATGGGATTATTTCAATCTTCTTGTATCTGTTGAGGCTTGCTTTGTGACCCATTATATGGTCTATTTTGGAGAAGGTTCCATGAGGTGCTGAGAAGAAGGTAAATTCTTTTGTGTTTGGGTGTAAAGTTCTGTAAATGTCTGTTAGGTCCATTTGATTCATGACCTCTCTCAGAGACATTTTTTCTTTGTTTAAATTCTGCTTTGTTGACCTGTCCTTTGTTGAGAGTGGGATGTTGAAATCTGCCACTATTAATGTGTGGGGATCTATATGTGCTTTAAATTTTATCAATGTTTCTTTCACAAATGTGGGTGCCCTTGTATTTGGGGCATAGATGTTCAGGATTGTGATGTCTTCCTGGTGGAATTTTCCCTTGATGAGTATGAAGTGTCCTTCTCCATCTCTTTTGATTATTTTGGTTGAAAGTCTATTTTATCAGATATTAGAATGGCTACTCCTGCTTGCTTCTTGGGTCCGTTTGCTTGGAAAGTCGTCTTCCAACCCTTTACCCTCAGGTAATGTCTATCTTTGTGTCTTAGGTGTGTTTCTTGTATGCAACACATTGCTGGGTTTAGTTTACGTATCCATTCTGTTAATCTGTGTCTTTTTATTGGAGAGTTGAGTCCATTGATGTTGAGAGATATTAATGACCAGTGGCTGTTAGATCTTTTGATTTTGATGTTGGCTGTGGTCATACTGTTGTGTGCTTGGTTGCTTTTTGTTTTACTGAAGTGAGGTTATTTATTTCCTGTGTTTTCTTGAATGTAGCTAGCTTTCTTGGGTTGTATTTTCCCTTCCAGTGTCTTCTGTAATGCTGGATTTGTATGTAGGTATTGTTGAAATTTGTTTTTGTCATTGAATATCTTGTTTTCTCCATCTTTGAGGACTGACATCTGTGTTCTTTTAGAGTCTGCATGATATCCGTCCAGGCCCTTCTGGCTTCCATAGTCTCTGTTGAAAAGTCAGGTGTGATTCTAATGGGTTTGCCATTATATGTTAC
Organism: Meriones unguiculatus; assembly: GCF_030254825.1. NCBI lineage: Eukaryota > Metazoa > Chordata > Mammalia > Rodentia > Muridae > Meriones > Meriones unguiculatus. The sequence continues at coordinate 1,554,290 of NW_026843711.1, read as the reverse complement.
TTGGCCTTTTTCCCTTGCAGCTTTTAGTATTTTTTCTTTGTTCTGTATACTTACTGTTTTGATTATTATGTGGCGGGAGGATTTTCTTTTCTGGTCAAATTTGTTGGTTGTTCTGTAGGCCTCATGTATTCTAACTGGCCTCTCCTTTAGCATGGGGAAATTTTCTTCAATGATTTTGTTGAAAATATTTCCTGGGCCTTGGAGAAGGGAGTCTTCTTTTTCCTCTATACCTATTATTCATAGGTTTTGTCTTTTCATATTGTCTTGGATTTCTTGGACGGTCTGTGTCAGGAATTTTTCGGATTTAACATTTTCTTTGACAGATACATCGATTTCTTCCATTGTATCTTCTACACCTGAGATTCTTTCTTCCATCTCTTGTAGTCTGTTGGTTATGCTTATCTCTGTAGTTCCTGTTTTCTTCCCTAGATTCTTCCTTTCCATTATTTCTTTCATTTGTGTTTTCTTTAATTTTTCCAATTCTATCTTCAGGTCTTGAGTTGTTTTGTTTACTTCCTTCACCTGTCTGATTGTACTTTCCTGTTTTTCTTTTAGTTCCTTCAACTCTGTTTCTATCATTTCATTCAGTGTTTTAAGCATTTCCTTTCTAAAGGCCATAAACAGTTTGGGTGCAGCTTCCTCTATTTCTTTACGGATGGCAATATTCTGTTTGAGTTTTTCTTTCTCTATGTCTTTACGAATCTTATTTGTTTCCTCTGTTATCATCTTCATGAGCATACTTGTTAGGTCATCTTCTTGGATTTCAGTTATGGTGGGGTATCCAGGGCTACTTGCCCCTGGGTAACTGGGTTCTGGAGATGCCATATTGCTCTATCTTTTGTTGCTTGAGCTTTTACGCTGGCCTCTACCCATTGTGTTATCTTAGGTGTTTGGGGTTATTTTCTGGTGGTTCCTGGGGGTCCTGTGGTGGAGAGAATCCCTTTTTCAGAAAGCTGGTTTTTCCTGAAGGATGTCTTCTCAGCTTTTTGGGTATAGTCCCTGGATGGCTGGTGTTTTTTCAGGAGTTGCTCACCTCAGGGATATAGACCTGAGTGGTAACTGTGGTCTTTGTTAGTCGAGAGGGTTCTCCTCTCACCCAGGGAAGTCCTGAGGGCAGCTGCCCTGTTTCTGGGTTTCTTGTTGTAAATTTAATGATCAGCTGCTGTGACCCAGTTGGATATCAGGTGCGCCTCAACTGGAGCACAGGTGAATGCTGGCGCCTCGGCCCCACTAGACTGATAGACTTTTTTCTAGGGAAGGATTGGGTGATTTAGGTCAGTAGTTTCCTTCCTTCCCCGTGGATTCTCTGGAGACATGGACCCCCAGTGTCTTTTTTTGCCCTGGTGCACACTGCTCAGTGTCCGCCAGCTGGCTGGCCACAGTAACTGCCTGTGCCTGGAGCACAGCTGTGTGATGGCGGCTCAGTCTCTGCCAGCTGTCTGGTGCCCAGAAACTGCCTGTGTCTGCCTTTGTGGCTTTTGGGAGCCTGAGTGCCTCCCTAAATGGGTAATTTTCCGGGGACCTTTTCAGGTTGGGGGTGAGCTGAGTGCTCTGAGATCAGACCCGGCGTTTCTATGTCCGGCGGCGAATCAGGTGTGCAGGCAGGCAGGGCTCTGTGCTGGAACCTGGGTCCCCGGCTCTGGCTCCGGGCTGGCTCCTGGGGTGCCCATGGAACCCGCCAGAGTCTTTTCCAGGGGATGTCTGGGTGACCTAAGGCCGGTCCCAATCGTATCCTGTACCCTGGGGTTATCTCTCCACTGAAAATTCCAGTATCTGATAGTGTGGTGCACATGGTTCAGTCTGGGACAGTGACCAGAGACACTGGCTTGTGGCTCTGGGCTGGGGCTGGGGCTGGGAGCCGGCAGCCAAGCATCTGGCGGAACTGGGAGCTCTTCTGTGGTTTAGCTGGGTGAGTTAAAAGCTGATTGAATCCCCCACCGTGGGATATCCTCTCACCTGGGAAACACAATGACTGTGTTTTATGGCCGAGAGTTCTGATTGCTGGTCACTTTGCTGATCCTGTTGTGCTGCTGCTCAGAATGAGAGTCCTCCCGGCGCCGCCATCTTGCCGCTCCCCGTCCAAACTCTTAGTACAGTAAAAGTGTCATATATTTCTTTCAAGTGGTCATTAGGACATGTTACTTTCCCATTATCACAGATTCCATTATTATTTGTTAAGTGCACAGATATGTTCTCAGTCAGTGAATCACTTACTGGGAAAATTTTCCCTGGTCTAGGCAACTCTTTGAAAAATAAAAAAAAAGCATTTAATTGAGAACTTCCGTATATTTTTACACAGACCATTCATGATGTCACATCAACAAGCAGACAACTTGTTTTTGTCCTTCAACTGAACTGAGAGCACTTCAAACTAAACCATATGTGGCAGGATGAAAGAGGAAGACTGCAAGAGACAGAGATAGATAAGAGCTACAGTAAGAGCTTCAGAAATGAGAGACAGAGACCAAAGAAACAAATATATAAAGGTACATAGACCAAGAGACAGAGACTCCATTGTGCCTGGTCACTTTCATTGGCATATCAACCTCAAAGCACACCCTCCTAAAATATAACTTGACTAGGAATTATATAATCTAACAAGGACCTACCTTCTAACATAAACCAGACATTTCCTCACTGGGAATTGAACATCTAAATAGATGAGCTTCAAGTGGACATTTCAATTCAAATCAACAGGAAGTGGAAGAAGACTGAAGGACTTCTAGGCTAAAAGAACATACTTATCCTGATAGTTTGTCATTCAATACAATGATTAAAGCCCCAGCAACTTCTAAGTTCTAAAGAACAGGACTGACAAACTCTTCTGGGGAAAATGTGGATTTCCATAACAGAGTATTCTTCAGCTAAGAAAATGACTTCATATTTTCAGGTAAATGGATGATCCAAAGAAAAATAATCCTGTGTGAAGCAACTAAAATGCAGAAAGACAAATATTGTATGTGTTCACTTACTAACGGCTTCCTTATGGTGAGGTATAAAGTTCCAATAGGCCATCTACTGTAAACAAACCAGTCTTCCACTAGGGGGATTGAGTGGCAATTAATTGATTTGTTGAGCCAGGGCATCCTCCAGAAATTTACATGTACCCAGGCTGTTGTTAGTATAATATGTTGCTCTCTGCCCTCAACTGATACATCAGTGCAATATTCTTGGATCCAGAGCTGCTTACTTCTGCATCAAATGGGATTGTATACATAGGCCCACTGTCTGATACTATGCAGAGAGAGACCTTAAAACACCCAACTCTAAATGGGATTTCCCAATGAGATTTTCCCTCTCCTCAGACCTCTGGGAAGCCTGCAGGAGAAAAGGCAAGAAGAGTGTCATAAGTAGATGCAATTGAGTATACAAGGAGAACAATGCCATGAAAATCAGGCCACAGAGGTAACTTAATGCATCCAGGCTTGGTGATACCTTACAAGATAGAATCAGATAGAAGGGGGAACTAGAGAAAGGGCATATCAGTAGAAGGAGGCGGTAGGGTGGGACTGGAAGGAGAAATGGGTTACTGCAGCAGAAGAGATACAAAGTGAACATATAAATAAATAAGGAAAACTGTGATTAAGGGGATGAAGTATAGAGCTCTTCAGGATCAATGCTTTCTTCTTAGAGGTGGTCCCAGGGTGTTGTAAGGATGTACCCAGTTTTCTTTAAGGGCTTTGGTACTGAGAATCTGATCAAATTCCAATGAGTATATGAACCACACATACTTCAATTGAAATATTTTACAGAAAAACAAATTTTTTAGGGTGACACTTGGGCAGGAATTTGAACCTGTGAACAATGGAAAAAGAGTATAATGTATGTTATATGATATCCCCACATAATCAATAAAACTAATATGTTGACAAGTTTCACATTGACTTTTAACATGAAGAAAAGATTCTGCTAAAGTAGGAGAGAATTTGACTTTATAAGGCATGCTTTCCAGGAACTCATGAATGTTGCAAAGAATCCTAGCTATGAACTAGTGATTACCCACAAACCTCAGATCCTATGAGCTCAGGTGGCATTCCTGAACAAGCAGTGCTGGAACTAACAGTATGTTTAGTGGGTTTGTCTGGAGGACTACAGGAGGATACACAGCTCCTCTTGTGTCCTAGACATGTAACACTGACATATTTCGATGTCTTGATGGCTCATTTTTTAACTGTAAAACCCAGGAACAGGAGGATTTCTCAATAACTATGGAGGAGGACACAGTTGCCATTCCAGCCAGGTCAGCCCAAGGCTTCCCTGCTCATAGAGGATTGACAACAAAAGTTTTGAGCAGCACAATCAGTCAAAGAGTATAGTGAGCTTTATTTTTAATTTAACATACACAGATCTTTCTTTGTTTTAACCAAACCAGTCACAAGCATTGTCTGTTTTCCTTCTCTTTTCCATGCTCTTAAAGACTCAGTATACAAGGGGACTCTAGAACCTGCCAACCTATCAATAAGAATGTGAAGGTACATTTAGTGAGTTCTAGAGTAACTGCCCAGTTGGAATTCACAACCTAAGAAATTTCAAATCCAATACCACAGTAGGAGACCACTTTCTTATTCAATAATTCCCCTAAATTCCACATCATTCAGAAGCTTCCCTACTTAGGAAGCTGTCCAATTAAATAAACATTAAAGTTTCATTTCTTCCCTGACTGTGTCAGAGTTAAACAGGAGTAAGGTGTGGGATCTGGATAAAGGGATGAGATAAAGGCTTGCATGTTTTCACAAAGATCAGGATGGTTCCTATCTGACCCAAGAGTACGACACAGCTGCTGACCCAGCCTGCTCAGCCAAGGCAAACCTACTAATAGTGGGTTTCCAACACTAGTGTAGAAGAGCACCTGCTGTCAAAGAGTTTATTGCCTCTCAGTTGTTTCAAATACATCCATCTTTCTCTGTTTCACCCCAAACAGTCCCAGGAATTGTATAGTTTCCTTCACTTTTCCAGCTTTTAAAGACTCAAAAATCCAGGGAACTCTAGACCCTCCCAGCGTATTTTAACAATAAAGATGTGATGGTACATTTATTGAGTAACAGAGTAATTGCACAGTTCAAAGTCACAACCTAGGAAATTTCAGATCCAAGATGACAGTAGATCTCCTTGTCATTGGGTACATTCACCTTAATCCCACATCATTTTGAAGCTTCCCTACTTAGGATGCTGTCCAATTAAATAAACATTAAAGTTTCATTTCTTACCTGACATTTTCAGAGTTAAACAGGATTAAAGGTGTGGGATCTGGATAAAGGAATGAGATAAAGGCTTGTTGGGTTTCACAAAAAAAGTCACTTGTGCACAGGATCAATGGTACTTGACACTGAGAAAAGTTTGTTTACTCATCTCCATGAAAATCTCAATAATCTCTCAGGTGCTGATTGGCTAAGAGGCAGAATGATGTCATTATACAGGTGAAAGCCAGTAAGAGTTTCAGGAGCCAGTTAGTAAACAGTTAGTGGACAGCCTGCTTAAGTGAAAGGCTGAGCAGCCCTACATGTGTTAATCTAGCCACCTGAAAGCACACAAACCACAGGTACCAGTTCCTGTGTCCAAGACTATTAGTTCAGGAAAAGTATTACATATTTCTTTCAAGTGGTCATTAATAAAATCATGTGTCCTTATATTGTGAGTTTTCCATTATCACAGATTCCATTATTATTTGGTAAATGCAAAGATATGTCCTCAGTCAGTCAATTTCTTACTGTTAAAATGCTCCCTGACCAAGAAAACCTTTGAACATAAAGCGCTTAATTGGGGAACTTGCTTATATTTTTACAGAGACCATCCATGATGTCACATCAGCAAACAGACAACCAGTTGTAGTTCTTGAGCAGAACTGATAACTTTTCATACTGAACCAAAGTGGCAGGCAAAGAGAGATAGACAGAGAGAGAAAGAGCCTGAGAGACTGATTCAGAAATAGAGAGACCAAGACAAACAGAAACAAAGATATAATGTGACAAAGACTGAGAGACAGAGACTGTTATGTCTGATCACATTCATTGGCATACCAACCTCAAAGCTTACCCTCATATAATATAACTACAAAAGAAATTATAATGTTTTAATATTTTTATTTTAATTTTTATTAATTAAACTTTATTTACTTTGTATTCCCTTTTAACCCCTTCTCCTTGCAGTCTCACCTCTTTCCCCTTGTCCACACATGCCCCTCCACAAGTCCACTGATAGTTTTGCTCTTCCTTTCATTCCTTCTGATCCTAGTTATTCAGATCACATCAGGAACGAATGCCTTATCATCCTCTGTGGCCTGGTTATTGCTGCTCCCCCATCAGGTGAGGTGATCAAAGAACAGGCCAATTAGTTCATGTCAGAGGCAGTCCCTGTTCCCATTAGTATGGAAACCTATTGGACACTGAACTTCCATCTGTACAGGAGTTCTAGGGTATCTCCATCCATGGTACTTGTGTTGAGTATGAATCTCAGGAAATTCCGTTGTGCTCAGAATTTTTGTTTCTGTTGCTCTTCTTGTGGAGCAAGTGTCCTCTCCAGATCTTACTATTTTCTTCTTTATTCATTAGATTCCATTAACTATGCCCTATAGTTGGCCATAAGCTTCAGCATCTGTTTTGTTAGTCTGCAGGGCAGAGCATTTCAGAGGCCCTCTGTGGCAGGCTCCTAATTTGTTCCCTGTTTTCTCCTTCTTCTGATGTCCATACTCTTTGTCTTTCAGGATGGGTACTGAGCATTTTAGCCAGCGTCCTCCTTCTTGATTAGTTTCTTTTTTTGTACTGCTTTCAGTAAGGTTATCCTACATTATATGTCTATATGAGTGAGTACATACTGTCTATATCTTTCTGCTTCTGGGATAGCTCACTTCGATTTCCCAACATTTATCTGAAAATTTCATGCTTTCCTTGTTTTAATTGGAATATTGCTGAGTAATATTCCAATGTGTAGATGTACCACAATTTCTGTATCCATTTTTAAGTTGGTCCCATCTGGGTTGTTTCCAGGTTCTGGCTATTACAAATAAAGCTGCTAAGAACATGGTTGGGTAAATGTCCTTATTGTGTACTTGAGCCTATTTTGGATATATGCCTAGGAGTGGTAAAGCTGGATCTCTAGGAAGCCTTATTCCTAGGTGTCTGAGAAAGCATCAAATTGATTTTCAGAGTGATTGTATAAGTTTACATTCCCACCAGCAGTGAAGGAGGGTTCCCCTTTCTCCACAACCTCTTCAGCATGTGTTGTCACTTGAGTTTTTCATCTTGGCCATTCTGATGGGTGTAAGGTAAAATCTCAGGATAGTTTTGATTTGCATTTCTCTGATGGCTAACAATGTTGGACATTTCCTTAAGTGTTTCTCTGCCATTCGATATTTGTCTATTCTCTGTTTAGCTCTGTTCCCCATTATTTAATTGGATTACTTGATTTGTGCTTTTCAACTTCTTTAGTTCTTTTTATATACTGTATATTATCCCTCTGCCACATAGAGGTTTGGTGAAGATTCTTTCCCTATCTGTATGCATTCTTTGTTTTGATGAGAGTGTCCTTTGCTTTACAGAAGCTTTTCAGTTTCATGAGGTCCCATTTACTGTGCTGTTGGTGTTCTGTTCAGGAAGTTGTCTCCTGTGCCAATGAGTTCAAGGCTCTTTTTCTTGTATGCGATTTAATGTGTCTTTTTTTTTTTTTTGAGGTCTTTGATCCACTTGGACTTTAGTTTTATGTAGGATGATAAGTATGGATGTATTTGCCTTTTTCTACATGTAGATACCCAGTTAGACCAGCACAATTTGTTGAAGATGCTACTTATTTTCCATTGTATGATTTTAGCAACTTTGTCAAAACTCAGGTGTACATAAATGTGTGGGTTTATTTCTCGGTCTTCCATTTGGTTCCATTGATCCACCGTTATGTTTCTATGCCAGGACCATGCAGATTTTATTACTGTTACACTACAGTAAAGTCAGGGATAAGGATAGCTCTGGAAGATCTTTTATTGTAAGAGGATTGTGTTAGCAATTCTGTGTTTCTTGTTTTCAACATGAATTTGAGAATTTTTCATTCAAGTTCGGAAAAGAATTGTGTTGGTAATTTGATGTGGATTGCATTGAGTCTGTAGTTTGCTTTTGGTAAGAGGGCCATTTTTACAATGTTAATACTGCCAGGCCATGAGCATGAAAGATCTTTCCATCTTCTCATATCTTCTTCTAATTCTTTCTTAAGATACTTCAAATGTTTTTTTTTTTTTTTCATGCAAGTCTTTGACTTGCTTGGTTAGGGTCTCACTAAGATACTTTATGTCTCTGACTGAATACCAGAACTTATTAAAAATATCATCCACTATGACCAAGTAGGCTTCATCCCAGGTATGCAGGGGTGTTTCAATCAATCAATGTGATCCACCATATTAACAAACTGAAAGAAAAACATCTGCATGATAATGTACTTAGATGCTGAAAAGGTATTTGACACAATCCAACATCCATTCATGTTTATAGTATTGGAGAGATCAGTGATACAATATATATCTAACTATAGTAAATATATATGTATATATATCTAAATATAAATATATCTAAATATATATATCTAAATATAGTAAAGGCAATATTCAGAAACTCTTTAGCCAACATCAGAATCAACAGAGAGAAAATTAAATCAATCCCCCTGTAATCAGAGACAAGGCCAAGGCCAGGTTGCCCACGTTCTTTGTATCTCTTCAACATAGTTCTGGAAATTCTTGCTAGAGCAATAAAACAGCAGAAGAAGATCAAGGGGATAGAAATCAGAAAGAAGTCAAAGTATCACTCTTTGCAGATGAAATGATAGTATACCAAGTGACCTCAAAATTACTACCAGGGAACTCCTATAGCTTATAAACACCTTCAGCAGAGTGCCCAGATACAAAATTAACTCAAAAAATCAGTAGCCCTCTTGTATAGAAAATCAATAGGGCTGAAAAAGACATTAGGGAAACAAAAGGAATTATATTGTCTAACATTCCCTTAACTCCTAACCCTTCCTAGGCATTTCCTCACTGGGGACTCCATATGGAAATATATGGGCTTCAAGGGGGCATTACAATTCAAACAAACAGTAAGTTTGTTTGTAAGATGGAGGGGCTTCTAGGCTAAAAGAACATAGTTATCCTGAAAGTTTGTCATTCAATACATTGATTAAAGACCCAACAACTTCCAAACTCTAAAGAACAGGACTGTCAATCTCCTTTGGGAAAAATGTGGACTATTTCCATAATAGAGTATCATTCACCTAAGAAATTGACATCATGATATTTTCAGGCCAATCGATATAACCACAAAAAATCATCCTGGGTGAAGAAAGACAAATATGGTATGTATTCACATATTAGAAGCACCATGTATCAAATATTTTATTCCACTTCAATTCTCTCTACATTCAACAATCTTTCTCTATTTCATCCAGACCCAGGTCCAGTAATTGCCTGGTCTCCTTGTCTTTTCACTGCTCATAAAGACTCGATAACCTAGGGAACCCTAGACCCCGCCAACCTAATATATTAATAAGAATGTGAAGTTACATTTAGTGAGGATGTGAGTAACTGCTCAATTCAAAGTCACAACATAGGAAGTTTCAGATCCAAGACAACAGTAGGAGACTATATTGTCATTAGGTACATTCACCTTAATCCCATTTCACTTTGAAGTTCCTTACTTAGGAAGCTGTCCAATTAAACATTAAAGTTTCATTTCCTACCTGACATTGTCACAGAGGTAAACAGGAATAAAGGTGCGAGAATCTGGATAAATGGATGAAGTAAAGGCTTGTTGGTTTTCACAAGAAAAAGTTATATGTGATAAGAGATATAGGACACTTTGGAAAATTTGTTTTCTTGTCAACATGGAAAACTCAAGATTCTCTCAGGTGCTGGTTGGCTGAAGGAAATCATGAAACAGGTGAAAGCCGGTAAGAGTTTCATGAGCCAGATATTAAAGGGGCTAAGTGGACAGCGTGCTGGAGTGAAAGGGTTCTCAGTCCTCTGAATCTGGACAGCTAAAGCATACAACAACCCGGAGATGATAGTTCCTGTGTCCAAGACTCTTGGTTCAGGAAAAACCTCACATATTTCTTTCAAGTGGTCATTCATAATATCACCTTTCACATGTGACTTTCTCATTATCACAGATTCTATTACTATGTTAAATGCATATATGTGTCCTCAGTCAGTGAATTAGTTACTGGGAAAATGCTGACTGACCAAGGCAACTCTTTGAACAAAATGCAGTAAATTGTGACCATGCTTTATATTTTTAAAGAGACCACATAGGATGTCATATCAGCAAGTAGTCATCTGGTTGTAGTCCTTCAGCAGAACTGAGAGTTTTTTATACTGAACCATAAGTGGCAGGCAGAGAGAGGGAAATTGAGAAATAGCTAGACAGACATATTCAGAAATAGAGAGACTGAGAAAGACAGAAAAAAAGATATAAAGTGACAGAGACTGATAGACAGAGACTCCATTTTGTTTGGTCACTTTCATTGCCATATCAACCTCAAAACACAACTTCCCATATTATAACTCTAATAGGAATTACATAATCTAACAACGCAATACCAGAACCTTTCCCAGACATTTCCTCATTGTGGACTAATCTTGTAAATAGAAGAGCTTCAAGGAGTCATTGCAATTTAAGTCACCAGGAAGTGGAAGAAGATGGAGGGACTTGTAGTCTAAAAGGACATAGTTATCCTGATAGTTTGTCATTCAATACAATGATTAAAGTTCCAGAAAAATCAAAGTTCTAAAGAACCAGACTAACAATCTTCTTTGTGAAAAAAATTATTATTTCCATAATGGAATATTATTCAGATAAGAATATGACATCATGATATTTTCAGGCAAATTGATGGAACCAGGAAAAATCTTCCTAGGTGAAATAACTAAAATGCTAAAAGAAAAATATGGTATGTGTTCTCTTATTAGGAGGGGTCCTAATAGTGTGGGATTAAATTCCAATAGGTCATCTATTGTAACAAAGTCAGTCTTCCACTAGGGGAATTGGGTCACAGTTAATTGAATTGTGGGGCCAGGGAATCACATGGAAAATTTCAAAAAACCCAAGCTGTTGTTATTAAAATATGTTGCTCTCTGCCCTCAACTGAAAGATCAGTCCCATGTTCTTTCATCCACAGAGATGCTTCCTTCTGCATCAAATGTAATTGCATACAGAAACCCACAGTCAGATATTATGTAGAGAGTGACATTAAAACATCCAGGTTTAAATGAAATTTCTCCATGAAATTCTTCCTCCCCTCAGAGCACTGGGAAGCCTGCAGGAGAGTAGGCAAGAAAATATCCTAAGTAGAGGAAATTGAGGACACAAGGACAATCAGGCCACAGAGGAAGATGATGTAGCCAGCCTTATTGAAAGCTAGGGTCATATAGAAAGGGGACTAGGCCCTTCCATTAGGGAGGTAGAGAAAGGGCATAGGATTAGAATAAGGAGGGTGGGTGGGACTGGAAAGAGAAGAGGGAACAGGCAGCAGAGGTGATACAAAGTGAATGAATCATAATAAATAAATGCACAAGATAAACTGTGATTAAGGTGATGAAGTATAGAGCTCTTCAGGAGTTTTAGCTTCTTCTTGGTGGTGGTTGCAGGGAGCAGGAAGGATGAATTCAGTTTTTTAAGGGACTTAAACTGAGACTCTGATTATGTTCCATGAGTATATGAACAACACATACTTGAATTGGTGTATTTTAAACATTTTGTGTGTGTGTGTGTGTGTGTGTGACACATGGTTATGAATTTGAACCTGGGAGCAATGGAAAAGGAGTGTATTGTATTTTATATGAAATTCCCACATAATCAGTAAAAATAATATGTTGACAACTTACACAATGACTGTGAAAATGGAGAAAAGAGCCTTCCTGCTGAACAAGCAGTCCTGGCACTAAAACTACGCTTAGAGGGTTTGTCTGGAGCAGCACTGAAGGAAACACAGCTGCTGTTTTGTCCCAGGCATATAGCATGAACACATTTCTCTGTCCTGAAGGTCTAGGTATAACTGTAAACCCCAGGACCAGGAGGGTTCTTCAGTGACCACTGAGTAGGACAGAGCTTGCTTTAGAGAAAGATTGAGCAGCCCTACATACCTCAGTCTGGGCACACAGCCCAGAGATGATTGTTCCTGTCCAAGATTCTTAGTTCAGGAATAGTGTCATATATTTCTTTCAAGAGGTCATTAATATAATCGCATTGCATGACAGAAAAATGGAATTTGCCATCACTAAAGTACTATTATACATTATACACTATTATACATTGCAATACTATGATGACATCACAATGTAATAATGACATCAGAATGTTATTATGCTATCATAATGTTATTATGACCTCATATCATATGATATCACAATATAATTTTAACATCACAATAATAATATAACATAAAACAATTATATCACAATGCTGTCATGATATCACATTATTTTTATCATACCACAATCTTATTATGAAATCACAATGCTGTTATGATATCATTGTGGTATGACATCAAAATGGAATTTTCATTTCATAGTGGCATTATAATCTCAAAATTGTATTTTATCATCACAATGTTTTTATGGCATGACAATTAATCATGATATCACAATGGTGTTATGACATCACAATATTATGACATCACCATGCTATGGTATCATCACAAAGGTATTATGTCACCACCATGGTATGATGACATAACAATGTTGTCATGACATCCCGATGGTATATGACATCCCAATGTATTATAAAATCCCAATGCTATTATGACATCAAAATGCTAATATGACATCTCACAATGATATGATATATCTTCACAATGATATGATATCACAATGGAGTTATGATATCACAATGGTATCATGGCTTCACAATAGTATGTTGTAGGTGTTGATTAATATTTACTATTGTTTTATCTTTTATTAATGCTTGCTGTTAATTCTAAATAGCTGTATAACCAATTTACCACACAGACTGGGTTTATTCAGTTAACTTAGAACACAATGCTGGTCAATAGTTATTCCCTCCTAAACCTTCAAGCTCTCATAGTTTCCAAATATTTAGATTTTGCCCATTACACTTGATTTTTGTGAAGTCTTAGATCTGGTTCATTATTATCTCCACACTGTTCCAAGATCTCTCCTCCCTCTCTGCTCTTCAACTCTGCTCCCTTGTCCTCTCTCCTCTCACTCATTTCCTACCCTTTGGCTCCTCCTATTGCTCAACATTGTGGCTAGTTGCTTTATACTGGCCTGTTTACACAAGTTGAGATAGGATGCTTAGAATAAATATCACAATGTAATATATAGATTGAAACCATAGCATGGGAGATAGAAATCAGTATTTGAATTAACAAGGGTAAGGTGTATATATTTCAAAAAGACATGATACCAACAATGTTATGACAAATCACACTGCTATGATCACATCACAATGCTATTATAACATCATAATGGGGTTTATAACTTCAATAAGGTATTATGACATCAGATGGATATTATAACTCCAAGATGCTATTGTGACATCAGAATGGCAATATTAATTCACAATGCTATTATGACTTCACAATGGTATTATGAGATCACAATATTATGGCATCACATTTATATTATAACATCACAATGCTATTATCACATCACAACTTTATTATGACATCTGAATGGTATCATGTCCTCAAAATGGTGTCATGATATCTCAGTGCTATTAGGAAATCACAATGTTATTATGACATCACAATAGTGTCATGATATCCCAATGGTATTATAACATCACACTTCTATCATGATGTCACATTGTATTATGACATCACAGTGGAAGTTTGATATCACAATGATAGTATGGCATCAAAATTGTATTATGATATCACAATGCTATTCTGATAGGATTGTGGCGTAACATCACAATGAAACATCACAATGACATTTTGATCTGAAAAATAGTATTATGACATCACATTGCTCATATGACATCACAATGCATTTATGCTATTATGATATAACAATACTATTAGGCATAACAATGCTATAATGACATCATAATGTTATGAAATCACAAAGGTATTTTATTTCACAATGGTATTATGACAGTACAATGCTCATATGATATCTCAATGCTATTATGACATCATAATGATCCAATGACATGACAATGATATGACATCACAAAGGTATTTCATTGTGCTATTATGACATCACAATGGTATTTGGACATCACAATGCTATTATGATAGTACAACGTTTTTATGACAACACAATTCTACTATGACATCTCAATAGTATGACATCAAAACACTTTTTTGACATGATTGTTGTATAACATCACAATTGAATTTTGACATCATAATGGCACTGGACTCAAAATGCTATTATGACTTAATAATTGTATTGTGACATTCCAATGCTATTATAATGTGATTTTAGTTTGACATCATAATGTTATGACTTCACATTTGTGTGACATTTCAAAGCTATTTTAACAACACAATGATATGACATCACAAAGCCATTATAACATCACAATGCTAATGATGTGACATCACAATGATATTATGACATCACAATGCTATTATGACATCACAATGGTCTGACATATCAATGGTACCATGACAACACAAAGATATGACATTACAATACTTTTATGACATTTCAATTATATTATGCTATCACAAATGTATTATGACATTACAATATTTTATGATATCATATCAGTGTTATGTGATTCAATGGTGTCATGACATCTCAGTGCTAATTTGACTTAACAATTCTGTTAGGACATCACAGTGCTATTATGACTTCATATGGTATGATATCATAATGTAATTAAAATATCACATGAGTATTATCATATCACAAGGCTAAAAGATCACAATGCTGTTTTGACAAAATCAGACAAGGGTATTATAACATTACTGTGTTATTATAACATCAAAAATTCTATAATTACATCATGATGGCATGTCACCAAAATGCTATTATGACATCACAATGTTATGATATCACAATGTTTTTATGACATCACAATGCTATTGTGACATCACAATCATATTATAACATCACAATGGTAATATATCACAATGCTATAATTACATCAAATGAAAATGACATCAAAATGCTTTTGTGACATCACAAAGGTATGATATCTCAATGCTATTATGACTTCAAATTGCTATTATGACATTTCAATGCTATTGTGACATCAAGATGCTTTTATGAAATCACAATTCTATGATAACCACACCATGTTATGATGACATCAGAATGCTATTATGATATGATTGTGCTATAACATCACAATCAAAGTATGACATCACAATGCTATGATGACATCACAATACTATTATGACATGACAATGGGGTTATGAACTCAAAATGCTATGATGACATCACAATATTATGACATTACCATACTTTTATGACATCACATAGGTATTAAAACATGATTGTGGTGTGGCATCACAATGGATTTATGATTTCAAAATGCTATTATGACTTCACAATGATATTATGATAGCACAATGGTATCATGATATCCCAATGCTATTGAGACATCACAATGCTATTATGATATGATTATGGTATGATATCGCAATGGAATTTGGACATCCCAATGATAATATGACACCGAAATGCTATAACAATATCACAATGCTATTATGACATCACAATGCGCTTATGACTTCAAAAGGTAATATGACATCACAGTGGTATGACACTTAAATGCTTTGATAATATCCAATGATATGACATCAAAAGGCTATTATGACATCATAATGCTACTTTGACCTCAAAATATTATTATGGCATCACAATGTGATTATGTTATCACAATAGTATGACATGTAAGTGCTGTTATGACATCACAATGATATGAAATCACAATGATGTTATGACATCACAATGTTATTATTAGTTCAAAATACTATGATGACATCACAATAGTGTTATGACATAGCAATGATATTAGGACATCACAATGCGATAATGACTTCAAAATTGTGTCAAGAACTCACAGTAATATTATGACATCACAATGGAATTATGACATTACAATACTATTATGACTTCACAACCGTATGACTTTACAATTATATTATGATTAGGATATTAGGACCTCTCAATGTTATGAGGACATCACAATGCTCTTTTGATATCACCATGCTATTATGAAAATACATTGCAATGATGACATCATATCATATAATATCACAATGAATTATGACATCACAATGGTATAATGACATCACAATGTTATCATCAAAATGCTTTTTGACAACACAATGGTATTAGGAATTCACAATGGTATTCTGACATGACAATATTATAATGCCATCACAACGGAATTATGACATCATAAAAGTACGATAATATCACTAAGCTATTTTGACATTACAATGCAGTAATTGCATCATATGATATAATATCATAATGGAATTATTATAACATCACAATACTATGATGATATCCCAATGTTATTATGATATCTTACTGATATTACCTATATGAAAGGATTTCTTACCTTCTAAACAACTCAAGCTTAATTGTGGCACTATAACTCTTTGGTCTTCAACCTCATCAGAGACTTGAGAAGGAATAAAATCAGTTACTTGAGTAAATAGGAAGTGCATGTTAGCAGCTTACAACAAATAAAAAATTGACAAATATAGTTTGTTGCCTGAACAGTCACCCATACTCTCTGTAACATTGGAGAATCATTTTCAGCCTTCTGACTCGGAATATTTGACAGACATAGATGTGAAATAGGAACTATTTAGGACTTGCTTACCCTGTCTTAGCAGAGGTAAGCATTCAAATTGTCCTGCATTTAAGATTGCCCAATTTTGGCAGAATTTGTCTGTCTGTTGTGAAGCAAGGGTATTATTTTACTAAAGTGGCTTGTTTGCCACATATGAAACGATCTCCAGAGGGAATTTCTTTGATGCTCATTATCTTCTTTGAGATAGGTAGCATGCTGTCCAGAAATGACTTGTCTCATTGTCAAAGAATCTCTAAAATAATAAAAAATATTTTTAAATACCATATTCTGTAGGTCTCTGAAGTTTTTGAAGACTACCATATCTTTATATAATCGACCTGTGTACAAAAATCATATCTATCTGTTAAATCTAGGATGTTTACTCCTATGATATAATAGACTAGTGTCTTACATGACTATGAGTTCAATAACTAGCAAATAACTTGCATATATAATAACCTAACCACTTTTTAATAGCAGTTTAAAAGTATTGGAAGTAACCTTGACTTTCTATCAATATCCTAAAGCTTATATCAATGTATCAAAAATACTTATTTTGCATCAATAAGCACAATCCTATACCAGCTTTAAAATAGATTTGGCAATAACAAATAAAACCCGCAATTGAATAGATTCAATAATCTACCTGTTTTTTTCTATTCCTTTAAGATATCTCTGAATATTCCTTGTTTCACTTTGAATAAGACCATTAATAATAAACATCTCCCTATAACAATAAAATTTCATAGCCATAGCAAAAAACCAAAAACATACCCAACCCCCTTTAAGGAATATTTCACTTTGCCCTTACGGATTTCTTCTAGCTGACATTTTGGACATGTAGAAATCCTGTAAGGGGGGAGGGGCAAATAAAATTGGGAAAAATGGCTAATAAAGCAAGCAATAACATTTGTGGTCTCGTCTTTGAATGTTGAGAAATTTTAGACTTAATAAAATTCCTCTTTGGGACAGTCTAATGCTGGACCAATTAAGATTAGTAGCTTTCTTCAAAGTTATTTTGGGAGCAGGCTTTGATGAGAAAAGCAATTGATGCATTTGAGGCAGAATGCTGGAACATGAAAGATACTGGAACAGATGAGTCAATGTTTCAGCATGCTGAAGAATGATGTTAGGTGTGATCCAGCATCCCTGGTGTTTAGTACTTTTTCCTGCAAATATATAACTTCTCAAATCATTATTCAGTTCTAAAATTATAAATATATGAGATATGCAGGTTGAAACTAAACTGTAAGCCAATTTAATCTATATCATTTAAAAGGCTAGGATAACACATTTTGAGGATACTATAGTTAAGGATTTATTGGCCAAGTATTGTTAAGGTTTTGGCTGGAGTCACATTTTTATGTCTCAGTCAGGTTTAGAGTTCTTCCCATGTAAAGGGATTAGCAATATAAGTTCCCGTTATTATTGAACATAGAATCATTGTCATCAAAATAAGGTTGGATAAATTAAAATATCTTTTCAGGCTACTGTGTGCCTGTTGTCTCAGTCCAATTTGCTATCTATTTCCCTAGAGAAGACTCACATTAAAGAGACAAGCTGGTTGCCTTGAGCAATATAAAATACATGTTTTAAGTAAACTTTATATAAATTCCTATTTAATTTAGAATATAAACATACCATAGGTATCTTGTACCTGTTTTGAGGTTTAGCCCTACATTTTTATATATGTTGTAGCTATTTGTCCTACATATATATATGTGTGTGTATATATATGTATATATATATATATATGTTATATATAGGTACCTAATTAAGCCTTTATAGTCAAACTTTAAATAAACTCACTCTTGAAATAATCTCATTTATTCTTTCTGACCACCATGGACAAAAGCTGGACCACAACAACAGTGGGATTAGAAAAAAGCCTACAAGCACGAGGAAACTGAACAACTTGCTCCTCAATAACTGCTGGAATAAGAAAGAAATTAAAGTCTTCCTAGAATTTATTGAAAATGAACATACAACATACCCTAATTTATGGAAAACAATGAAAGCAGTGCTCAGAGGAAAATTCATAGCACTAAGTGCCTTCAGGAAGAAATTTGTGACATTTCATACAAGCAACATAATGGCCCCTTGAAAGCCCTAGAAAAATAAAAAGCAAATATATCCAAGAGGAGCAGATAGCTGGAAATGTTCAAACTCAGGGTGGAAGTCAATAATTAAAAAAAAAAATAAAACAATTCAAAGAATCAATGAAACCAAGAGCTGGTTCTTTGAGAAAATAAGCAATATAGACAAAACCTTAGCTAAACTAAGTGAAAGGTGGAGAAAAACTATCCAAGTCAGAAAAATCAGAAATGAAAACAGGAACACAACTGCAGACATTAAGAAAATCAAAATAATCATTAGGTTGTACTACAAAAGCACATATGCCACAAAATTTGAAAATCTAAAAGAAAAAGAAAATGTTCTTGATAGTGCCCATATAACAAAATTAAGTCAAGATCAGGTAAAAAAAAAAATGAATTGTCCTATATCCCCCAAGGAAATAGAAGCAGTCACCATGAGTCTCCCCCCCCCAAAAAAAAATGACCTGGGCCAGATGGATTCAGTGCAGAATTCTACCAGACCTTCAAAGAAGTGCTAACAACAATTCTCTTCAAACTATTCAACAAAATAGAAAGAGAAGGAACATTACCAAACTCATTCCATGAAGCCACAGACACCTTGGTACCTCAGCCACACAAAGATCCAACAAAAAAAGAGAACTTCAGAGCTATCTCTCTTATGAACATTGATGCAAAAATGCTCAATAAAATACTTGCAAACACAATCTAAGATCACATCAAAGATATCATCCACAATGACCAAGTAGGCTTAATCCAAGGAATGCAAGGGTTGTACAACATACATAAATCCATCAATGTAATCCACCACATAAACAAACTGAAGGAGAAAAGCCACATGACAATCTCCTTAGATGCCGAAAAAACATTTGACAAAGTCCAGCACCCATTCCTGTTTAAAGTCCTGGAGAGATCAATGATTCAAAGCAACCTAAATATAGTAAACACAATATACAGCATGTCTATAGCCAACATCAAACTCAACTTAAATCAATCCCACTGAAATCAGGGGCAAGAAAATGCTGCCCGCTCTCTTCGTATCTCTTCAACCTAATAATTGAAGTCCTAGCTAAAACAATAAGCCAACGAAAGGAGATCAAGGGGATACAAGTAAGAATGGAAGAGGTGAAAGTGTCAATATTCGCAGATGATATGATAATATACATGAGCAACCCGAAAAATTCTACTAGGGAAATCCTTCAGCTGATAAACACCTTCAGCAAATTG
Source organism: Meriones unguiculatus (assembly GCF_030254825.1). Taxonomy (NCBI): domain Eukaryota; kingdom Metazoa; phylum Chordata; class Mammalia; order Rodentia; family Muridae; genus Meriones; species Meriones unguiculatus. Next base: position 1,534,219 of record NW_026843711.1, on the reverse strand, counting down.
TAGGATATAAAATCAACTCAAAATAATAAGAAGCCCTCCTGTATACTAAAGAAAAAAGGGCTCAGAAAGAAATCAGGGAAACAACACCCTTCACAGTAGCCAATAATAACAAAGTATCTTGGGGTGACTTTACCAAAGCAAGTGAAAGACCTGTTTGAAAAAAAAAATTAAGTATCTGAAGAAAGAAATTGAAGAAGATATCAGAAGAAGTAAAGTCTTTCCCAAATGTAAGGCATTAATTTTGTTTTGATAACAGTATCCATTACTTTACAGAAGCTTTTCAGTTTCAGGAAGTCCCATTTACTGTGCTGTTGGTGTTCTGTTCAGGAAGTTCTCTCCTGTAGCAATGAGTTCAAGGGTATACCCAACTGTTTTTTCTAACTGATTTAATGTGTCTGGTTTTATGTTCAGGTCTTTGATCCACTTGGACTTTAGTTTTGTGCAGGGTGATAATTATGGATATCCATTTTTCTACATGTAGTCATCCAGTTAGAAAAGCACCATTTGTTGAAGGTGCTATCCTTTCTCCATTGAGTGGTTTTGGCATCTTTTTCATGAGTGGGTTTATTTCTGGTTCTTCTGTTTGGTTCCATTGATCCATCACTCTGTTTTTATACCAATTCCATGCAGTTTTTACTGCTGTTGCTTTATAATACAGTTTGAGATCAGGAATGAGATACCTTCAGAAGATCTTTTTTTGTGGAAGATTGTTTTAGCAATTCTTGGTTTCTTCTTTTTCTATATGAGATTGAGAATTTTTTTTTTCAAATCTGTAATGAATGGTGTTGGTAACTTGATGGGAATTACATTGAATCTGTAGATTGCTTTTGGTAAAATGGCCATTTTTACTATGTTAATCCTGCCAAGCCATGATCATGGCAGATCTTTCCATCTTCTGATATCTTCTTCTAATTCTTTCTTCAGAGACTTGAAAATGTTTTTTCAGGTCTTTGACTTGCTTGGTTAGTGTTACACCTACGTACTTTATGTCATTTGTGGCTATTGTGAACGGTGTTCTTTCCCTAATTTCTTTCTCAGCCATTTGTCATTTGTATATAGGAGGGCTACTGATTTGTTGGAGTTAATTTTGTATCTGGCCACCTTGCTGAAGGTGTTCTTCAGCTGTAGGAGTTCCCTGGTAGAATTTTGGGAGTCACTTATGTATATTATCATGTCATCTGCGAATATGATACTTTGACTTTTTCCTTTCCAATTTGTATCCCCTTGATCTCCTTCAACTGTCTTGTTGCTCTAGCAAGGACTTCCAGCACTATGTTGAAGAGATATGGAGAGAGTGGGCAGCCTTGCCTTGCCCCTGATTTCAATGGGATTGCATTAAGTTTCTCGCCATTTAGTTTGATGTTGGCTATAGGTTTGCTGTATATTTCCTTTACTATGTTTAGATATGTGCCTCATATCCCTGATCTCTCCAATACTTTAAAGATGAATGGATGTTGGATTTTGTCAAATACTTTTTCAGCATCTAAGGAGATTATCATGTGTTATTTTTTCTTTGTTTGTTAATATTTGTTTATCACATTGATGGATTTCCATATATTGAACCACCCCTTTATACCTGGGATGAAGCTTACTTATTGATAATGGATGATATCTTTGATGTATTCTTGTATTTGGTTTGCAAGTATTTTGTTGAGTATTTTTGCATCAATGTTCATAAGGGAGATTGGGCTGAAATTCTCTTTCATTGTTGGGTCTTTGTGATGTTTAGGTACCAAGGTGACTGTGGCTTCATAGAATGAGTTTTGTAGTGTTCTTTCTGTTTCTATTTTGTGGAATAGTTTGAAGAAAATTGGAGTTAGGTCTTCTTTGAAGGTCTGGTAGAATTTTGCACTGAAACCATCTGGTCATGGCCTTTTTTTGAATGGGAGACTCTCAATGACCACTTCTATTTCCTTAGGGGATATAGGAATATTTAATTGATTTACCTGGTCTTGATTCAGCTTTGGTAAGTGGAATCAATCCAGAAAATTATGAATTTCATTTAGATTTTCAAATTTTGTCGCATATAGACTTTTGAAGTAAGTCCTAATGAATGTTTGGATTTCTTCAGTGTCTGTAGTTATGTCCCTCTTTTCATTTCTGATTTTGTTGATTTGGATGGTGTCTGTGTCTTTTATTTAGCTTGGTTAAGGGTTTGTCTATCTTGTTGATTTTCTCAAAGAACCAGCTCTTGGTTTCATTGATTCTTTGGATTATTTTACTTGTTTCTAACTGATTGATTTCAGCCCTGAGTTTGATTATTTCCAGATGTCTACTCCTTTTTGGTGTGTCTGCTTCTTCTTTTTCAAGGGTTTTTAGATGAGCCATTAAGTTGCTTGAATGAGCTCTCTCAAATTTCTTCTTGAAGGCATTTAGTGCTATAAACTAAGCACTGCTTTCATTTGCCACAAGTTTGGGTATGTTGTACCTTCATTTTCATTGAATTTCTTTCTTTATTTCTTCCCTGACCCAGTTGTCATTTAGTCGCAAGTTGTTCAGTTTTCATGTGTGTGTATGCATTTTGCTATTTCTTCTTGTTGTTGAGGTCCAGCTTTATTACATGGTGATCATATAGGATACAAGTGATTATTTAAATCTTCTTGTATCTGGTGACACTTGCTTTGTGACCACCTATATGGTCTATTTTGGAGAAGGTTCCATGAGGTGCTGAGAAGGTAAATTCTTTTGTGTTTTGGTGTAAGGTTCTGTAAATGTCTGTTAGGTCCATTTAATTCATAACCTCTGTTAGAGACATTGTTTCTTTGTTTAATTTCTGTTTTGTTGGCCTGTCCTTTGTTGAGTGTGGGGTGCTGAAGTCTCCTACTGTTAATGTGTGAGTATCTATGTGTGGTTTAAGTTTCATCAATGTATCTTTTACAAATGTGTGTGTCCTTGTATTTGGGCCATAGATGTATAGGATTGTAATGTCTTCCTGGTGGAATTTTCTCTTAATGAGTATGAAGTGTCCTTCTCCATCTCTGTTGATTAATTTTGGTCGAATGTCTATTTTATCAGATGTTAGAATGGCTACTCCTGTTTGTTTCCTGAATCCATTTCCTCAGACAGTCATCTTCCAGCCCTTTACTATCAGGTAATATCTTATCTTTTTTACTTAGGTCACAACAGATTTCTGGGTCTTGTTTAGGCATCCACTCTGTTAGTCTGTGTCTTGTATTGGAGAATTCAGTCAATTGATGTTTAGAGAGATTCTTTGTTCTGTATACTTACGGTTTTGATTATTATGTGGCGGGAGGATTTTCTTTTCTGATCTAATTTATTGGGTGTTCTGTAGGCCTCTTGTATTCTTATTGGCCTCTCCTCTAAGTTGGGGAAATTTTTAAGATTTTGTTGAAAATATTTTCTGGGCCTTGGAGGAGGGAATCTTCTTATTCCTCTATTCCTATTATTCTTAGGTTTTGTCTTTTTATATTGTCTTGAATTTTTTGGATGATCTGTGTGAGGAATTTTTCAGACTTAACATTTTCTTTGACAGATACAGCTATTACTTCCATTATATCTTCCATACCTGAGATTCTTTCTTACATCTCTTATAGTCTATTGGTTATACTAAACTTTATTGTTCCTGTTTTCTTCCCTAAGTTCTTTCTCTCCAAAATTTCCTCTATTTGGGTTCTCTTTCATTTTTCCAATTCTATCTTCAGATCTTGAGTCATTTTGTTGACTCATTTTCCCTCACCTGTCTGACTGTAATTTCTTGTTTTTCCTTCAATTCCTTTAGCTGTTTGTTTGAACAATCTTCTGTTTCTTTTATTTTTCTCAGTGATTTAAGCATTTCCTCTCTAAATGCCACAAACTGTTTGGCTGCAACTTCCTGTATTTCTTTATGGACAGCCATAATCTGTTTGTTTTTATCTTCCTATATTTCTTTACGGGTGTCCATAATCTGTTTGAGTTTATTTTCCTTTAGGTCTTTATGCATTTTCTTTGATTCATCTTTTATCCTCTTCATGAGAATAGATGTTAGGTCATCTTCTTGAATTTCAATCATTCTGGGGTGTCCAGGGCTACTTGCCCCTGGAAAACTGGGCTCTGGAGATGTCATATTGCTCTGTCTTTTATTGGTTGAGCTTTTATCCTAGCCTCTACCCATTGGGCTATCTTAGATGTTTGGAGTTAATTTCTGGTGGCTCCTGGAATTCTGCGGTGGAGAGAATCCCCTTGGTAGGAAGATGGTTTTTCCTGAAAGACGCCTCCTTAGCTTTTTGGGTATGGTCACTATATGGCTGGTGTTTTAGAGGAGTTGCAACAGCTCTCCTTAGGCATAAAGACCTGAGTGGTAACTGTGGTACTGATAGTCGAGAGGGCTCTCCTGTCAGCCAGAGAAGTCCTAGAGACAGCTGCCCTGCTTCTGGTTTTCTTACTGTAAATTTAGTAAACTGCTGCTGTAACTTGTGTGCACCGTGGCTTGGTCAGTTTTGTTAGGGATAACTATTTGCCACTTGGAGCAGTATCTGGGGATTGTTCTCGGTGATCCTGGGCTTTCGTAGGTCTGAGGTTGGGGCTCTGTGTCCTAGTATCGAATAAGTAATCTGTGGCAGGTGAGTACTGCTCTCCTGGTAACAGCAGGCTATCTGGTGCACAGCAGGTCCCTGAGTTGGGCCAGTCTGCTGAACCTTTTCCAGGGATATACTGGGTGGCCTAAGTCTTTCCCCTTTGCTTAGTTCCCTGTGACTATTTCTCCCGACAGGGACTCCAAGTCTCTGTTGCCCTGGGGCTCTCAGTTCTGTCTGTGAAGAGTATTTGGTACAGAGCAGGTCTCTGGGCTGGAGACATGCACGCTGCCAGTCTGCAGGACCTTTTCCAGGGATATACTAGGTGACCTAATTCAGGTCCACGTTTTCTTCCTTCCCTGTGGGGTTTACTCTCGACAGGGACTCCCAGTCTCTGTTGCCCTGGGGTGCAGAGCTCTATCTGTGCTAGAGAGCTGGGCACACAGCAACTCTCTGTGCTAGCAGCTGGAACCCAGTTCAGTGGTGTTGGCTTGTACCTGCTGGTCTGTGAAAACTTTTCCAGGTAAAGACTGAGTTACCCAAGTCAGTACCATTTCCTTCCTTCCCTGTGGGGTTTTCTCCTGACAGTGACTCCCAGTCTCTGTCGCCCTGAGGAGCCCAGTTCTTTCTCTGCTGGAGAGCTGGGCACACAATAACTCTATGTGCTCACAGCTTGAGCCCAGTTCAGTAATGGTGGCTTGTATCATCCGGTCTGTGAGACGTTTTCGAGGTAAAGACTGGGTGACCTGTAGCCAGTCCCATTGCTTTCCTTCCCTGTGGGTGTTTCTCTCAACTGAGACTCCCAGTCTCTAGTGTTTTGTGCCTATATTTCAGCCCAGAATGGTGATCAGGACACGCAGGAGTATGACTCTGTTCTGGCAACCTAGTGCCTGTGCGACCTGGGATCTCTTCCGGGTTCTGGAAGCGTGACCTGAGAGTGGTCCCGACTTATTCCCATATTGTGAGGGTTTCCTCCTACCTGGGAAAAAAAGATCACTGTTGTTTTAGGACCCAGAGTTCCTTCTCTTGGTTGCTGTACAGAAAATGTTGTCCTGCTATTCAGATACAGTGCTCTCCTGGCGCCGCCATCTTGTCTCTCCACTTTTCACCTTCTTTAGTCCTGTATATATACTGGATATTAGCCCTCTGTCACATAGAGGCTTGGTGAAGATTCCTTCCCAATTTGTAGGCATTAATTTTGTTTTGATGACAGTGCCCTTTGCTTTACAGAAACTTTTTTCAGTTTCATGAGATCCCATTTACTGATTTTTGCTCTTAAAGCCTGTGATGTTGTGTTCTGTTCAGGAACTTGTCTCCTGTGCTCTTTTTCTTCTGATTTAATGGGTCTGGTTTTATGTTGAGGTCTTTGATCCACTAGGACTTTAGTTTTGTGCAGAGATAAGTATGTATCTATTTGCATTTTTCTACATGTAGACATCCAGTTAGAGCATCAACATTTGTTGAAGATGCTATCTATTTTCCATTGTATGTTTTTTGGCATCTTTGCCAAACTCAGGTGTCCATAAGTGTGTGAGTTTATTTCTGGGTCTTCTCTATGGTTCCATTGAGCTACCATTCTCTTTATATGTTAGTACCATGCAGTTTTTATTTCTGTTTCTGTATAGCACAGCTTGATATCAGGAATGGAGATACATCAAGAAGATCTTTTTTTTTGCCTTTTGTTAAATTAATTTATTTTTTATTATTAGTTACATTTTATTAACTCTGTATCCCCGCTGTATCCTGCTCCCTCATTTCCTCCCAATCCTACCCTCTCTCCATCATCTCCTCCCTGACCCTTTCCAAGTCCACTGATTAGGGAGGACCTCCTCCCCTTTCAGCTGACCCTGTTTTATCAGGTATCTTCAGCACTAGATGCAAAGTCCTCCTTTGTGGCCTAGCAGGACTGCTCCTTCATTGAGGAGTGGGGAGGTCAAAGAACCTGCCATTGAATTCCTGTCAGAAATAGTCCCTGTTCCCCTTAATATGGGAAACCAATTGTTTACTGAGCTTCCACAAGCTACCTCCAAGCAGAGGTTCTAGGTGATATCTATACATGGTCCTTGGTGGAGTATCAGTCTCAAAAAGACCCTTGTGCCAAGATGTATTTGGTCTTTGTGGAGCTCCTATCCTGAACTCCCCCTTCTTTCAAATGATTACCTGCACTCTGCTGAATGTTTGTTTATGAGTCTTAATATCTGCTTTAATACACTGCTAGGTAGAGTCTTTCAGAGGCCCTCTGTGTTGTTACATGTTTTCAGAGGCTCCTGTCCTGTTGCTTGTTTTCTCCTAAGTTCAATGCACATTCCTTTTGTCATTCTAAGTGAGGATTGATCATCTTACCCCAGGTCCTCTTTCTTGTTTATTTTCTTTAGGTTTATTGTTTTCATTATGTTTATCATATCTTATAGGTCTATGTAAGTGAGTATATACCATGTGTATCTTTCTCCTTCTGGGATATCTCACTCAGAATGATCTTTTTTAGATCCCACCATTTGACTGTAAATTTCATGATTTCCTCATTTTTGATTGCTGAGTACTGTTCCATGGTGTAAAAATACCACAATTTTTGTATCCATTCCTCTGTTCATAGACATCTGGGCTGTTTCCAGTTTCTGGCTATAACAAATAAAGTTGCTACAAACATGGTTGAACAAATGTCCATGTGTACTTGAGCAAATTTTGGGTATATCTAGGAGTGGTATATCTGGGTTTTGAGGAAGCACTCTTCCTAATTGTCTGAGAAAGCCCAGATTGACTTCCAAAGTGGTTTTACCATTTTACATTTCCACCAGCAATGGAGTAGGTTTCCCCTTTCTCCACAACCTCTCCACCATATGTTGTCATTTGAGGGTTTGATTTTATCTATTTTGATGGGTGTAAGGTGAAATCTCAGGGCCATTTTTATTTACATCTCCCAGATGGCTAAGGATGTTGAGCATCTCTTTAAGTGTTTCTCTGCCATTTTATATTCCTCATAAGATAATTCTCTGTTTAGCTCCATTTTATTCAATTGGATTACTTGATTTATTGCTTTTAAACTTCATTAGTTCTTTATATATTCTGGATATCAGCCTTCTATCAGATATATGGTTGGTGAAGATCTTTTGCCAGTTTATAGCCTGTCATTTCATTCTGACAAGAGTGTCTTTTGCTTTACAGAAGCTTTTCAGTTTCATGAAGACCCATTTTTTTGAATATTGCTCTTATGGCCTGTGGTCTTGGTGTTGTGTTCAGGAAGTTGTGTCCTGTGCCAATGAGTTTAAGGCCTTTTCCCACTTTTTCTTCTAACCAATTTAATATGTCTGGTTTTATCTTAAATAGGACCTCATGAAACTGAAAAGCTTCTGTAAAGCAAAGAACAGTGTCATCCATCAAAACAAAATGACTGCCTACAAACTGGGGAAAATCTTCACCAACCCTCTATCTGAGAGAGGGCTAAAATCCAGTATATATAAAGAACTAAAAAACCTGAAAAGCAGCAAAGCAAGTAATCCAATTTAAAACTGGGGAACAAATCTAAACAGAGAATTCTCTATAGAGGAATATCGAATGACAGAGAAACACTTAAAGAAATGCTCAACTTCATTAGCCATTAGGGATATGCAAATCAAAACAACCCTGAGATTTCACCTTACACCCATCAGAATAGTCAAGATTAAAAACTCAAGTGACAACACATGATGGAAAGGTTATGGAAAAAGGGGAACACTCCTCCATTGCTGCTGGAAATAGAATATTGTACAACCAGTCTGGAAATCGATCTTATGCTTCCTCAAGATCAATCCAAACCACTGTTAGACATATATCCAAAAGTGTTTCAAGTACACAATGAGGACATTTTGCTCAACCATTTTTGTAACAGCTTTATTTGTAATAGCCAGAAGCTTCAAACAGCCCAAAAGCCCCTCAACTGAAGGATGAATGCAGAAATTGTGGTACATCTACATAATGAAATATTACTCTGCAATGAAAAGTATGGAAAACATGAAATTTGCAGGGAAATGGTGGGAATTGGAAAGGATTATCCTGAGTGACCTGTTCCAGAAGGAAAAAGACACACACAGTGTATACTCACTCATATAAACATATAATATTGGATAAACCTAATAAAATTTGCACATCTTAAGAAACTAATCAACAGAGAGGACCCTGAATAAAATTCTCAATCCCCATCCTGAAAGGCAAAGAGCATAGAATTCAGAAGAAGAAAATGGAAAACAAGCTAGGAATCTGCCACAGAGGGCCTCTGCAAGGTTCTGCCATGCGGACTATCAAAACAAACTCTGAGACTTATGGCCAGCTGTTGGACAGAGTGCATGGAATTTTATGTAAGAAGTTGGAAATAGTAAGATCTGGAGAGGACAGGAACTCCACAAGGAAAGCAACAGAATCAGAAAATTTAAACACAGTGGTCTTCCCTGAGACTGATTCTCCAACCAAGTGCCATGCAATGGAGATAACCTCTAACCCCTGCACAGCTGTAGCCCATGACAATTTAGTGTCCAAGTGGGTTCCATAGTAATGGGGAGAGTGGCTGCCTTTGACATAATTGGATTGGCCTGCCCTTTGATCACCTCCCCCTGAGGGGAGAGCTGCCTTACCAGGCCACAGTAGATGATAATGCAGCCACTCCTGATGAGACCTAATTCACTAGGATCAGAAGGAAGGAGAGGAGTACTTGGGGAGGGGCATGAATGATGTTGGGGGAGGGAGGGTGGGAATCTGGAAGGGAGGGGGAAGTGGCTTATGGGGGATACAAAGTGAATAAAATGTAATTAATAAAAGTTAAAAAATAAAAAAAATAATAATTTAATAAAAAAGAAAAAATAGAGGAAAAGCAAAAAATCAAGTAATCCAATTAAAAAATGGGGAAGAGAGCTAAACAGAGAAGTCTCAATAGAAGAATATCCAACGGCAGAGAAGCACTTAAAGCAATGTTCAACATCATGAGCCATCTGGGAAATGTAAATCAAAACGACACTGAGATTTCACCTTAGACCCATCACAATGGTCAAGATCAAAAACTAAAGTGACAACACATGATGGAGAGATTTTTGAACCCTCCTCCAATGCTTTTGGAAATGTAAACTTGTCAAACCACTCTGGAAATCAATCTGGTGCTTTCTCAGACAACTAGGAATAGTGCTTCCTCAAGATCCAGCTATACCACTCCTGGGCATATATCCAAAAGAGGCTCAAGTACACTACAAAGACAGTTGGTAAACCATGTTTGTAGCATATTTAGCTATTTTTAATAGCCAGAACCTGGAAACAACCCAGATGCCCCCAACTGAATAATGGATACAAAAATTGTGGTACATCTGCACAATGGAATATTGCTCAGCACTAAAGAACAACGAAATCATGAAATTTGCAGGTAAATGGTAGGACCTGGAAAGGACCATCCTGAGTGATCTCTCCCAGAAGCACAAAGACACACACGGTGTATACTCACTCATATAGTTGTATGATATCAGACATACCTACTAAAATCTATACACCTAAAGTTTTTAATCAGGAGGGAGAACTCTGGTTCAAATGTTCAGTCTCCACCCAAAAGGCAAAGAGGATGGACATCAGAAGTAGGAGAAAACAGGGAACAAGTTAGCAGCCTGCCACAGAAGGCCTCTGAAAGGCTCTGGCCTGCAGACTATCAAAGCAAATGCTGAGACTTATGGCCAACTGTTGGTCAGACTGCAAGGAATCTCACGAAAAAAGTGGGAAATAGTAAGATCTGAAGAAGACAAGAGCTCTACAAAGACAGAAACAGAACAAAAATACCTGAGCAAAGGGGTTGTTCCTGAGACTCATACTCCATCCAAGAACCATGCACAGAGATAACCTAGAACCCTGCACAGATGAAGCCCATGGTAGTTCAGTCTCCAAGGGGCTTCCATAATAGAGGTAACAGGGACTGCCTGTGACATGAACTGATTGGCCTCCTCTATGATCACCTAAGCCCTTATGGGGGAGCAGTCTTGGCAGGCAAAAGAAGAAGACAATGCAGCAAATCCTAATGATATCTGATATACTAGGATCAGAAGGAAGTAAAGGAAGACTTCCCCTTTCAGTAGACGTGGGGAGGAGCATGGGTGGATAAGAGAAGTGGAAGGTGGTAAAGGAAGGTAAGGAGGGTGGGTTTTATGAAGAGATACAAAGGAAATAAAGTATAATTAATAAACATTAAAACATAAAATATTTTTAAAAATAATTCTATTGGAGTTATATTATAGGAGGGTATGCTTAGTTGATATGTCAATGAAAGTAACCAGACAGAATGGAGTCTCTGAGTCTCTATCTCTTTCAATTTATATCTTTGTTTCTGTTGGTCTTGGGTCAATATTTCTAAATGTGTTTCTCTAGCTAATTCTTTCCCTTGCTGTCTCTGTCTCCCTCTCTCAGCCTGCCACTTGTCATTCAGTATGAAAAACTCTCAATTCTGCTAATATACTCCAACAAGATGAATGCTTGCTGATGTGACATCAGGGATAGACTGTAAAAATATAAGTGTGGTCCCAATTAAATGCTTTTTGTGCAAATATTTGCCTTAGTCAGGGAGTGTTTTCACAGTAAGTAATTCACTGCCTGAGACATATCTATCATTTAACCAATAATAATGGAATATGTGATAATGTGAAAGTTACATGTTAAGGACATTGACTTTACTAATGACCACTTGAAAGAAATATGTGACACTTTTCCTGAACTAAGAGTTTTGGACACAGGAACTGACATCTCTGGGATGCATGCTTTCAGCTGCCCAAATAGAGGCATGTAGGTATTCTCAGCCTTTCTCTCATGCAGGCTGTCCACTTGGCCCTTTTTTAATAAGTGGCTCCTGAAACACTTACTGATGTTCACATGTGGCATGACATCATTCTTCCACTCAGCCAATCAGCACCTGAGAGAATCTTGAGATTTCCACAGTGATGAGTAAGCAAACTTTCATCAGTGACTAGTATTTCTGATCCTGTGCATATGTGACTTTTTCTTGTGAATCCAAACAAGCCTGTATCTCATAAATTTATCCAGATCCCACACCTTTACTCATGTTTACATCTGTGACAATGTCAGGTAAGAAATCAAACTTTAATGTTTATTTAATTGAACAGCTTCCTAAGTAGTGAAGCTTCAAAGTTATGTGGGATAAGGTGAATATGCCGAATGACAATGTAGTGTCCTGTGGTCTTGGCTCTGAAATTTCCCAGGTTGTGACTTTGAACTGAACAGTTACTTGTGTATTCACTAAGTGCACCTTCACATTCTTATTGATATAATAGCCTGGCATGGATAGGGTTCCCTGGAGTATTGAGTCTTTAAGAATAGGGATAAGAGAAGGAAACCAGACAGTTTCTGGGACTTGTTGGTTGAAACAGTAAAAGATCAGTGAAAATTAAAGGAGAACTGAAGGGCTAGATATTATTTGATAGCTGGTAATGTTCCACAGTAGTGTTGCCAACCTGGTAAAAGCAGGGTTGCCTTGTCTGATATGGCTGGATTGGCAGCTGTGTTATAATCAGTGATTAGAGAGGAACCCTCTCAGTCTGGGGGTTGCAGTTAAGACTGGGCCTTCAGGAGAGTGAAATGGGTCCTTGTTATATGCCTAGGACACAAGAGCAGCTGTGTTTCCTGCTGTTGTCCTTCAGACAAACACTAATCATAGTGGTAGTGCGAGGCTGTTTGTTCACAGTTGCTACCTGAACTCATGGGGTCTAAGGTAGCTGGTTAACCACTAGTTCATGGCTAGGATTATCTGCCACATAATGAGTTCCTGGAAAGCATGCCTTACATAGTCAAACAGTGCAGAATCCTTTAGTGGAATCTTTTCTCCATGTTAAAATCTGTCAACACATTATTTTTATTGATTATGTGGGAATATCATACAATATATATTATACTACTGTTCCATTGCTCCCAGGTCCAAATTCCTACGCATGTGTCACACTGAATTCTTTTTTCTTTAAAACACATCAACTGAAGCATGTGTTGTTCATAGACTCATTGGAACATGATCACAGTCTCAGTGCCCTGTCCCTTAAAGAAAACTGAGTTCATCCTTGCCTCACCCTGATGCAAGCCCCAAGAAGCCATCAGTCCTGAAGAGCTCTCTACTTCACATTGATCACAATTTCTATGTATTTATTTATTATAATTTGTTTGCTTCATATCTCCACTGCTGACCCCTCCTTTTCCTACCACTACCATCCACCCTCCTTTGTATACCCCTATGCCCTTTCTCTAATTCCCTGATTCCAGAGATCCTCCTCACCCTTTTATCTGACCCTTCCTCATCAAGTCTCACCATGACTGGCTGCATCATCTTCCTCTGTGGTCTGATTCTCAGGGCTTTGTTCCCCTTGTGTTCTCAATTCCCACTACTTATGACACTCTACCTGCCTCCTCTCCTCCATGTTTCCCATGAGTAGAGGGAGAATTTCTTAGGGAAATCCCATTTAGAGCTGGGTGTTTTAAGGTCTCTCACTGCATATTATTGGGCTGTCAGTCTCTGTATGCAATCCCATTTGATGGAGAAAAAAGTATCTCAGTAAATACAAAAACATGGCACTGATCTAGCATATGAGAGAGAGCAATATATTTTAATAAACACAGATTGGGTTGCTTGACAATCTCCATAGAATGCCATAGCCCAAAACTCAATTAACTGCCAACCAATTACCCTACTGGAAGCCTGGTTTTGTCACAATAGATGGCCTATTGGAACTTTAAACCCACTATTATGATACCACTTATAAGTGAATACATACAATATTTACCTGTCTGCAATTTAGTTATTTCACCAAGGATGATTTTTCCTAGTTCCATACATTTTCCTGAATTTATCATGATGTCATTTCCTTAGCTGAATAAAACTTCTTTATGGAAATATTCAACATTTTTTCCCTATGTAGACTATCAGTTCTATTCTTCAGTCCTTTAAATTGTTGGTACTCTAATCATTGTATTGAATGACACTATATCATGAAAATGATATTCTTTTAGCCTAGAAGTCCCACAATCTTCTTCTACTTCCTGGTGATTTGAATTACAATGTGCCCTTGAAGCTCATCTATTTCCATATGGAGTCCTCAGTAAGGAAATACCTGGGAAGTGTGAGGAAGTATGACCTTATTAGATGATATATTTCCTATTGGAGTTATAATGTAGGAGGGTGTGCTGAGGTTAATATGCAAATGATAGTGACCACACTGCATCGAGTCTCTATCTCTTAGTCTCTGTCACTTTATATCATTTTTTCTGTTGGTGTTGGCCTCTGTATTTATGAATCTATCCCTCTAGATTTTTCTCTCCCATGTCTCTCTCAATCTTCCTCAATCTGTCTGCCACTTGTTGTTCAGTATGAAAATCTCACAGTTATGCTGAAAGCTACAATATGTTGTTGCTTGCTGATGTGATATCAGGGATGGTCTTACATAAAAATATGAGCAAGGTCCCAATTAAACACTTTTTGTTCAAATAGTTGCCTTTTTAAGGCAGCAATTTCCCAGTAATTAATTCACTGACTGAAGACATATCTGTGCATTTAACATATAATAATGAAAGCTGTGATAATGTGAAAGTCATATGTCAAGGACAAGTGACTTTATTAATGACCACTTAAAAGAAATATGTGGGAGGAGGGGCAAGATGGTGGCGACGGGAGGACTCTCATTCTGAGCAGCAGCAGCAGGATCAGCACAGTGACCAGTAATCAGAACTCGCGGCCATAGAACACAGTCATTGTGTTTCCCAGGTGAGAGGATATCCCACGGTGGGGGATTCAATCAGCTTTTAACTCACCCGGCTAAACCACAGAAGAGCTCCCAGTTCCGCCAGATGCTTGGCTGCCGGCTGCCAGCCCCAGCCCCAGCCCAGAGCCACAAGCCAGTGTCTCTGGTCACGGTCCCAGACTGAACTGTGCACACCACACTATCAGAGACTGGAATTTTCAGTCGAGAGATAACCCCAGGGTACAAGAAATGATTGGGACAGGCCTTAGGTCACCCAGACATCCCCTGGAAAAGACTCGGGTTCCAAGGGCACCCCAAGACCAAGCCCGGAGCCAGAGCCCAAGAACCAGGCTCCAGCACAGAGCCCTGCCTGCCTGCATGCTTGATTCGCCGCCTGAGATAGAACTGTGGGCACCAGGGCACCAGCGAATGAGTTTCACTGTCCAGTGCAAACACACAGGGAGGGAAACGGCTGCTCTGATCTCAGAGCACTCAGCCGACACCCCCAGCCTGAAAACGTCCCCGGAAAATTACCCAGCTTAGGGAGGCACCCAGGCTCCCAAAGGCCACAAAGGCAGACACAGGCAGTTTCTGCGCACCAGACATCTGGCGGAGACTGAGCCACCATCAGTCAACTGTGCTCCAGGCACAGGCACTTTCGGCTAGCCAGCTGGCGGACACTGAGCAGTGTGCACCAGGGCAAAAAAGACACTGGGAGTCCGTGTCTCCAGAGAATCCACAGGGAAGGAAGGAGACTGTAATGACTTAAATCATCCAACCTTCCCTGGAAAAAGTCTAGCAGTCTAGCAGACCAGTGGGGCCATCACTCAGCTGTGCTCCAGACACAGGCACAAACAGTTGCTGCTCGCCTGATGTCTAACTGGGTCACAGCAGCTGATCATTAAATTTACAACAAGAAACCCAGAAACAGGGCAGATGCCCTCAGGACTTCCCTGGGTAAGAGGAGAACCCTCTCGACTAACAAAGAACACAGTTACCACTCAGGTCTATATCCCTGAGGTGGGCAACTCCTGAAAAAACACCAGCCATCCAGGGACTATACCCAAAAAGCTGAGAAGACATCCTTAAGGAAAAACCAGCTTTCTGCAAAGGGGATTCTCTCCACCACAGGATCCCCAGGAACCACCAGAAAATAACCCCAAACACCTAAGATAGCACAATGGGTAGAGGCCAGCGTAAAAGCTCAAGCAACAAAAGACAGAGCAATATGGCATCTTCAGAACCCAGTTACCCAGGGGCAAGTAGACCTGGACACCCCAGCATAACTGAAATCCAAGGAGATGACCTAACATCTATGCTCATAAAGATGATAACAGAGGAAACAAATAAGATATGTAAAGACATAGAGGAAGATAAACTCAAACAGAATATTGCCATCCGTAAAGAAATAGAGGAAGCTGCTCCCAAACAGTTTATGGCCTTTAGAAAGGAAATGCTTAAAGCACTGAATGAAATAAAAGAAACAGAGTTGAAGGAACTAAAAGAAAAACAGGAAAGTACAATCAGACAGGTGAAGGAAGTAAACAAAACAACTCAAGACCTGAAGATAGAATTGGAAATATTAAAGAAAACACAAATGGAGGAAATAATGGGAAGGAAGAATCTAGGGAAGAAAACAGGAACTACAGAGGTAAGCATAACCAACAGACTATGAGAGATGGAAGAAAGAATCTCAGGTTTAGAAGATACAATGGAAGAAATAGATGTATCTGTCAAAGAAAATGTTAAATCCGAAAAATTCCTGACACAGACCATCCAAGAAATCCAAGACAATATGAAAAGACAAAACCTAAGAATAATAGGTATAGAGGAAAAAGAAGACTCCCTTCTCCAAGGCCAAGAAAATATTTTCAACAAAATCATTGAAGAAAATTTCCCCAAGCTAAAGGACAGGCCAATTAGAATGCATGAGGCCTACAGAACACCCAACAAATTTGACCAGAAAAATCCTCCTGTCACATAATAATCAAAACAGTAAGTATACAGAACAAAGAAAAAATACTAAAAGCTGCAAGGGAAAAAGGCCAAGTAACATATAATGGCAAACCCATTAGAATCACACCTGACTTTTCAACAGAGACTATGGAAGCCAGAAGGGCCTGGATGGATATCATGCAGACCCTAAGAGAACACAGATGTCAGCCCAGGCTACTATACCCTGCAAAACTCTCAGTCCTCATAGACGAGAAAACAAGATATTCAATGACAAAAACAAATTTCAGCAATACCTACAAACAAATCCAGCATTACAGAAGAAACTAGAAGGGAAAATACAACCCATGAAAACTAGCTACATTCAACAAAACACAGGAAATAAATAACCTCACTTCAGTAAAAGAAAAAGCAACCAAGCACATAACCTGATGACCACAGCCAACATCAAAATCAAGGGATCTAGCAGCCACTGGTCATTAATCTCTCTCAACATCAATGGACACAACTCTCCAAAAAAAAAAAAAGACACAGATTAACAGAATGGATACGTAAACAAAACCCAGCAATCTGTTGCATACAAGAAACACACCTAAGACACAAAGATAGACATTACCTGAGGTTAAAGGGTTGGAAGACGACTTTCCAAGCAAATGGACCCAAGAAGCAAGCAGGAGTAGCCATTCTAATATCTGATAAAATAGTCTTTCAACCAAAATTAATCAAAAGAGATGGGGAAGGACACTTCATACTCATCAAGGGAAAATTCCACCAGGAAGATATCACAATCCTGAACATCTATGCCCCAAATACAAGGGCACCACATTTGTTAAAGAAACATTGATAAAATTTAAAGCACATATAGATCCCCACACATTAACAGTGGGAGACTTCAACACCTCACTCTCAACAAAGGACAGGTCAACGAAACAGAAATTAAACAAAGAAACAATGTCTCTGACAGAGGTCATGAATTAAATGTACCTAACAGACATTTACAGAACTTTACACCCAAATACAAAAGAATTTACCTTCTTCTCAGCATCTCATGGAACCTTCTCCAAAATAGACCATATAATGGGTCACAAAGCAAGCCTCAACAGATACAAGAAGATTGAAATAATCCCTTGTATCTTGTCTGATCACCATGGAATAAAGCTGGACCTCAACAATAACAAAAATAGCAAAAAGCGTACACACACATGGAAACTGAACAACTTGTTATGAAATGACAGCTGGGTCAGGGAAGAAATAAAGAAAGAAATTAAAGTCTTTCTAGAAATCAATGAAAATGAAGACACAACATACCCGAACTTGTGGGACACAATGAAAGCAGTGCTAAGAGGAAAGTTCATAGCACTAAGTGCCTTCAAGAAGAAATTCGAGACAGCTCATTCAAGCACCTTAATGGCTTACTTAAAAACCCTAGAAAAAGAAGAAACAGACACACCAAGAAGGAGTAGACGGCTGGAAATAATCAAACTCAGGGCTGTAATCAATCAATTGGAAACAAATAAAATAATTCAAAGAATCAATGAAACCAAGTGCTGGTTCTTTGAGAAAATCAACAAGATAGACAAACCCTTAGCCAACCTAACTAAAAGGCAGACAGACACCACCCAAATCAACAAAATCAGAAATGAAAAGGGGGATATAACTACAGACACTGAGGAAATCCAAACAATCATTAGGACTTACTTCAAAAGTCCATATGCCACAAAATTTGAAAATCTAAATGAAATGAACAATTTTCCTGATCGATTTGACTTACCAAACCTGAATCAGGACCAGGTAAATCAACTAAATAGTCCTATATCCCCTAAGGAAATAGAAGCGGTCATCAAAAGTCTCCCATCCAAAAAAAGCCCAGGACCAGATGGCTTCAGCGCAGAATTCTACCAGACCTTCAAAGAAGAGCTAACACCAATTCCCTTCAAACTATTCCACAAAATAGAAACAGAAGGAACATTACCAAACTCATTCTATGAAGCCACAGTCACCTTGGTACCTAAACCTCACAAATACTCAACAAAGAAAGAGAATTTCAGGCCAATCTCCCTTATGAACTTTGATGCAAAAATACTTAATAAAATACTTGCAAACCGAATCCAAGAACACATCAAAGATATTATCCACTATCACCAAGTATGCTTCATCTCAGGTATGCAGGGGTGATTCAATATATGGTAATATATCAATGTGATCCACCATATTAACAAACTGAAAGAAAAAAAAAAAACACATGATAATCTCACTAGTTGCTGAAAAAGCGTTTGACAAAATCCAACATCCATTCATGTTTAAAGTATTGGAGAGATCAGGGATACAATGTACATATCTAAACATAGTAAAGACAATATACAGCAAGCCTATAGCCAACATCAAACTGAACAGAGAGAAACTTAAAGCAATACCACTGAAATCAGGGACAAGACAAGCCTGCTCACTCTCTCCATATCTCTTCAACGTAGTGCTGGATGTCCTTACTAGAGCAATAAGACACTTGAAGGAGATCAAGGGGATACAAATTGGAAAGGAAGAAGTCAAATTATTACTCTTTGCAGATGTTATGATAGTATACGTGAGTGACCCCAAAAACACTACTAGGGAACTCCTACAGCTGATAAACACCTTCAGCAAAGTGGCCGGATACAAAATTAACTCAAAAACATCAGTAGCCCTCCTGTATACAAAAGACAAAAGGGCTGAGAAAGAAATTAGGGAAGCAACACCCTTCACAATAGCCACAAATGACATAAGGTACCTCGGAGTAACCCCAACCAAGGAGGTCAAAGACTTGTATGAAAAAAATTTAAAATCTCTGAAGAAAGAATTAGAAGAAGACATGAGAAGATGGAAAGATCTCCCATGCTCATGGCTTGGCAAGATTAACATAGTAAAAATGGCCATCTTACCAAAAGCAATCTACAGATTCAATGCAATGCCCATCAAATTACCAACACAATTTTTCACAGACCTGGAAAGAAAAATTCTCAACTTCATAT
Organism: Meriones unguiculatus; assembly: GCF_030254825.1. Taxonomy (NCBI): domain Eukaryota; kingdom Metazoa; phylum Chordata; class Mammalia; order Rodentia; family Muridae; genus Meriones; species Meriones unguiculatus. The sequence continues at coordinate 1,515,019 of NW_026843711.1, read as the reverse complement.
GGAATAACAAGAAACCCAGAATTGCTAAAACAATCCTCTACAATAAAAGATCTTCTGGAGGTATCTCCATCCCTGATCTTAAGTTGTTCTATAGAGCAACAGTTTTAAAAAATGCATGGTACTGGCATAGAAACAGAATGGTGGATCAATGGAACCGAACAGAGGACCCAGAAATAAACCCACACACTTATGGATACCTGTTCTTTGACAAAGAGGCCAAAACCATTCAATGGAAAAAAGATAGCATCTTCAACAAATGGTGCTGGTCCAACTGGATATCTACATGTAGAAAAATGCAAATAGATCCATACTTATCACCCTGCACAAAACTGAAGTCCAAGTGGATCAAAGACCTCAACATAAAAACAGACACATTAAATCGGCTTGAAAAAAAAGTGGGAAATACCCTAGAACTCATTGGTACAGGAGAAAACTTCCTGAACAGAATACCAACAGCACAGGCTCTAAGAGCAACAATCAATAAATGGGACCTCATGAAACTGAAAATCTCCTGCAAAGCAAAGGACACTGTCATCAAAACAAAGCAGCCACCTACCTTCACCAACCCTTTATCTGACAGAGGACTCATATCCAGTATATATAAAGAACTAAAGAAGCTGAAAAGCAGCAAACCAAGTAATCCACTTGAAAAATGGGGAACAGAGCTAAACAGAGAATTCTCAATAGAGCAATATCAAATGGCAGAGAAGCACTTAAAGAAATGCTCAACCTCACTAGCCATTAGGGAAATGCAAATTAAAACAACCCTGAGATTTCACCTTACATCCATGAGAATGGCCAAGATCAAAAACTCAAGTGACAACACATGCTGGAGAGGTTGTGGAGAAAGGGGAACCCCTCTCCACTGCTGGTGGGAATGTAAACTTGTACAACCACTCTGGAAATCAATCTGGTGCTTTCTCAGACAACTAGGAATAGTGCTTCCCCACCATCCAGCCATACCACTCCTGGGCATATATCCAAAAGAGGCTCAAGTACACAAAAAGGACATTTGTTCAACCATGCTTGTAGCAGCTTTATTTGTAATAGCCAGAAGCTGGAAACAACCCAGATGCCCCTCAACTGAAGAATGGATGCAGAAATTGTGGTACATCTACACAATGGAATATTACTCAGCAATGAAAAATAAGGAAATCATGAAATTTGCAGGTAAATGGTGGGATCTGGAAAGGATCATCCTGAGTGAGTTGTCCCAGAAGCAAAAGGACACACATGGTATATACTCACTCATATAGACATACAACATAGGACAAACCCACTAAAACCTGTGCATCTAAAGAAACTAAGCAAGAGAGAGGACCCTAACTAAAATGTCCAATCCCCATCCGGAAAGGCAAAGAGGATGGACATCAGAAGAAGAAGAAAACAGGAAACAACCTAGGAACCTACCACAGAGGGCCTCTGAAAGCCTCTGCCCTATAGACTATCAAAGGAGATGCTGAGCCTGATGGCAACTGTTGGGCATAGTGAATGGAATTTTAGGTAAGAACTGGGAAATAGTAAGAGCTGGAGAGGACAGGGTCTTCACAAGGAGAGCAACAGAACAAGAAAATTTGAACATAGGGAACTTCCCAGAGACTCATACTCCAACCAAGGACTATTCATAGAGATAACCCAGGACCCCTACACAGGTGTAGCCCAGGGCAGTTCAGAGTCCAATTGGGTTACATAGTAATGTGAAGAGGGACTGCCTCTGACATAATCTGATTGGCCTGCTCTTTGATCACCTCCCCTTGAGGGGGGAGCAGACTTACCAGGCCATAATAGAGGACAATGCAGCTACTTTTGATGTGAACTGATGGACTAAGATCAGAAAGGAAAGGAGATCCTCCCCTATCAGTGGACTTGGGGAGTGGCATGCATGCAGAGGGAGGAGGGAGGGTGGGATCGGGAGGGGACGAGGGAGGGACTTATGAGGGGATGCAGAATGAATAAAGTGTAATTGATGAAAAATTTAAAAAAATCTAAAAAAAAAGAATGGCATTAAACAGAAAATGATCTAATTAAAAAAAAATATGTGACACTTTTCCTGAACAAAGAGTCTTGGACACAGGAACTGACATCTCTGGGTTATGTGCTTTCTTATGCCCAGAGAGAGGCATGTAGGTTTTCTCAGCCTTTCTCTTGAGAAGGCTGCCCACTTGACTATTTTATTAACTGGCTCCTAAAATTCTTACTGGCTTTGACCTGTTGCATGACATCATTCTCTCTCTCAGCCAATCAGCACCAGAGAGAATCTTGAGATTTCCAAACTCAAGAAAGTAAACAAACTTTCCTCAGTGTCCTGTATCTCTGAACCTGTGAACAGGTGACTTTTTCTTGTGAAAACCAACAAGCCTTTACATTATCCTTTTATCCACATCCCACACCTTTATTCCTATTTATGTTTGTGACAATGTCAGGTAGGAAATGAAACTTTAATGTTTATTTATTTTATAGCTCCCTTAGTAGGGAAGCTTCAAAGTGATGTGGGATTAAGGGGAATGTATGGAATGACAAGGTGGTCTCCTACTGTGTTATTGGATCTGAAATTTCCAAGGTTGTTTCAACTGAGCATTTACTCATGTAATCAGTAAATGTACCTTCACATTCTTATTAATATAATAAGCTGGTAGGGTCTAGGGTTCTCTGGGGTATTGAGTGCTTAGAAGCAAGGAAAAGAGCAGGAAACCAGACAATTCCTGGGCCATGTTTGGCTGAAACAGCAAAAGATTTGTGTATGTAAATTGAGAACTGAGGGACAATAAACTATTTGACAGCTGATCCTGTTCTACACTAGTGTAACCATACTTCTATGAGCACGGTTGCCTTGGCTGACTTGGGGGGATCTGCAGCTGTGTGCTACTCTGTAGTCGGTGAGCAGTCCTTCTGGTCCTGGAGTTTTACAGTTAATACTGGGACTTCAGGAGAGAGAAATGGGTCCATGTTTTATGACTATTACACAGAGCAGCTGTGTTTCCTGCTGGGGACCTACAGAAAATCACTCTAAACATACTGTTTAGTGTCAGGACTGCTTGTTAAGAGGTGCCACCTGTGCTCATGGGTCTGAACTAGTTGGTTAAACACAAGTTCTTGGCTAGGATACTCTGCTACATGATGAGTTCCTGGAGGGCATACCTTACAAAGTCTAACTCTACCCTACTTTATCAGGATCTTTTCTCCATGTTAAAATGCATTGTAAAAGTTAAAATATTATTTTTATTGATTATGTTGGAATTTCATATTATATATATTACACTCCTTTTCCATTGTTCCCAGGTTCAAATTCCTACTTCTGTGTCACATTAATTTTTTTTTCCTTAAAATACATCAATTGAAGTAAGTGTAGTTTATATACTCACTGGAACATGATCATAGTCTCAGTGCCATGTCCCTTAAAAAAAACAAAACAAAACAAAACAAAAACAAAAAAAACTGATTTTTTCCTTGCTGCACACTGGCACCACCTCCAAGAAAAAGACATCAGTCCTTGAGAGTTCTAAAATTCATCACCTTCTTCACAGATTTTCTTATGTATTTATTTATTACGATTTGGTCAATTTGTATCTTCTTTGCTGCCCCCCCTTCTCTTTCCAGTCCCACCCATGCTCCTTCTTCTATCCCTAATGCCCCTTTTTCTAGTTCCCTGATAGGGAAGGTCCTCCTCCCCCTTCTATCTGGCCCTAGCTTATCAGGTCTCATCAAGGTTGTTGGCATCATCTTACTCTGAGGCCTGATTCCAGGGCATTGATCTCTTTGTGTGCTCAATTCCCTCTACTTATGATTCTCTTCCTCCCTCCTCTCCTGCAAGCTTAGCAGATTACTGAAGGGAGGTAGAATTTCATAGGGAAATCCCATTCAGAGCTGGGTGTTTTAAGGTCTCTCTCTGCATATGGGAATGTGGTTCTCTGTATGCAATTCCATTTGACACAGAAGGAAACATCTTTGTGGATCCACGAATATGGTACTGACCTATTAGTTGAGGACAGAGAGGAACATATTTTAGTAACAATAGCCTGGGATGCTTGACAATTTCCATAGGACGCCCTGGCCCAACAACTCAATAAACTGCCACCCAACTCCCCTAGTGGAACACTGGTTTGGTCACAATACATACCCTATTGGAACTTAATCCCCCACTATTAATTAGGAGACCTCCTATTAAGTGAATACATTCCATATTTGTCTTTCACCATTTTAATTACTTCACCAAAGATGATTTTTCCTGGTTCCATCCATTTCCCTGAAAATATCTTATTGTCATTTTCTTAGCTGAATAATACTCCATTATGGAAATATTACATGTTTTCCGCAAAGGAGATTGTGACTGGAAGTTGCAGGAACATTAATCATTGTATTGAATGACAAACTTTCATATAATAATGTTCTTTTAACCTAGAATTCCTTCCTTCTTCTTCTACTTCCTGGTGACTTGAATCGCAATGTCCCCTGGAGCCAATCTATTTACATGTGGAGTGCCCAGTGAGGAAATGCCCAGTGAGGTTAGGGTTAGTAGGTATGGCCATGTAAGATAATATAATATAATTCCTTTTATTTCCATAATTTCTTTCTCAGCCATTTGGTATTTTATATACAGGAAAGCTAGTTAATTTTGTATCAAACCACTGTGATGAAGGTGTGCATCATCTGTTTCCTGGTAGAATTTTTGGGGTCATTCAGGTATACTATCATATCATCTGCAAATAGTGATACTTTGACTTTTTTCTGATTTGTATCCCCTTGATCTCCTTCAATTGTATTATTGCTCTAGCAAGGATTTTCCAAACTATGTTGAAGAGATACGGAGAGAGGGAACAGCCCTGCCTTGTCCCTGATTTCAGTGTTATTGCTTTAAGTTTCTCTCCTTTTAGTTTGATGTTGACTATAGGCTTGTTGTACATTGCCTTTACTATGTTTAGATATGTGCCTTGTATCCCTGATCACTCCAATACTTTAAACATGAAGGGATATGGATATTGGATTTCTTGAAATGCTTTTTCAGCATCTAAGGAGATTATTATATGTTTTTTCTTTTTTTTTTTTTTTAATATGGTGGATCAGATTGATGGATTTCTGTGTATTTAACCATACCAGCATCATGGAATAAATTCTAGTTGATCATAGTGGCTGTTATCATGGATGTGTTGTGGTATTCAATCAAAGGTATAAAGTAACTTGGTGTGACACTAAGCAAGCAAGTAAAAAATTGGTATAAATAATTTCAAGTCTCTGAAGAAAGAATTAGAAGAAGTTATAAGACTATGGAAAGATCACCAATGCTCATGGTTTGGCAGGATTGACATAGTAAAAATGGCCCTAGAACAAACAGCAATCTACAGATAGAATGAAATTCCCATCAAATTACCAACACAATTATTTAAAGACCTTGAAAGAAAAATTCTCAACTTCATATAGAAAATCAAATAATCTATTGTTCCTAAACAATCCTGTATAAGAAATGATCTTTTGGGGTATCTCTATTCCTGATGTCAAGCTGTACTGTAGAGAAACAGAAATAAAAACTGCATGGTACTAGCATAGAATCAGAATGGTGGATCAAAGGGACCCAATAGAAGACCCAATAAACCCACAGTTATGCACACCTGATTTTGACAAAGATGCCAAAACCATACAATAAAAAGATAGTATCATCAACAAATGGTGGTGATCTAACTGAATATCTACATGTAGAAAAATGGAAATAGATACATACTTATCACTCTGAACAAAACTAAAGTCCAGGTAGATTAAAGACCTCAACATAAAACCAGACACATTAAATCACTTAATTGGGACCTTGTTCATATTTTTCTTTATTATTATTATTATTATTAATTACACTTTATTCATTTTGTATCCCCTCATAAGTCCCTCCCTCCTCCCCTCCTAATCCCACCCTTCCTCCCCTTTCTGCGTGCATGCCCCTCCCCAAGTCCACAGTTAGGGGAGGTCTTCTGCTCCTTCTTTCTGATCTTAGACTATCAGTTCTCATCAGAAGTGGCTGCATTGTTATCTTCTGTGGCCTGGTAAGGCTGCTCTGCCCTCATGGGGGGTGATCAATGAGCAGGCCAATCAGATTATGTCAGAGGCAGTCCCTCTTCCCATTACTATGTAACCCACTTGGACACTGAACTGCCATGGGCTACCTCTGTGCAGGGGTTCTAGGTTATCTCCATGAAGAGTCCTTGCTTGGAGTATGAGTCTCTGGGAAGTTCCCTGTGTTCAAATTTTCTTCTTCTGTTATCTCCATGAAGAGTCCTTGCTTGGAGTATGAGTCTCTGGGAAGTTCCCTGTGTTCAAATTTTCTTCTTCTGTTGCTCTCCTTGTGGATTTCCTGTCCTTTCCAGCTCTTGCTATTTCCCACTTCTTACCTAAAATTCCATTCTCTCTGCCTGACAGTTGGTCATCAGTCTCAGCATCTCCTTTGATAGTCTGCAGGGCAGAGGCTTTCAGAGGCCCTCTGTGGCAGGTTCCTAGGTTGTTTCCTATTTTCTTCTTCTTCTGATGTCCATCCTCTTTGCCTTTCAGGATTGGGATTGAGCATTTTAACTAGCGTCCTCTCTTTTGCTTAGTTTGCTTAGATGTACTGATTTTAGTGGGTTTATCCTATGTATTATGTTTATATTAGTGGGTGTATACTGTGTCTGTCTTTTTGCTTCTGGGACAACTCACTAAGGATGATCCTTTCCAGGTCCCACCAATTACCTGCAAATTTCATGATTTCCTTATTTTTTCATTGCTGAGTAATACTCCATTGTAAAGATGTACCACAATTTCTGCATCCATTCTTCAATTGAGGGGCATCTGGGCTGTTTCCAGCTTCTGGCTATTACAAATAAAGCTGCTACAAACATGGTTGAGCAAATGCTCTTTTTGTATGTTTGAGCCTCTTTTGCATATATGCCCAGGAGTGGTATGGCTGGATCTTGGGGAAGCACTATTCCTAGTTGTCCAAGAAAGCGCCAGATTGATTTCCAGAGTGGCTGTACCAGTTTACATTCCCACCAGCAGTGGAGAAGGAAACCCCTTTCACCACAACCTCTCCAGCATGTGTTGTCACTTGAGTTTTTCATCTTGGCCATTCAGATGGGTGTAAGGAGAAATCTCAGGGATGATTTGATTGGCATTTCTGTAATGGCTAATGAGGTTGAACATTTCAAGTGTTTCTCTGCCATTCGATATTCCTCTCCAGAGAATTCTCTGTTTAGCTCTGTTCCCCATTTTTTAATTGGATTACTTGATTTGCTGCTTTTCTTCTTCTTTAGTTCTTTGTATATACTGGGTATGAGTCCTTGTCACATAAAGGGTTGGTGAAAACTTGGCCATCAGGACAAAGAAATTGGTAGGTGATATATGCTTACCATACAAGAGCAGCTGTGTTACCTGCTGTGGTCCTCCAGACAAACATCTAACCATAGTGTTAATGCCAGGACTGCTTGTTCTGCTATGCCACTTGAGCTCATGATGCCTGACATAGCTGGTTAACCACTATTAACCACTATTTCATGACAATGATTCTCTACTACATAATGAGTTCCAGGAAAGAATGCCTTACAAAGTCAAATTCTGCACTCTTTTAGGGGAATCCTTTCTCCATGTTAAAAGTCATTGTAAAACCTGTTGGCATATTAGTTTTATTGATTATGTATGAGATTCATATTACATAAATTACATTCCTTTTCCACTGCTCCCAGTTTTAAATTCCTAACCATGTGTCACACTAAAAATATTTTTTCTTTAAAATACATCAATTGAAATAAGTGCTGTTCATATACTCTTTAGAACATGATCAGAGTTTCAGTGCCTTAAAAAATGAGTTCATCCTTCTGCACACTGACACTACCCCCAAGAAGAAGCCATCCATCCTGAAGAGCTCTATACTTCTACACTTTCTCCACAGTTTTTTTTCTGTATTCATTTATTATGATTTGTTCACTTTTTATCTCCACTGCTGCCCCCTTCCTGTTCCCCTTTCAATCCTACTCACACTCCTTATTCTATCCCCATTCCCTTTTTCTAGTTCCCTGATAGGGGAGGTCCTCCTCACCCTTCTATATGACCCTAGCTAATCAGGTCTTATCAAGGCTGGCTCCAACGCATTCCTGTGCAGCCTGGATGGTCCCTGTAAATATGTAAGCAAGATCCCAGTTAAATGCTTCATGTTCAAAGATTTCACTTGGTCATGGAGCATTTTCTCAGAAAATAAATCACTGACAGAGCACATATCTGTGCATTTAACAAATAAAAATGAAATCTGTGATAAAGGGAATGTCATATGTCAAGGACACCTGACTTTATTAATGACCACTTTAAAGAAATATGTGACACTTTTCCTGAAGTAAGAGTCTTCGACACAGGAACTATCATCTTTGCTTTGTGTGCTTTTAGCTGCGCAGATTGAGGCATGTAGGGATGCACAGACTTTCTCTCAAGCAGGCTGTCCACTTGACCCTTTTAATAACTGGCTCCTGGGAGGAGGGCCAAGATGGAGGTGCTGGGAGAACACTGTGTCTGAGCAGCGGGACAACACACTCCATACAGCGACCAGGAGACTGAACTCTGGGACCTAAAACAATAGCTATCCTGTTTCCCAGGTGATCAGAGGCTCCCATGGCATGGGAATCGGTTGGGTCCACTCTCGGCTGCCCAGCCAGAACCCGGAATAAATCCCTGGTAACTCGGGCTTTGGTCTCTGGGCTGGTGCTATAAGCCTGCGTGTCCCTATCACTTTCCCAGGATGATTGGTGGGCACAACGGTGCCAGAGACTGGGAGTCCCAGTTGCAAAAAAAAAAAAAAAACCCACGGGGAAGCAAAGTTGTGAGACTGATCATGGGTCACCCAGTCTTTCCCTGGAAGGTCTCAAGGACTGCGGGTACCCACTGCCATCACAAATGAGCTCCTGCCACATGCAGAGAGCAGCTGCGTGCCCAGCTCAAAATCCCTACTCCCTCATGGGAGGAGGCAGGAGGCATCCAGCAGAATCTGCCACAGACTACATTGTCTGTACCTCAACCCAAGATCAGGGCTTAAAAAACCCAATCCTTTCAGGCACTCCCCCAAACACTGCCAAAACCCTGCCATGGCAGAGTGGAAGGATAAAGAGGTGCACAGCAGCTTAACAGTGCTGGAACTCCAGTGCTACTGGCAGCTTCTAGCAAACAAACTTCAGCTCGGGATCTGGGACTGTGGTCATTCTACAAGTCCTGAGATTCTCCTGCATCCAGCACAATAAGGTATAGCAGCAAGTACTATCACTAGCGCCCCACTCCCTGAACCCTGGCAGAGAAACCACAGCTCAGGATCAGACTGAGAAGCCCCAACAACTTCTGGCATTCCCCTGAGAGCACTTCCATAATCTTGCCCTAGCAGAGGGGAAGGTCAGAGGGGAAGGACAGAAAGGCAGCCTGCCAAGGACACAGCACCCTCTCTCCAGCTCACCCAGTGGCCCCAGGCAGAGAAACCCAAGCTCTGCATTAGAGGACACTCAACCCTACCAGGTACTCTCTCGGGATCAGCAAACATAGGTTCTACCACCAGGCTGCTTCTCGCAGAGAGATCTGGACCTTGGATCGGGGATTGAACCTAACTAATTCCCGCACCACCCTGGGACCAGTCAACATAAGCACTCCTGGCAGAGGGAAAGGACAGAGAGGCAGCAGACAGGAAAAGTGGACACCGAGTACTTTGGCCACAGTGTCCCAGAGCTGACTGTTAGCCTACCTGCCCAATTTTCACAGCAGGACCAAACCAGAGAGTAGAGAGCAAGGGGAACCCCTGTGCATTCCAACTGGTCCTGCAAGAGAGTGAGTGAGCCTTCTAAGGAGAGTTTGCCCCAGACCCAGGGCCTCTCCACAGAAGCAACCAGACAAGATCCCTGCCACCCACACCCCTAGTGTGGGCATCATAGGGATTCTTGGGATAGTGACCCCATCTTGAAGCCTCTGACTTGCGGGTCCACCAGTGTAATCCAGGCAAACAATCCCTGGATGTCAGACAGAACTGCGCAATAGTGGCTTGCAGGCCATAGCAATAGTCAGAGAATCCGCTCATGCACACTGAGCGCGCTAAAAGCTCACACGAATAGCGCCAGCGTCACATTCCTTACTTAGGCAAAACTGAAAAGAAATCACAGTGCAGCACACTCCCAAACCAGTAAACCTCTCTCATCTTCCTGAAAAAAAAAAAAAAAAAGTCCAGAAAACAGAAAGAGACGATCATAGCCCGAACTACAATCTCTAGGAACAAACTGTGAGGATTATATATAACCAGATGGCTAGAGGCAGATATAAGATCACTCCCAACAAAAAACAGGACATAATGACCTCACCAGCAACCCCACAAAAAAATGGACACTTCAATTCACTAGATATACAAGAAAACGACCTCAAAACTATGTTTCTCCAGCTATTAGAGGCCCATAAAGATGAAATGAACAAAGCCCTCAGAGAAATAGCCAAAGAAATCGAGACTAACCAAGAGGAAACAAATCATGCTCTCAGAGAAATGACCATGAAAATGGAGGCAAACAAAGAAGAAATGGACAAAGCTCTCAAAGAAATGTCCACACAAATGAAGGCAAATAAAGAAGAAATAAACAAAGCTCTCATAGAAATACAGTCAATTATACCCAAAGAAGTAGCAGCACAATTAGTGATACATAGAGAGGAAACAGACAAAAAAATAGAAGCCATCATTGAAAAACAGGACTCCACATTCAAACAGATGAAGGAAATGGTGCAAGACATGAAAACAGAATTAGAATCAATAAAGAAAACACAAATAGAGAAAAACCAGGAGCTGGAGAACATAGAAAAAGGATCAGGAACTACAAAGGTAAGCATCACCAACAGAATACAAGAGATGGAAGAAGGAATCTCAGGAGCCAAAGATATACTTGTGGAAATTGACAGGTCTCTCAAAGAAAAATTAAATCAGAAAAGTTCCAAACACGAAACATCCAAGAAATCAAGGACACCATGAAAAGACAAAACCTAAGGATAATAGGAGTATAAGAAAAAGAAGACAACAGGCTCAAAGGTCAGGAAAATATTTTCAAGAAAATTACAGAAGAAAACTTTCCCAACTTAAAGAAGGAGATGGCCATAAACATACAAGAGGCCTACAGAACACCAAGTAGACTAGACCAGAAAAGAAATTCTTCATGTCACATCATAGTCAAAACACTGAACCTACAGAACAAAGAAAAAATTCTAAAAGCAGCAAGGGAAAAAGGCCAAGTAACGTATGAAGGTAGACCTATCAGAATCACAACAGATTTCTCAACAGAAACTATGAAAGCCAGAAGGGCCTGAACAGAAATCATACAGTCCTTAAGGGACCACAGATTCCATCCCAGACTACTATACTCAGCAAAACTTTCAATCAACATAGACGGAGAAATCAAAATATTCCAAGACAAAACCAAATTTAAACAATATCTACATAGTAACCCAACTCTACAGAAGATAATAGAAGGGAAACTCCAAACCAAAGAAAACAACAGCATCTAAGGAAAAAGAGGAAATAGACAACTACACAACAAAAAAAACCAAGAGAATTGAAGCAATGAAACTCAGTGACACCACCAACCCCACATCTAAAGTATTTAACAATTGTTGGTCACTAGTTTCTATCAACATCAACGGACTCAACTCCCCAATAAAAAAGACACAGACTAACAGAATGTTTGGGGAAACAGGATCCAACATTCTGTTGCACCAGGAAACACACCTATGCAATGAAGATAAACACTACCTCAGAGTAAAGGGCTGGAAAAAAGGTTTTCAAGCAAATGGCTCCATAAAACAAGCTGGAGTAGCCATCTTATAAAATAGACTTTCAACCCAAGTTAATCAAAAAAGATAAGGAGGGCCACTATATTCTCATCAAAGGAAAAATCCACCAAGAGGACATCACAATTTTGAATATCTATGCCCCAAATACAAGAGCACTTACATTCGTAAATGAAACAATATTAAAGCTTAAATCACACATTGATCCTAAAACCTTAATAGTGGGAGACTTCAACACTCCACTCTCACCATGGGACAGATCAACTAGACAGAAAACAAATAGGGAAATAAAAACACTTACAGAGACCCTAAATCAAATGGACCTAATAGACATCTACAGATCTTTTCATCCAAACTCAAAAGAGTATACCTTCTGTTCAGCACCGCATGGAACCTTCTCCAAAACAGACCATATAGTTGGTCATAAAGCAAGCCTCAACAGATACAAAGAGATTGAAACACTCCCTTGTATTCTATCTGACCACCATGGACTAAACCTGGACCTCAACAACAACAGAAATAACAAAAACCCGACAGGCACAAGGAAACTGAATAACTTGTTACTCAATGACAGCTGGGTTAAGGAAGAAATAAAGAAAGAAATTAAAGACTTCCTAGAATTCAATGAAAATGAAGGCACAACATACCCAAATTTATGGGACACATTGAAAGCAGTGCTCAGGGGAAAATTTATAGCACTAAGTGCCTGCAAGAAGAAATTCGTAACATCAAATACAAACCTCTTAATGGCCGAACTGAAAACCCTAGGATAAAAAGAAGCAGATACACCCAAGAGGAGCAGATGGCTGGAAATAATCAAACTCAGTGCTGAAATCAATTAATTAGTAAAAAATAAAACTATCCAAAGAATCAATGAAACAAAAAAGTTGGTTCTTTGAGAAAATCAACAAGATAGACAAACCCTTAGCCAAACTAAAAAGCAGAGAGAATCTATCCAAATCAACAAAATCAGACATGAAAAGGGTGACATAACTACAGACACTGAGGAAATTCAAACAATCATTAGGTCATATTAAAAAAGCCTATATGCCACAAAATTTGAAAACCTAAATGAAATGAACAATTTTCGTGATAGATTCCATCTTCCAACATTAAGTCAAGATCAGGTAGAAAGACTGAATAGTCCTATATCCCCCAAGGAAATTGAAGCAGTCATTCACAGTCTCCCCTCCAAAAAAAAAGCCCTGGGCCAGATGGTTTCAGCACACAATTCTACCAGACCTTCAAAGAAGTGCTAACACCAATTCTCCTTAAACTATTACACAAAATAGAAACAGAAGGTACATTACCAAACTCATTCTATGAAGTGACACTCACCCTGATACTTAAACCACATAAAGACCCAACAAAATAGAGAACTTCACACCTATCTCTCTTAGGATGCAAAAATACTCAATAAAATACTTGCAAACTGAATCCAAGAACACATCAAAGATATCATCCATCACAACCAAGTAGGCTTCCTCCCAGGCATGCAAGGGTGGTTCAACATATGGAAATCCATCAATGTAATCCACCACATAAACAAACTGAAGGAAAAAAAAAACACATGATCATCTCCTTAGATGCTGAAAAAGCATTTGACAAAGTCTAACACCCATTCATGTTTAAAGTCTTGGAGAGATCAGGGATACAAGGCACATACCTAAACATAGTAAAGGCAATATACAGCAAGCCTATAGCTAACATCAAACTCAATGGAGAGGAACTTAAATCAATCCCTCTGAAATCAGGACCAAGACAAGGCTGCCCACTCTCTCCATACCTCTTCAACATAGTACTTGAAGCCTTAGCCAGGGCAATAAGACAAAAAAAGGAGATCAAGGGGATACAAATCACAAATCGGAAAGGAAGAGGTCAAAGTGTCACTATTTGAAGATGATATGATAGTATACATGAGCAACCCAAAAAATTCAACCAGAGAACTCCTCCAGCCGATAAACACCTTCAGCAAGTGGCAGGATACAAAATCAACTCAAAAAAATCAGAAGCCCTCCTGTATATCAAAGACAAAAAGGTTGAGAAAAAATTAGGGAAACAACACCCTTCACAATAGCCACTAATAACATAAAGTACCTTAGGGTGACACTAACCAAGCAACTGAAAGACCTGTTTGAGGAAAACTCAAGTCTCTGAAGAAAGAAATTGAAAAAGATATCAGAAGATGGAAAGATCTCCCATGCTCATGGATTGGTAGGATTAACATTGTGAAAATGGCCATACTGCCAAAAGCAATCTATAGATTCAATGTAATTCCCATCAAAATACCTACTCAATTCTTCACAGACCTTGAAAAAAAGATTCTCAGCTTCACATGGACAAACAAAAAACCCAGAATCTCCAAAACAATCCTGTACAACATGTTACAGATCATCTGGAGGTATCTCCATCCCCGATCTTAAGTTGTAGTACAGAGCAGTAGTAATAAAAACTGCATGTATTGGCATAAAAACAAAAAGGAGGATCAATGGAACCACATAGAAGGCCTAGAAATAAACCCACACACCTATGAGTAATCGATTTTTGACAAAGAAGCCAAAACCATTCAATGGAAAAAAGATAGCATCTTCGACAAATGATGCTGCTCTAACTGGATGTCCACATGCAGAAAAATGAAAATAGATCTATATTCATCACCCTGCACAAAACTAAAGTACAAGTGGATCAAAGACCTCAGCATAAAACTAGATACTCTAAATCTGTTAGAAAAAAAAGTGGGGAACAGCCAAGAACTCATTGGCACAGGAGACTTCCTGAACAGAACACCAACAGCACAGGCTGTAAGAGCAACAATCAATAAATGGAACCTCATGAAACTGAAAAGCTTCTGTAAAGCAAAGGACACCGTCATCAAAACAAAACGACTGCCTACAGATTGGGAAAGAATCTTCCCTAACACTTTATCTGACAGAGGACTAATATCCAGTTTATACAAAGAACTAAAGAAGCTTAAAAGCAACAAACCAAGTAATCCACTTGAAAAATGGGGAACAGAGCTAAACAGAGAATTCTTGACAGAGGAATATGGAATGGCAGAGAAACACTTAAAGAAATACTCAACCTCATTAGCCATCAGGAAAATGCAAATTCAAACATCCCTGAGATTTCACCTTACACCCATCTGAATGGCCAAGATGAAAGACTGATGTGATAACACATGCTGGAGAGCTTGTGGAGAAAGGGGAACCCTCCTCCACTTCTGGTGGGAATGTAAACTGATACAACCACTCTGGAAATCTATCTGGTGCTTTCTAAGACAATTAGGAATAGTGCTTCCTCAAGACCCAGCTATAGCACTTCTAGGTATATACCCAAAGTTTGCTCAAGTACACAAAAGGGATACTTGCTCAACCATGTTTATAACATCTTTATTTCTAATAGCCAGAACCTGGAAAAAAAACCCAGAAGTCCATCAATGGAGGAATGGGTACAGAAATTGTGGTATTTTTATACAGTGGAATACTACTGGGCAATCAAAAAAGGAGGAAATCATGAAATTTGCAGGCAAATGGTGGGATCTAGAAAAAAAATCATTCTGAGTGAAACATCCCAGAAGGAGAAAGACAAACACGGTATATACTCACTTATATAGACCTATAAGATATGATAAACATAATGAAATCTATACACCTAAAAAAGATAATCAAGAGAGTGGACATGGGGTAAGATGATTAATCCTCATTTAGAAAGACAGATGGGATGTGCATTGAATGTATGACAGGAGTCTACAGAGTGCATCTGAAAGACTCTAACTTCCAGTGTTGTCAAAGCAAAGACTCATGACCAAACCTCTGGCAGAGTACAGGGAGTCATAAGAAAGAAGGGGAATTAGTCTGATGGGGAAAGAATAGGAGCTCCACAAAGACCAAATATATCTGGGCACAGGGTCTCTTCTGAGACTGACATTCAACCAAAGACCATGTATGGATATAACCTAGAACCTCTGCTCAGATATAGCCTGTAGTAGCTCAGTAACAAATTGGTTTCCCAAAGTGAGGGGAACAAGGACTATTTCTAACAGGAACTCAATGACTGTCTCTTTGGCCTACCCACCCCCCAAGGGAGGAGCAGTCCTGTTAGGCCACAGAGGAGGGCTTTGCATCGAGTCCTGAAGATACTTGATAAAACAGAATCAGATGAATGCGGAGAAGGTCCCCCCCATCAGTGGACTTGGAAAGGGGCACAGTGGAGATGAGGGAGGGAGGGAGGGACTGGGAGGGAATGAGGGAGCAGGACATGGCTGGGATACAGAGTTAATAAAATGTAACTGAAAAGAAAAAATAAAATTAAAAACAAACAAACAAACATACAAACAAACAAACAAAATAACTGGCTCCTGAAACTCTTACTGGCTTACACCTGTTTCATGACATAATTTTCCTCTCAGCCAATCTGCACCTGAGAGAATCTTGATGTTTCCATGGAGATGAGTAAACAAACTTTCCTCAGTGTCCAGTATCTCTGATCCTGTGCACTTTCAACTTTTTCTTGGAAGCCCAACTAACCTTTATCTAATCTCTTTATCCAGACCCCACACTTTACTCCTGTTTACCTCTGTGACAAAGTCAGGTAGGAAATGAAACTGTAATGTTTATTTAATTGGACAGCTTCCTAAATAGGGAAGCTTCAAAGTGATGTAGAATTAAGGGGAATGCACTGAATGATAAGGTGCTCTCCTACTCTGGTACTGTATCTGAAATTTTCTAGATTTTGACTTGACAGTTACTTGCCTACTAACTAAATAGACCTTCACATTCTCATTGATATAATAGGCAGGCCAGTCCTAGGATTACCTGGGGTATTGAGTCTTTAAGAGCAATGAAAAGAGAAGGAAACCAGGCAGTTCTTGGGACTGGTTTGGTTGAAACAGAGAAAGATTAGTGAGTGTAAAAGGAAAACTGAGCATGCCAATCAGATTATGTCACCTCCCCCTGAGAGGGGTGCAGCCTTACCAGGCCACAGAAGATGACAGTGCAGCCACTCCTAATGAGATCTGATAGACTAAGATCAGAAGGAAGGAGAGGAGGACCTCCCCATTAGTGGACTTGTGGAGGGGCACAAATGAAGAAGCGGGTGGGCGGGTGGGATCAGGAGGAGAAGAGGAAAGGGCTTATAGGGGGATACAAAGTGAAAAAAAGTGTAATTAATAAAAATAAAATAAAATAAAAAAAGGAGAACTGAGGTGCTAGATATTATTTGACAGCTGGTGCTGTTGTTCCACACTAGTGTTGCCAACCCTCTATGAGCAGGATGGTCTTGGCTGACCAGGCTAGATCACCAACTCTGTCCTACTCAGTTGTCAGTGAGGAACCTCTTGGTCCTATGGTTTACAGTTACTGAGACTTCAGGACAGAGAATGGGTTTGAGTTATATGCCCAAGACACAAAAGCAGAAGTGTTTCCTGCAGTAGTCCTCTAGGCAAACTCTCCAAACATACTGTTAGTGTCAGGATTCCTTGTTCAGAAGTGCCAGCTGAGTTCATGGGGTCTGACATAGTTGGGTAACAACACATTCATGGCTAGGATTCTCTGCTACATAATGAGTTCCTGGAAGTCATGCCCTTCTTAATGGAAATATTCCACATTTTCCCCAAAGGAGATTGTCAGTCCAATTCTTTAGTCCTCAGAAGTTGCAAGGACTTAAATCATTGTAATGAATAACAAACTCTCAGGATAACTATGTTCTTTTAGCCTAGAAGTCCCTGTATCTTCTTCCAATTTCTGATGATTTGAATTGCAATGTCCCCTTGAAGCTCAACTATTTACATGTGGAATCCCCAGTGAGGAAATGTCTGGGAAGGTTTAGGAGATATGGCCTTGTTAGATAATATAATTTTTTTTTTGTTTCCCTAATTTCTTTCTTAGCCCTTTTGTCTTTTTTAGGAATGCTACTGATTTTTTTTAATTAATTTTGTATCCAGCAGTATTTCCAAAGTTGTTTAAAAAGTGTATGAGTTCCTTGGTAGAATTTTTGGTGTCAGTCATTGTATACTATCATCTCATCTGTAAATAGTGATACATTGACTTTTTTATTTCTGATTTCTATCCCATTGATCTTCTACAATTGGCTTATTGCTCTAGCAAGGACTTCCAGAACTATATTGAAGAGATATGGAGAGAGTGGGCCGCATATTTCAGTGGGATTGCTTTAAGTTTCTCTCAGTTTAGTTTGATGTTGATTATAGGCTTGCTGTATATTTAATTTACCATATTTAGATATATGCTTTTATCACTGATCACTCCAATACTTTAAACATGAATTGATGTTTGACTTTGTCAAATGTTTTTTTCAGTATCTAAGGGGATTATCATGGATTTCCGTATATTGAACCCCTGCATACCTGGGATGAAGCCTATGTGGTCAGTTTAGATATCTTTGATGTGTTATCATATTTGGTCAAAGACATAATGAAACTTGGTGTGACCCTAACCAAGCAAGTCAAAGACTTGCATGAAAAAAATTCAAGAATCTAAACAAAGAATTGGAAGAAGATATCAGAAGATGGAAAGATCTCCCATGGTTATGGCTTGGAAGGCTTAACTTTGTAAAAATTGTCATCTTACCAAAAGCAATCTACAGATACAATGCAATTCCCATCAAATTACCACCACAACTCTTTACAGAACTTGAAAGAAAAATGCTCAATTTCATATGGAAAAACAAAAACAAAAACAAAATCCATGATTGCTAAAACAGTCATCTACAATAAAAGATCTTCTGGAGGTATCTCCATCCCAGATCTCAAGCTGTACTATAGAGCAACAGTAATAAAAACTGTCTGGTACTGTCATAGAAACAGAATGGTTATTCAATGAAAAAAAAAATAGAATACCCAGACATATACCCACACACTATGGACACCTGTTTTTTGACAAATATGTCAAAACCATACAATGGAAAAAATGTCATCTTCAACAAATGGTTCTGCAGTAACTGGGTATATACATGTAGAAAAAAATGCATTTATATCCATTCTTATCACCCTGCACAAAACTAAAGTCCATGTACATCAAAGACTTCAACAACAACAACAATAACAACAAAAAAAACAGACACATTAAATAGGTTAGAAGAAAAAGTGGGGAAGAGCCATGAGCTCATTGGCACAGGAGACAACTTCCTGAACAGAACATCAACAGCCCAGGCTCTAAGACCAACAATCAGTAAATGGTACCTCATGACACTGAAAATCTTCTCTATAGCAAAGGACACTATCATCAAAACAAAACAAATGCCTACAGATTGGGAAAGAATCTTCACCAGCGTTCTATGTAATATAGGGCTAATATCCAGTATATATAAAGAACAAAAGAAGTTGAAAAGCAGCAAGTCAAGAAGTCCAATTAAAAAAATGGGGAACAGTGCTAAACAGAGAAATCTCGAGAGAAGAATATATTGAATGGCAGAGAAACACTTAAAGAAATGCTCAACATCATTAGCCATCAGGGAACTGCAAATCAAAATGACCCTGAGATTTCACCTTAAACCCATCAGAATGGCCAAGATGAAAAACTCAAGTGACAAAGCATGCTGAAGAGGTTGTGGATAAATGGGAACCCTCCTCGACTGCTGATGGTAATGTAAACTTATACACCCACTCTGAAAATCAATCTGGCACTTTCTCAGACAAATAGGAATAGCACTTCCTCAAGATTCAGTTATACCACTCCTAGGCATATATCCAAAAGAAGCTCAAGTATACAATAAGGACATTTGTTCAACCATGCTTGTAGCAGCTTTATTTGTAATAGACATAGCTTAGAAAGAAGCCAAATGCCCCCAACTAAAGAACAGATACAGAAATTCTGGTACATCTACACAATGGAATATTAGCCAGAAAAAAAAAAAAACCACAAAGAAATCATGAAATTTGTAGATAAATGGTGGGAACTCACGGTTTCTACTCACTCACATAGATATATAATATAGGATTAACCTACTAAAATCTTTACACCTTAAGAAACTAATCAAGAGGGAGGACTCTTGTCTAAAATGCTCAAATCCCATCCTGAAAGGCAGAGATGACAGAATCAGAAGAAGGAGAAATCATGGAACAAGTTAGGAGCCTGCCACAGAGGGCCTCTGAAAGGCTCTGTCCTGCAGACTATCAAAGCAGATGTTGAGATTCATGGCCATATGTTGGCAGAGTGCATGGAATCTCATGAAAGAAGTGGGAAATAGTAAGATCTGGAGAGGACAGGAGCTCCACAAGGAGAGCAACAGAACCAAAATATCTGAGCACAGTGGTCCTTCCTGAGACTCATAATCCAACCAAGTGCCATGTATGGAGATAACCCTAGAACCCCTGCACAGATGTAGCTCATGGCATTTTAGTATTCAAGGTGGTTGTATAATAATGGAAGCAGGGATTGCCTCTAACATGAACTGATTGGCCTGCTCTTTGATCATCTCACCCTGATGGGTGAGCAGCCTTACAGGGCCACAGAGGAAGACAATGCAGCGAATCCTGATGAGATCTGATAGACTAGGATCACAAGGAAAGTAGAGGAAGAACTTCCAATCAGTGGACATGGGCAGGGGCATGTGAAGTGAAAGAGGAGGGAAGGTGGGTTGGGGAGTGGTTTATGGGGAGATTCAAAGTAAATAAAATGTAATTAATAAAAATTAAAATAAAAAATATTGAAAAATATAATTCTTCTTGGATTTGTTTTAGGAAGGTGTGCTTGGAGGTTGATATGCCAATGAGATTGACTAGACTCTGGAGTCTCTTTCTCTCAGTCTCTGTCACATTATATCTTTGTTTTTGTCAGTCTCAGTCTATTTTTGAATCTGTCTCTCTAGTACTTTCCTTATCTCTGTCTGTTAGTCTCCATCTCTCTGCCTGCTGCTTGAGGTTCAGTATGAAAAGCTATCAGTTCTGGTGAAGGACTACAAAGATATGATTGCTTTCTCACTTAACATCTTGAATTGTCACTGTAAAATTATGAGCAAGGTCCTAAATAAACGTTATTTGTTCAAAGAGTTGCCTTGGTCAGAGAGCATTTTCATTCTAAGTAATTCACTGACTGTGGACATATCTGTGCATTTATTAAATAATAATGGAATCTGTGATAATGTGAAAGTCACATGTCAAGGATAAGTGATTTTATTAATGACCACTTGAAAGAAATATGTGACATTTTCCTGAACTAAGAGGTCTTGGACACAGGAACTATCATCTCTGTGTTGTATGCTTTCAGCTGCCCAGATTGAGGCATGTAGGGCTGCTTAGCCTTTCTCTCAAGCAGGCTGTTCACTTGGCCCTTTGACTAACTGGCTCCTGAAACTCATACTGGCTCTCTCATATATCATGACATCATTCTCCTTCTCAGCCAATCTGCACCTGAGAGAATCTTGAGGTGTCCATGGGGATGAGTAAACTTTCCTCAGTCTCCAATATCTCTGATCCTGTGCACATGTGACTTTTTCTTGGGAAACCCAACAAGCCTTTATCTAATCCCTTTATCCAGACCCCATACTTTACTCCTGTTTATCTCTGTGACAAAGTCAGGTAGGAAATCAAACTGTAATGTTTATTTAATTGGACATCTTGCTAACTAGGGATGCTTCAAAGTGTTGTGGGATTAAGAGGAACGTATCCAATGACAAGGGATCTCCTATTGTTGTCTTGGATCAGAAATTTCTTAGGATGTGACTTTGAACTGAGCAGTTCCTGGTGTAATCATGATATAATCTTCACATTCTTATTGCTATAATAGCCTGGCAGGGTCTAGGGTTCCTTAGGGTATTGAGTGTTTAAGAGCAGGAAAAAGAGAAAGCAACCAGACAATTCCTGGGAATGGTTTTCCTCAAACAGATAATGATCAGTGTATGTCAAAGGAGAACTGAGGGGCAATAACCTTTTTGAAAGATTGTTCTCTTCCACACTAGTTTCGCTAACCCCCTATGAGCAGGTTTGCCTTGGCTGACCTGGCTGCATCAGCATATGTGTCCTACTGAGTGATGAGTGAGGAACCCTCCTGTTCCTGGGGATTACAACTAAAACTGGGAATTCAGGACAGAGAAATTGGTCTGTGTTATATACTTAGGACACAATAGCATCTGTGTCCTCCAGACAAACTCTCTTAAAATATTGCTAGTGACAGGACTGCTTGTTTAAAGGTGCCACCTAAGCTCATGGGGTCTGAGATAGCTAGGTAACCACTGGTTCATGGCCAGGATTCTCTGCTCAATAATGAGTTCCTGGAAAGTATGCTGTACACTGTCAAAAATGTGTCTTAGAGGAATCATTTCTCCATGTTAAAAGTCATTGTAAAGTTGTCAACATATTATTTTTTGATTATGTATTTTCATATAATATACTTCACTCTATTTTCTATTGCTCCCAGGTTCAAATGCTTACCCACTAAATTTTAGTGTATCACTAATTTTTTCTATATTTAAAATACATCAATTGAAATATATATTGTTCATATTCTCATTGAAACATGATCAGAATCACAGTGGCAAGTCCCTTAAAGAAAACTGAGTTCATGCTTGCCACACCAAGCAGAAAAAGGTGGACCATCAGTCTTGAAGAGCTTGATACTTCATCACCTTGATCACAGTTTTTTTTTTATGTATTTATTTATTCTGATTTGTTCATATTGTTTCCCCTCTGGTTCTCCCTACCTCCATTCCTTCTAGTCCCTCCCACACTTCTTCTTATACCCCTATGAACTTTCTCTATTTCTCTGATAGGATGGGTCTTCCTCACCCTTCTATCTGACCCTAGTTTATCATGTCTCATCAAGTCTGGCTGCATCATCTTCCTAAGTTACCTGATCCTCAGGGCATTCTCCTGGTTATATCCTCAATTCCCTCTACTTATAACATGCTTCCTTGTCTTCTCTAATGCAGGCTTCCAGAGGACTTTGGGGAGGGAGAATTTCATAGGGAAAGCCCATTTTGAACTGGGTGTTTTAAAGTCTCTCTCTGTGTAATATCAGACTGTGTGTCTCTGTATACCATCCCATTCAATGCAGAAGGAAGCATCTCTATGGATCTAAGAATATGGTACTCATCTATCAGTTCAGGGCAGAGAGCAATATATTTTAATAACAACAGAATGTGTTGCTTTGAAATTTCGGTAGGATGTCCTGACCCAACAACTCAAATAACTGCTACTCAATCCTCCTAATGGAAGACTGGTTTGGTCACAATTAGATGGCCTATTGGAACTTTAAGCCCAAATATTTGGAGACCTCCAAATAAGTGAATACGCATCATATTTGTCTGTCTTCATTTTAGTTACTTTACCCCGGATGATTTTTCCTGATAACATCTTTTTGCCTGAAAATATCATGATGTCATTTTCCTAGGTGAATAATACTCTGTAATGTAAATATTCCACATTTTCCCCAAAGAAGTTAGTCAGTTCTGTTCTTTAGACTTCAGGAGATGATGGGATTTAATCATAGTATTGAATGACAAACTATCAGAATAACTGAGTTCTTTTATCCTTGAAGTTCCTCCATCTTCAGCTGCCTGGTGATTTGAATTGCAATGTCCACTTGAAGCTCATCTATTTACATGTTGAGTCCCTAGCAAGGAAATGTCTGGTAAGGCCTAGGAGATATGGTCCTGTTAATAGGAATTATATTATAGGAGGGTGTGTTGTGAAGTTGATATGCCAATGAAAGTGACCAGACAGAATGGAGTATTTGTCTCTTGGTCTCTGTGACATTCTATCATTGTTTCTGTTGGTCTTGGTCTATTTCTGAATCTGTATCTCTAGATCTTTCTTTCTCTGTTTCCCACTCTCTGCCTGCCATTTGTGGTTTAGTATGAAAACCTTTCAGTTCTGCTGAAGGAATACAACAAGATGCCTGCTTGATGAAATATCTTGGACGCTGTCCATAAAAATAAAAGCAAGGTCCCAATTAAATACTTTTTGTTCAAAGTGGTACCTCAGGAAGGGACAATTTTCTTTCCATTTTTTTTTCAATGCAGTTTATTCAGGAACCTTGAACAATCCTCGGACCCTGGGGAAAGCCAGCCCACAGCTTAAATAGCCTCTGGGTAGCCAACCCAGGCGTGCCACGTGGGCAATGCAGATAGGTCCACATACATGGAAGCAAGCCAGATCCTCAGCCTTAGCCAAATGTGGAATTGTTCCTGACAGAGAGCACTCACCATCGGGAAGGTGGAAGGCGGAAACCAGCTCCATCTTTCAGGCATAGCATTCCGCAGCTCTCTACAGTTCCCCCTTTTTGTTTTAGACGCATCAGGCAAGAGTAGAGGTCTGATCTCTGATATTAGAAATAAATTGGGACTTTGTACCGATGTTCATTTAGGTGTCATCCACCCAAAGAGCAACAGACCCGTCTGATACCTTTTTCTCAGAGGCGGGACCTGGGGCATCAACCTGCATGCAATCAGACATGCTCTTCTCTGGGTCCAAAGCGGCTGACCCTGAGTGCAGTGCTTAGCCTCGCATCCTGAGCATAACATTTTAGCTTTTTATGGTATCCAACCATGCTTGGGGAGAATGTCCTGCTTCAATGGCTGTAAAGGCCTGAATGATCATGGCTGCATCACACTGTTGTGAGACTCTAATCTTGCATATATACCACAGGCAAACCAAGGAGACCAACACCAGAAGGCCTGCTAACACTCCCATGCCCGCCCATTCCTTCAGATGATTCATGGCTGCAGCAATCCATGATGATAATCCTGTGGCTAGTCCTGCGTCCACTCTGCTAGAATTTACTGTGACAATGGCCACTCTCAGCTGCTCCATCGTAGTATCGAATTCTCCAGTCCAATTACCTAAAATATAGCTCGACAATTGTTTACACAGATTTGCAGCACAGGAAAAATTCTCATGTTATATGCTAGTGACTCAAAGCTCAGCATATTTTCATTGACAGCCAAGTTGAGTGATTTGCCATAGGGTATCAATTTGCTCCTGCACGAGGTCAATCCTCTGATTGAACACCATCAAGCTTCCTTTTAGTTGAGCATTAATTCCTTTATGTACAACTAAGGCATGAGCTACATTGGCTAAATGATTATTGAGGGTCTGAGCAGTCTGCCCAGTATGACTTATGGCTAATGCCCCGGTGGTAGCTCCAACAGCCGCCAATGAGATGGTAGTAACAATGGTGGCTGTAGTTCTAAGATCCCTTTTCTGTCTGAAGAGAGTCATAGCATGAGGGGCATCAACAGGCACAGGCACCCAGTGAGGCATGCGAGTAACCAGGGCATACCTAACTTTACTAGCATTCCAGCATTGGGCAAAAAAGCAAGTATCATTACCACAATTACTTGGCTCTATCTGGCTAATAATGAATAAAAATGGGGGATATAGACAAACAGGTGTGGGCTTATAGGAAATATTATGAGAAGCCTTAACCCCCTCGTTGGAACATCCTGCATCAGTTCTAGAACTAGCAGTGGTGGTGTCCGATGTCTGAGTAGGTTCAGGAGACCATTGCCCCCAGGGGCGAGACTTGCTCCATGCCAATTGACTAACTCCATGTTTTCCTCCACTTTTGAAAGTTATTTAAGGTTCTTAAATTATTTTTTCCCTTTTTTTAAAATTTTCATCAATTAGACTTTATTCATTCTGCATCCCCCCATAAGCCCCTCCCTCCTCCCCTCACAATCCCACCCTCCCTCCTCCCTCTGCTTGCATGCCACTCCCCAAGTCCACTACTAGGGGAGGTTCTCCTCTCCTTTCTGATCTTAGTCTGTCAGTTCACATCAAAAGTGGCTGCATTGTCCTCTACTATGGCCTGGTAAGGCTGCTCCCCCCTAGAGGGAGGTGATCAAAGAGCAGGCCAATCAGATTATGTCAGAGGCAGTCCCTCTTCACATTACTATGTAACCCAATTGGATTCTGAACTGCCCTGGGCTACATCTGTGCAGGGGTTCTGGGTTATCTCCATGAATAGTCCTTGGTTGGAGTATGAGTCTCTGGGAAGTTCCCTGTGTTCAAATTTTCTTGTTCTGTTGTTCTCCTTGTGGAGAAGGAAGGGACAATTTTCACAGAAAGTAATTCACTGAATGTGGACCTATCTGTGCATTTAACAAATATTAATGGAATCTGTGATAGCATGAAAGTCACATGTCAAGGACACATGACTTTATTGAAGACCACTTGAAAGAAATATGTGATAATTTTCCTGAACTAGGAGTCTTGGACACAGGAAATGACATTTCTGAGTTGTGTGTTTCAGCTGCCCAGATTGAGGCATGTAGGGCTGACCACCATTTCTCTTAAGCATGTTGTCTGCTTGGCCCTTTTAATAACTGGCTTCTGAAACTCTTACTGGCTTTCACCTCCTGCATGGCATCATTCTCCCTCTCAGCATCTGAGAGAACCTTGAGGTTTCCATGGAGATGAATAAACAAACTTTTCTCATTTTACAGTGATTCTGATCCAATACACCTGTGACTTTTTCTTCTGAAATACAATAAGTCTTTATATCATCTGTTTATCCAGATCCCACACCTTTACTCCTGATACTCTCCTATAATGTCAGGTAAGAAATGAAAATGTAATATTTATTTAATTGGACAGCTTCCTACATAGGGTAGCTTCAATGTGATGTGGGATTAAAGGAAATGTAATCAATGACAAGGAAGTCTGCTACTGTGGTCTTGGATCTGAAATTTCCTAAGTTTTAACTTTGAACTGAACATTTACTCACTAAATGTACCTTCACATTCTTATTGCTATAATAGGTTCTCATGGTCCTGGGTTCCCTGGGGAATTGAGTCTGTAAGAGCAAGGAAAAGAGAAGTAAACAAGACAATTCCTGGGATTGGTTGGCTGAAAGAGAGAAAGATCAGTGAGTGTAAAATGAGAACTCAAGGGTAGTAAACTCTGACAGCTAATGCTATTCCACACTACTTCAGCAAAAATCTATGAGTAGGGTCGCCTTGGCTTTATTGGCTTAATTAGCAGCTGTGATATACAAAATTTTCAATCAGCAATCCTCCTGAACCTGGGGTTTACAGTTAAAACTAGGCCTTCAGGACAGAGACATGTGTCTGTGTAATATGCCTAGGACACAAGAGCAGCTGCATTTCCTGCTGTGATCCTCCAGACAAACCCTCTGCATGTAGTATTTGTTCCACGACTGCTTGTTCAGAAGTGCCACTTGAGCTGATGGGGTCAGAGATAGCTGGGTAAAAACTAATTCATGGCTAAGATTCTCTGCTACATAATGACTTCCTGGAAAGCATGTCTTAGACAGTAAAACTCTGCCCAAATTTAGCATAATCTTTTCTTCGTATTAAAAGTCATTGTAAACATTGTCAACATATTATTTTTATTGCTTATGTGGGATTTTGATACAATATACATTGCACTCCTTCTCCATTGTCCCAGCTTCAAATTGCTACCCATGAGTTATACTTTTTTTTCTTTAAAACACATTAATTCTAGTATGTGTTGTTCATATACTCATTGGAACATGATCAGAATCTCAGTGCCAAGTCCCTTAAAGAAATCTTAATTCATCCTCACAGTACACTGGCACCACCCATAAGAAGAACCCATCAGTCCTGAAGAACTCTATACTTACTTCATCACCTTGATCACACTTTTTATTATGTATTTCTTTTTTATGATTTGTTCACTTTGTTTCCCCTCTGCTGCCCCCTCCCTCTTCTCCTCACAGTCCCACCCACCCTCCTTTTTCTACCCCTATATCCTTTCTCTAGTTCCCTGATAGGATAGGTCCTCCTCGCCCTTCTATCTGACCCTATATTATCAGGTCTCAAACATGCTATCTGTATTATCTTCCTCTGCATCCCAATTCTCAGGGTATTATTCTCCTTGTGTCCTGAATTCACTTTGCTTAGAACACTCATCCTGCCTACTCTCCTACAGGCATCCCAGAGATCTGAGGGGAGGGAGAATTTCATAGGGTAATCCCATTTCAAGCTGGCTGTTTTAAGGTCTCTCTCTACATAATATCAGAGTATGAGTCTCTGTAGGAATCCCATTTGATGCAGAAGGAAGCGTCTCTGTGGATGAAAGAACATGACACTGATGTATCATTTGAGGGTAGCGAGCAACATATTTTAATAACAACAGAATGTGTTGCTTTGAAATTTCGGTAGGATGTCCTGACCCAACAACTCAAATAACTGCCACCCAAATCCTCCTAATGGAAAACTGGTTTGGTCACAATTAGATGGCCTATTGGAACATTATCCCCCACTATTACGAGATCTCCTAATAAGTGAATACATACCATGTTTGTCTTTCTGCATTTTACTTACTTCACCCTGGATGAATTTTCCTGGTTCAATCCTTTTGCCTGAAAATATCATGATGTCATTTTCTTAGCTGAATAATACTCTCTTATGGAAATACTCGATATTTTTCACAAAGAAGATTGTCAGTCCTGTTCTTTTGTCCTTGAAATTTGCTGGGACTTTACTCATTGTAATGAATGAGAAACTATTAGGAAAACTATGTTCTTTTAGCCTAAAGTTCCTCCATCTTCTTTCACTTCCTGGTGATTTGAATTGCAATGTCCTCTTGAAGATCTTCTATTTACCTGTGAAGTCCCCAATAAAGAAATGTCTGGGAAGGGTTAGGAGTTTTGCCATTGTTAAATAACATAATTCTTATTGTCGTTTAATTAGAGAAGGGTTTCCTGTGCGGTTGATATGTTAATGAAAGTGATCACAGAGAATGGAGTCTTGGTCTCTCAGTCTCTGTCTCTTCATATCTTTGTTTCTGTCTATCTCTGTCTTTCTATTTCTGAATCTGTCTCTCTAAGACTTTCTCCCCAGTGAGTAAATGTCTGTAAATGTGGTATTAAGGAGAATATAATGAATGAGAAGGTCTTGGATCTTAAATTTACTAGATTGTGACTTTGAACTGAGTAGTTACTCAGGTACTCACTAAATGTTCCTTCACATTCTTCTTGATATAATAGGCTGGCAGGGTCTAGGGTTCCCTGGGGTACTGAATCTTTAAGAACAGGGAAAAGAGAAGGTATCCTGAGAGTCCTGTGGGCTAGTCTAACAGCGTCCATCTGAAAGAGGGAGTGTAAATGGGGGGACAAAAACTCAAAAAATAGAGACAAGACAGATTCTATTTCAAGTATCAGTTTACAGAATGTGCAAACATTTATGAAGCAAAGGGTAAAAGCAAAATTTTTTCATAGTAGCAAAAATCTCTTCCACATGGCAAGGTATCCAGCAATTCACTCAAGGTTACAGCAAATTTGCTCTTTGTTTCCCAAAGGTTGCAGGGATTGTGCTGTCTAAGTCCCAGGCCTAGAACACCCTGCTTGCAGAGACCACAAAGGACAGTCTCTAAGACATGGAACTTAGATAAGAACTACATCTGCCATGGCCAAGATGCAGAATTCCAATTACCAGACTCCTTCAGTTTTCCCTTCTTTGTTTTATGGAGAGCCTCACTTAGGTTGGCAAAAGTGCATTTTATTATTACATATCATTGACTTGCTTCCATACCAAATGAGGTTGTAAGAGACATTTAATTTAAATTCATGCAACTGCACTTGCATGCATTGAAGATTTTGAAGAAAGAACTGCAACACACAAGGAAGGGAGACACAGTCAAACAAACCATACATGCCATGTCCTCAAGTGTCAGTACCCACTTAAACACAGAGTCAAAGGATGGAAAGGGCCTCCTAATGCTAGTAAATATATCCCAGGCTGTGTTGACCAATTCTAACCTAGGTTTCTTGGCATATTCTATGTCATGGATCATATTTCTCATTGTTATCATGTCCAATGAGAAGTTTTGGTAGACCAAGTATCAGCACGGTGATTTTGAACCTGAGTCCAGTTAAATTCTCTTTCATCATACCAAGAATCAGAAAACCTAACAGGAATCATAACAAAAGTAGGTTGCTTAACAACTAATACTGAAATAGCATTATTATCAGCACTAACACAATTACTAAGATTGTAATATACACATTCAATTGAATAGGTATCATTGTTCTTAAAATGGCTTACTACAATATTTTCAATTAGGAGTAAATAAGGAGGATTAACACATGCCATAATAGAAGCATACTTGATTAATTTAGCAAAGCTACTTGCATCCCCACAAAGAATGTGTATATATCACAATGCAGCCCCCAATTTCCATACATAGTTTAGCCAATTTTTATTTAAAGCCCCTCAAAGTCCAACCCATACACCTTTTTATAAAACAAAGGAATTTTGACTGCCTTTACCAAGGTTTTTTTCTTAATTATTAGTTACATTTTATTAACTTTGTATCCCACTCTCTTATTCCCTCCCAAACCTTCCCTCTCTCCTTCATCTCCCTGATGCCCCTTTCAAGTCCACTGTTTGGGGAGGACCTCCTCCCCTTTCAGCTGACCCTGTTTTATCAGGTATCATCAGGACTGGCTGCAAAGTCCTCCTCTTTGGCCTAGCAGGACTGCTCTTCCCTTGGGGAGTGGGGAGGTCAAAGAGCCTGCCATTGAGTTCCTGTCAGATATAGTCCTTGTTCCCCTTAATATAGTAAACCATTTGGTTACTGAGCGACCACAGGCTTCATCCAAATAGAGGTTCTAGGTTATATCCACATATGGTCCTTAGTGAAGTGTCAGTCTCAGAAAAGACCCCTGTGCCCAGATATATTTGGTCCTTGTGGAGCTCCTATTCTTTCCACATCATACTAATTCCCCTTCTTTCATATGAGTGCCTGTACTCTGCCTAAGGTTTGGTTATGAGTCTTTGTATCTTCTTTGAAACACTGCTAGGTAGAGTCTTTCAGATGCCTTCTGTGATAGACTCCTGTCATACATTCAATGCACATACCATTTGTCTTTCTAAGTGAAGACTGATCATCTTACCCCATGTCTGCTTTATTGTTTATTTTCTTTAGGTGTATAGATTTCATTATGTTTATCATATCTTGTGAGTCTAAAAAAGCGAGTATATACCATGTTTGTTTTTTTCCTTGGGCTAATTCACCGAGAATGATCTTTTCTAGATCCCCCCATTTGCCTGCAAATTTCATGATTTCCTCCTTTTTGATTGCTGTGTAGTATTCCATTGTGTAAAAATACTACAATTTCTCTATCTATTCCTTTGTTGATGGACATTTGGGTTGTTTCCAGGTTCTGGCTACTACAAATAAAGCTGCTACAAACATGGTTGAGCAAATGTCCTTTTTGTGTACTTGAGCAAATTTTGGGTATATACCTAGCAGTGGTATAGCTGGGTCTTGAGGAAGCACTATTACTAATTTTCTGTGAAAGCACCAGATTGACTTCCAGAATAGAAACTAAGTTTTTTTTTTTTTGATTTAACAAAGAGAAACATTTATTGATAATACTTTCTGACCAGAAAAGAGATATGAATCACCCTGCAATCCTGTGTCCCTGGCCCCTAGCTTCAGTCACAGGGAAGGTGAAGGTCAAGGCTGGGTATTTATTGAGAGTATCTTTATGTCTGAAGTCAACCCTGGCTGTGGCTGCTCTGCTCCTGCAGCCATGTGATGAAGCAGCCAGGCACAGTCAAAGCTTAGGTATAGGTGTTCCAGGTTAGGACCTTGTGAATTCTGTCTGCTCCCCAAAGATAGGAGGAGAATCCAGAATGTTTATAGTAGAAGAAGAGGATGGGGGAGCGGAGGGGAAAGGAGGAAGGGCTGGGCAGGAGAGAGAGAGAGAATATCCAGATGTTTTGATAATGCTGAGCTGGTGCCTGGTTCATAAGAAATTAAGCAGTGGAAGTAGCAGCAAGTGTTTATATAAAACACTTAAATTCTATGACATAAACCTAGATCAAAGCCAGTCCTCTCTCAGAGAAGACCACCTTTACTTGAACATGAATGGCACATTGGCATATGATTAAGAGCTTCGTATCGGAAGCAAAAAGATGAGGTGTAGCATGGAGCTGGTGGGGTGTTACTAACACTCACATACTTGATTCCTATGGAAAGGTTTCCTCAGATTAGTGTCGCCATTTGTTTTGACCTAAATCCCCTTTAAACACCATTTTTCTGTGTCTGTAAACCTGAACTCAAACAGTCTCCTATACCTTTCTGTAATTCTCACAGCCATCCTTTGTTTGATATTGTCCTGTTGTTTTTTTTTAACTTTTTTAAATTTTTTTATTAATTACACTTTATTCATTTTGTATCCCCCCACAAGCACCTCCCAGCTCTCCTCCCGATCCCACCTTCCCTCCCCTTTCTGCATGCATGCCCCTCCACAAGTCCACTGATAGGGGAAGTTCTCCTCTGCTTCTTTCTGATCTTAGTCTATCAGTTCTCATCAAAAGTGGCTACATTGTCCTCTACTGTGGACTGGTAATGCTGCTCCACCCTCAGGGGGAGGTAATCAAAGAGCAGGCCAATCAGATTATGTCAGAGGCAGTCCCTCTTCACATTACTATGGAACCCACTTGGACACTGAACTGCCATGGGCTACATCTGTGCAGGGGTTCTAGGTTATCTCCATGAAGAGTCCTTGCTTGGAGTATGAGTCTCTGGGAATTTCCCTGTGTTCAATTTTTCTGGTTCTGTTGCTCTCCTTGTGTGGAGTTCCTGTCCTCTCCAGCTCTTATTATTTCCCACTTCTTACATAAAATTCCATTCACTCTGCCCAAGAGTTGGCCATCAGGTTCAGCATCTGCTTTTACAGTCTGTAGGGCAGAGGCTTTCAGAGGCCCTCTGTGGCAGGTTCCTAGTTTGTTCCCTGTTTTCTTCTTCTGGCTTTCAGAGGCCCTCTGTAGCAGGTTCCTGGGTTGTTTCATGTTTTCTTCTTCTTCTGATGTCCATCCTCTGCCTTTCAAGATGGGGATTGAGCGTTTTAGTTAGGGTCCTCCCTCTTGCTTAGTTTCTTTAGATGCACAGATTTTAGTGGGTTTGTCCTATGATGTATGTCTATATGAGTGAGTATATACTGTGTGTGTCTTTTTGCTTCTGGGACAACTCACACAGGATGGTCCTTTCCAGGTCCCACCATTTACCTGCAAATTTCATGATTTCCTTATTTTTCATTCCTGAGTAATACTCCATTGTATAGATGTACCACAATTTCTGCATCCATTCTTCAGTTGAGGGGCATCTGGGTTGTTTCCAGCTTCTGGCTATTACAAATAAAGCTACAACAAATATGGTTGAGCAAATGTCCTTTTTGTATATTTGAGCCTATTTTGGATATATGCCTAGCAGTGGTATGGCTGGATCTTGAGGAAGGGCTATTCCTAGCTGTCTGAAATAGATCCAGATTGATTTCCAGAGTGGTTGTACAATTTTACATTCCCACCAGCAGTGGGAAAGGGTTCCCCTTTCTCCACAACCTCTCCAGCACTTGAGTTTTTGATCTTGGCCATTCTGATGGGTGTAATGTGAAATCTCAGGGTTGTTTTGATTTCCCTAATTGCTAATGAGGTTGAGCATTTCTTTAAGTCCTTCTCCGCCATTAGATATTTCTCTATTGAGAATTCTCTGTTTAGCTCTGTTCCCCATTTTTTAATTGGATTACTTGGTTTGCTGCTTTTCAGCTTCTTTAGTTCTTTATATATATACTGGATATGAGTCCTCTGTCAGATAAAAGGTTGGTGAAGATTCTTTCCCAATCTGTTGGCAGTCGCTTTGAAATCAGGTGCTTAATACACTTAACGATAGACAAGTCTAGTCCAGGACTGTAAATCCAGGGTCATTGTACCAGGGCTAGATGGTGGGCATTTCCCAGATGCATCTTGTCCAATGAACAATCATTCGAGGACAAGTGCATTGATCTGTTTTCTCACAGGGTGAGGAACTCATTGGAGATGTAAGACTGTCATGTCATTCTGAACTCCCGTATGAAGGGACAATAATATCCCTCCAATGTTCCACTTTGTGTTTTTTCAATGGAAGGCTTGAGCTGCCACCCCAACTTTAGAGTAGTAGGCATTCCGAACTATGACTTGGATAGGAGAGAATGGTAAGCTGTCCTAATGAATACTCTCTCTGGTAAAGCAAAGAGGATGACCTCTTCCTATTCCTGAAAAGTTAAGAGTCTGTTTTCCTTGCATTCCTTTAAAAGCAGGAAAACCCAGCAACCAAGTGTTGTTGACATAAATGAGGACTTCGGGATCATCCCAGGAAACTGGATGTAGTAGATATGGATTAGAAATATATGGCCAATAAACAGTCATCTTGACTGGAGGGGTATTCACTGACATCATTATCATTGTCAGGAGAAAACTACTCATCTGCTTGTCACATCAGATGTTCCAGTAGCCATCAGGCTGCATCATTTACCAGAGGAAAAACACAGAAGATCCTCGTCCCTATATGAGTACAAGGTTGGGTCCATGCCATAGATCTGTTTATGTAAAAGGAGTACTGAGGGTCAAGATATCATTTGACAGCAGGTGCTTTTCTGCACTAGGGTTGCCAATTCCTCTATAAGCAGGATTGCCTTGGCGGACCTGGCTGAATTAGCAGCTAGGTCCTCCTGAGTGGTCAGTGAGCAATCCTCCTAGTTCTGAGGTTTAAAGTTAAAATCTTGCCTTCCACAGTAGAGGACAATGCAGCCACTTTTGATGTTAACTGATAGACTAAGATCAGAAAGGAGAGAAGAATCTCCCCTATCAGTGGACTTGGGGAGGAGCATGCATGCAGAAAGGGGAGGGAGTGTGGGATCGGGAGGGGAGGAGGGGGGCTTATGGGGGGATACAAAATGAATAAAGTATACTTAATAAAATAAAAAAAAATCAGGTGAAAGGAAAAAACAAAAACAAAACCAAAAAAAACCTTGCCTTCAAAACAGAGAAATGGGTCTATGTTATATGCCTAGGACACAAGAGCAGTGGTGTTTTATGCTGTGTTCCAACAGATAAACCCATTAAACACAGTTTTAGTCCCAGGACTGATTGTTCAGAGGTGTCATCTGAGCTCATGGGGTCTTAAGTAGCTGGGTAACCACTAGTTCATGGCTAGGAGTCTCTGCTACATAATTAGTTTGTGGAAAGCATGCCTTACAAAGTCATACTCTGCCCTCCATTAGAGGAATCTTTTCTCCATTTTAAAAGTCATTCTAATATTGTCAATATATTATTTTTACTGATTATGTGCGAATGTCATATAACATACATTACAATCCTTTCCCATTGCTCCCAGGTTCAAATTGGTACTCATGTGTTACAGTAAAATATTGGATTGTCTTTAAAATACATCAATTGAAGTATATTTTGTTCATATACTCACTGGAACATGCTCAGAATTTTAGTGCCAAGTCCATTAAAAAAATGAGTTCATCCTTGCCTCAACCTAGCACCTCCCTCAAAAGGAACACATCAGTCATGAAGAGCTCTATACTTCATCACATTGATCACAGTTTTTCTTACAAATTTATTTATTAAGATATGTTCACTTTGTATCCCTTCTGCTGGCCCATCCTTCTTATTTTAAATTCCCACCCACCCTACTTGCTCTATCCCTACACCCTCTCTCTGCTTCTTTGATGGGAGTAGTCAAACTCCCTCTTCAATCTGACCCTAGCTAATCAGGTCTCTTCAAGGATAGCTGCATCATCTTCCTCAGATGCCTGATTCTTGGGGGATTGTTCTCTTTGTGTCCTCAATTTTCTCTACTTAGGACAATCTTCCTGCCTCCTCTCAAGCAGGCTTCCCAGAGCTTGGAAGGAAGTGAGAATTTCATAGATATCCCATTTAGAGGTGAGTGTTTTATGGTCTCTCTCTTCATAATATAGGACTGTGGGTCTCTATATGCAATCCCATTTGTTGTAGAAGGAAGCATCTCTTCCTTCTACATCTATCAGTTGAGGCAGAGAGCAAAGTATTTTAATAAAAATAGTCTGGATGCTTGAAAATTTCTGTAGGATTCCCTGGCCTAAAACTCAATTAACTGCCACCCAATCTCCCTATTGGAAGACATGTTTGGTCACAAAATGGCCTATTGGGACTTTATCCTCCTCTATAAACAGACCTCCTAATAAGTGAATACATACCATATTATCTTTCTGTATTTTAGTTGCTTCATCCAGAATTATTTATCCTGGGTTCATCTATTTACCTGATAGTATCATGATGTCATTTTCTTAGCTGAAGAATACTCTGTTATAGAAATATTCTACATTTTCTCCAAAGGAGATTGTCAATCCTGTTCTTTAGAACTTGGAAGTTGCTGGGACTTTAATCATTGTGTTGAATGACTAATTATCAAAATAATTATGTTCTTTTAGCCTAGAATCCCTACATCTTCTCCCACTTCTTATTGATTTGAATTGAAATGTCCACTTGAACATCTATTTAGATGTTGAGTCTCGAGTGAGGAAATGTCTGGTATAGTTTAGGAGGTTTGGCATTTTAGATGATATAATTCCTATTAGAGTTATATTATAGGAGCGTGTGCTGTGAGGTTGATATGCCAATGAAATTGTCAGATACAATGGATTATTTGTCTCTTATTCTCTGTCCCTCTATATATTTGTTTCTGTCTGTCTCAGTCTCTCTATTTCTGAATCTGTCTCTCTAGCTCTTATTTTTCTCTGTCTCTCTCAATCTCCTTCTTTTAAATTGCTGCTTGTGGTTTAGTATGAAAAGCTCTCAGTTCTGCTGAAGGAATACAACAAGATGTCTACTTGCTGATGTGACATCATGGATGGTCTCTGTAAAAATAGAAGGTCCCCATTAAACACTTTTTGTTCAAAGAGTTGCCTTGGTCATGCAGCATATTCATAGTAAGTAATTCACTAATTGAGAACATATCTGTTCATTTAACAAATAATAATGGAGTCTGTGATAATGTGATTGTCATATGTCAAGGACACAGGCCTAATAAAACTGGCTCCTGAAACTCTTACTGGCTTTCACCTGTTTCATGACATCATTCTCCGTCTCAGCCAATCAGCACCTGAGAGAATCTTGAGGTTTCCATGGAGATGAGGAAAAAACTTTCCTCAGTGTCCAGTATCTCTGATCCTGTGAACATGTGATTTTTTTCTGTGAAACCCAACAAGTTTATCTCATCCCTTTATCCAGACCCCACAGTTTTAATACAGTTTACCTCGGTGAAAATCTCAGGTAGGAAATGAAACTTTAATCTTACTTTATTTAATTGGAGAGCTTCCTAAGTAGGGAAGCTTCAAAGTGATGTTGGATTAGGGGGAATGTACTGAATGACAAGGTGGTGTCCTATTGTGCTATTGGATCTGACATTTCCCAGTTTATGACTTTGAACTGAGCAGTTACTGGCTGACTCACTAAATGTACCTTCACATTCTTATTGATATAATAGACTGGGAGGGTCTAGGGTTCCCTGAGGTATTGATTCTTTAAGAACGGGGAAAAGAGTAGGAAACCAGATAATACCTAGTCTGGTTTGGCCAAAACAGTGAATGATCAGTGTCTCTTAAAGGAGAACTGAAGGGCAAGATATTATATGACAGCTGGTGATATTCCACACTAGTGTTGTCAACCCTACATGAGAAGGGTTGCCTTGGCTGACCTGGCTGTATGGTCAGCTGTATCCTACTCAGTGATTCTTGAGCAAGTTTCCTAGTTGTGTTGTTTAAAGTTAAAAGTTGGTCTTCAGAACAGAGTAATGTGTCAGTGTTATATGCCTAGGATACAAGAGCAGCAGTGTTACCTGCTGTGGTACTCCAGACAAACCCTCTAAATGTAATGTTAGTGCCAGGACTGTTTCTTCACAGGTGACACTTGAGATCATGGGGTCTGACATAGCAGGATATGTTCCTGGCAAGAATTCTCTACTACATAATGAGTTCCTGGAAAGAATGCCTTACAAAGTCAAATCCTCCCCTCCTTTGGTGGAATCCTTTCTCCACATCAAAAGTCATTGTAAAGGTTTTCAACATATTATTTTTAATGATTATGTGGGCATTTCATACTACATATAATACATTCCTTTTCCATTAATTCCAGGTTAAAATTAGTACCTATGTGTCACACTAATTTATTTTAACATAAATCAATTGAAGTACACTCATTGGAACATGATCTGAATGTCAGTGCAAAATCCCTTGAAAACTGAGTTCATCATTGCCACACAATGGCACCATCCCAAGGAGAAGCCATCAGTCATTGATCACACTTTTCTTATGTATGTATTTATTTATTATGATTGGTTCACTTTGTATCAACTCTTCTACCAACTCCCTCTTCTCCTTCCAGTCCCACCCACTCTTCTTCCTCTATCGCTATGCCGTTTTTTAAAGTCTCTACTGGGCAAGGTTCTCCTCACCCTTCTATTTGACCCTAGCATTTCAGGTCTCATTTAAAGATCTCTGCATCATCTTCCTCTGAGTTCTGATTCTCAGGGAATTGTTCTCTTGTGTCCTCAATTACCTCTCCTTATGACACTCTTCCTGCCTCCTCTCCTGCAGGCTTAGAGAATTGAGATAAGGTCACATTTCATAGGGAAATCCCATTTACAGCTGGATGTTTTAAGGTCTTTCTCTGCATAATATGGAAATGTGGGTCTCTCTATGCAATCCCATTTGATTCAGAAGGAAACATATTTGTGGATCCAAGAACATGGCACTGATCTATCAGTTGGGGGCAGTGAGCAACACATTTAATTAACAACAGCCTTTTCTGCTTTAAAATTTCTGTATTATGGCCTGGCAGAACAACTCATATAACTGCCACCCAATCCCCCTAATGGAAGAGTGGTTTTGTCACAATAGATGGCCTATTGGAATTTAATCCCCCACTATTAAGAGAACTCCTAATAAGTAAATACATACCATATTTGTCTTTTTGAATTTTAGTGACTTCACCCAGGATGATTATTCTTGGTTTTATCCATTTGTCTGAAAATATCTTCTTATCATTTTCTTAGGTGA
Organism: Meriones unguiculatus; assembly: GCF_030254825.1. Taxonomy (NCBI): domain Eukaryota; kingdom Metazoa; phylum Chordata; class Mammalia; order Rodentia; family Muridae; genus Meriones; species Meriones unguiculatus. The sequence continues at coordinate 1,476,419 of NW_026843711.1, read as the reverse complement.
ATAATACTCCTCTATTGAAATATTCCACATTTTCCCCCAAGGAGATTGTCAGTCCTGTTCTTTAGTCCTTGAAAGTTGCTAGGACTTCCATCATTGTATTTAATGACAAACTTTCAGGATAAAATTGTACTTTTAGCCTAGAAGTTCCTCCATCTTCTTCCATTTCCTGGTGATTTGAATTGCAATGTCTCATCAAAGCACATCTATTTACACGTGTAGTCCCCAGTGAGGTAATGTCTTGATAGGGTTAGAAGGTATGGCCTTGTTAGATAATATAATTTCTTCTGTTTCTATAATTTATTTCTGAGCACCTTCGTCTTTTGTATACAGGAGGGCTACTGAGTTTTTAAATTAATTTTGTATCCAGCTGCATTTCCAAAGTTGTTTATCAGGTGTACAAGTCCCTGGTGCAATTTTTGGGGTCACTCAGGTATATTATCATATCATCTGCAAATACTGATAATTTAATTCCTTCTTTTCTGATTTGTTTACCATTGAACTCTTACAAATGTCTTAGTGCTTTAGCAAGGATTTCCAGTACTATGATGATAATTATGGAGAGAGTAGACAGCCTTTTCTTGTCCCTGATTTCAGTGGGATTTCTCTCAGTTTCTCTCAGTTTAGTTTGATGTTGGCTGTAGGCTTTCTTTATATTGCCTTTACAATGTTTAGATATGTACCTGTATTTCTGACCTCTCCAATATTTTAAACATGACTAAAGGTTGGATTTCATCAGATGTTTTTCCAGGATCTAAGGAGATTATCATGTGTTTTTTTTTTCTTTCATTTTTTTAATATGGTGGATCACTTTGATGGATTTCCGTATATTGCACCACCCATGCATACCTGGGATGAAGCCTACTTGGTCAGAGTGGATGATATCTTTGATGTGTTCTTGTATTTGGTCAAAAATATACAGTACCTTGGTATGACCCTAACCAACCAAATCAAGGATTTCTATGAAAAGAAAAATTCAAGTCTCTGAAGAAAGAATTAGAAGAGGATATCATAAAATGGAAAGATCTCCCATGCTCATGGCTTGGCAGGATTAACATTGTAACAATGGCCATTTTGCAAAAAGCAATCTACATATTCAATGCAATTCCCATCAAGTTACCAACACAATTCTTTATAGACTTTGTGAGAAAAATTCTCAACTTCATATGGAAAAAGAAGAAACCCAGAATTGCTAAAAAAAAAAAAAAAAAAAAAAAAAAAAACCTCAAAATAATCTGAAGGTATTTCTATAATATCCATTCCTGAATTCAAGCTGTACTATAGAGCAATCATAATAAAAACAGCACACTACAGGCATATAAATAGAATGGTTGATCAATGGAAACTAATTAAAGACCCAGAAATAAACCCTCATACTTGTGGATACTTGATCTTTTACAAAGATGCCAAAACCATAAAATGGAAAAAAAAAAGATAGCATCTTCAACAAACGGTGCTTAACTAAATGGATGTCTACATGTAGAAAAATGTAAATAGATCCATAATTATCACCCTGCACAAAACTAAAGTCCAAGTGGATCAAAGACCTCAACATAGAACCAGACATATTAAATCGGTTACAAGAAAAAGTAAGGAAGACCCTTGATCTGATTGGCACAGGAAACAACTTCCTGAACCGAACACCAACAACACAGGCTCTAAGAGCAACAATCAGTAAATAAGGCCTCATGAAATTGAAAAGCTTCTGTAAAGCAAAGGACACAGTCATCAAAACAAAACAAATGCCTACAGATAGGGAAAGAATCTTCACCTAACCTCTGTGTAACAGAGGGCTATAATCCAGTATATAGAAAGAACTAGAGATGTTGAAAAGCAACAAAACAAGTAATCCACTTTAAAAAAAAATGGGGAACAGAGCTAAACAGAGAATTCTCCATAGAGGAATATCAAATGGTAGAAAAAAAAAAAACTGAAAAAAATGCTCAACATCATTAGACAACAGGGGAATACATATAAAAACAACCCTGAGATTTTACCTTACACCCATCAGAATGGCCAAGATCAAAAACTCAAGTCTCAACAACTGCTAGAATGGTTGTGGAGAAGAAGAACCCTTCTGCACTGCTGGTATGAAAGTAATCTTGTACCACTGCTGGTGGGCATGTAAACTTGTACAGTCACTCTAGAAATCAATCTGGTGCTTTATCAGACAACAAGAAAACATGCTTCCTCAAGATCCAGTTATACCACTCCTAGGCATATATCCAAAAGAGGCTCAAGTACACAGTAAGGACATTTGCCTAACCATGTTTGTAGCAGCTTTATTTCTAATAGCCAGAATCTGGAAAAAAAAAAAAACCCAGATGCCCCCCAACTGAAGAATGGATACAGAAATTGCAGAACATCTACACAATGGAATATTACTCAGCAATAAAAAACAAGGAAAAATGAAATTTGTAGGTAAATGGTGGGAACTGGAAGTGAGCTATTCTATAAGCAGAATGACACATACGTTATATACCCACTCATATAGACATATAATACAGGATAAACCTACTAAAATCTGTACACCTAAAGAAACGAATAATGATTGAAGACTCTGGATAAAATGTTAAATTCCTATCCAGAAAGGCAAAAAGCATCGTCATCAGAAGAAGGATAAAACAGGGAACATGTTAGGAGCTGCCACAGAGGGCCTCTGAAATGCTCTGCCCTGCAGACTATCAAATCAAATGCTGAGACTTATGGCTAACTGTTGTATGGTGTGCATAAAGTCTAATGAAAGAAGTGGGAAATAGTAAGATCTGGAGAGGACAGGAGCTCCACAAGGAGAGCAACAGAACCAAAATGTCTGAGCATAGGAATCTTTCCTGAGACTCATATTCCAACCAAAAACCATGCATGGAGATAACCTAGAACCCCTTCAAGGCTGTAGCCCATGGCAGTTCAGTGTCCAAGTGAAATTCCTAGTAGTGTGAACAGGGACTGCCTCTGACATGAACTGATTGGCCTAGTCTTTGAAAGCCACACCCTGATGGGGGCAGCCTTAACAGTTCATAGAGGTAGACAATGCAGCCACTCAAGATGAGATCTGATAGCCTAGGATCAGAGGAAGAAGTAGAAGACCTCCCCTATGAGTGGGTATAGGGAAGGGCATGAGTGGACAAGGAGGAGGGATGATGGAATTGGGAGGGAAAAAGGGAGGGAATTATGGGAGGATACAAAGTCAATAAAGAATAATTTAATAAAAATTAAAATGAAAAAAATATTAAAAATATATAATTCCTTTTGGAATTATATTATAGGAGGCTGTGTTTGGAGGTTGATATATCAATAAAAGTGACCAAACAGAATTGAGTCTTTGTCTCTTGCTCGAGGTCAACTTATATCATTGTTTCTGTTTGTCTGGGTCTTATTATTACTGAATCTGTTTCTCTAGCTCTTGTTCTCTCTCTGTCTCTCTCAATCTCCTTCTCTATGCCTAACACTTGTGGTTCAGTGTGAAAATCTCTCAGTTATGCTGAAGAACTATAAAATGACTGCTTGCCGACTTGGCATCCTGGATGGTGTCTGTAAAAAATTGAGCAAGGTACCAATTAAATGCTTTTTGTTCAAAGAGTTACCTCAGGCAGGGAACATTTTCAAAGTAAGTAATTCACTGACTGAGGACATATCTGTGCATTTAAGAAATAATAATGGATTCTGTCATAATGTGAAACTCACATGTCAAGGACACATGACTTTATTAATGAACAATTGAAAGAAATATGCGACACTTTTCCTGACCTAACAGTCTTTAACAGAGGAACTGACATCTCTGGGTTCTGTGCTTTCAGCTGCCCAGATTGAAGCATGTAGGGCTGCTCAGACTTTCTCTCAGGCAAATGTCTACTTGACACTTTTAATATCTGGCTCCTGAATCTCTTACTGCCTTTAACTTATTTCATGATATCAATTTCTGTCTCAGCCTATCAGCACCTGAGAGAATCTTGAGGTTTCTGTGGAGATAAGTAAACAACATTTCCTTAGTGTTCAGTATCTCTGATCATGTGCACAGGTGAATTTTTCTTGTGAAACCTAGCAAGCCTTTATCTTTATTCCTTTATCCAGATCCCACACCTTTACTCCTTTTTACCTCTGTGACAATGTCCAGTAGGATATGAAACTTTATTGTTTATTTAATTGGATAGCTTCCAAGTAGGAAGCTTCACAGTGATGTGGGATTAAGGGAAATATACCAAATGACAAGGTGCTCCCTTACTTGACCTTGGATCTGAAATTTCCTAGGTTGTGACTTTGAACTGAGCATTTACTGGCCTACTCACTAAATGTACCTTCACATTCTTATTGATATAATAGGCAGGTTGGGCCTGGAGTTCCCTGGGATATTGAGTCTTTAAAGCAGGGAAAAGAGAAGGAAACCAGATAATTCCTGGGACTGGTTTGGCTCCAACAGAGAAAGATCTGCATGTAAATGGAGAACTTAGGGACAATAAAGGTTTTGACAGCTAGCTTTGTTCCTCAATAGGGTTGCCAAACCTCTATGAGCACGGTTGACTTGGCTGACCAGGCTGGATTGGCAGCTGTGTCCTACTTTGTGGTCAGTGAGCAATTCTCCTTGTCTTGGTTTACAGTTCAAACTAGTCCTTCAGGACAGAGAAATATGTCTGTGTTATATGCCTAAGGCACAAGAGCAGAAGTGTTTCCTGTAGTGGTCCACCAGGCAAATCCTCCAACATAGTGTTAGTGGCAGGACTGCTTGTTCAGAGGTGCCACCTGAGCTCATGAGGTCTGAGGTAGTTGGGTAACCACTAGTTCATGGCTAGGATTCTCTGCTACATAATGAGATCCTAGAAAGCATGCCTTACAAAGTCAAACTCTGCCCTCCTTTAGCTGAATCTTTTCTCCATGTTAAGTCATTGCAAAAGTTGTTAACTTATTATTTTTATTGATTATGTGGAGTTTCATATATTATACATTACACTCCTTTTCTAATGATTCCAGGTTCAAATTCCTACCCATGTGTCACACAAAAAATATTTTTTTTGTCTTTAAAATACATCAATTGAAGTGTGTATTGTTCACATACTCATTGAAATATGATCAGAGTCTCAGTGCCAAGTCCCTTAAAGAAAACTGAGTACTTCCTTGCTACATGCTGGTACCACACCCAAGAAAAATCCATCATTCTTGAAGAGGTTTATATTCATCACCTTGATGACAGTTTTTCTTATATAATTATTACATATTGTTCAATTTGTATCCCCTCTTATACCCTCTCCCCTTCTCCTTGCAGTCCCACCCTCCCTCCTTCTTCTACTCCTATGACCTTTCTCTAGATCCCTGTTAGGGGAGGTCCTCCTCATACTTCTATCTGAACCTAGCTTACCAGGTCTCATCAAGGCTGAATGCATCATCTTCCTTTTCATTCTGATTCTCAGGGAATTGTTCTCCTTGTGTTCTCAATTCCTTTTACTTATAACAATCTTCCTACCTCCTCTCCTGCAGAATTTCCAGAGCTCTTAATAGAGGGAGAATTTCATAGGGAAATCCCATTTAGAGCTGGGTGTTTTAAGGTCTCTCTCTGCATAATATCAGACTGTGGGTCTCTGTATGCCCATTTGATACAGAAGGAATCATCTTTGTGTATCTAATAACATGGCACTGATCTATCAATTGATGGCACAGAGCAGCATATTTTAATAAAAGCCTGGGTTGCTTGAAAATTTCTGAAAGATGCCGTGGCCTAAAAGCTCAATTCCCTGCTACTGAATCCCCCTAACAGAAGACTGGTTTGGTCTCAATTAGATGACCCATTGGACCTTTATGCCCCACTAATTAGGAGATATCCTACTAAGTGAATACATACTATATTTGACTTTCTGCATTTTAGTTACTTTAGCAAGGATGATTTTTCCTGGTTCCATCTATTTGCCTGAAAATATCATGATGTCATTTTCTTTCATTATGGAAATATTCCACATTATCCTGAAAGGGGATTGTCAGTCCTGTTCTTTAGAACTTGGAATTTGCTGGGACTGTACTCATTGTATTGAATGATAAACTATCAGGATAACTGTGTTCTTTTAGCCTATAATTCCCTCCATCTTCTTCTTCCTGGTGATTTGATTTGCAATATCCATTGAAGCTATCTATTAACATGTTGAGTCTCTAGTGAGGAGATGTCTGCGAAGGATTAGGAGATATGGCCTTGTTAGAAAATATAATTCCTTTTGGATTTATATTGCAGGAGGCTGTGTTTTGAGGTTGATATGCCAATGAATGTAACCAGACAGAATGGGTCTCTGTCTCTTTGTTTCTGTCACTTTATATCTATATTTCTGTAGGTCTTGGTCTTTCTATTTCTGAATCTGTCTCTCTAGCACTTTCTCTGTCTCACTCAGTCTCCCTCTCTCTTCCTGCTGTTTGTGGTCCAGTATGAAAAGCTCTCAGTTCTGCTGAAGGACTACAACAAATTGTCTGCTTGCTGATGTGATATCCAGGTTAGTCTCTGTAAAAATATACGCAAGGTTCCAATGAAATTCTTTTTGTTCAAAAATTTGTCTTAGGGAGGGGGGAGGGGCAAGATGGCGGCACTGGGAGGACTCTCATTCTGAGCAGCAGCACAGCAGGATCAGCACAGTGAACAGCAATCAGAACTCTCGGCCATAAAACACAGTCATTGTGTTTCCCAGGATCCCCAGAAACCACCAGAAAATAACCCCAAACTCCTAAGATAACACAATGGGTAGAGGCCAGCGTAAAAGCTCAAGCAACAAAAGACAGAGCAATATGGCATCTCCAGAACCCAGTTACCCAGGGGCAAGTAGCCCTGGACACCCCACCATAACTGAAATCCAAGAAGATGACCTAACAAGTATGCTCATGAAGATGATAACAGAGGAAACAAATAAGATTCGTAAAGACATAGAGGAAGATAAACTCAAACAGAATATTGCCATCTGTAAAGAAATAGAGGAAGCTGCAGCCAAACAGTTTATGGCCTTTAGAAAGGAAATGCTTAAAACACTGAATGAAATGAAAGAAACAGAGTTGAAGGAACTAAAAGAAAAACAGGAAAGTACAATCAGACAGGTGAAGGAAGTAAACAAAACAACTCAAGACCTGAAGATAGAATTGGAAAAATTAAAGAAAACACAAATGGAAGAAATAATGGAAAGGAAGAATCTAGGGAAGAAAACAGGAACTACAGAGGTAAGCATAACCAACAGACTACAAGAGATGGAAGAAAGAATCTCAGGTTTAGAAGATACAATGGAAGAAATCGATGTATCTGTCAAAGAAAATGTTAAATCTGAAAAATTCCTGACACAGACCGTCCAAGAAATGCAAGACAATATGAAAAGACAAAACCTAAGAATAATAGGTATAGAGGAAAAAGAAGACTCCCTTCTCCAAGGCCCAGAAAATATTTTCAACAAAATCATTGAAGAAAATTTCCCCAAGCTAAAGGAGAGGCCAATTAGAATACATGAGGCCTACAGAACACCCAGCAAATTTGACCAGAAAAGAAAATCCTCCCGCCACATAATAATCAAAACAGTAAGTATACAGAACAAAGAAAAAATACTAAAAGCTGCAAGGGAAAAAGGCCAAGTAACATATAATGGCAAACCCATTAGAATCACACCTGACTTTTCAACAGAGACTATGAAAGCCAGAAGGGCCTGGACAGATATCATGCAGACCCTAAGAGAACACAGATGTCAGCCCAGGCTACTATACCCAGCAAAACTCTCAGTCCTCATAGATGGAGAAAACAAGATATTCAATGACAAAAACAAATTTCAACAATACCTACAAACAAATCCAGCATTACAGAAGACACTGGAAGGGAAAATACAACCCAAGAAAGCTAGCTACATTCAAGAAAACACAGGAAATAAATAACCTCACTTCAGTAAAACAAAAAGCAACCAAGCACACAACCAATGACCACAGCCAACATCAAAATCAAGAGATCTAACAGCCACTGGTCATTAATCTCTCTCAACATCAATGGACTCAACTCTCCAATAAAAAGACACAGATTAACAGAATGGATACGTAAACAAAACCCAGCAATCTGTTGCATACAAGAAACACACCTAAGACACAAAGATAGACATTACCTGAGGGTAAAGGGTTGGAAGACTACTTTCCAAGCAAACGGAACCAAGAAGCAAGCAGGAGTAGCCATTCTAATATCTGATAAAATAGACTTTCAACCAAAATAATCAAAAGAGATGGGGAAGGACACTTCATACTCATCAAGGGAAAATTCCACCAGGAAGACATCACAATCCTGAACATATATGCCCCAAATACAAGGGCACCCACATTTGTGAAAGAAACATTGATAAAATTTAAAGCACATATAGATCCACACACATTAATAGTGGGAGACTTCAACACCCCACTCTCAACAAAGGACAGGTCAACCAAACAGAAATTAAACAAAGAAACAATGTCTCTGACAGAGGTCATGAATCAAATGGACCTAACAGACATTTACAGAACTTTACACCCAAACACAAAAGAATTTACCTTCTTCTCAGCACCTCATGGAACCCTCTCCAAAATAGACCACATAGTGGGTCACAAAGCAAGCCTCAACAAATACAAGAAGATTGAAATAATCCCAGGTATCTTGTCTGATCACCATGGAATAAAGCTGGACCTCAACAATAACAGAAATAACAAAAAGCCTACACACACATGGAAACTGAACAACTTGTTACTAAATGACAGCTGGGTCAGGGAAGAAATAAAGAAAGAAATTAAAGTCTTTCTAGAAATCAATGAAAATGAAGACACAACATACCCGAACTTGTGGGACACAATGAAAGCAGTGCTAAGAGGAAAGTTCATAGCACTAAGTGCCTTCAAAAAGAAATTCGAGACAGCTCATTTAAGCACCCTAATGGCTCACTTAAAAACCCTAGAAAAAGAAGAAGCAGACACACCAAGAAGGAGTAGACGGCTGGAAATAATCAAACTCAGGGCTGAAATCAATCAATTGGAAACAAATAAAACAATTCAAAGAATCAATGAAACCAAGAGCTGGTTCTTTGAGAAAATCAACAAGATAGACAAACCCTTAGCCAGGCTAACTAAAAGGCAGAGAGACACCACCCAAATCAACAAAATCAGAAATGAAAAGGAGGATATAACTACAGACACTGAGGAAATCCAAACAATCATTAGGACTTACTTCAAAAGTCTATATGCCACAAAATTTGAAAATCTAAATGAAATGGACAATTTTCTTGATCGATTTGACTTACCAAAGCTGAACCAGGACCAGGTAAATCAACTAAATAGACCTATATCCCCCAAAGAAATAGAAGCGGTCATCAAAAGTCTCCCATCCAAAAAAAGCCCAGGACCAGATGGATTCAGTGCAGAATTCTACCAGACCTTCAAAGAAGAGCTAACACCAATTCTCTTCAAACTATTCCACAAAATAGAAACAGAAGGAATATTACCAAATTCATTCTATGAAGCCACAGTCACCTTGGTACCTAAACCTCACAAAGACTCAACAAAGAAAGAGAATTTCCGGCCAAACTCCCTTATGAACATTGATGCAAAAAATACTTAATAAAATACTTGCAAACTGAATCCAAGAACACATCAAAGATAATATCCACTATGACCAAGTAGGCTTCATCCCAGGTATGCAGGGGTGGTTCAATATACGAAAATCCATCAATGTGATCCAACATATTAACAAACTGAAAGAAAAAAATCACATGATAATCTCCCTAGATGCTGAAAAATCCTTTGACACAATCCAACATCCATTCATGTTCAAAGTATTGGAGAGATCAGGGATACAAGGCACATATCTAAACATAGTAAAGGTGATATACAGCAAGCCTATTGCCAACATCAAACTGAATGGAGAGAAACTTAAAGCAATCCCACTGAAATCAGGGACAAGACAAGGCTGCCCACTCTCTCCATATCTCTTCAACATAGTGTTGGAAGTCCTTGCTAGAGCAATAAGACAGTTGAAGGAGATCAAGGGGATACAAATTGGAAAGGAAGAAGTCAAATTATCACTATTTGCAGATGATATGATAGTATACGTGAATGACCCCAAAAACTCTACCAGGGAACTCCTACAGCTGATAAACACCTTCAGCAAAGTGGCAGGATACAAAATTAACTCAAAAAAATCAGTAGCCCTCCTGTATACAAAAGACAAAAGGGCTGAGAAAGAAATTAAGGAAACAACACCCTTCACAATAGCCACAAATGACATAAGGTACCTCGGAGTAACCCTAACCACGGAAGTCAAAGACTTGTATGAAAAAAAATTCAAATCTCTGAAGAAAGAATTAGAAGAAGATATGAGAAGATGGAAAGATCTCCCATGCTCATGGCTTGGTAGGATTAACATAGTAAAAATGGCCATCTTACCAAAAGCAATCTACAGATTCAATGCAATGCCCATCAAATTACCAACACAATTCTTTACAGACCTGGAAAGAAAAATTCTCAACTTCATATGGAATAACAAGAAACCCAGAATTGCTAAAACAATCCTCTACAATAAAAGATCTTCTGGAGGTATCTCCATCCCTGATTTTAAGTTGTACTATAGAGCAACAGTTTTAAAAACTGCATGGTACTGGCATAGAAACAGAATGGTGGATCAATGGAACCGAACAGAGGACCCAGAAATAAACCCACACACTTATGGACACCTGATCTTTGACAAAGACGCCAAAACCATACAATGGAAAAAAGATAGCATCTTCAACAAATGGTGCTGGTCTAACTGGATGTCTACATGTAGAAAAATGAAAATAGATCCATACTTGTCACCCTGCACAAAACTGAAGTCCAAGTGGATCAAAGACCTCAACATAAAACCAGACACATTAAATCGGCTTGAAAAAAAAGTGGGAAATATCCTAGAACTCATTGGTACAGGGGGAAACTTCCTGAACAGAACACCAACAGCACAGGCTCTAAGAGCAACAACCAATAAATGGGACCTCATGAAACTGAAAAGCTTCTGTAAAGCAAAGGACACCGTCATCAAAACAAAGCGACCACCTACAGATTGGGAAAGAATCTTCACCAACCCTTTATCTGACAGAGGACTCATATCCAGTATATATAAAGAACTAAAGAAGCTGAAAAGCAGCAAACCAAGTAATCCACTTAAAAAATGGGGAACAGAGCTAAACAGAGAATTCTCTGTAGAGGAATACCGAATGGCAGAGAAGCACTTAAAGAAATGCTCAACCTCATTAGCCATTAGGGAAATGCAAATCAAAACAACCCTGAGATTTCACCTTACACCCATGAGAATGGCCAAGATCAAAAACTCAAGTGACAACACATGCTGGAGAGGTTGTGGAGAAAGGGGAACCCTTCTCCACTGCTGGTGGGAATGTAAACTTGTACAACCACTCTGGAAATCAATCTGGCACTTTCTCAGACAACTAGGAATAGCGCTTCCTCAAGATCCAGCCATACCACTACTGGGCATATATCCAAAAGAGGCTCAAGTACACAAAAAGGACATTTGCTCAACCATGTTTGTAGCAGCTTTATTTGTAATAGCCAGAAGCTGGAAACAACCCAGATGCCCCTCAACTGAAGAATGGATGCAGAAATTGTGGTACATCTACACAATGGAATATTACTCAGCAATGAAAAATAAGGAAATCATGAAATTTGCAGGTAAATGGTGGGATCTGGAAAGGATCATCCTGAGTGAGTTGTCTCAGAAGCAAAAAGACACACATGGTATATACTCACTCATATAGACATACAACATAGGACAAACCCACTAAAACCTGTGCATCTAAAGAAACTAAGCAAGAGAGAGGACCCTAACTAAAACGTCCAAACCCCATCCAGAAAGGCAAAGAGGATGGACATCAGAAGAAGAAGAAAACAGGAAACAACCTAGGAACCTACCACAGAGGGCCTCTGAAAGCCTCTGCCCTTCAGACTATCAAAGCAGATGCTGAGCCTGAAGGGCAACTGTTGGGCAGAGTGAACGGAATTTTAGGTAAGAACTGGGAAATAGTAAGAGCTGGAGAGGACAGGGTCTCCACAAGGAGAGCAACAGAACAAAAAAATTTGAACATAGGGAACTTCCCAGAGACTCATACTCCAACCAAGGACTATTCATGGAGATAACCTAGAACCCCTGCACAGATGTAGCCCAGGGCAGTTCAGAGTCCAATTGGGTTACATAGTAATGTGAAGAGGGACTGCCTCTGACATAATCTGATTGGCCTGCTCTTTGATCACCTCCCTCTGGGGGGGGGGGGGGAGCAGCCTTACCAGGCCACAGTAGAGGACAATACAGCCACTTTTGATGTGAACTGACAGACTAAGATCAGAAAGGAGAGGAGAACCTCCCCTATTAGTGGACTTGGGGAGTGGCATGCAAGCAGAGGGAGGAGGGAGGGTGGGGTTGGGATGGGAGGAGGGAGGGGCTTATGGGGGGATGCAGAATGAATAAAGTGTAATTGATGAAAAATTTAAGAAAAAAGGGAAAAAAGTAATTTAAGAACCTTAAATGACTTTCAAAATTGGAGGAAAACATGGAGTTAGTCAATTGGCATGGAGCACGTCTCGCCCCTGGGGGCAATGGTCTCCTGAACCTACTCAGAACTCGGACACCACCACTGCTAGTTCTAGAACTGACGCAGGATGTTCCAACGAGGGGGTTAAGGCTTCTCATAATATTTCCTATAAGCCCACACCTGTTTGTCTATATCCCCCATTTTTATTCATTATTAGCCAGATAGAGCCAAGTAATTGTGGTAATGATACTTGCTTTTTTGCCCAATGCTGGAATGCTAGTAAAGTTAGGTATGCCCTGGTTACTCGCATGCCTCACTGGGTGCCTGTGCCCGTTGATGCCCCTCACGCTATGACTCTCTTCAGACAGAAAAGGGATCTTGGAACTACAGCCACCATTGTTACTACCATCTCATTGACGGCTGTTGGAGCTACCACCAGGGCATTAGCCATGAGTCATACTGGGCAGACTGCTCAGACCCTGAATAATCATTTAGCCAATGTAGCTCATGCCTTAGTTGTACATAAAGGAATTAATGATCAACTAAAAGGAAGCTTGATGGTGTTCAATCAGAGGATTGACCTCTTGCAGGAGCAAATTGATACCCTATGGCAAATTGATCAACCTGGCTGTCAATGAAAGTATGCTGGACTTTGTGTCACTAGCATACAACATTAGAATTTTTCCTGCGCTGCAAATCTGTCTAAACAATTGTCGAGCTATATTTTAGGTAATTGGACTGGAGAATTCGATACTACGATGGAGCAGCTGAGAGTGGCCATTGTCTCAGTAAATTCTACCAGAGTGGACGCAGGACTAGCCACAGGATTATCAACATGGATTGCTGCAGCCATGAATCATCTGAAGGAATGGGCGGGCATGGGAGTGTTAGCAGGCCTTCTGGTGTTGGTCTCCTTGGTTTGCCTGTGGTATATATGCAAGATTAGAGTCTCACAACAGTGTGATGCAGCCATGATCATTCAGGCCTTTACAGCCATTGAAGCAGGACATTCTCCCCAAACATGGTTGGATACCGTAAAAAGCTAAACTGATACGCTCAGGATGCGAGGCTAAGCACTGCACTCAGGGTCAGCCGCTTTGGACCCAGAGAAGAGCATGTCTGATTGCATGCGGGTTGATGCCCCAGGTCCCGCCTCTGAGAAAAAGGTATCAGACGGGTCTGATGCTCTTTGGGTGGATGACACCTAAATGAACATCAGTACAAAGTCCCAATTTATTTCTAATATCAGAGATCAGACCTCTACTCCTGCCTGATGCGTCTAAAACAAAAAGGGGGAACTATAGAGAGCTGCGGAATGCTATGCCTTAAATATGGAGCTGGTTTCTGCCTTCCACCTTCCCGATGGTGAGTGCTCTCTGTCACGAACAACTCCACATTTGGCTAAGGCCGAGGATCTGGCTTGCTTCCATGTATGTGGACCTATCTGCATTGCCCCCGTGGCACGCCTGGGTTGGCTACACAGAGGCTATTTAAGCTGTGGGCTGGCTTTCCCCGGGGTCCGAGGATTGTTCAATGTTCCTGAATAAACTGCATTGAAAAAAAAAAATTTGTCTTAGTCAGAGAGCATTTTCCCAGTAAGTAATTCAGTGACTGAGGACATATCTTTGCATTTAATAAACAATATTGGATTCTGTGATACTATGAAATTCACATGTCAAAGTCACGGGACTTTAAAAATGACCACTTGAAAGAAATATGTGACAGATTAAAGAAATAAGAGTTTTGGACACAGGAATTGTCATCTCTGTGTTGTGTGGTTTCAGCTGCCCAGATTGAGGCATGTAGGGCTGCTCAGCCTATCTCTCAAGTAGGCTGTCCACTTGTCCCTTTTAATAACTGGCTCCGGAGACTCTTACTGGCTTCAACGTCTTTCAAGACATCATTCTCCCTCTCTGCCAATCAGCACCTAACCATTGTCATAACTAAAAGCTTTAGGATGTCATGGTGAATTTTCATGTCAAGATGCCATTATGGTATCATAATTGCATTGTGATGTCATCAAATCTTTGGGTGGCCTAATATCATTGTGTAGTTTTATTGTTTTGAAGTTATAATAATTTTTTATTTCAAAATTACATTGTGATGTCATAACACATTCATGTTGAAGTATCATTGGTAAGTCATAATAGCATTGTGATGTCATAATATTGTAATGTTTTAATAGAATTGTGATGTCAAAATGCCTTTTTGATGTCATTATGGTATTGTGATTTCCTATCATTGTGATGTCGTTATAGTACTGAAATATTATAATAGCATTTTGTTGTCATAAGAGCATTGTAATGTCATAATAGCATTGAGATGTCTTAATATCATTTAAAAGTCATACTGTTGTGAAGTCATAATAGCAATGTAATGTGATAATTCCATTGTGATATCATAACATAATCATATCACAAGAACATTGTGATATCAAGCATTGTGAGATCATAATAGAATTGTGATGTCATAAGAGCATCGTGATGCCATAATAAAATTGTTAAATCCTAAAACAACTAGTATGTCATAAATTTATGTTATCATAATAGCATTATGATGTTATAATACCTTTGTGATGTTGTAATAGCATTTTTATTTGATATCATTGTAATGTAATAGCATTGAGATATCATAATAGCATTGTTAAGCCATAATAGCATTGTGATGTCATAACTTTGTGATTTCATATGATTGTAATATTATATTAACACTTTGAGATCATAATAGCATTGTGATGTTATAATAATATAGTGATGTTTTAAGAGCATTTTGATATCTAAGTAGAATTGGAATTCACAATAGGATTGTGATTGTCAATTTTCCTTGTGATGTCATAAAGCAATCATGTCATAATAGCATTTTGACGTCAGAATAGCACTGGGGTGTCATGAGGAATTTTGATTTCATAATTCCATTGTGATAGGATAATCACATTGTGATTTCATCAGAGTATTGTAGTATATTAATACCAGTGTGATATCATCATAGCATTGTGAAGTGATACTGTTGTGAAGTCATACTAGCATTTTAATGTCAAATTTCCGTTGTGATGTCATAGCACTATCTTGTTGCAGTGTATTAAAAGCATGTTGATGTCATAATACCATTTTGAAGTTATAATGCCATTGTGATGTCATACCAGCATTGTAATACCATAATAGCATTGTGATGTGAGAATTGCAATGTGATGTCATGATAAATTTTGATGTTATGAGAACATTATGATGTCATAATACCTTTGGATATCATCATATTATTGTGATGTCCTAATATCCTTCTGAAGTCACACTGTTGTGAAGTCATAATAGATTTTCGATGTCAAAATTACATTGTGATGCTATACGACAATCATGTCATAACTACATTGTGATTTCAAATATATTAGCAATGGGATGTCATGATGGCATTGTGATCTCATAATAGCATTGTGATATCATAATAGCATTCTGAAGTCATAACACCATAGTGAAAAATAGCATTCTTATGTCATCATAGCAATGGGATGCCTAATTCCCTTGTGCTTTCATAACACAATCATATTGTGAGAATATTGTAAAGACATAATAGCATTGTGAATTCATTGTGCTGTGAAAACATTGTGCTGTCATAATAACATTGGAATATATGATGAATTTTGTAGTCATGATAACATTGTGATATCATAATAACTTAATGATATCATCAGATCATTGTGAAGTCATAATAGCTTTGTAAAGTCATAACACAATTGTGATGTTGTAATACCATTGTGATTGATCTCATAATTCTGTCGTAATGTCATAATACCATTTTGAGGTTATAATATCATTGTGATGTCATAATACCATTGTAATGTGATAAAATCTTTCTGATTTTATCATAGCATTGTGATGCTATAATACCATTGTGATATCATAATGCCATTGTGAAGTCATAGTAGTCTATTTAGTTCTTTGCATGATTGTGATGTCATAACACCATTGTGATGTCATCATAACAATGTGATGTCATAATAGCATAGTTATCCTTCATAGCATTATAATGTCATTATAGCATTTGAAGTCATGACAACATTATGGTAGCATAATAGCATTGAGATGTCATTATATCATTGTGATGACATAAAAGCATTATGATGTCAACATAGCATTGTGATATTTTAATAGCATATTAAAGTCATAAACCCAATGTAATGTCATTATAGTATTGTGATGTTATAATAGCATTGTTATGTACTATTAACATTGTGAATTCATCTGGTTGAAAGTTATAATTAAATTGTGATGACATAATAGCATTTTAATGTCATGAAAGCATGGTTATGTCATAATAACATTGGGATGTCATGATGAATTTTCATGTCAAAAATGTCATTGTGATGTCATAATATCATTGTAATGTCATAAAAGAATTGTGATGTCATAACACCATTATGATAGCATAATAGCATTGTGAGTCATCATAGCATTGTGATGTCATAATGCCATTATGATATCAAAACAACATTTTGAAATCATAATACTATTGGAATATCATAACATTGTGATGTCATAATACCTTTGTGATTTCATAATGCTACTGTGATTTCATATCATTGTGATGTACTACTATCATTGAGATAACATCATACCACTATGAATTCATAATATCATCGTGATTGCATCATAGCATTTTGGACTCATAACACTATTATGATTTCATAATAGTAGTGTCATGTCATATCACTATGATGTCTTAATACCATTGTTATATCAATATAGCATTGTGATATCATAATTCCACTTGAGGTCATAAACCCATTGTGGTGTCTTCAGAGCATTGTGATGGCATCAAAGCATTGTGATATTACATCATAATAGCATTGTGATGTCATAATAGTATTGAGATGTCATACAATTGTCAGGTCATAATAGCATGATGATGTCCTGATAACCACTGTGATGTCATGATAGTATTGTGACATTATGATACCTATGTAAAGTTATAAAAGCATTGAGTAGTCATAGTGCGATTGTGATAACATAAAACCATCGTAATGTCATAATAGCATTGTGCATACAAAATTCCATTGGAGATGTTATAATTCCATTGTGACTTTATACCACAATCATGTCATAATAGCATTGGGATGTCATGATGAACTTTGATGTCATAATGCCATTTTGATGTAATAATACTGTTATGATGTCATCATAGTATTATGAACTCATATCGTTGTGATGCTATAATACCATTGTGATATCATAACATCATTGTAAATTTTGAGGTCATAATATCATTTTGAAGTCATAATAGCATTGTGATGTCATAATAGCATTTACCTGTAGATTTCATGCTTTTTTTTTTTATTGCTGAGTAATATCCAATTGTGTAGATGTTCCATAATTTCTGTATCTAGTTTTCTATTGGGAGGCATCTGGATTGTTTCAAGGTTCTGGCTATTACTAATATAGCTACTACAAATATGGTTGAGCAAATGCCCTTACTGTGTACTTGAGCCTCTTTTGGATATAAACGTAGGAGTGGCTTAACTGGATCTTGAGGAAGCAGTGTTCCTTGTTGTCTAAGAATATGCCACATTGATGTCCAGAGTGGTTGTTTAAGTTTACATTGCCACCAGCAGTGGAGTAGGGTTCCCCTTCTCCACAACCTCTCCAGCATATGTAGTCACTTGAGTTTTTGATCTTGGCCATTTTGATGGGTATAAGGTGAAATCTGAGGGACATTTTGATTTGCATTTCCCTTATGGATAATGATGTTGAGCATTACAGTAAGATTTTCACTGCCATTTGATATTCCTCTATCGAGAATTTTCTTTTTAGCTCTGTTAGCCATTTTATAATTTCATTACTTGGTTTTTTGCTTTTCAGTTTCTTTAGTTCTTTATATATATACTGGATATTAGCCCTCTGTCAGATGGAAGGTTGGTGAATGATTCTTTCCAAATTTTTAGGCATTTGTTTTGTTTTAATGACAGTGTCTTTGCTTTACAGAAGCTTTTCAGTTTCATGAGGTCCCATTTACTGATTGTTGCTCTTAGAGCCCGTGCTCTTGGTGTTCTTTTGAGAATGCTGTATCCTGTGCAAAAGAGTTCAAGACTCTTTACCACTTTTTCTTCTAACTAACTTAATATGTCTGGTTTTATGTTGAAATCTTTGATCCACTTAGACTTTAGTTTTGTGCAGGGTGATAAGTATGGCTCTATTTGCATTTTTCTACATGTAGAAATCCAGTTATACCAGCACAGTTTGTTGAAGATGCTCTATTATTTCCATTATATGATTTTGGCATCTTTGTCAAAACTCATTTGTCCAGAAGTGTGGGGATTTATTTCTGTTTCTCCTATTCAGTTCCATTGTTCCACCATTCTGTTTCTATGTCAGTACCATGTGATTTTTATTACTGTTTTTCTATAGTAGAACTTGAGATCAGGGATGGAGATAACTCCAGAAGATCTTTTATTATAGATGATTGTTATAGCAATTCTTGGTTTCCTGTTTTTCCATATTGAAGAACTCAAGATAGCCTGAATATAACTCCATTTTTAAATAAATATCTTGACTGGGAACTGAATTCAGGTACCAGGAAATATCACAGAATGTACACCTGGCAGAAAACAAAGTTAACTCTCCTAGCAACAACCTCCAGGAAATATAACAGAATAAATGTTTCATAGAAAATAGAGACAAACTCCCCGGCAATAATCAATGGGAATCTGTTGAGAATCGTGTGGGAAAATTCTCCCCAATGTTTCAGATATGGTTTAGAAAAATAGCCATTGTGATTTAGTTGCCTTAGCCATTGTGATTTTGTGCCTCAGAAAAGGTCACCCGGCCTGCTAAACTTCACCCAATTCTGTAACACCAAGGCTTGTGCCCCCCTGCTTGCTGCCATGGAAACCCCCTGCTCACAGACTTTCCCTTTAAAAATCCTGTTCACTCAGAACTTGAGATCCCACTTCTCTACTGCTGTCCTGAGTTCGATTGCTCTCGTAATAAAGCTCTCTTGCAATTGCATCGAGTCATCTCCTGGTGGTCTCTGAGGGTCCCGTGAATCTAGCATAACAATATGAAGTTCAGATCTTTTCTTTTAAGTTCTGTAAACAATTGTGTTGGTAATTTGATTGAATCTGTAGATTGCTTTTTTAAGATGACCATTTTTATCATTTTAATCCTGCCAAGCCATGAGCATGGGAGATCTTTCCATCTTCTGATATATGCTTTGAATTCTTTCTTTAGAGACTAGAAAATTTTTTCATACAATCTGACTTGCTTGGTTATGGTCATACCAAAGTACTTTATGTTTTTGACCAAATAAAAGAACACATCAAAGATATCAGCCATTTAGACCAAGTAGGCTTCATCATAGATATGCAGTGGTGGTTCAATACATGAAATCCATCAATGTGATCCAACATATTAAAAAAATGAAAGAAAAATAAAAAACACATGATATTCTCCTTAGATGCTGAAAAAGCATTTATGAAATCAAATACCCCTTCATGTTTAAAGTATTGGAGATATCAGGGATACCAGGCATATATCTAAATATAGTAAAGGCAAAATAAAGCAAGCCTAGAAACAATATGAAACTAAACTGAGAGAAACATTTAGCAATCCCACTGAAATCAGGGACAAGGCCAGGTTGCCCGCTTACTCCATATCTCTTCAACATAGTTCTGGAAGTCCTTGGTAGAGCAATAAGACAATAGAATGAGTTCAAGGGGAAACAAATAGGAAAGGAATAAGTCAAAGTATCACTATTTGCAAATGATAGGTTAGTATACCTGTGTGACCTGAAAATTCTACTAGGGAATTTCTTCAGTTCATAAACACCTTTAGCAAAGTGGCTGGATACAAAATTATCTTAAAAATAATCAGTAAGCCTTGCTTTATGAGACCAAAGTGCCAAGAAAGAAATTATCAAAACAAAAGAAATAACATTTTCTAATAAGGCCATACCTTCTAATCCTAACCAGACATTTGCTCACCAGGGACTCCACATATAAATAAATGGGCTTTTAGGGGACATTGCAATTCAAATCATGAGGAAGTAGAAGAAAATGGAGGGATTTCTAGGCTAAACGAACATTTTTTTTTTTCCTGAAAGTTTGTCATTCAATACAATGATTAAAATCCCAGCAAATTTCAATGACTAAAGAGCAGGACTGACAATCTCATTTGGGGAAAATATAGAATATTTCCTTAGAGAAGTATTATTCAGCTAAGAAAATTACAGAAAGATATTTTCAGGCAAATGGATAAAACTAAGAATAATCATCTTGGGTGAAGTCACTAAAATTCAAAAAGACAAATATGGTATGTATTTACTTATTAGGAGTTCTCTTAACAGTGGGGGATTAAATTCCAATAGGCCATCTATTGTGACAAAACCACTCTTCCATTAGGGGGATTGGGTGGCAGTTATATGAGTTGTTCTGCCAGGACATAATACAGAAATTTTAAAGCAGAAAAGGCTGTTGTTAATTAAATGTGTTGCTCACTGCCCCCAACTGATAGTTCAGTGCCATGTTCTTGGATCCACAAAGATGTTTCCTTCTGAATCAAATGGGATTGCATAGAGAGACCCACATTATGATATTATGCAGTGAGAGACCTTAAAACACCCAGCTGTGAATGGAATTTCCCTATGTAATACTACTTTACCTCAATTCTCTGCTAAGCATATGGGAGAGGAGGCAGGAAGAGTGTCATAAGTATAGGGAATTGAGAACACAAGGTGAACAATGTCCTGAGAATCAGCCCGGAGAGGAAGATGATGTAGCCAGCCTAGGTGGGACCTGATGTGCTAGGGCAGATAGAAGGGGGAGGAGGACCTCACCTATCAGGGGAATTTTAGAAAGGGGTAGAAGAAGAAGGGTAGCTGGGAATGGAAGGAGAAGAGGAAGGGAGCAGCAGAGGGGATACAAAGTGAACAAATAAATAAATACATTAAAAACTGTGTTCAAGGTGAAGAAGTATAGAGCTTTTCAGGACTTATGGCTTCTTCTTGGGGATGGTGTCAGGGTGCAGAAAGGATGAACTCAGTTTTCTTTAAGGGACTTGACACTGAAACTCTGATCATGTTCCAAATGAATAGATCAATAACACATACTTCAATTGTTGTATTTTAAAGGAAAAAAAATGTGTCACACATGAACCTGAGAGAAATGAAAAAGGAGTGTAATGTGTATTATATTAAATTTGCATATTAAATTTGCATATTAGCAATAAAAATATTATGTTGAAAACTTTTACAAAGACTTTTAACATGGAGAAAAGATTTTGCTAAAGGAGGGCAGAGTTTGACTTTGTAAGGCATGATTTCCAGGAACTCATTATGTAGTAGATAATCTCTGCCATGAACTAGTGGTTACATACCTACCTCAGACCCCATGAGCTGAGGTGACAGACACCTCTGAAGAAGCAGTATTAGTACTAACACAAGGTTTAGATGGTTTGTCTGGAGGACCACTGAAGGAAACTCAGATGCTCTTGTGTCCTAGGCAGATAACACAGCCCCATGTCTATGTCCTGAAGGCCCAGTTTGAACTAAAAACCCCAGGAACAGGAGGATTGCTAACTGACTACTTAGTATGACACAGCTACCAATCCAGCCAGCTCAGCAAAGGCAACCTTGCTCATAGAGGTTTGGCAACACTAGTGTAGAACATCATTAATTGTCAAATAGTTTATTGCCCCTCAGTTCTACTTTTATATTCACAAATCCTTTCTGTTTTAGCCTAACTATTCCCAGGATATGTTGGGTTTCCTTCTCATTCCCTGCTCATCAAGAGTCAATTCTCCAGAGAACTCTAGACCCTGCCAGCCTATTTTATCAATAAGAAGATGAAGGTACATTTGGTGAGTATGCCAGTAACTGCTCAGTTCAAAGTCACAACCTAAGAAATTTCAGATTTAGACTACAGTAGGAGACCACCTTGTCATTCCTAAATTCCCCTAAATCCCACATCACTTTGAAGTTTCCATACAAAGAAATGTGTATGATAATACTCATTAAAGTTTCATTTCCTACCTGACATTGTCACAGAGGTAAACTGGAATAAATGTGTGGGATCTGGCAATAGGGATGAGATAAAGGCTTGTTGGGATACACAAGATAAAGTTACATGTGCCCAGGATCAGAGATACAGGACACTGATGAAAGTATGTTTTCTCATCTCCATGGAAACCTCAAAATTCTCTCTGGTGCTGATTGGCTGAGAGGAAGAATGATGTCATGAAACAGGTGAAAGCCAGTGAGAGTTTCAGGAGACAGTTATTAAAAGGGCCAAGTAGACAGCCTGCTTGAGAGAAAGCCTCAGCAGACCTACATGCCTCAGTCTGGGCATCAGAAAGCACACAACCCAGAGATGACAGTTCCTGTGGAAAAGACTCTTAGTTTAGGAAAAATGTTACATATTTCTTTCATGTGGTCATTAGTAAAATCACCTGTCTTTTCCGTGGAAGTTTTACATTAGCATAGATTACATTACTATTTGTTAAATGCACATATAAGTCCTCAGTCAGTGAATTACTTACTGTGAAAATGCTTACTGCGCAAGGCAACTTTTTGAACAAAAAGCTTTTAATTGGGAACTTGCTTATATTATTTACAGAGACCATCCAGGCTGTCATAGCAGCAAGCAGTCATCTTGTTGCAGTACTTCAGCATATCTGTGAGCTTTACATACTGATCCCTAAGTGGCAGGCAGAGAAAGGGAGACAGAGATAGAAAGATAAAGTGCTAGAAAGACTTATTAAAAAATAGAGACACCCACACCGACAGAAAATAAGATATAAAGTAACAAAGACCAAGAGACAGAGACTTCATTCTCTCTGGCCACTTTCATTGGCATATAATCTTTAAAGCACAACCTCCTATAATAAAACTCCAATGGGAATTACATTATCTAACAAGACCATAACTCCTATCCCATCCCAGACATTTCCTCACTGGGGACTAAACAAGTAAATAGATGAGCTTCAAGTAGACATTGGAATTCAAATCACCAGAAGCAGAAGATGGAGGAACTTCTAGGCTAAAATAACATAGTTATCCTGATAGCTTGTCATTCAATACAATGATTAAAGTCCCAGCAACTTCCAATTTTTAAAGAACGGAACTTAAATATCCTTTGGGAAAAATGTGGAATATTTCTATAACGAGTATTATTCATCTAAGAAAATGACATCATGATACTTTCAGGCAAATGAAAAGAACCAGGAAATATCATCCTGGTTGAAGTGAGTAAACTTCAGAAAGAAAAACATGGCATGTATTCACTTATTGGAAGGTCTCCTAACAGTGGGGGATAAGGTCCAATAGGCCATCTATTGTGACCACACCAATCTTCCACTAGTGGCATCAGTTTGCAGTGAATTGAATTGTTGGGCCATGGCATCCTACTGAAATTTTGAAGCAAAACAGGCTGTTGTTAATGAAATATGTTGCTCTCTGCCCTCAACTGATTGATCAGTGCCATGTTCCTGTAACCACATAGATGGTTCCTTCTGCCTCATATGGGATTCTTTGCAGATATCCACAGTCCAATATTATGAAGAGAAAGCCCTTAAAACACCCAGCTCTAAATGAGATTTCCCTATGAAATTCTCCCTCACCTCACATCTCTGGGAATACTGCAGGGAGGAGGCCGAAAAAGTGTCCTAAGTAGAGGGAATTGAAGACACAAAAAGAACAATGCCCCTTGAATCAGGCTGCAAAGGAAGATGATGCAGCTAGCATTGATGAGACCTCCTGATAAGCTAGGGTCAGTTAGAAGGGGGAGGAGGACCTCAACTATCAGGGGAATTTTAGAAATTACATAGTGGTAGAAGGAGGGTGTTTGGGAATGGAAGGACAAGAGGGAACAGCAGCAGAGTGGATACAAAGTGAACACGTAATGAATAAATACATAAGAAAAACTGTGATCAAGGTGATGAAGAATAGAGCTCTTCAAGACTTATGGCTTCTTCTTGGGGGTGGTGCCAGGGTATGGCAAGGATGAACTCAGTTTTCTTTAAGGGACTTGGCCCTGAGACTCTGATTATCTTAAAATCAGTGTATGAACAACACATACTTTAATTGATGTATTTTAAAGAAAAAAATATTTTACTGTGACACAGGAGTAGGAATTTGAACCTGGGAGCAATGGGAAAGGATTGTAATGTACATTATATGAAATTCCCACATAATCAATAAAAATAATATATTGACAACCTTTACAACGACTTTTAACATGTAAAAATGATTCTGTTAAAGAAGGGCAGAGTTTGACTCTATAAGGGCTGCTTTCTAGGAACTCATTGTGTAGCAGAGAATCCTATCCACAAACATTTGGTTATCCAACTACCTCAGACCCCATGAGTTCAGGTGGCACCTTGAAGAAGCAGTCCTGACACTAACACTAGGTTTTAGGGTTTCTCTGGAGGACAGCAGCTGGAAACGCTGCTCCTCTTATGTCCTAGGCAAATAACACAGACATATTTCTCTGTGCTGAAGGCCCAGTTTGAGCTGCAAACCTCAGGACCAGGAGGGTGCCTCACTGACCTAAGTGTAGGACAGAGCTGTCTACACAGGAAGGTCAGCCAATTGTGGAAAAGCACCATCTTTTAAATACTTTATTGTCCCTAAGTTTTCATTTTACACTCACCGATTTTCTCTGTTTCAGCCAAACCAGTCCAGGAATTGGCTGGTTTCCTTCTCTTTCACCTGCTCTTAAAGACTCAATATCCTGGAAACCAAAGATCCTGCCAGCCTATTATATCAATAAGGAGCTGAGGGCACCTTTAGTGAATGTGCCATTAAATGCTCATTTCAAAGTCACAACCTAGGAAATTTCAGATGCAAGACCACAGTGTGAGACTTAATTGTTATTCTATATATCCCTTTATCCCACATGACTTTGAAATTTTCCTACTTAAGAAGGTGTCCAATTAAATAAACAGTAAATTTATATTTCTTTTTTGATATTGTCACAGAGGTAAACATGTAGAAATGTGTGAGATCTGGCTAAAGGGATGATATAAAGCCTTGTTGGGTTTTACAAGAAAAAGTCACACGTGCACAGGATCAGTGATTCTGGACACTGAGGAAAGATTGTTTTCTCATCTCTATGGAAATCTCAATATTCTCTCAGGCCCTGATTGGCTGAGATGCTGAATGATGTCATGAAAAAGGTGAAAGCCAGTAAGAGTTTCAGGAGCCAATTATTAAAAGGGTAAAGTGTAGAGCTGCCTCAATTTTGGCAGGTTAGAGCACACATCCCATAGATGACAGTTCCTGTGTCCAAGACTTAGTTCAAGAAAAATGTCACATATTGTTTTCAAGTGTTCATTAATAAAGTCATGTATACTTGACATGTGACTTTAACATTATCACATTATCACACCATTATTATTTTTAAATGCAGAGATATGTCCTCAGTCAGTGAATTACTTACTGAGAAAATGCTCCCTAACCAAGGAAAATCTTTGAACAAAAATGTTTAATTGGGACCTTGCTCATACATTTACAGAGACTATCTTGAGGTCACATCAGCAAGCAGTTATCTTGTAGTCCTTCAGCAGAACTGAGAGATTTTCATACTGAACCACAAGTGGCAGGCAAAGAGAGGGTGACAGGGAGAGCAAGAGAAAGAGTTAGAGAAAAAGATTCAAAAATATTTAGACCAAGACTGAAAGAAACAAAGATATAAATTGACAGAAACCAAGAAACAGAGATTACATTCTGTCTGGTCACCTTCATTGACATATCAACCTCCAAGCACACCCTCCTATGATATAACTCCAAAGGGAATTATATTTTTAATGTTTTTTTATTTTAATTTTTATGAGTTGTACTTTATTCACTTTGTAATCCCCAGTAAACACCCCCCTCCTCCCCTCTCTATCCCATCATCCCACCTCTTTGTCCAGGCATGCTCCTCCACAAGTCCACTGATGGGGTAGGACTTCCTCTCATTCCTTCTGATCCTAGTCTATCAGATCTCATCAGGAGCGGTTGCTTTGTCTTCCTCTGTGGCCTGGGAAGCCTGCTTTCCAATTAGGGTTTGGTTTTCAAAGAGCAATCAGTTCATCTCAGAGGCAGTCCCTCTTCCCATTAATATGGACACTATTTCTCACTTCTTACATAAAATTCCATTCACTCTGCCCGCCAGTTGGCCATCAGGCTCAGCATCTGTTTTGATAGTCTGCAGGGCACAGGATTTCAGATGCTCTCTGTGGCAGGTTCCTAGGTTGTTTCCTGTTTTCTTCTTCTTCTGATGTCCATCCTCTGCCTTTCAGGATGGGGATTGAGCATTTTAGTTAGGGTACTCTCTTTTTCTTAATTTGTTTAGATGTGCCTATTTTAGTGGGTTTATCCTATGTTGTATATTTATATGAGTGAGTACATACCGTGTGTCTTTTTGCATCTGGGACAACTCACTCAGGATGGTCCTTTCCAGGTCCCACCATTTACCTGCAAATTTCATGATTTCCTTATTTTTCATTGCTGAGTAACACTCCATTGTATAGATGTACCACAATTTCTGCATCCATTCTTCAGTTGAGGGGCATCTTGGCTGTTTCCAGCTTCTGGCTATTACAAATAAAGCTGCTACAAACATGGTTGAGCAAATGTCCTTTTTGTGTACTTGAGCCTCTTTTGGATATATGCCTAGGAGTGGTATGGATGGATCTTGGGGAAGCACTATTCCTAGTTGTCTGAGAAAGGCCAGGTTGATTTCCAGAGTGGCTGTACAAGTTTACATTCCCACCAGCAGTGGAGAAGGGTTCTCCTTTCCCCACAACCTCTCTAGCATGTGTTGTCACTTGAATTTTTGATCTTGGCCATTCTCATGGATGTAAGGTGAAATCTCAGGGTTGTTTTGATTTGCATTTCCCTAATGGCTAATGAGGTTGAGCATTTCTTTAAATGCTTCTCTGCCTTTCGATATTCCTCTACAGAGAGTTCTCTGTTTAGCTCTGTTCCCCATTTTTGGAGAGGACAGAAACTCCACAAGGAGAGCAACAGAACAAGAAAATTTGAACACAGGGAAATTCCCAAAGACTCATACTCCAATCAAGGACTATTCATGGAGATAACCTAGAACCCCTGCACAGATGTAGCCCATGACAGTTTAGTGTCCAAGTGGCTTACATAGTGATGGGAAGAGGGACTGCCTCTGACATAAACTGATTGTCCTGCTCTTTGTTCACCTTCCCCTGAGGAGGGAGCAGCCTTACCAGGCCACAGAAGAAGACAATGCAGCCATTCCTGATGTGATCTGATAGACTAAGATCAGAAGCAAGTAGAGGAGGACCTCCCCTATCAGTGGACATGGGGAGGAGCATGCATGCGGAATGGGGAGGTAGGGTAGGATCGGATCGGGAGGGGAGGATGGAAGGGCTTATGAGGGATACAAAATGAATAAAGTGTAATGAATAATAATAATAACAATAATAATAAAAGAAATAATAATAATAATAAAAAAGTATTAATAAAAGAACAAAAAAATATGGATACTAAACTGCCATGGGCTACCTCTGAGCAGGGGATCTTAGTAATACTCTCAGGAAAGGGCCCTGTACTCAATTTTTTTTTTTATTTCAGTTGCTCACCTTGTGGAGCTCCTGTCCTCTCCAGATATTATTATTTCCCACTTCTTTTTTTAGATTCCATGTACTTTTCACAAGACTTAGTCCTAAGTCTCAGCATCTGCTTTGATAGTCTACAGGCAGAGCCTTTCATTTTTAGGCTCCTAAATTATTCCTTGTTTTTTCCTTCTTCTGATGTCCATATTTTTTGTCTTTTGTGATGGGGATTGAGCATTTTAGCCAGAGTCTTCCCCCTTGATTAGTTTCTTTACGTGTACAGTTTTTAGTAGGTTTATCCTATATTATATGTATCTTAGTGAGTATTTACAATGTGGGTCTTTCTGCTTCTAGAATAGCTCACTTAGCATGATCTTTTCAGTTCCCACCATTTACCTGCAAATTTCATGATTTCCTTGTTTTTTATGGCTGAGTAATATTCCATTTTGTACGTGTACCAAAATTTCTGTATCCACTTTTCAGTTGGAGAGGCTATGTCTTGGTTGTTTCCAAGTTCTAGCTATTACACATAAAGCTGCTGCAAACACAATTGAGCAAATGTCCTTATTGTGAACTTGAGCCTTTTTTGGATATATGCCTAGAGGTGGAAAGCTTAATCTTGAGAAAGCACTATTCCTAGTTGTCTGAAAAAGCACCAGATTAATTTCCAGAGTGGTTGTACAAGTTTACATTCACAACAACAGTGGAGGAGGGTTCTCCTTTGTCCACAATCTCATCAGCATGTGTTGTCATTTGAGTTTTTGATCTTGGCCATTCTGATGGGTATAAGGTAAAATCTCAGGGCTGTTTTGATTTGCATTTCCCTGATGGCTAAGGACATTGAGCATTTAAGTGTTTGTCTTCCCTTCAATATTCCTCTATCCATAATTCTCTGTTTAGCTCTGTTCTCCATTTTTTTAATGGGATTACTTGATTTTTTGCTTTTCAACTTCTTTAGTTTTTTATAGATACTGGATATTAGCCCTCTGTCACATAGAGGCTTGGTGAAGATTCTTTCCCAATCTGTAGGCATTCCTTGTTTTGATGAAAATATACTTTACAGAAGCTTTTCATTTCATGAGCACCCACTTACTGATTGTTGCTTTTAGAGCTTGTGCTGTTGGTGATCTGTTCAGGAAGTTGTCTCCTGTGCTGATGAGATC
This sequence comes from Meriones unguiculatus, assembly GCF_030254825.1. Taxonomy (NCBI): domain Eukaryota; kingdom Metazoa; phylum Chordata; class Mammalia; order Rodentia; family Muridae; genus Meriones; species Meriones unguiculatus. The sequence goes on along the minus strand of NW_026843711.1, from coordinate 1,447,184 downwards.
AAGGCTCTTCCCCACTTTTTTTTTCTAACCGATTTAATGTGTCAGCTTTTTTGTTGAGATATTTGATCCACTTGGACTTTAGTTTGTGCAGGGTAACAATTATGGATCTAAATGCATTTTTCTACATGTAGACATCCAGTAGACCAGCATCATTTGTTGAAGATGCTATCTTTTTTCTATTGTATAGGTTTGGAATCTTTGTCAAAACTCATATGTCTGTAAGTGTGTAGTTTTATTTCTGGGTCTTCTCTTTGTTTCCAGCTATCTACCATTTGTTTTCTATGCCAGTACCAGTTTTTATTACTAGTGCTCTATAATACAGCTTGAGATCAGGGATATAGATACCTCCAGAAGATCTTTTATTGTAGAGATTTTTTTTTTTTAGCAATTCTGGTTTTCTTGTTTTTCCATATGAAGTTGAGAATTTTTCTTTCAAATTCTGTAAAGAATTGTGTTGCTAATTTGAAGGGAATTGCATTGAATATGTAGATTGCTTTTGGTAAGGTCACCATATTTACTATGTTAAGCCTGCCAAGCTGTAATCATGGGAGATCTTTCTATCTTCTGATATCTTCTTCTAATTCTTTCTTCAGAGACTGGACATTTTTTTTTTTCATATAATCTTTGACTTGCTTTGTTAGGGTCATACCAAGGTACTTTATATCTTTGGCTGAATACAAGAACACATCAAAGATATCAGCCACTGTGCCCAACTTGGCTTCATCCCAGGTATGCAAGGGTGGTTCAGTTTACAGAAATCCATCAAAGTGATCCACCACATTGAAAAAATGAAAGAAAAAAAAAACACATGATAATCTCATTAGATGCTGAAAAATCATTTGACCAAATCCAACATCTCTTCATGTTTAAAGTATTGGAGAGATCAGGGATACAAGGCACATATTTAAATCTAGTAAAGGCCATATAATGCACCCTTATATCCAACATTAAACTAAAATAAGAGAAACATAAAGCAATCCCACTGAAATCAGGAACAAGGCAAGGCTGCCCACTCTCTTCATATCTCTTCCACATAGTTCTGGAAATCCTTGATAGAGAATAAGACAATTGAAGTAGATCAAGAAGATACAAATCAGAAAGGAAAAAGTCAAAGTATCACTCAGCAGATGATATGATACCTGATTGACCCCAAAATTCTACTAGGGAATTCCTTCAGCTGATAATCATCTTTAGCAAAGTGGCTGGATAAAATATTAACTAAAAAGAAAAAAAAAATCAATAGCCCTCCTGTATACGAAAGATAAAAGGGCTGAGAAAGAAATTAGTGATGCAAAAGGAATTGTATTAACTGACAAGGACATACTTCCTATCCTTAAACAGACATTTCCTCACTGAAGACTCCAAATGTAAATAATTGGGCTTTGAGGGCGCATTGCAATTCAATTCATCAGGAAGTAGAAGAAGATGGAAAGAATTCTAGGCTAAAAGAACATTGTTATCCTGAAAGTTTGTCATTCAATACAATGAACAAAGTACCAGCATCTTGGAAAGACTAAAGAATAGGACTGACAATCTCCATTTGAGAAAACATGGAATAGTTCCATAGCAAGAGTATTATTCAGTTAAGAAAATGACAACATGATATTTTCAGGCAAATGGATGGAACCAGGAAAAAATCATCCTGGAGGAAGTAACTAAAATGCAGAAAGACAAATATGGTACCTATTCACTTATTAGGAGGTCTCCTTATATTGGGAGATTAAGTTCCAATAAGCCATCTATTGTGACCAAACCAGTCTTCCACGAGGGTTAATTGACTTGTGGGGCCAGGGCAACCTATGGCAATTTTAAGGCAACCCATGCTGTTTTATTAGAATAAGATGCTCTCTGCCTTCAAATGATTGGTCAGTGCCATGTTCTTGGATCCACAAAGATGCTTCCTTTTGCATCAAATGGGATTGCACACAGAAACCCACAGTCTGATAATGTGACAAGAGAGGCCTTAAAACACCCACCCCAAAATGGGATTTCCCTATGAAATGTTACCTATCCTCAGTTCTCTGCTAAGCCTGCAGGAGAAGAGGTAGGAAGAGTGTCATAAGTAGAGGCAATTGAGGACACAAGAACAATGCCCTGAGAACCAGGACTCAGAGGAAGATGATGCAGCCAGCCATCATGAGACCTGATTAGCTAGGGTCAGATAGAATTGTGAGGAGTACCCCCTCTATCAGGGAACTAGAAGAAGGATATAGGGATGGAAGAAGGTGTGTTGGTGGGACTGTAACCAAAAGAAGGAAGGGGCTGCAGTGGAGTTACAAAGGGAACGGTTCATAATAAATAAATATGTAAGAAATAATGTGAAAAATGTAATGGATTATAGAGCTCTTCAGGACTGATGGCTTCTTCTTGGAGGTGGGCCAGTGTGTGGGAATGATGAACTCAGTATTCTTTAAGAGACTTGGTATTGAGACTCTGATCATGTTCCAATGAGTATATGAGCAACAATTACTTGAATACATATATTTTAAAGAAAAAAGAAACTAATGTGACACATAGATATGATTTTGAATATATTTAATATATAATATATATAATATATAATAAACATATATACATATTCTTTCCCATTGTTCCCAGGTTCAAAATCATATCTATGTGTCACATTATATATATATATATATATATACATATATATATACATACATATGTATATACATATAATGAAATTCTCACGTCATAATAAAAAAATAATATGTTGATAACTTTTACAATGACTTTTACCATGGAGAAATAATTCCACTAAAGGAGGGCAAAGTTTGACATTGTAAGGGATTCTTTCCAGCAACTCCTTATGTAAGCATCCTAGCCATGAACTAGTGATTCCCCAGCTATTTCAGATCCAAAGAGCTCAGGAGACATCCCTGAACAAGCAGTCCTGGATAAAGCACTACATCTAGAGGGTTTGTCTTGAGGACCACAGCAGGTAACACAGCTGCTCTTGTTTTCTAGGCATATAACACCTACCCAATTCTCTTTCCTGAAGGCTCATTTTTTAACTGTAAACCCTAGACCAAGAAACTTACTCACTGATTACTGATTAGTATACAGCTGCCCATTGAGACAGGTCAGCCAAGGCAACCCTGCTCATAGAATGTTGCCAAAACTAGTGTGGATTATCAGTAGCTGTAGGGAAGCTTTAAAATGGTATGGGAGTAAGGGGAATGTACTGTATGACTGTGGTCTTAGATCTGAAATTTCCTACGTAGTGACTTTTAACTGAGCAGTTACTCTAGTCCTCACTAAGTGTACCTTCACATTCTTATTGATATAGGCTGACAGAGTCTAGGGTTCCCTGTGGTATTGAGTCTTTAAGAGCAGGGAAAAGAGAAGAAAACCTGGTAATTCCTGGGAATGGTTCAGGTGAAACAGAGAAAGAATGGTGAGTGTAAAAGGAGAACTGAGGGGCAATATACTATTTGACAGCTTATCCTGTTTCACACTAATGTTGCCAACCCTCTATGAGGTTGCCTTGGCTGACCTGGCTGGATCTGCAGCTGTGCCCTCCTCCGTGGTCAGTGAGGAACCCCATTGGTCCTGGGGTTTACAGTTAAAAGTGGGCCTTTAGGACAGAAAAATGGGTCTGCGTTATATGCCTAAGAAACAAGAGCAGTTGTGTCCTACAGCAAAAACTCTAAATGTAGTGCGAATGCCACCACTTCCTGTTCAGGGGTGCCACCAGAGTTCATGAGGTCTGAAGTAACAGGGTAACCACTATTTCATGGCTATGATTCTTTACTACCTAATGACTTCCTGGAAATTATGCCTTACAAAGTCAAACTCTGCCCTGCTTAAGCAGAATCTTTTCTCCATGTTAAAAGTCATTATAAACGTTGTCAACAAATTATTATTGATTGTTTGAATTTCATATAATATATATTACACTCATTTTCCATTGTTCTCAGGATCAAATTCCTACCCCTGTGACACAAAAAGAATTTGCTTTTCTTTAAAATACATCAATTGAAGTGTGTATTGTTCATCTACTCTTTGGAATATGATCAGAGTCTCAGTGCCAATCCCTTAAAGAAAACTGAGTTCATCAATGCTGAACCCAGGATCCACCCCCAAGAAGAAGCCATTAGTCCTGAATAGCTCTATACTTCATCACCTTGATCACTGTTTTCCTTATGTATTTATATATCACCATGTGTTCACTTTGTATCCCCTATGCTGCCCCCTCCCTCTTCTCCTTCAAGTCTCACCCACCCCCTTTTAAGCTCCTATACCCTTTGTCTAGTTCCCTGATTTGGAAGGACCTCCTCCCCCTTCAATCTGGCCCTATTTTATCAGGTCTCATCAAGGCTGGCTGCATCCTCTTCCTCAGCAGTCTGAGTCTCAGGGCATTGTTCTTCTGTACTCTGCTTATCATTCTTCCTGCCTCCTCTCCTGCAGGCTTCTAAGAGTTCTGTGGGAAGGGAGAATTTCATAATGAAATCCCATTTAGAGCTGGGTGTTTCCAGGTTTGTCTCTGCATAATATCAGACTGTGGGTCTCTATGCATTCCCAATAATGTAAAAGGAAGCATCTCTGTGTGAACAAGAACATGGCTGATATATCAGTTAAGGGAAGAGAGCAATATATTTTAGTAACAACAGCCTGGTTTGCTTAAAATATTTCCATAGGTGCCCTGCCCTAACAACTCAATTAACTGACACTCAGTCGCCCTATATTGAAATGTTATCCCCTACAATTAGGAGACCTCTTAATAAGTGAATACATATCATATTTCTCTTTCTGCATTTTAGGAACTTCACCCATGCTTATTTTTCCTGGTTCCTTAAATATGCCTTAATATTGATGTAATTTCTTAGTTGAATAATACTCATTTATGGGAATATACCACATTTTCCCCAAAGGATATTTTAAGTCCTGTTTTTTTTAGAAGTTGCAAGTTGTTGGAACTTTAATCACTGTATATTGAATGACAAACTATCAGGATAATTTTGTTCTTTTGGCCTAGAAGTCCCTCCATCTTCTTCTTCTTCCTGGTGATTTGCATTGCAATATCCCCTTGAAGCTCATCTATTTACATGGAGTCCCCAGTGAAGAACAGTCTTGGAAGCGTTAGGAGGTATGGCCTTGTTAGATAAAATTATTCATTTTGGAGTTATATTATGGGAGGGTGTGCTTTCAGGGTGATATGCCAATGAAAGTGACCAGAAAAAAATGGAGTCTCTGTCTCTTGGTCTCTGTCACTTTATATCTTTTTTTCTGTTGGTATCAATATCTTTATTTCTGAATCATCTCTCTCACTCTTTCTCTCTCTGTCTCTCTCTGACTCTCCCTCTCTGCTTGCAGCTTGTGTTTCATTATGAAAAGCTCTCAGATCTGCTGAAAGTCTACAAGATGACTGCTTGCTGACATGACATCATGGAAGGTATCTGTAAAATTATAAGCAAGGTTCCAATTAATCACTTTTTGTTCAAAGATTTATTTTGATCAAGGAGCATATTCACAGAAAGTAATTCACTGACTGAGGATATATCTGTGCATTTAACAACTTATAATGTGATAATGTGAAAGTCAATGTCAGGGACACATGAACTTTTTAATGATTACTTGATAGAAGTATATGACCCTTTTACTAAATTAATAGTCTTGGACTCAGGAACTGACATGTCGTGGTTGTGTGCTTCCACTTGCCAAGATTTTGTCATGTAGGTATGCTCAGCTTTGCTCTTAAGCAGGCTGTCCACTTCGCCTTTTTAATGACTGGTTCCTGAAACTATTACTGGCTTTCACCTGCTTCATGACATCATTCTCCCTCACAGCCAATCAGCACCTGAGAAAATCTTGAGGATTCCATGGAGATGAGTAAACAAACTTTCCTCATTGTCCAGGATCTCTGATCCTGTGCACAAATGACTTTTACTCATGAAACCCAACAAACGTTTATATCACTTTGACAATGTCATGTAGGAAATAAAACCTTAATGTTTATTTAATCAGAAATCTTGCTAGTTAGGGAAGCTTTAAAGTGATGTGTCATTAAGGGGAATGTACCGTACTGAATGACAATATGGTTACCTACTGGGGTCTTGGATCTAAAATATCCTTTAATTGTGACCTTGAACAAAGGAGTGTTCACTTACTAATTGTACTTTCACATTTTTATTGATCTAATAGGCTGGCAGGGTATAGGGTTCCCTGAGGTACTGAGTCTTTAAAAGCAGTGAAAAAGAAGGAATCTTGACAATTCCTGGGACTGGTTGCCTGAAACAGAGAAAGATCTGTGAGTGTAAAAGGAGAAGTGAGTGGCAAAAAAGCATTTAAAAACTGGTCCTGTTCAACACTTAGGTTGCCAACCCTCTATGAACACAGTTACCTTGGTTGACATGGCTCGATGGGCAACTGTGTACTACTCATTGATCATTGAAAACCCTCATGGTCCTGGGGTTTACATTTAAAACTGAACCTTTGGGACAGAGGAATGTCTGTGTTATATGCCTAGGACAGAGTCGTAGCTGTGTTTCCTTCATTTGCCCTCAAGAAAAACTGTCTAAAATAAGCGTTAGTGCCAGGACTGCTTGTTCACAGGTGCCACCTGAGCTCATGTGGTCTTAGGTAGCTGGGTAAGCATGACTTCATGGCTACGATTCTCTGTTAAATAATAAGTTCCTCAAAATCATGCCTTACAAGGTCAAACTCTCCCCTCCTTTAGTGGAATATTTTCTCCATTTTAAATGCCATTGTAAGAGTTGTCAACATATTAGTTTCATCGATTATGTGTGGGAATTTCATACACTATACATTACACTCCTTTTCCATTGCTCCCAGGTTCAAATTCTTACCCATTTGTCACACTATTTTTTTTTTTTATAAAATACATTGATTGAAGTATGTGTTTTGTATATACACATTGGAACATGATCAGGGTCTCAATGCCAAGTCCCTTAGATAAAACTGAGTTCATCCCTGTTGGACCCTGGCACAACCCCCAAGAAGAAGCCATTAGTCCAGAAGAACTCTATACTTCATTCCCTTGATCACAGTTTCCCTTATACATTAAGTTTTTACTATTTGTTCACTTTTTATCCCCTCTCCTACCTCTCCTTCTTTTCCTTCCAGTCCCACCTACCCTCCTTCTTCAAAACCTATGCCCTTCTTCTGCTTCCCTTATAGGGGTGGTCCTCCTTCCCTTTCATTCTGACCCTAGCTTATCAGGTCACATGAAGGCTGGTTGCATCATCTTCTTCTGAAGCCTGATTCTCAGGGCATCAGTCTTCTTGTGTCCTTAATTGCCTCTACTAATGACATTCTTCCTGCTTCTCTCCTGCAGGCTTCCCAGAGCTCTTAGGGGAAGAAGAATTTCATAGGGAAATCCCATTTAGAGCTGGGTGTTTTAAGGTCTTTTTCTGCATAATATTGGAATGTGGATCTCTGTATGCAATCCCAGTTGATGGAAAATGAAGATTCTCTTTGGATTCAAGAACATGGCAGTGATTTATCATTTGAGGGCAGAGAACAACATATTTTAATAACCAGGTCCTGGGTTGCTTGAAAATTTCTATAGGATACCCTGGCCAAACAACTCAATTAACTGTCACCCAATTGCCTGTTTGGAAGATTGGATTGGTCACAGTAGATGGCCTATTGGAATTTTACCCCTCACAATAAGGAGACCTATTATTAAGTGAATACATACCGTATTTTCTTTCTGCAACTTAGTTGCTTGCCCCTGGATTATTTTTCCTGGCTCCATCCATTTGCCTGAAAATATCATACTGTCATTTTCTTAGCTGATTAATACTCTATTGTGGAAATATTCCACATTTTCTCCAGAGGATATTGCCAGTCCTGTTCTTTAGAAGTTGAAAGTTGCTGGGAATTTGTTTATTGTATCAAATGACAAACTTTCAAGATAAATATATTCTTTTAGCCTAGAAGTCCCTTCATCTTCTACTTCGTGGTAATTTGAATTTCAATGTCCCCTCGAAGCCAATCTATTTACATGTAAAGTCCACAGTGAGGAAATGTTTGATCCTAGTTAGAAGGTATGGCTTTGGTAGATAATATATTTCCTATTGGAGTTATAGTATAGGAGGGTGAGCTTTGAGGTTGATATACCAATGAAAATAACCATTACAATTGAGTCGATGTTTGTTGGTCTATGTCACTTTATATATTTGTTTCTATTGGTCTCTGTCTCTCTATTCCTGAATCTCTCACTCTAGCTCTTATCTCTCTCTGTCACTCTCAGTATCCCTCTTTCTGGATGCTGATTCTGGTTTAGTATGAAAAGATCTCAGTTCTGCTGGAAGACTACAACAAGGTGACTGCTTGCTGACATGACATCATGGATGGTGTTTGTAAAAACATAAGCAAGGTGTAAAGTAAATGCTTTTTGTTCAGAGTTGCCTTTGTCAGTGAGCATTTTCACAGTAAGTAATTCAGTGAATGAGATATATTTGTGAATTTAATAACTAATAATGGAATCTATGATTATGTGAAACTCATGTATCAAGGACACATGAATTTTTAATGACCATTTGAAAGAAATATGTGACACTTTTCCTGAACTAAGAGTCTTGGATAAAGGAAGTGTCATCTCTGTGTTGTGTGCTTTCAGATGCCCAGACTGAGGCATGTAGGACTGCTCAGCCTTTCTCTCAAGCAAGCTATCCTCTTGACACTTTTAATAACTGTCTCCTGAAACTCTTACTGGCTTTCACCTTTTGCATGCTATCATTCCTCCTTTTGGCCAATCAGCACCTGAGAGAATCTTGAGGTATCCATGGAGATAAGTAAACAACTTTCCTCAGTGTCCAAATATCTATTCTCCTATGCATACTTTATTCTTTCTTGTGAAACTCTACAAGCTTTTATCTCATCCCTTCATCCAGCTCCAACACCTTTACTCCTGTTTACCTGTTTAATATAGGAAATCAAACTTTAATGTTTATTTAATTGTTGTTCTTCCTAAATAGGGAAACTTCAAAGTGATTTTGGATTAAGGATAACATACTGAATGACAAAGTGGTCTCCTAAGGTTGTCTTGGATCTGAAATTTCCTAAGTTGTGACTTTGAACTGAGTAGTTACTGGTGTACTGACTAAATGTACATTCACATTCTTATTGATATAATAGGCAGGCATGGTCTAGGGTTCCCTGGGGTATTGAGTCTTCAAGAGCATGGAAAAGAGAAGGTAAGCTGACAGTCCTGTGGGCTAGTCTAACTGGGTCCACCTGAAAGAGGAAGTGTAAAAGAGGAAGGAGGGACAGAGACTTGCAGAATGGAGACAAGACAGATTGTTGATCAAGCCTCAGTTTACTGAATGAGAAAACAACTCGTATAAAGGAAATGGTGCAAGTAATTTTTTTCACATTAGCAACACATTTGTGCCACATGGCAAGGCACCCAGGAATTTGTTCAAGGTTACACAAAGTTTGCTCTCCAGTTCCCATGGTTGCAGGGTGGTTGCTATATACTTCTCAGGCTCAAGACATCTGGCTTGCAGAGACCACAAAGGACAATCTCTGAGACATGGGAACTAGAATTGACCCACATCTGCCATGGCAAGGAGGCAGAATTCTAATTACCAGAATACTTCAGTTCCTCCTTCATTGTTTTATGGAGATCCTGTCTTAGGTTGGCATATGTATATGCATATGTATATTTTTCCTTACTTGTCATCCATGTCTCAGTTACAATTTTATGAGCCTCTGTCATATGTTGGAAAAACAACAATTTTAATCTTATACATCATTAACTTACTTCCATATAAAATGGGGTTGTCAGAGATCTTTAATTTAAATTCATGCCACTGTACTTGCATGCATTAACGTTCTTGAAGAAGGAACTTTAATGAATGCAAGTGCACATACAAGGAAGGCAGGCACACACCAACAAACCCATAACAACCAGGCCTTCAAGTGTCAGTCCCCAATTTAGCACAGAGTCAAAGGATCGAAAATGCCTCCTGAGGCTAGTAAATATATCCCAGGTAGTAATTCTAATTCTAATTCTAACCTAGGTTTCTTGGCAAAATCTATGTCATGGATCTTATTTGTCATTGTTATCATGTCCAATGAGAACTATTTGCTAGACCAAATACCAGCAAGGTGATTCTGAATCTGAGTCCAATTAAATTCTGTTTCATCATATCAAGAACAAGAAACCTGAATAGGAATCATAACAGAAGCATGTTGCTTAACAACTAATACTGAAATAGCATTATTTTCAGCACTAACACAATTAGTAAGATTGTGGTATACACATTCATTTAAATAGGTATCATTGTTCTTAAAATGTCTTACTACAATGTTTCCAATTAGCAGTCAATAAGGAGGATTAACACATGCCAAAACAGAAGTATACTTGATTACTTTATAAACAATCATTTCAAAATGTAGCATTTAAACTAACCCATCCCTCTAAGGAGGGACACCAGATCATTAATAGTTTGGGGACCTTCCTATATCCAATCATTTCAAAATGTAGCATTTTGACCAATAGTTGCTTTCCAGGCAGGAATCACCCATGCCTTAGGCATGATAGCTGAGACCAGAATCTTTAAATCCCCCAACTAATCTGAGCACAGGACTCTCAGATCTCACTGCTTCCATGGTGCGGGATGTAAGCCCAAGCTGCAGCTTGTAATTTATAATAAAAAGATCCTCATGTGGTTTGCAATGGACTCAGCTTCTGGTGGTGATCTTTTGGAGTATTGAGATTTGGGCAAAACAATTGACATCATCATTGTCAGGAGAAAACTCCTCACTTGTAGCACAAGACATTCTGATAGACATGGACCTGCATCTTTTCCTGTGAAAAAACACAAAGTGATCCTCTTCCCCATATGAGTTCAGCCTTGGATCCATGCCACTTATTTGTTAAAGGATCTCTCCATTTTACTGTAGCAAAAGTTTTCTTGTGTCTGTAGGTCAAAATCTATGTGATGAACATTAACCATGCTTATCCAATTTAAAAAAATTCAGAATGAAAACAACATGATTAAGATGATTCTTTGTTGTCCATGGCAGTAGCTCCCCTTTCTTTTTTTTTTTTTTCAAATAAATCTTAATTGTTTGGTGGACATGCTCTACCATGCCTTGTCCTTGAGGATAGTGAGGTATTTTAGTTATATGAGAAACTTGAATCTGTTGACAAAAACTTTTTAAAAGATTTGCTAGTATATCCTGTTCAATTGTCCATTTTAAATTGCTTAGAATCTACTACAACATTAAAAGCCTGTAGAAATTGAGCAATAATATCAATGGCAGCCTTTGCTGGTTGAGGAGTGGCAAAAATAAATCCAGAATAAGTATCTAGTCAAACATGTACATATTTTAATTGTTTAAATTCAGGAATACGAATAATATCCCTTTGTCAAATCTAATTTGGAGTCAATCCATTAGGATTAAATCCCAAATAAGGAATAGGCTGAAAATGAGGACAAGTACTGCAAGCCCTATACTACTGGCCTGTTCTTTAGTCAATCCATATTTAAGTCTCAAGTGTTTGACTATTAAGATGATGCATATTATGGGCATCGTGGGCTTCTTTTTTTAAACTCTAAACCATAAACTTTGGTGACTTTATTTGCCAATGCATTTCCTTTAGACAGGGGACTTAGGAACTTTGAATGAGCCCTGAAATGTCCTATAAAAAAGGGAAAGTTTTTTTGAATCAAAGTTTGAATTTGTAAAAATAAAATTCCAGCAGGAGAAGGTGTCTTAATTTGACCTGCAGTCTCTAATCCAGGCAAAGACTGAGCTTCATATACACTATCTGTAAAAATGTTAAAAGACTGCTCATTAAAACTTTGAAACACAGTCAATACTTCAGGTAACTGCTATTTGTGCAGATGTGTTAGATACTTGAAATGATATTGTTTTTCTTTCATAAGCATAGGCAGTAACACTAAATACTGAAGCATCAGTAAATACCATTAAAGTATCAAAAACTGGGTAACTTTTGTATTAATCAAAAAAGGACCTATAAAAAATTAATTTGTGTGTGTTTTGTTTTGTTTTGTTTTGTTTGTTTGTTTGTTTTGCTTAAACAGTTTGGACTCTGTCATAGTAAGCTTACATATGTTAAAATGGCCATATCCATCAGATCGCTGACAAGTCTGAGGGCCAGCATATTTGAGTTAATCTTTGTCTACATTTATCATCTACTCTAAACTTCATCCCATAAAACAGGATGTGGTAATCTCAATTTTGGCATATTTTTCAAATGTATGTTTTAGAACCAAATTTTAGTTCAATCTATATAGGGAAACTTTATGGTGACAAATTTTAGACTTAATGTCAAAAACAAAAACAAAAACAACAAACAAACAAACAAAAAAAACAATAACAAAATTACTAAACAAAGAGACTAGGTAAAGCTCAATCTTATACTCAACTATAATTGTTAGCATAACTTTAAATCTGTTCTTTTTAAACTAAAATCAATGCAAAACTTTTAATTAAACAATTTATAATGTGGCTAGCAAATCTTATTGATCCTATTGTACTGTATTAAAACTTAACAGCAAAAAAATAAAGGACAAAAGTTTCATTTAACATTAAACAGAGAACTAAACTTATCCTGTAGCCCTCAGCAAAAATTGATTACTGTGGCAGTACCAAATTATAGGCCAGAAACAAACAGCATTAAATCATTTAATTAGGTACTTCAGCCAGGCATATATTTTATATAATGGTTAACAATGATCTGAATATAGCTCTGCATTATCCTGGGCTTGCATAGAACTCTAGTCCTTTTTATCGTGTAATAGAGCATAAGCAAACATTTTCCATTGAAGAATCTCCAGTCTTTTTAAATGAAGAACAACATATTTTACAATTTGTTCGTTGTTGTTTTTTTTTTAACCTGAATATATTGTACTAACTGCAGCTTCTGTTTAATTGGCTTAAACAACATGGCTTGGTTTTACTTTGTTAACCTAATAAAATAAATACAAAAGGTTTTTTATTTCCCCCAAAGAGTTGAGAAACTGTTTTAAGTTCTTTGTTAGACTTCCCAAGGGTTACACTTTTAAAATACCTGATGAATTTTAAAATGTTTTACAGAATTTAACTCGGTGGTCCAGGACAAAAATCAGAGGTGTTGACTTTTGTCAAATGCTTTTTCAGCATCTAAGAGATTATCATGTGTTTTTTTTTTTTCTTTTATTTTTATTTTTTAAGTGGTGGATCACATTGATGGATTTCTGTATATTGAACCACCCTTGCTTACCTGCGATGAAGACTACTTGGTCATAGTGCATGATACCTTTGATGTTTTTTTTTTTTGTTTTGTTTTTGTTTTTTTGTTTTGTATTTGGTCAAAGACAAAGTACCTTGAAGTGATCCTATGAAAGAAATTCTAAGATTGTATGAAAAAGATTTCAAGTCTCTGAAGAAAAGAATGAGCAGAATATATCAGTGAATGGAAATATTTCCCATGCTCATGTTTTGGCATGATTAACACTGTAATAATGTCCATCTTACCAAAGCAAACTACAGATTCAATGCAATTCCCATCAAATTACCAACACAATTCTTTACAGACATTGAAAGAAAAAGTCTCACCTTCATATGGAAAAACAAGAATCCCAGAATTGCTAAACTAATCCTCCACAATAAAAGATCTTCTGGAGGTATCATTGTCCCTGATCTCAAGCTCTAGTATAGAGCAACAGTAATAAAAACTGTCTGGTACTGGCATAGAAATAGAATGGTGGATCAACAGAACCATAGAGAAGACCCAGATATAAACCTACACACTTATGGACACCTGAGTTTTGACAAAGATGCCAAACCAAGAAATGGAGAAAAGATAGCATCTTCAACAAATGGTGATGGTCTAACTGGAGATCTACATGTAGCAAAATGCAAATAGATCCATACATATCACCCTTCACAAAACTAAAGTTCTGGTTATTTGAAAACCTAACATAAAACCACACTCATTAAATTGTTTAGAAGAAAAAGTGGAGAAGAGTCTTGAACTCATTGACATAGGAGACAACTTCCTGAACAGAACACCAACAAGACAGTCTCTAAGAGTAACAATCAGTAAATTGGGACTTCAAGAAACTGAACTTCTGTAAAGCAAAAAACACTGTCATCAAAAGAAAATGAGTGCCTACAGATTGGGAAAGAATCTTCACTTTACCTCTATGTAACAGATACCCATTGTTTTTGCAAAGAACTAAAGAAGTAGAAAAGCAACTAACCAGTAATCCCATTAAAAAAAGGGGAACAGAGCCAAATAGAGAATTATTGATAGAGGAATATAGAACGGCAGAGAAACACTTAAAGAAATGCTCAATGTCATTAGCCACCAGGGAAATGCTAATCAAAATGATCCTGTGATTTCACCTTACACCCCTTAGAATGGCCAAGATCAAAAACTCAATTGACAACACATGCTGGAAAGGTTGTGCAGAAAGAGGAACCCTTCTCCACTGCTGATGGGAATGTAAACTTGTTAAGTGACTCTGGAAATCAATCTGGTGCTTTCTCAGACAACTAGGAATAGCCTGTCCTTAAGATTAAGCTATGCACCTCTAGGCATATATCCAAAAGAGGCTCAAGTACACAACAAGGACATTTGCTCAACCATGTTTGCAGTGGCTTTATTTGTAACAGCCAGAACCTGGAAACCCCCCAAATGAAAAAATGAATAGAGATTTTGTGGTACATCTACAAAATGGAATATTACTCAGCATTAAAAAAAACAAACAAACAAGGAAATTGTGAAATATGCAGGTAAATAGTGGGAACAGGAAAAGATCATTCTGAGTGAGCTATTCCAGAACCAGAAGGACACACATGGTATATACTCTTTTGTAGACATATAATATAAGAAAAATATACTAAAATCTTTGCACCTAAGGAAACCAAACAAGAGGGAGGACACTGGTAAAATACTAAATTCCAAAGCCAAAATACAAAGAGGATGGACATCAAAAGAAGGAGTGAACAGGGAACAAGTTAGAAGCCTATCTCAGAGGGCCTCTGAAAGGCTCTGCCCTGCACACTATCAAAGCAGATGTTGAGACTTATGGCCAACTGTTGGGCAAAATGAATGGAATCTAATGAAAGAAGTGGAAAATAGTAAGATCTGGGAAGAACAGGAAATCCACAAGGAGAGCAACTGAACAAAAATATCTGAGCACAGGGTCTTCTGGAGACTCATACTCCAACTGAGTATCATGCATGGAGATAACAAAACCCCTGCACAGATGTAGACCATGGAAATTCAGTGTCAAAGGGGGTTCATAGTAGTGGGAACAGGGACTGCCTCTGACATTAACTGATTTCCCTGCTCTTTGTTCATCTCACCCTGATCGGGGAGCAGCCTTACCAGACCAGAGAGGAATACAGGCACTTCTGATGAGATATGATAGGCTAGTAAGAGAAGAACTCCCCTTTCAGTGGACTTTGGGAAGGGCATGCATGGAGAAGGAGGAGAGAAGGTGAGATTGGGAGGGAGGTGGGAGATTTTATGGGGGTATACAAAGTGAATAAAAAGTAATAAATATAAAAATTAAAAAAATAAAAAAATAATTCCTTTTGGAGTTACATTATAGGAGGTGTGCTTTGAGGTTGATAAGCCAATTAAAGTGACCAGACAGAAAGGGGACTCTCTCTCTAGGTCTCTGTCACTTTGTATCCTTTTTTTATTGGTCTTGGTCTGTTTCTGAATCTTTTTCTCTAGCTCTTTCTAGCTCTGTCTCTCTTTGTCTCCCTGTCTCTGCCTACAGCTTGTGATTCAGTATAGAAAGCTTTCAATTCTACTGAAGAACTACAGCAAGATGACTGCTTACTGACATGGCATCCTGTATGGTCTCTGAAAAATATAAGCAAGGTCCTAAATACATGTTTTTAGTTCAAATATTTGTTTTGGTCAAGGAGAGTTTTCATAGAAAGTAATTCACTGACTGAGGACATAACTGTGTATTTAACAAATAATAATAGAATCTGTTATAATGTGAAAGTTACTTGACTTTATGGAAGATTGCTTGAAAGAAATATGTGTCACATTTCCTGAAATAAGCATCATGGACACACAAACTGTCATCTCTGGTTTGTGTACTTTCAGCTGCCCAGATTGAGGAATGTAGAGCTCCTAAGCCTTTCTCTCAAGTAGGCTGTCCACTTGGCTCTTTTAATAACTGGATCCTGAATCTCTTAATGGCTTTCACCTGTTGCATGACATCAATTTCCCTCTCAACCATTCAGCACCTGAGAGAATCTTGAGGTTTCTATGGAGATGAGTAAACAAACTTTCCTCAGTGTTCAATATCTCTGATCCTGTGCACATGTTGACTTTTTATTGTGAAACCCAACAAGCCTTTATCTCATCCCTTTATCCTGACTCTACAACTTTACTCTTGTTTACCTCTGTGATAATTTTAGGTAGGAAATAAAACTTTAATCTTACTTCATTTAATTGGACAGCTTCCTAAGTAGGAAAGCTTCAAAGTGAGGTGGAATTAAGGGGAATGTACCTATTGAAAAGGTAGTCTCCTCTTGTGGTCTTGGATCTGAAATTTCCTAGGTAGTGACTTTGAACTGAGCAGTTACTGAAGTACTGACTAAATGGACCTTCACATTGTTATTGATATATATAATAGGCTGTCAGGGTCTAGGGTTCCCTGTGGTATTGATTCATTAAGAGCAGGGAAAAGAAACGGAAACCAGATAATTTCTGGCAATGGTTTGGCTAAAACAGTATTTGTAAAAGGAAAACTGAAGGACAAGATATTATGTGTCAGTTGGTGCTATTACCCCTAGTGTTGGCAACCCACTATGAGCTGGGTTGCCTTGGCTGACATGGCTGAAAGAGCAGCTGTATCCTATTCAGTGATCAGTGAGCAAGTTTCCTGGTCCTGGATTTACACTTAAAACTGAATCATCAGCACAGGGGTCTTTTCTGAGACTGACACTCCACCAGGGACCATGTATGGATATAACCTAGAACCTCTGCTTCGATGAAGCCAGTGGTAGCTCAGTAACCAATTGGTTTTTTATAGTAAGGGGAACAGGGACTATTTCTGACAGGAACTCAATGGCAGGCTCTTTAACTTCCCCAACTTCCAAGGGAGGAACAGTCCTGCTAGACCACAGAGGAGGACTTTGCAGCCAGTCCTGAGATACCTGATAAAACAGGATCAGATGAAAGGGAAGGAGGTTCTCCCCAATCAGTGGACTTTGAAAGGGGCAGGGAGGAGATGAGGGAGGGAGGGTGGGATTGGAAGGGAATGAGAGAGCAGGATACAGCTGGGATACAGAGTTAATAAAATGTAACTAATATTAAAAACAAAGAAACAAACAAAAAACCTGGGCCATCAGGACAGAGAAATGGATGGAGTTAGTGCCTAGCATGCAAGAGTATCTGTTTTACCTGTGGTGGTCCTCCAGACAAACACTCTAAATCTAGTGTTAGTGCCAGGACTGCTTGTTCTGAGGTGCCACCTGAGCTCATGGGGTCTGACATAGCTGGGTAACCACTAGTTCATGGCATTGAATCTCTGCTACACAATGAGTTCCTGGAAAGCATGCCTTATAAAGTCAAAATCTGCCCTCCATTAGTGGAATAATTTCTCCATGTTAAAATTCATTGTAAAAGTTATCAACATATTATTTTCATTGATTATGTGAGAATTTCATATTACACATATTATACTCCTTTTCTCATGCCACCAGGTTTAAATTCCTATGTGTCACACTATTTTTTTCATTAAAATACATCAATTTAATAAGTGTTGTTCATATACTCATTGGAACATGATCAGAGTCTCAGTGCCAATTCCTTAAAGAACACTGAGTTCATCCTGGCCACACACGGCCACCAACATCCAAAAGAAGCCATCAGTCCTGAAGAGCTCTATTCTTCATCACCTTCTTCAAAGATTTTCATGTTTTATTTATTGTGAGTTGATCACTTTGTATCCCCTCTGCTGCCCCCTCCCTCTTCTACTTCCAGTTCCACCCACCCTACTTCTTCTATCCCTATGCCCTTTTTCTAGATCCCTAATATAAGAGGTACTCCTCACACTTCTATCTTACTTTAGCTTATCAGGTCACATCAAGGCTAGCTACATCATGTTCCTTTGCAGCCTGATTGTCAGGACATTGTTCTCCTTATGTCCTCAATGACCTCTACTTATGACACTCTTCCTGCCTCCTCTCCTGCAGGCTTAGCAGAGAACTGAGGGAAGGTAGAATTTCATATTGAAATCCCATTTAGAGCTGGGTGTTTTAAGATCTCTTTCTGCATAATATTGGAATGTGGGTCTCTGTATGCAATCCGATTTGATGGAAATTGAAGATTCTCTTTGGATTCAAGAACATGGCAGTGATCTATCATTTGAGGGCAGAGAACAACATATTTTAATAACCAGGTCCTGGGTTGCTTGAAAATTTCCCTAGGATGCCCTGGCCCAACAACTCAATTAACTGCCACCCAATCCCCCATTTGAAAGATTGGTTTGGTCACAGTAGATGGCCTATTGGAAATTTATCCATCACTATAAGGAGACCTATTAGTAAGTGAATACATACCGTATTTTCTTTCTGCAATTTAGTTGCTTCACCCTGGATTATTTTTCCTGGCTTCATCCATGAGCCTGAAAATAGCTTGTTGGCATTTTCTTAGCTGAATAATACTCTGTAATGGAAATATTCCATATTTTCCCTGAAGGAGATTGTCAGTCCTTTTCTTCAGTCATTGGAAGATAATGGGAATTCAATCATTGGATTGAATGACAAACTTTCAGGATAACAATGTTCCTTTAGCCTAGAAGTCCCTCCATCTTCTTCTACTTCCTAGTGATTTGAATTGCAATGTCCCCTCTAAGTCTATCTATTTACATGTGGAGTCCCCAGTGAGGAAATGTCTGCTTAGGGATAGAGGTATGGCCTTGTTAGATAATATAATTCCTTTATTTCCCTAATTTTTTTCTCAGCTCTTTGATCTTTTTTATACAGGAGGGTACTAATTTTTTAACTTGATTTTCTATCCAGCCACTTTGCTAAAGGTGTTTTTCAGCTGAAGGAATTCCCTCGTAGAATGTTTGGAGTCCCTCAGGTATATTATTATATCATCTAATATATTCTTTGACTTCTTCCTTTCATATTTTTTATCTTGTTGATCTTCTTCAATTGTCTTATTGTTCTATTAAGTACTTCCAGAACTATTTTGAAGAGACATGGATAGAATGGGCAGTCTTGACTTGTCTCTGATTTCAGTGCAGTTGCTTTAAATTTCTCTCAGTTTAGTTTGATGTTGGATATAGTCTTGCTAAATACTGCCTTTTCTATATTTATATATGTGCCTTGTATCCCTGATCTCTCCACTACTTTCAAGATGAATTGATGTTGGATTTCGTTGAATGATTTTTCACTATCTAAAGAGATTTTCATGTGTTTTTTTTTCATTCATTTATTTAATATGGTGGATAACATTATAGGGTGTGCCTATACTGAACCACCCCTGCAAAGCTGAGATGAAGCCTACTTTCTCATAGTGAATGATATCTTTGATTTGTTCTTGTATTCCATCAAAAACATAAAGTACCTAGGTGTGACCCTAAACAAGCAAGTCAAATACTTGTTTGAAAACAATTTCAAGAATCTGAACAAAGAATTAAAAGAAGTTATCAGAAGAAGGAAAGATCTCCCATGCTCATGGCTTGGCATGATTAACACGGTAAAAATGGCCATCTTACCAAAAGCAATTCAATGCAATTCCCATCAAATTACTAACACTATTCTTTACAGAATTTGAACGAAAAATTCTCAACTTCATATGGAAAAACAAGAATCCCAGAATTGCTAAAACAATCCTCTACAATAAAACATCTTCTGGAGATATCTCCATCCCTGATCTCAAGCTGTATTAAAGAGCAACAGTAATAAAAAGTTCACGGTTCTGGCATAGAAACAAAATTGTGAATCAATGGAACCAAATAGAAGACTCAGGAATAAACCCACATACTTATGGACACCTGAGTTTTGACAAAGATGCCAAAGCCATTCAATGGAAACAAGATAGCATGTTCAACAAATGGTGCTGGTCAAACTGGATGTCTACATATAGAAAATGCAATCTGGTGCTTTCTTAGATACCTAGGACCAGTGATTCCTCAAGATACAGCTATCCACCTCTAGGCATATATCCAAAGAGGCTCAAGTACACAATAAGAACATTTGCACAACCATGTTTCTAGCAAATTAATTTGTAAAATCGAGGAACAGGAAACCACCCAGACGCCTCCCCCATACCAATTATAAAATGATACAGAAATTGTAGTCCATCTACAATATGGAATATTGCTCAGCCTTTGGTTCAAAGAGTTCCCTTGGTCAGGGAGCATTTTCACAGTAAGTAATTCATGGACTGAGGACTTATCTGTGTATTTAAGAAATAATAATGGAATCTGTGATAATGGGAAATTCATGTGAATTCATTAATGATCACTTTCCAAAGAAATGAAAGAAATATGTGACACTTTTGTTGAACTAAGAGTCTTGGACACAGGAACTGTCTTCTCTGGGTTGTGTGCTTTCAGCTGCCTAGATTGAGGCATGTAGGGTTGCTCAACCTTTCTCTCAAGCAGGCTCTCCTATTGGCCCTTTTAATAACTGGCTGGCTTTCACCTGTTTCATGACATCATTCTCCCTCTCAGCCAATCAGCACCTAAAAGAATCTAAAGGTTTCCATGGAGATGATTGAACAGACTGTCCTCAGAATCCAGTATCTCTGATCCGGTGCACATGTGAATCTTCTTGTGAAAACCAACAAGCCTTTATCTCATCCTTTTATCCAGATCCCCCACTTTTACTCCTGTTTACCTCTGTGACAATGTCAGGTAGAAAATGAAATTTTAATGTTTATTTAATTGGACAGTTTCTTAAGCAGGATAGCTTCAAAGTGATGTGGGATTAAGGAGAATGTAAGGAATGTCAAAGTGATCTTCTACTCTGATCTTGGATTTGAAACTTCCTAGGTTGTGACTTTGAAATGAGCAGTTACTCAGGTACTCATTAAATGTACTTTCATATTCTTTTTGATATAATAGCCTGACAGGGTTTGTGGTTCCTTGAAGTACTGAGTCTTTAAGAGCAGGAAAAAAAAAGAAAAAAAAAAAGATAATTCTTGGGATTGGATTCGTTGAAAGAAAAATGATCAGTGAGGTTAAATGGGGAACTGAGATGTAGCAAACTTTCTGACATCTGGTGCTGTTCTACACTAGTGTTGCCAACCATCTATGAGATGGTTTGCCTTGGATGACCTGGCTGGATCGGCAGCTATGTCTTACTTAGTGGTGAGTGAGCAAACCTCCTGGTCCTGGGGTTTAAAATTAAAACTGGGCCTATTGGAACTTTATCACCCACTAGTAGCAGACATTCTAATAAGTGAATACATACCACATGTGTCTTATTAATTTTAGTTACTTCAACCAGTATGATTTTTCCTGGTTCCTTCCATTTGCCTGAAAATATCATGATGTCATTTTCTGAGCTGAAGAATAATCTGTTATGGAAATATTCCATGTTTTCCTCAAAGTAGATTGTCAGTCTTGTTCTTTAGCCTTGGAAGTTCCTGGGAATTTATTCATTTTGTTGAATGACAAAATATCAGGATAACTATGCTCTTTTAGCCTAGAAGTTCCTACATCTTCTTCTACTTCCTGGTGATTTGAATTGCAATGTACCCTTGAAACTCTTCTATTTACAGGTAGAATCCCAGTAAGGAAGTGTCTGGGAAGTGTTAGGAGGTATACCCTTGTTAGATAATACAATTCCTATTAGAGTTATTTTATAGGAGGGTTTCTTTGAGGTCAATATGCCAACGAAAGTGACTAGAGAGAAAGGAATATCTGTCACTAGGTCTCTGTCACTTTCTATCTTTGTTTATGTTGGTCTCAGTCTCTGTATTGCTGAATTTCTTTCTAGCTCTATCTATCTCTCTGTGTGTGTCCCTCTCTCTGCCTTCCACTTGTGGATCAATATGAAATCTCTCACATCTGCTGAAGGACTACAACAAGATGGCAGCTTGCTTAAATGACATCATGGATGGTTTCTGTAAAAATATAAGCAATGTCCCAATTAAATGCTTTTTGCTCAAATAATTGTCTTGGCAAGGGAGCATTTTCTGAGGAAGTAATTCACTGGCAAGAGAGCATTTTCTGAGGAAGTAAGTCACTGACTGAGGACATATATGTGCATTTAACAAATAATAATGGAATCTGTGATAATGTGAAAATCACATGTCAAGGACTCGTGACTTTATTAATGACCACTTTAAAGAACTATGGAAAACTGTTCCTGAACTAAGATTCTTGGACACAGGAACTGTCTTCTCTGGGTTGTGTGCTTTCAGCTTCCCAGATTGAAGTATGTAGGGCTACTCATCCTTTTTCTCAAGCACTCTGTCCAATTTGCCCTTTTAATAACTGGCTCCTGAAACTCTCACTGACTTTCACCTGTTTCATGACATCAATTTCCCTCTCAGCCAATCAGCACCTGAGAGAATCTTAAGGTTTCCATGGAGGTGAGTGAACAAACTCAGTGTCTATTATCTCTGATCCTGCGCACAAGTGACATTTTCTTGTGAAACCCAACAAGACTTTATCTCATCCGTTTATCTAGATGTCACATCTTTACTCCAGTTTACCTCTGTGACAATGCCAGGTAGGAAATTAAACTTTAATGTTTATTTAATTAGACAGCTTCCTAAGTAGGGAAGCTTCAAAGTGATGTGTGAGTAAGGGGAAACTAACAAATAACAAGGTGTTCTCTCACTATGGACATGCATCTGAATTTTCCTGGGTTCTGTCTTTGAACTGAAAATTTACATACTCACTAAGTGTACATTCACATTATTATTAATATAATATGCTGGCAGTTTCTAGGGTTTCCTGGGTTACTGCATCTTTCAGAACAGAGAAAAGAGAAGGAAAACAGATAATTACTGGGACTGGATTGGCTGAAACAGAGAAAGGTTGCTGTATGTGAAAGGAAAGCTGAAGGACAATAAATTATTTGACAGCTGGTGTTGTTCCTCACTAGTGTTGGCAACTCTCTATGAGCAGAGTTGCCTTGAGAGACATGGATGTAATGGGAGCTGTGTCGTACTCAATGGTCAGTGAGGAACTCTCCTGGTCCTGGGGTTTACAGTTAAAACTGGGCCTACAGGACAGAGATATGGGTCTGTGATATATGCCTAGACACAAGAGCAGCTGTGTTTCTTGCTGTGGTCCTTCTGACCAAATCCTCTGAAGGTAGCGTTAATGTAAGTACTGCTCATTCAGAGGTGCCATCTGAGCTCATGGGGTCTGATGTAGCTGGGTACACCCTAATTCATGGCTAGGATTCTCTATTATATAATGAGTCCCGGTAAAGCTTGCCTTACAAAGTCAAACACTGCCCTCCTCTATCGGATATTTCCTCCATGTCAAAAGTCATTGTAAATGTTGTCAATATATTATTTTTATTGCTTATGTGGAATTTCATGTATTTTACATTACACTCCTTTTCCATTGCTCCCAGGTTCAAATTGCTACCCAAGAGTCAAAATAAATATTCTTTTTCTTTAAATTACATC
The DNA here is from genome assembly GCF_030254825.1 of Meriones unguiculatus. Taxonomy (NCBI): domain Eukaryota; kingdom Metazoa; phylum Chordata; class Mammalia; order Rodentia; family Muridae; genus Meriones; species Meriones unguiculatus. Next base: position 1,423,609 of record NW_026843711.1, on the reverse strand, counting down.
AATTGAAGTAAGTGTTGTTCATTTTCTTATTGGAACATGATCACAATCTCAGTGCCAAATCCCTGAAAGAAAACTGAGTTCATCCTTGCCATACCTAGGCACCAACCCAGAGAAGAAGCCATCAGTCCTGAAGAGCTCTGTACTTTGTCACCTTGATCACAGTCTTTCTTATATATTTATTTATTATGATTTGTTCACATTTGATTCCCTCTGCCACCCCCTCTGTCTTCCCAATCCAGTCCAACCTACCCTATTTTTTCAAACCCTATGACATTTCTCTATTTCCTGAAGTTGAGGTCCTCCTCCCCCTTCTAACTGACCCTAGCTTACCAGTATTCATCAAGGCTGGCTGTACCATCTTCCTCTGTAGTCTTATTTTCTGGGCATTGAACTCTTTGCGTCCTCAATTGCTTGTACTTATGTCACTCTGCCAGTCTTCTCTACTGTAGTTTTCCAGAGCTCTGAGGGGAGGGAGAATTTCATAGGGAATGCCCATTTAGAGCTGGGAGTTTTAAGCTATCTCTCTACATAATATCAGAGTGTGATATATATATATATATACATATATATATATATATCTGTATATAATCTCTGTATATAATCCCCTTTGGTGCAGAAGGAAGCATCTTTGTGGGTCAAAGAACATGGTACTCATCTATTAGTTGAGGGCAGCAAGAAATATATTCTAATAACGATGACCTGGGTTACTTGAAAATGTCCATAGGATGCCGTAGCCTAACAACTCAATTAATTAACATCCATCCCCTAGTGGTAGACTGATTCACTCACAGGAGAAGGCTTATTCTAATTTTATCCCCCAGTACTAGGAGACCTCCTAATAATAATGAATACATACCATATTTGTCTTTCTACATTTTAGTTACCTTACACCTTATCATTATTTTTTTGCTTCTATCCTTTTGCCAGAAAATAAAATGATGTCATTTTTTAAGCAGAATAATACTTTGTCATGGATCAATCCACATTTTCGCCCATGGAAATTATCAATCCTCTTCTGTAGACCTTAGTAGTTACTGGGACTTTAATCATTGTATTGAATGACAAACAATCAGGATAACTATGTTGTTTTAGCCTAGAAGTTCCTCCTAAAAAGTGAATACATACCATGTTTCTCTTTCTGAATTTTAGTTACTTCACCCTGAATGAATTTTTCTGGTTTTGTCCATTTAGCTGAAAATATCATGATGTCATTTTCTTAGCAGGATAATACTCCATTATGTTAATATTCCACATTTTCCACATAGAAGATTGTCAGTCCTGTTCTTTTGCCCTTGGAAGTTGGTGGGACTTAACTCATTATATTGCATGAGAAACTATGAATATTACTATATTCTTTTATCCTACAAGTTCCTCCATATTCTTCTACTTCCTGGTGATTTTAATTGCAATGTCCTTTTGAAGCTCCTTATTTACATGTGGAGTCCCCAGTAAAGAAATATCCTGGATGTTTATATGAGTGAGTATATACCATGTGTGTCTTTTTGCTTCTGGGACATCTAAACATACTAAGCCAAAGAGAGGACCCTAACTAAAATGTTCAATACCCTTCCTGAAAGGCAAAGAGGATGGACATCAGAAGAAGAAGAAAACAGGAAACAACCTAGGAACCTGCTATAGAGGGCCTCTGAAAGCCAGAAGAAGAAAACAGGAAACAACCTAGGAACCTGCCACAGAGGGCCTCTGAAAGCCTCTGCCATGCAGACTGTGAAAGCAGATACTGAGTCTGATGGCCAACTCTTGGGCAGAGTGAATGGAATTTCATGTAAGAAGTGGGAAATAGTAAGAGCTGGAGAGGACAGGAACTCCACAAGGAGAGCAACAGAACAAGAAAATTTGAACAGATGGAACTTCCCAGAGACTCATACTCCAACCAATGACTATTCATGGAGATAACCTAGAACCCTGACAATGCAGCCACTCTGATGAGAACTGATAGACTAAGATCAGAAAGAAGGAGAGGAGGACCTCCCCCATCAATGGACTTGGGGAGGGGCATGCATGCAGAAAGGGGGAGAGGGGAGACTGGGAGGGGAGGCGGGAGGGGCTTATGGGGGGATACAAAATGAATAAAGTGTAATTAATAAAAGTTAAAAAAATTAAAAAAAAGAAATGTCTGGGAGGGGCTAGGATTTATGTCATTGTTAGATGATATAATTCCTATTGTAGTTATATTATAGAAGGGTTAGCTGTGAGTTTGATATGCCAACGAAAGTGACCACAAAGAATGGAGTCCTTGTCTCTAAGTCTCTGTCACTTTATATCTTTTTTCTTTTGATCTGTCTATTTATTTTGCTTTGGAAACTCATTTTTTAATTAATTATATTTATTCACTTTGTATCCCCCCATAAGCCCCTCCCTTCTCCCCTATTGATCACATCCTCCATCTCCCTTCTTCACCCATGCTCCTCCCCAAGTCCACTTATAGGGGAGGTCCTCCTCTCCTTCCTTCTGATCTTAGTCTATCAGATCTCATCAGGAGTGGCTGCATTGTCCTCTTCTGTGGCCTAATAAGGCTGCTCCCCCCCTCAGGGGGAGGTGATCAAAGAGCAGGCCAATCAGATTATGTCAAAGCAGTCCCATTACTATGTAACCCACTTCGATGCTAAACTGCCATGGGCTAAATCTTTGCAGCGGTTCTAGGTTATCTCCATGCCCGGTACTTTGTTGGAGTATGAGTCTCTGGGAAGACCCCTGTGTTCAAATTTTCTGGTTCTCTTGATCTCCTTGTGGAGATCCTGTCCTCTCCAGATGTGCCTATTTCTGAATTGCTCTTTCTAGCACTTTGTCTGTCTCTCTCTTAAGGCCTACCACTTGTGATTCAGCATGAAAAGCTCTCAGTTCTGCTGAAAGGCTGCAACAAGATGAGTGCTTGCTAACTTGATATCCTGAATGGTCTCTGTAAAAATATAAGCAAAGTCCCAATTAAATGCTTTGTATTCAGAAAGTTACCTTTTTCAAGGAGTGTTTTCCCAGCAAGTAATTCACTGACTGAGGACATATCTGTATTTAACAAATAATAATGGACTCTGTGATAATGTGAATCTCACATGTCAAGGACAAGTAAGTTTATTAATGACCACTTGAAAGAAATATGTGACACTTTTCCTGAACTAAGAGTCTTGTACACAGGAACTGTAATCTCTGTGTTGTGTGCTTTCAGCTTCCCAGATTGAGGCATTTAGGGCTAACCACCCTTTCTCTCAAGCAGGCTGTCCACTTGGCACTTTAAATAACTGGCTCCTGAAACTCTTACTGGCTTTCACTTCTTTCTTGATATCATTCTCTCTCTCAGCCAATCATCATTTGAGAGATTCTTGAGGTTTCCATGGATATGAGTAAACAATCATTGCTCAGTGTCCAGTACTTCTGATCCTGTGCACATGTGGCTTTTTCTTGTGAAACCCAACAAGCCTTTATCTCATCCCTTTATCCAGATCACACTCCTTTACTCCTGTTTACCTCTGTAACAAAATTAGGTAGGAAATGAAACTGCAATTTTTTTTTTAATTGGACAGCTTCCTAAGTAGGGAAGCTTCAAAGTGATGTGGGATTAAAGGGAATGTACCGAATGACAAGGTAGTTACTACTGTGCTCTTTGATCTGAAATATCCTTGGTTGTGACTTTGAACTGGGCAGTTACTCACATACTTACTAAATGGACCTTCACTTTCTTATTGATATAATAGGCTGGCAGGGTCTAGCATTCCCTGAGGTTTTGAGTTTTCAAGAGCAGGGAAAAAAGAAGGAAACCAGAAAATTCCTGGGACTTTTTTGCTAAAACAGAAATTTAGGTGTATATAAAAGGAAAAATAAGGAGCAACAAACTTCTTGACAGCTGGTGATGTTCCACAGTATTGTTGCCAACCCTCTATGAGCACTGTTACCTTGACTAACCTGCTGGATTGTCAGCTCTGTCATTCTTAGTAGTCAGTGAGCAATTGTCCTGATCCAGGTGTTTATGTTTACCTGGGCCTTCAGGACAGAGAAATAGGTCTCGGGTATATGTCTAGGACACAAGAGCAGCTGTGTTCCCTGCTGTGGTCCTCCAGAAAAAACTTCTAAATGTAATGTTTGGGGCAGGACAGCTTCTTCTGACGTGCCACAAAGTTCTTGGGGTCAGAGGTAGCTGGGTAACCCTAATTCAAGGTAGGATTGTCTGCTACCTAGTGAGTTCCTGGAAAGCTTGCCTTACAAAGTCAAATTCTGCCCTTCTTTAGCTGAATCTTTTCCCATGTTGAAAGTCATTGTATAATTTGTCCACACATTTTATTTTTATTGCTTATGTGGGAATTTGATATAACATACATTACACTCCCTCACCATTGTCGCAGCTTCAAATTCTTACACATGTGTCATACTAATTTTTTTTCTTTAAAATACATCAATTCTAGTATGTGTTGTTCATCTACTCATTGGAACATGATCAGAATCTCAGTGCCAAGTCCCTTAAGGTAAACTGAGTTCATCCTTGCCACACACTGGCACTAACCCCACAATAAGCCATCAGTCAAGAAGAGCTCTGTACTTCATCACCTTGCTCATACTTTTTCTTTTGCATTTCTTTATTTTGATTTGTTCACTTTGTTTCCCCTCTGTTGTCCCCTCCCTTTTTCTCCTCCAAGTACCACCAACAGTTTTTCTTCTACCTCTATGCCCTTTCTCTAGTTCCCTGATAGGGGAGATCATCCTCCCCCTTCTATCTGACCCTAGCTTATCAGGTGTCAACCACGCTAGCTGCATCATTTTCCTCTGAGGCCTGATTCTCAGGAAATTTTTCTCCTTGTGACTTCAGTTCCCTCTACTTATGACAGTCTACCTGCATACTCTTCTGCAGAATTTCCAGAGTTCTGAGCTGAGGTATAATTTCATAGGGAAATCACATTTAGAGCTGGGTGTTTTAAGGTCTTTCTCTGCATAATATTGGACTGGACTGTGTGTCTCTGTATTCGATCCCATTTGATGCAGAAGGAAGCATCACTGTCGATGGAAGAACATTGCACTGATCTATTATTAGAGGGAAGAGAGCAACATATTTCAATAACAATAGCCAGGATTGCTTGAAACTTTCTGTAGGATGGACTGGCACAACAACTCAATTAATTGACCCCAGATTTCCCTAGTGGAACACTGGGTTTGGTAACAATAGATGGCCTATTGGAACTTTATTTCTCAGTAATAGCAGACCTCCTAATAAGTGACTACATACCATATTTGTCTTTCTGCATTTTAGTAGCTTCACTCAGGATTTTTTTTCCCTGGTTCCATCCTTTTGCCTGAAAATATCATGATGTCATTTTCTTAGATGATAATACTCCATTATGGAATTATTCCACATTTAACCCAAAGAAGTTTGTCAGTCCTGTTTTTTTTTTTTTTTTTTTTGTCCTTGGAAGTTGCTGGGACTTTCATGTTTGTATTGAAAGACAAACTATCAGGATAACTATGTTCTTTTAACCTAGAATTTCCTTCACCTATTTCCACATCCTGGTGATTTGGATTGCAGTGTCTTCTTGAAGCTAATCTATTTATATGTGGAGTCCCCAGTGAGGAAATATCTGGGATGGAGATATGGCCGTGTTAGAAAATATAATTCTTGGGGTTGGGGATTTAGCTCAGTGGTAGAGTGCTTGCCTAGCAAGCACAAGGCCCTGGGTTCAGTACTCAGCTCTGAAAAAAAATAAAAGGTAACTAAGATATAATTCTTTTTTTTAATTTTAATTTATTTTTATTTTTGATTACACTTTATTTACTGGTATCCCTCCATCTATTTCCCTACCTTCCCTCCCAATTCTTTCCTTTCTCCCTCTTCTCCACACATGCCCCTCCCCAAGTCCACTGGTAGGGGTTTCTTCTTCTTTCTTCTGATCCTACTCTGTTAATTCTCATGAGGAGTCGATACATTGTCTTCGTCTGTGACCTGATAAGGCTGCTTCTCACTCAAGGGAAGGTGATCAAAAAGCAGGCCAATCAGTTCATGTCAGAATAAGTCCCTGTTCCCATTACTATGGAACCCACTTGGACACTGAAGAGCCATGGGCTACATCTGTTCAGGGATTTTAGGTTATCTCCATGAATGGTCCTTGGTTGGAGAATGAGTCTCAGGAAAGACCCCTATGTTCAAATTTTGTTGGTTCTATAGTTCACCTTGTGGAGCTCCTGTCTTCTCCACATCTTCCTATTTCCCATTTCTTTAATAAGATTCCCTGCATTCTGTCCAAAGTTTGGCTATAAGTCTCAACATCTGCTTTGATAGTCTGCAGGGCTATCGTTGATGGATTTCTGTATATAGAACCACCCTTGCCTTCCTGAGATGAAGCCTATTTGGTCATAATGGATGATATATTTGATGTGTTCTTGTATTTGCTTGTATTTTGCTGAGTATTTGTTCATCAATGTTCATAAGGGAGATTGGCCTGAAATTCTCTTTCTTTGTTGGCTCTTTGTGAGGTTTAGGTACCAAGGTGGCTATGGCTTCATAGAATGAGTTTGGTAGTTTTCCTTCTGTTTCTATTTTGTGGAATAGTGTGAAGAGTATTGGTGATAGCTCTTCTTTGAAGGTCTGGTAGAATTCTGTGCTGAAACCATCTGATGCTGGGCTTTTTGGGATGGGAGACTTTTGATGACTGCTTTTATTTCCTTCGGGATATAGCACTATTTAATTGATTTACCTGGTCTTGATTCAGCTTTGGTAAATGGAATTGATCCAGAAAATTGTCCATTTAATTTAGATTTTCAAATTTTATGGCATATAGACTTTTGAAGTAAGTCCTAATGATTATTTAGATTTTCTCAGTTGTTATGTCCCCCTTTTGGTTTCTGATTTTGTTGATTTGGATAGTGTTTCTTTGCCATTTAGTTAGTGTGGTTAAGGGTTTGTATATCTTGTTGATTTTCTCAAAGCACCAGCTCTTGGTTTCTTTGATTCTTTCAGTAAATTTATTTGTTTCTAATTGATTTATTTCAGCCCTGAGTTTGATTATTTCCAGCCATTTACTCCTCTTTTGTGTCTGCATTTTTTTTCTAGAGCTTTTAGGTGAGCCATTAGGTTGCTGGCATGAGATGTTTCTAATTTCTTCTTGTAGGCACTTCGTGCTATGAACATTCCTCTTGGCTTCTATTTTTTTTTCCATCAGTTTGGGTATGTTGTGCCTGCATTTTCATTGAATTCTAGGAAAACTTTGATTTCTTTCTTTATTTCTTCCCTGATCCAACTTTCATAAAGTAGCAACTTGTTTGTTTTCAATGTGTATGTGAGATTTTTGTTATTTCTGTTGTACTTCAGATTGAGCCTTAGTCCATGGTTGTCAGATAGGATACATGAATTTATTTCAATCTGTTTGTATGTGTTGAGACTTGTTTTGTGACCCACTGTGAGGTCTATTTTGGAGAAGGTTCCATGAGGTGCTGAGAAGAAGGTAAATTCTTTTGTGTTTGGCTGAAACGTTCTGTAGACATTTGTTAAGTCCATTTGATATATGACCTCACTTAGTGTCATTGTTTCTTTGCTTAATTTCTGGTTTGTTGACCTGTCCTTTCTTGATAGTGGGGTGTTGAAACCTCCCACTATTAATTTGTGGGGATCCATTTGTGTTTTAAATTTTATCAATGTTTCTTTTTACAAATGTGGGTGCCCTTGTATTTTGGGCATAGATGTTCAGGATTGTGATGTCTTCTTCGTGGATTTTTCCCTTGATGAATATGAAGTGTCTTTCCCCATCTCTTGTAATTAATTTTGGTTATACATCTATTTTATCAGATAGTAAAATGGCTATTCCTGCTTGCTTCTTGGTTCCATTTTCTTGGAAAACTGCCTTTCAGCCCTTTACTCTCAGGTAATGTTTATCTTTGTGACTTAGCTATGTTTCTTGTACATAACAGATTGTTGGGGCTTGTTTATGCATCTGTTCTGTTAGTATGTGTCTTTTTATTGTAGTGTTGAGTCCATTGTTGTTAAGGGAGAATAATGACCAGTGGCTGTTAGATGCTTTAATTTTGCTGTTGTCTATGGTAGTTTGTTTGTGTGCTTGGCTACTTTTGGTTTTTGCTGTAGTGAGGTTATTTGTTTCCTGTGTTTTCTTGAATGTAGTAAGTTTTCCTGGGTTCTATTTTTCCTTCTACTATCTTCTGTTGGAGATGGTGGTTGGGGTCACTCATGTGGGCCAGCTTTGGGTCAGAGGCTGTGCACTCCACTCTGGGCCCGCAATTGAGGTCTCTACACTGGTCTAGAGGATGAGCTCCTGATTCTGGGCCAGAGGCTGTGTGTCCCAGTCTTGATGGCAGCTGGGGGTGCTGCAGAAGGCTGTATGCTCAAATCTGGAGCAGCAGGTGCGCCTGCTGGTTCCCAAAACCTTTTCCAGGTATTGACTGGGTAACCTGAGGTTGGGCCCCGGTTGATTTCCACACCTTAAGCTTTCCTCTCACCTGGCAATCACAAACACTGGTGTTTTAGGGCACAGAGTTTAGTCTCCTGGTGCCAACACTGTGTCCTGCTCCTATGAAACAGTGTCCTCCTGACACCGCCATCTTTTCACAGAAAATATAATTCTTATTGGAGTTTTATTATAGGAGGTTGTGCTATGAGGTTGATATGCCAAAGAAAGTGACCAAACAGAATGGAGTCTCTGTATCTCGGTCTTTGTCACATTATATCTTTTTTTTTTCTGTTCATCTTGGTCTCTCTATTTCTGAATCTGTCTCTCTATCTCTTTCTCCCCAGTGAGGAATTGTCTGGAAATATGGGATTAAGGGGAATGTACTGAATAGCAAGGGGGTCTCCTTCTGTGGTCTTGGATCTGAAATTTCTTAGGTTGTGACTTTGAACTGAGCAGTTATTGTTGTATTGACTAAATGGACATTCACATTCTTAATGATATAAAAGGTTGGCAGGGTCTAGGGTTCCCTGGAGTATTAGTTCTTTAAGAGCATGGAAAAGAAAAGGTATCCTGAGAGTCCTGTGGGCTAGTCTAACAGGGTTCACCTGAAAGAGGGAGTTTAAATAGGGGGGACAGAGATGCAAAGAATAGAGAAAAGACAAATTCCTTTCCAAGTGTCAGTTCTCAGACATGCAATGAAAGTTTATAAAGCAAATGTTACAAGCAAAATTATTTTCACAGTAGCAATACATCTGTGCCACCTGGAAAGGCATCGAGGAATTCACTCAAGGCTACACAAATTTTGGTCTCTGGTTCCCAAGGTTGCAGGGAGTTTGCTATCTACTTCTCAGGCCTAGAACTTGCAGAGACCATCAAGGACAGTCTCTGTGACATGGAACTTAGGTAAGACCCACATCTACCATGGCCAGAAAGCAGAATTCTAATTACAAGTTTCCTTCAGTTCTCCCTTCTTTGTTTTATGAAGAGCCTCACTTAGGTTGGCAAAATGTGCATTTTTCCTTACTCGTCATCAAGGTCTCAGATGAAATTTTTTATGAGCTTCCTTCTTAGGGTCGAAAAAAAACACAATTTTACTCTTACATGTCATTCACTTACTTCCATATCAAATGAGATTGTTAGAGATCTTTAAGTTCATGCAACTGCACTTGCACGCATTGAAGTTCTTGAAGAAGGAACTGTAACACACAAAGAAGGCAGGCATATGCCAACAAACCAAACCCTGCCATGCCTGCAAGTGTCAGTCCCCAATTAAGCACAGAGTCAAAGAATCAAAAGCTTCTCCTCAGTCTAGTAAATATAACCCAGGCTGTATTGGTCAATTCTAACCTAGGATTCTTAGAGATTCTATGTCATGGATCTTATTTTCTCATCATTAACATGTGCAACGAGAAGTTTTGATAGACCAAATACCAGCAAGGTAATTCTGAACCTGAGTCCAATTAAATTCTGACTCATCATACCAAGAATCAGAAACCCTAACAGGAATCATAACAAAAGCAGGTTGCTGAACAACTAATACTGAAAGAGCGTTATTGTCAACACTAACACAATTACTAAGATTGTAATATATACATTCAGTAGAATAGATATCATTGTTCTTAAAATGTCTTACTACAATGTTTCCAATTAGCAGTAAATAAGGAGGATTAACACATGCCAAACAGAAGTATATTTGATTAATTTAGCAAAGCTACTTGCATTCCCTATATTTCACAATGCAGTTCCCAATTTCCATACATAAGTTTGCCAATTTTTATTTGAAGTCCTCAAAAGTCCAGCTTTTTTCTAAAACAAAGGAATTTTGACTGCCTTTACCAGAAGCCAAATTCTTAATACCCTTAACTATACACCAGTCCAGTCCATGACTGTAAATGAAGTGTCATTGCCTAGGAGTAGATGGTGGACTTTTCTCCCATGCATACTGTCCATGGAACCATCATTTGAGGACAAGTGCATTGAACCCCTTTCTCCCCGGGTGGGTAACTCATTGAAGATGTAAGACTGCCATTCTTAACTCTGGTAGGAAGGGACAATAATACCCTGCCAATGTTCTGCTTTGCCTGGTTGCATAGGGAGACTTGAGCTGCCACCCCAACTTTAGAGCAGTAGGTATTTTGACCTTTGACTTGGACAGGTGAGAATGGTAAGCTATCCTAGTAAAGCAAAAAGGATGACCTCTTGCTATTTCTGAAAAGTTAAGATTCTATTTTACTTGTGTTCCTTCAAAAGCAGGAAAACCCAGCCATCACTCTTATTGACATAAACAAGGACTTCTGGATCATCCCAGAAACCTGTATGTAGTACAGTTGGATTAGGAATAAACACCCAATAAACAGTCATCTTTACTGGAGGGGTCTTCATTAACATCATTATCATTGTCAGGAGAAAACTCCTCATCCATTTCTCACACCAGAAGTTCGAGTAGACATCCAGCTTCATCATTTTCCTGTGCAAAAACACAGACAGATCCTCATACCCATATGAGTACAGGGTGGAGTCCATGCCATTGATTTTTTTTATTGTTTATTATTATTAGTTACATTTTATTAATTCTGTATCCCAGCTGTATCCTGCTCCCTTATTCCCTCCCAATCCACCACCCCTCCCTCTGCTTCTCCCTGCCGCATTCCAAGTCCAAGTACTGATGTCCATCCTCTTTGCCTTTCTGGATGGGGATTGGACGTTTTAGTTAGGGTCCTCTCTCTTGCTTAGTTTCTTTAGATGCACAGGTTTTAGTGGGTTTGTCCTATGTTGTATGTCTATATGAGTGAGTATATACCATGTGTGTCTTTTTGCTTCTGGGACAACTCACTCAGGATGATCCTTTCCAGATCCCACCATTTACCTGCAAATTTCATGATTTCCTTATTTGTCATTGCTGAGTAATATTCCATTGTGTAGATGTACCACAATTTCTGCATCCATTCTTCAGTTGAGGGACATCTGGGTTGTTTCCAGCTTCTGGCTATTACAAATAAAGCTGAGGACCTTCTCCCCTTTCATCTGGCCCTGTTTTATCAGGTAGTTTCAGGGCTGGGTGCAAAATCCTCCTTTGTGGCCTAGCAGGACTGCTCCTCCCTTAGGGGCTGGAAAGGTTAAAAAGTCTGCCATTGAGTTCCTGTCAGAGATAGTCCCTTTTCCCCTTATTATGAGAAACGAATTGGTTATTTAACTACCATGAGCATCGTCCAAGCAAAGGTTCTAGGTAATATCCATAAATTATTTCTTAAAATATCCTTCTATTTTACTTTAGCAAAAGTTTTCCTGGTTTCTGTATGCCAAAATCTGTCTGATGCAGATTTACCAGACTTATCCTGGTATTTCATTCTGAATTCTAAAAATTCAGAATGAAAACAACATGATTAAGATGATTCTTAGGTGTCCAGGGAAGCAGCTCCCCTTTCTTTGTTTTTTTGCAAATAAATCTTAATTGTTTAGTGGGCATGCTCTACCATGTCTTGTCCTTAAGGATTGTAAGGTATTTTAGTTATATGAGAAGCTTGAAACTGTTGACAAAATCTTTTAAAAGATATGCTAGTATATCCTGTTCCATTGTCAGTTTTAAATTGCTTTAGGAACTCATAGAACATTAAAGCCTTTAGAAATTGAGCAATAGCATTTTTTGAAGCTTTTGTTAGTTGAACAGTGGCAAAAATGAATCCAGAATAGTTATCTATTCAAACATGTACATATTTTAATTGTTTAAATTCAGCAATTTGAGTAATATCCATTTGCCAATTCTGCTTTGGAACCAACCCTTTAGGATTGACAACCAAATGAAGAACAGGCTGAAATTGAGGACAAGTACTGTAAGCCTTGACTATAGTATGGCCCTGTTCCTTAGTCAATCCATATTTAAGTCTCAATGTTTGAGTATTAAGATGATGCATATTATGGGCATCCTTGGCTCCTTTTAACTCTGAACAATAAACTTTGGTGACGTTATCTGCCAATGAATTTCCTTTAGACAGGGGTCCTGGCAAATTAGAATGAGCCCTCCAATATCCTATAAAAAAGCGAAAGGTTTTTTTTTTTTTAACACAGTTTGAATTTGTAAAAATAAAACTTCAGCAGAAGAAGATGTCTTAATTTGACCTGCAGTCTCTAATCCAGGCAAAGACTGAGCTTCATATACACTATCTGTAAAAATGTTCAAAGACTGCTTATTAAAACTTTGAAACACAGCCAATACTTCAGGTAACTGCTATTTGTGCAGATGTGTTAGACAGTTGAAAAGATATTATTTTTCTTTTATAGGCATAGGCAGCAACACAAGATACTGAAGCATCAGTAAATACTGTTAAAGTATCAATAATTAGGCTAATTTTGTTTTAAATGGAAAAACTATAGGTTTCACCTGTAAAAAATTAATTATTTTTTTTCTTTTGTGCCTCAACTGTTTAGAGTCTGTCATAATAAGCTTACATATGTTAAAATGTCCATATTTATCAGATCTCTGACAAGTCTGAGGGTCAGCATTTTTGAGTTACTTTTTGTTTACCTTCATCATCTGCTTGAAACTTTATCGTAAAAAACAGGATGTGATAATCTCAGTTTTGGCATATTTTTTAAATATCTGTTTTAGAAACAAATTTTAGGTAGATCTACATAGGCAAACTTTATGGATACAAATTTTAGATTTAACCTTAAAAAATAAAACTAAACAAAGAGACTAGGTAACTCAATCTTGTACTCATCTGTAATCTTCAGTACAACTTTAAGTTTGCTTTTTTAAACTAAAATCAAATAAAATTTTCAATTAAACCTAATTCATTAAGGGCTAGCAAATTTTATTAATCTTACCAAATTGTATTAAAACGTAACAACAAAAATTTAAAGGATAAAAGTTTTATTTAACATTAAACAAAAAACTAAACTTAGCCTGTAGCCCTCAGCAAAAATGGAATATTCTGGATATACCAAATGCATAGGTCAAAAAGAAACAGCATTAAATCATTTAGGTACTGGCAGCCAGGCATATACTTTATATAATGGTTAAGAATGATCTGCATAACCTGCATAAACCTGCATAACCCTGGGCTAACATGGAACTGTAGTCCTTTTTTTTCTGTAAAAGTTCATAAGCAAACATTTTGCATTGAAGAATCTCCAGCCTTTTTAAAAAAAGAATTAAAAAAAGAACAACATATTTTATAGTTGTTTTTTTTAATGTGAATACATTGTTATAACTGCAGTTTTTGTTTAATTGGCTTAAACATCATGGCTTGCTTTTGCTTTGTAAACATAATAAAATAATTACCAAGGATTTTTTTTTTATTTCCTGAAAGAGTTGAGAAAATTTTAAGTTCTTTGTTAGAGTGTTTTAAAATACCTGATAACTTTTAAAATATTTTATAGTATTTATCGCTGATGTTCCAAGACCAAACTCAGAGGTGTTGATTCAAATTGTCTCAAGTCTAAAAATACGCAAATCTAGAAATAAATATATACACACACAGAGATACATAAGGAGAATAGAAATCTGACATTGTCACCTTGGAGTAAGCAGAATACCCAAATACCAGGACTTGACCATTTCCTGCAAGAAACAAGTTCAACAGATTTGAGAAGGAGTGGATCCCTCATGGGTCTGCTCCACACATATAGATTCAGAAGGAGCAGAGCCCTCATAGACCTCTCCACAGCTTCCAGATGGAGAGTGGTCTCCAGCAGCCCTCTTATCACACAGTCCCAGTGGCCCTCTCTCCTGGTCCCCAAAGGAGTAGAAGATTAGGTGCCTCTCTCCAGGAATTGGAGCATCCTCCATATTCCTTTGACCAGATTGGAAACTCTCCAACTTTCCCAGACCTCACAAGCAAACCCAAACCAGAAACCAAAACAGAAGCCAGCAGACAAAAACAAAAACAAAAACAAAAAACAAAGAGAAGAAACAACTGCAGTACCTGCTTTTGTACACATTTAATTTTTTTTAACTTTTATTAATTACACTTTATTCCTTTTGTATCCATGCATAAGCTCCTCCTTCCTCCCCTCCCAGTCCCACCCTCACCCCCTTTCTGCATGCATGCCTCTCCCAAAGTCCACTGATAGGGGAGGTCCTCCCCTCCTTTTTTCTGATCTTTTTTTTTCTTCTCAATGCAGTATATTCAGGAACCTTGAACTGTAAGACCTGGGGTCTCACAGCTCAGGAGTTTAATTGCGCCCTTCCCAGAAACTCCCCCAGACCAAGACTCATTGCAAAAGCAAGAGGTTTATTAAGCATTGTACAATAGGGTCACCCTTGATGGTCAGCAAAGAGTGGCACCCGGAGACAAAGGCCTTTAGGTTTTTAAAAGAAAAATTGCGGGAAATTTGAAGTTTTAGTTTTGGCAATTTAGGATTGGATGAGGAAGCTATAAAGTAAGATAATTGGTTAGTCTTAGGTGCTCAAGCTTGGCCAGTCCTGCCAAGTGTGGGTGCAGCTGCACTTTAAGGTGGGGGTGGTTAGCTCATCCTTGAAGATTAGGGCTGCGGGCTCTTGGCCAGAGGTCAAAAGCTACTCAGAAGTCTAGGTTCGTTGTTAAGAAACGCTATCTCAAGGACAAGGGTCTGGTCCTTCTTTTGCTGAGTGAAGGTCATTGCTTGCTTGACCTTTTTTTATATCTGTCCTCACAGATAGGGTCACATTCCTTCACTCTCTGGAAAGGTACTAGGAGGCTTTAGCTTAACCTGGACCTAAAACTCAAAACTATAGGCTTTAGAAGACATATAGGTTACAAAGTTAGTCTAACCCTTTAATTTCCCCCTTCTCCTTGTAACTGCTTCAATCATGAAGCAGCTGCAGAGTGAGAATTTTATCTTAAGAAAAAAAATTTTTTTTGACTCAACATTTCAGCCTGTAGAATGGGACAATGGGCCGATGATCCGTCTTCTGTAATTTTTTCATGCTTATGATGGATCGTTGAAATCTCAGTTTAAAAGAGGCTGAAATGCTGGTCAAAAGTTGGGGAGAGTACATGGGTAAAGATTACTAGGAGCCAGTCAAAGGCTGGTCAATGAGGCAGTCCTTAACAGTCTCTGGTTAGTTGATCCAATTGAAGAGACAGGGATCAGTCATGTCAGCTTCCAACAAGTCCAGATTTCAGTTTGCAGCCCAGAGTCAACCAGGTGAAAATCTGCTGAGACAAATTCAGACTAGAGACAGAAGTTAAGATTTGTCTGTTAAATGGAAAAAGTGAGGAATCCCAACACCAGGGAAAAACTTTTCTGGGATCCATTTGAGCTATGCCAGATCTAGGTCTTATGACCTTTTGATTTTTATAAACTCATATAAATTTTGGTACACAAAAGGAAACTCAGAAAAGTAACATATCAGCAAATCTAATACAGCAACATTTTGAGAGTAACAGATAAAAACTATATTCAACAGAATTGGTAGCAGTCAGCTGTTTGTTTTATATCTTTTATAAACAACTTAAGTGTGTCCATGTGGCAGCCTTTTTGGAGTTAACGGCATCTGAGCAGCGGAACTCAGCTTTTTGGCTATTTTTTAAAGTCTAGTCTCTCACAGAATGACCTTGGTGGACTTACAATGGACTGCTCTTACCCTGAGAAACTCCATGCAACCATAGTAACAAGACAGCAGGCTCTGTGCAACCTTGAGTAAACCCTCCTATATTTTGGCTAAGTAAAATTGCCTGCGTGAGAAACTGCTTGTACTTTTTTTTTTTACTTAAGTGTTAACCTGACGTCCATTAAATTGACACTTTGATAAGTATGTAGACCAACATTTTTTAGATTTTTATAACCTGAACTCCTATATCCTCAGACCCTATATAAACCTTATATTTTTTTTTATTTAACTATTAATATAAGACATTGGCAACTGATGTAAAGCCTGTGAGCAGGGCAAACCTGTTTTATTTATTTTTTTATACAAAAATATAGTACCCAGTAGTTTTAACTAACTAATGAACTGTCCAATGAGCTGATAGTAAACCTAACTGTCTGCTCTTTAACTGCCAAGTTACTGTTAACTAAGCCTAGCCTTTCAGCCTAGCTGTCAATGTGATCAGAGACCTGAGAAGGATAAATTATGAGCTAAGTAAATGTACCAATCAAAATGACAGAGATGACTAGTTAGTCCATCACCTAGGCAGTGTCCCTGGCTACTGTGGTCTCCTGGCTTTCTGAGCAGAGGCAGTCCATCCATCAGGCATAGAGGATGAGAAACTGCTGCTGTGGAAAGAGGAACAGGAGAGATTGACCTCACCTTGCCTCTCACAATGTGAGACAATGGCTCTTCAGGTGTCCCCGGCTTTGTCCACAGTTTAGGCTGGGCCCTAGCAGTGGGTCAGGTGGGGCAGTATTGCCCAGTGGTTAGCATACCATAATCCAGAGTTGCAGTCATCTGTCGTTGTCTAAACCTTCTCGGAGACCTTGGGGAGCTACTGCCAGGATTTTGGGACTTTCTGCCACAATAAACTTACATATGTTAAAATGCCATATTCATCAGATCTCTGATAAGCTTGAGGGCCAGCATATCTGAGTTACTCTTTGTTTTTATCATCTGTTTTAAACTGTGTCCTATAAAACAGAGTGCTATTTAATCTAGTTCTAGCATATTTCTGAGATGCATGTTTTAGAACTATATATTTTAAGACAAATAGGCAAACTTTATAGTTACCCATCCTAGGCTTAACCTTAAAAAAAAAACCCTATACAAAGACACTAGGTAGAGTTCAACATCTTAACCAACTGCAGTCGTTAGCATAGCTTTAAGTCTGCTCTTTCGGAAATAAAATTAAAGCAAACATTTTAATCAGATACAGTTTATAGCAAATCTTGCTGATCCTACCACTTTGTATTAAAATTGAACAGTAAAAAGCTTTGTACTTAAGACTAATCAGAGGACTGAACATAACTGAGAGACCCAAACAAAATGGTGGTAAACTCATGTCTCCACCCTCTTTATCCCTGAACCAGCATGGCGGCTGGCCACATGTAACTGAACTCAGCTGGAAGTCCTAAACAAATATGGCAGCAAAACTACAGCTTCATGTGCTCTCTATCCCTGAACCATCATGGCAGCTAGCCATGTGTTAGCACAGGCAAGTGTTAGCACAGGCTGTGACTGACAATACCAAAAATAGCCATTAGGTGCCGTTGATGATACAGCAAACACTGTGGAGCATCCATAATCCCCCACAACCAAAAGTTTTAACATAGTGATCAAATAAGTTTTAGAACCAACTACATAACAGAACAGTACAGAACACTTTTAAACTGTATGAATTATTTTAGCCATACCAAACCTATTAGCCAGAATTTTTTCCCCTTAAAAGAGCATAAAAAAACATTTTGCAATGAAGAATCACCAGCCTTTTAAATGAATTATAACATATTTAAATACAGTTTTTTTTTTTTTTAATCATATTAACTCTCAGGCTTTATATAATACATCCACTAACGTTCTGCAACATCCTATATACCTTCAGGTTTTTAGCTTTCTTTTTCTGGCTTAACCAACATTTTTGCTTTAGACAAGCTATTTTTTTAATACCTCTTGCTCACTCTTTTTTTTTTCAGACAACAGGAAAACTCTCATTAATTTTTTTTGTTAGACTGTCTAAGAGTTATTGCTTAAAAAATCTGATAAACTGTAGATGTTTTATCCTCTTAAACATCTAAACAATTTTTAAAACTCATCCCTGCAATATCAAAGCAAAGTATCTCTTTTAGGAGTGAATTTACAAAGCATAACCATAATTTTAAAAGTCGAAACCAGATTTTAAGACCAAAATTTATCAGTGAAAACAACCCAATCTTCAGAACCAATGTTAACTTAGAATAAGACTTTATTTTTATCCTAAAAGGAAATAAAATCATTTTGACTCAGAGATTTTGCAACCTTTGTTTTTTGTTTTTTTTTTTTTCCTGAGCCACTCCATGTGGCAATTTACATTGTTGTTATTTAAACATATGCATTTATAGACCCTACAAACACATAGGCACATATACGTGTTTAAAACAAGAATTTGAATTTAACCTTAAAACATACCCAATTATTATTATTATTTTTTATCATATCAACCATTTAAGACCAGTTGAAAACAATCATATAATGGCCATATATTTAAACAGACAGACTCAGCTGTAATTCTAAACATTACAGCAAGTGCAGTTTGGTTTTTTTTTTTTTTTTTTTTAATTACTGTTTGATCTGTAAGTTGCAAGCCCCCTAGGTGGGAAGAGGGAAAGAGGAGCAAGAGGGCGTGGTGAGCTCTTGCTGCTCACTTCCCTGCTAAGCTGGCATGAAGGCAAGGGGGAGGAGTTTTTCCTCACTCTCAGCAGCCAGAGTAGCTCCTATCATGGAGCAGCTAAGGTGCCAATCCCCGCCTAGCCATGTCTAAGGACTTCCACCCAGCAAGCCCATGAGCCTTGCCTACTCCCTTGGCTCCCTTGTGAGCTCTACTGTAGCTTACCTCCCCCGCAGGTCCTGAACCTGCTTCCTGGCTGGGCCTCTCCCCTCCCCCGTGCTCTTTGGCTGTCCATCACAACAAGGGGCCACATCAAGCCCATGCCCTGCTGGGTGTGCATTGTTATTCCACAGACGCTCAAGTGCCTGAGCACCGCCTGCCCAAGCTCCAGCCCCAGCTCCACATGTCTCCCCAGCCACCCGAAAGCACTCCCTCCTTGGCTCCCTCGGGAGGGAGAGCACACTGCTTGGTGTCCTGCCATGCAGCCATGTGCACTCCCGGGCCAAGTTCTAATTTTAACTATCCTCTGTCCAAATTTTTATCAGTCCAAGTCTACAAAGAAACAGACAGAAAAATACATACATACATGCGAAACACAGGATTTAAATTGCTGGGGGAGCAGAATCTCTCTACTCCTCCCTGTTCACAGAAAGGGGCAAGCTGAGTGTCCTACAGGATGTCCCATGGACTTGGCATTAATGACATGTCTGTCTGCCTTAATGAAACCGTTCCAGGCAAGTGGCCTCAAACCACTCAGGGGACTCAAACCCCTTCTACAGATGCTCTCAAGCTAGACCATCTCCCTGTCAAAAGAGTCAGAGAGGCAACAACAACAGAAACACAAAGAATCAGGCAAGTAATCAAACAAGGACACCCTTGTGAGTGGTACCACAGTGCTCTGATAGAACGGCTGCCTGGTGGCGGTAGTTCTCTACGAAAATCAGATGGGAGGAGGACTGTCTCAGATACAACCTCCCAAACGGAAAGTGGGCATCCCCAGTTCCCAGTCAAGCGATATTCTGACATGTCTGTCAATCGCAATGACTGATCAGATGACCAAAAAGGTCCAGATAGGCACCTAAACTGAAACAGATTGGTACGACAGAAATCTAATTGAGAGGCTGCCTCATGGCAGCCATCTCCGACAAGAAACAGATTGGTAAGACAGAAACAGACTAACCTGTTCCGAGCTCGACCTCTGAGTTCAGTCTGATGAGGGTTGGGGAAGGGGCACGCCCTTTCCCCGCCAAATGCACCAAAAATGTAAGACCTGGGGTCTCACAGCTCAGGAGTTCAATTACGCCCTTCCTAGAAACTCCCCCAGACCAAGACTCGTTGCAAAAGCAAGAGGTTTATTAACCATTGTACAATGGGGTCACCCTTGATGGTCAGCAAAGAGTGGCACCCGGAGACAAAGGCCTTTAGGTTTTTAAAAGAAAAATTGCGGGAAATTTGAAGTTTTAGTTTTGGCAATTTAGGATTGGATGAGGAAGCTATAAAGTAAGATAATTGGTTAGTCTTAGGTGGTCAAGCTTGGCCAGTCCTAACAAGTGTGGATGCAGCTGCACTTTAAGGTGGGGGTGGTTAGCTCATCCTTGAAGATTAGGGCTGCGGGCTCTTGGCCGGAGGTCAAAAGCTACTCAGAAGTCTAGGTTCGTTGTTAAGAAACGCTATCTCAAGGACAAGGGTCTGGTCCTTCTTTTGCTGAGTGAAGATCATTGCTTGCTTGACCTTTTTTTATATCTGTCCTCATAGATAGGGTCACATTCCTTCACTCTCTGGAAAGGTACTAAGAGGCTTTAGCTTAACCTGGACCTAAAACTCAAAACTATAGGCTTTAGAAGACATATAGGATACAAAGTTAGTCTAACCCTTTCAGAACAATTTTCTGACCCTGGGGAAAACCAGCCCACAGCTTAAATAGCCTCTGGGTAGCCAACCCCAGCGTACCTCGTGGGCAATGCAGATAGGTCCACATACACAGAAGCAAGCCAGATCCTCAGCCTTAGCCAAATATGGAGTTGTTTGTGACAGAGAGCACTCACCATCGGGAAGGTGGAAGGCAGAAACCAGCTCCATCTTTAAGGCACGGCATTACGCAGCTCTCTACAGTTCCCCCTTTTTGTTTTAGACGCATCAGGTAAGAGTAGAGGTCTGATCTCAGATATTAGAAATAAATTGGGACTTTGTACCAATGTTCATTTAGGTGTCATCCAGCAAAGAGCATCAGACCCGACCGATACCTTTTTCTCAGAGGCGGGACCTGGGGCATCAACCCGCATGCAATCAGACATGCTCTTCTCTGGGTCCAAAGCGGCTGACCCTGAGTGCAGTGCTTAGCCTCGCATCCTGAGCATAACATTTTAGCTTTTTATGGTATCCAACCATGCTTGGGAAGACTGTCCTGCTTCAATGGCTGTAAAGGCCTGAATGGTCATGGCTGCATTACGCTGTTGTGAGACTCTAATCTTGCATATACACCACAGGCAAACCAAGGAGACCAACACTGACAAGCCTGCTAACGCTCCCATGCCCACCCATTCCTTCAGATGATTCATGGCTGCAGTAATCCATGATGATAATCCTGTGGCTAGTCCTGCATCCACTCTGGTAGAATTTGCCATAACAATGGCCACTCTCAGCTGCTCCTAAAACCTCTTTTTGTAATATTAAAACAAAGCATCTTCTTTAGGAGTGAAATCATAAAGCACAAGTATAATTTTTTTTATAATTTTTATTTTTTTATCAGTTACATTTTATTAACTCTGTATCCCAGCCGTGCCCCTCCCTCCCTCCCTCATCTCCACCCTGCCCCTTTCCAAGTCCACTGATAGGGGGGAGCTCCTCCCCATTCATCTGATCCTGTTTTATCAGGTATCTTCAGGACTGGCTGCAAAGCCCTCCTCTGTGGCCTAACAGGACTGCTCCTCCCCTTGGGGGTGGGGAGACCAAAGAGCCAGTCATTGAGTTCCTGTTAGAAATAGTCCCTGTTCCCCTCACTTTGGGAAACCAATTGGTTACTGAGCTACCAAGGGCTACATCCCAGAAGAGGTTCTAGGTTATATCCATACATGGTCCTTGGTTGAATATCAGTCTCAGAAAAGACCCTGTGCCCAGATATATTTGGTCCTTGTGGAGCTCCTATCCTTTCCCCATCAGACTAACTCCCCTTCTTTCTTATGATTTCCTGTACTCTGCCAAAGGTTTAGTCATGAGTCTTTGCTTTGAAAACACTGCTAGTTAGAGTCTTTCAGATGCGCTCAGTAGACTCCTGTCATACGTTCAATGCACACCCCATCTGTCTTTCTAAATGAGGATTGATCATCTTACCCCATGTCCGCTCAATTGATTGTCTTTTTTAGGTGTATAGTTTTCATTATGTTTATCATATCTTATAGGTCTATATAAGTGAGTATATCCCATGTTTGTCTTTCTCCTTCTGGGATATTTCACTCAGAATGATCTTTTCTAGATCCCACCATTTGCCTGCAAATTTCATGATTTCCTCCTTTTGGATTGCTGAGTAGTATTCCATTGTATAAAAATACCACAATTTCTGTACCCATTCCACCGTTGATGGACATCTGGGTTGTTTCCAGGTTCTGGCTATTAAAAATAGAGCTGCTATAAACATGGTTGAGCAAAGTGTCCTTTTTGTGTACTTGAACAAACTTTGGGTATATACCTAGCAGTGGTATAGCTGGGTCTGGAGGAAGCACTATTCCTATTTGTCTTAGAAAGCGCCAGATAGCTTTCCAGAGTGGTTGTACCAGTTTACATTCCTACCAGCAGTGGAGGAGGGTTCCCCTTTCTCCACAACCTCTCCAGCATGTGTTATCGCTTGAGTTTTTCATCTTGGACATTCTGATGGGTGTAAGGTGATATCTCAGGGGTGTTTTGATTTGCATTTCCCTGATGCCTAATGAGGATGAGCATTTCTTTAAGTGTTTTTCTGCCATTCGATATTCCTCTGTCGAGAATTCTCTGTTTAGCTCTGCTCCCCATTTTTTAATTGGATTACTTGGATTGCTGCTTTTCAGCTTCTTTAGTTCTTTGTATATACTGGATATTAGTCCTCTGTCAGATAAAGGGTTAGTGAAGATTCTTTCCCAATCTGTAGGCAGTCGTTTTGTTTTGATGACGGTATCCTTTGCTTTACAGAAACTTTTCAGTTTATGAGGTCCCATTTATTGATTGTTGCTCTTAGAGCCTGTGCTGTTGGTGTTCTGTTCAGGAAGTTGTCTCCTGTGCCAATGAGTTCTAGGCTGTTCCCCACTTTTTTGTCCAATTGATTTAGGGTATCTGGTTTTACGTTGAGGTCCTTGATCCACTTTGATTTTAGTTTTGTGCAGGGTGATAAATATGGATCTATTTTCATTTTTCTGCATGTAGACATCCAGTTGGTCCAGCACCATTTGTTGAAGATGCTGTCTTTTTTCCATTGAATGGAGTTGGCTTCTTTGTTGAATATCGAGTATTCATAGGTGTGTGGATTTATTTCTGGGTCTTCTATGCTGTTCCATTGATCCTCCTTTCTGTTTCTATGCCAATACCATGCAGTTTTTATTACTGTTGCCCTGTAGTACAGCTTGAGATCAGGAATGGAGATACCTCCAGATGATCTGTTATCATACAGGATCGTTTTGGAGATTCTGGGTTATTTGTTTCTCCATATGAAGCTGGGAATCTTTTTTTCAAGGTATGTAAAGAATTGAGTTGGTATTTTGATGGGAATTGCATTGAATCTGTATATTGCTTTTGGCAGTATGGCCATTTTCACAATGTTAATCCTACCAATCCATGAGCATGGGACATCTTTCCATCTTTTGATATCTTCTTCGATTTCTTTCTTCAGAGACTTGAAGTTTTTCTCAAACAGGTCTTTCACTTGCTTGGTTAGAGTCACACCAAGGTACTTTATGTTATTAGTGGCTATTGTGAAGGGTGTTGTTTCCCTAATTTCTTTCTCAGCATTTTTGTCTTTGGTATATAGGAGGGCTTCTGATTTTTTTGAGTTGATTTTGTACCCTGCCACTTTGCTGAAGGTGTTTATCAGCTGAAGGAGTTCTCTGGTTGAATTTTTGGGGTCGCTCATGTATACTATCATATCATCTGCAAATAGTGACACTTTGACCTCTTCCTTTCTGATTTGTATCCCCTTGATCTCCTTTATTTGTCTTATTGCTCTAGATAGGACTTCAAGTACTATGTTGAAGAGATATGGGGACAATGGACAGCCTTGTCTTGTCCCTGATTTCAGTGGGATTGATTTAAGTTTCTCTCCATTGAGTTTGATGTTAGCTATAGGCTTGCTATATATTGCCTTTACTATGTTTAGGTATGTGCCTTGTATCCCTGATCTCTCCAAGACTTTAAACATGAATGGGTGTTGGACTTTGTCAAATGCTTTTTCAGCATCTAAGGAGATGATCATGTTGTTTTTCTTCTTCAGCTTGTTTATGTGGTGGATTACATTGATGGATTTCCGTATGTTGAACCACCCTTGCATGCCTGGGATGAAACCTACTTGGTCATGGTGGATGATATCTTTGATGTGTTCTTGGATTCGGTTTGCAAGTATTTTATTGAGTATTTTTGTGTCAATGTTCATAAGAGAGATAGGCCTAAAGTTCTCTTTTTTTGTTGGGTCTTTGTATGGTTTAGGTATTAAGGTGACTGTGGCTTCATAGAATGAGTTTGGTAGTGTTCCTTCTGTTTCTATTTTGTGGATTAGCTTGAGGAGGATTAGAGTTAGCACTTCTTTGAAAGTCTTGTAGAATTCCATGCTGAAGCCATCTGGTCCAGGGCTTTTTTTGGAGGGGAGACTGTTAATGACTGCTTCGATTTCCTTGGGAGATATAGGGCTATTCAGTCTTTCTACCTGATCTTGACTTAGTTTTGGTAGATGGAATCTTTCAAGAAAATTATCTATTTCATTTAGATTCTCAAATTTTGTGGCATATAGGCTTTTGTAGTATGACCTAATAATTGTTTGGTTTTCCTCAGTGTCTGTGGTTATGTCCCCCTTTTCATTTCTGATTTTGCTGATCTGGATAGTTTCTCTCTGCTTTTTAGTTAGGTTGGCTAAGGAATTGTCTATCTTGTTGATTTTCTCAAAGAACCAGCTTTTTGTTTCATTGATTCTTTGGATAGTTTTATTTGTTTCTAATTGATTGATTTCAGCCCTTAGTTTGATTATTTCCAGCCGTCTGCTCCTTTTGGGTGTATCTGCTTCTTTTTTTTCTAGGGTTTTCAGTTGGGCCATTAAGTTGTTTGTATGTGATGTTATGAATTTCTTCTTGCAGGCACTTAGTGCTATAAATTTTCCCCTGAGCACTGCTTTCAATGTGTCCCATAAATTTGGGTATGTTGTGCCTTCCTTTTCATTGAATTCTAGGAAGTCTTTAATTTCTTTCTTTATTTCTTCCTCAACCCAGCTGTCATTGAGTAGTAAGTTGTTCAGTTTCCATGTGCATGTCGGCTTTTTGTTGTTTCTGTTGTTGTGGAGGTCGAGCTTTAGCCCATGGTGATCAGATAGTATACAAGGGATTATTTCAATCCTTTTGTATCTGTTGAGGCTTGCTTTGTGGCCCACTATATGGTCTACTTTGGAAAAGGTTCCATGCGGTGCTGAAAAGAAGGTGTATTCTTTTGAGTTTGGGTGAAATGATCTGTAGATGTCTATTAGGTCCATTTGATTTAGGGATTCTGTGAGTGCTTTTATTTCCCTATTTGGTGTCTGTCTAGTTGATCTGTCCCTTGGTGAGAGTGGAGTGTTGAAGTCTCCCACTATAAAGGTATTAGGATCAATGTATGATTTAAGCTTTAATAATGTTTCATTTACGAATGTCGGTGCTCTTTGGGGCATAGACATTCAAGATTGTGATGTTCTCTTGTTGGATTTTTCCTTTGATGAGAATATAGTGGCCCTCCTTATCTTTTTTGATTAACTTGGGTTGAAAGTCTATTTTATTAGATATTAGGATGGCTACTCCAGCTTGTTTTCTAGAACCATTTGCTTGAAAAACAGTTTTCCAGCCCTTTACTCTGAGGTAGTGTTTGTCTTTGTTGCATAGGTGTGTTTCTTGGATGCAACAGAATGTTGGATCCTGTTTCCTTAACCATTCTGTTAGCCTGTGTCTTTTTATTGGTGAGTTGAGTCCATTGATATTGATAGATAATAGTGACCAATGAATGTTAGTTCCTTTTGTAATGGAGTCGATGATCTAACCCTGTTTCATTGCTTGTTTTCTTTTCATTTTTGTTGGGACATTATCTGTATGCCCTGTTTTCTTGGGTGAATTTGTTTTCATTGGATTGGAGTTTTCCTTCTAGTATCTTCTGTAGGGAGGGTTTGCTGTGTAGATATTTCACAAATTTAGTTTTGTCATGGAATATTTTGTTTTCTCCATCTATGTTGATTGAAAGCTTTGCAGGGTATAGTAGTCTGGGTTGACATTTGTGATCTCTTAGAGTCTCCATGATACTTGCCCAGGCCCTTCTGGCTTTCATAGTTTCTGATGAGAAGTCCGGTGTGATTCTGATAGGTCTACCTTCATATGTTACTTTGCCTTTTTCCCTTGCTGCTTTTAATATCTTTTCTTTGTTCTGTAGATTTAGTGTTTTGACTATGATGTGACGTGATGTGTTTCTTTTCTGGTCTAGTCTATTTGGAGTTCTGTAGGCCTCTTGTATATTTTTGGACATCTCTTTCTTTAAGTTGGGAAAATTTTTTTCTATGATTTTCTTGAAAATATTTTCTGGACCTTGGAATCTGGAGTCTTCTTTTTCATGAATTCCTATTATTCTTAGATTTTGTCTTTTCATAGCATCCTTGATTTCTTGGATATTTTGTGATTGGAACTTTTCTGATTTTACTTTTTCTTTGAGAGAAGTATCCATTTCTGCAAGTGTGTCTTCAGCTCCAGAGATTCTCTCTTCCATCTCTTGTATTCTGTTGGTGATGCTTACTTTTGTGGTTCCTGATCTTTTCTCCAAGTTCTCCAGCTCAAGGGTTTTCTCATTTTGTGTTTTCTTTATTGATTCTAATTCTGTTTTCATGCCTTGCACCATTTCTTTCATGTGTTTGAATTTGGATTCCTGTCTGTCTACGATGGCCTCTATTTCTTTTTTCATTTCCTTCTTATATGCCACTAATTTTTCCTCTACTTGTGTATCTATTTGTTTGGCTATGTTTGCCTGTGTTTCTTTAAGGATATTGTCTATTTCTTCTTTCTTTGCCTCCAATTGACTGGCCATCTCTTTGAAAGACTTGTTCATTTCCTCCTTATGAGCCTCAAATAATTGGGCAAGTGTGGCTTTAAAATCATTTTCCTGTGCTTCTTCTGAATTGGTGTATCCATCGATTTTGGGGTTTGCTGGTGAAGTCATGATGTCCTGATTTATGTTGGAAGTGTTCTTTCGCCTACCTCTGGCCATTGGCTTATCTGAAACCTTCCCTGTTTGTTTTTGGATTCTGCAGATCAGACTGGTGCTGTCTCTCTCTGGTGTCTGGAGAGTTCTTCAGGAAGCTGAGCACTCTCAGCGTGTGCTGAGGACTAGCTGTACCTGTGGGAGGAAAGTACGCAGGCGCAAACGGGGCAAATGCAAGCGTGTGTGCGCGCGCTCGTGTGTGTGTCTGTGTGTGTAAGTGTGCGTGGATGAGTTTCTCGAGGGACAGAGTGATGGCTAATGTTGAACCCTTGAGTGTGTGGGAGGGGCTCTGCACTGTATATGTCGCAGGCGCTAATGATGATTGCAGCACAATTTCTGGCATTAACTGTCTTAACTCCTCAATCAGGCCCACAGGACAGGAACTTCAATGTCCCTAGTGCCCCTCTGTTTCCCAAAGTGGGTGTGTGGGTGGGAGGGGGTTTCGATGTCTGGCTTCTGATTTAGAAGGACCCAGGATCTGGGGAACTGCAGATTCTCAAGGGTGCACTCACTTACAGGCAGGTCTCTTGGCAGAGATCTTGGTATCCGGGGCTCTCTGCTCTGTGGTTTGGCCCTGCTTCTTTGATGTGTTCTGCCAGTTCTGTGCTGCTGTCACTGCCAGGTTCTGAGGTCTTGCTGCAGCTGGAGATTTCAGGATGGTCACTTCAGCAGGGATGGGGCAACCAGGCTCTCTGTTCTCTGGTTTGGCCCTGGTTAGTCTTAAACTGGAGGTCTGTGGTGCCCCGCCAGTTCAGTGCTGCTCCGCTGCCACATCCCGCTGTAACTGGAGACTGGGTTGCTAGTCCCAATGCTTTCTGGGAAGTCCTGGGATCTCTGTGCTATGCTCTCCAAGCTTGGGAGGCCCAGCGCCTGGTGTGTCCAGGTTGTATGACGTTTCTGCCTGGTTTTGGTGAGTATATAGCGTATTCTCTGTCACTGTGGGATTGGGCGGGCTGTACCATTAGTGATGGCGATCCTGTGGAGCTTGTATGGTGTCTAGCAGATTCGCACCCTGGGAGGATGGTGCAGCTGCTGCGCAAATCTGGGACTCCGGGGCAAGTACTGCTGGCTTTTGTCTGCTGCTAAAGTTCTTGGGGCTCTGTCTCAGCGGCTGTATACCCCAGGCAGTTAGGTCTGCGCTGAGAAAGATGAGTCCACTGTGCCACTGTGCCGAGGAGGAAGGAGGTCTGGGGGAAGGGAGTGCTGCAAGAACAAAGGATCGTTTCTCTCCTTCCCCAAGCAAGTCTCCGGGTGACCGGAGGCCAAAGTTTTCACCTCCTGCGATGTTCTCTGGTGTTCAGAAAGCCTTGCTGTGGTTTTCCTGGGTTGGGGGTCCTTCCATTCTCCAACTCAGAAGATCAGGTATCCCACCGCTCAGAAACTGTGTGTGCTAGTCGCCATCTTGGCTCCGCCCCGCACAGTATAATTTTAAAAGTCAAAACCAGACTTTAATATTTAACAGTGCAAACAATCCAATTTTATTATTATTATTGTTGTTGTTATTTTGTAATTTTAATTTCTCTAATTCCCTTAATAAGTGAACTTGTTCCCTTTATAATTGGACTTTCTCTAGGGGAACAGTAATATTCTCTTGCAGTGGTCCTGTATTTCCTGCATATGGGGCAGTTAAAGCCATGGGGACAGAGGGTGCAGGAAGCCAGTCTGAAGTATGAGATTTAGAAGTTTCTTCCTCTAACTCCATTTCATCCCCACCTTCTAGCTCCTAAATTATTGTCTGCTCTCAAATTACACAAATCTGTTTGAGCTCCTTTATAAACATTTGAATATCCTAAGAAGTCCTTTTTTCTGCCTGTTTGGCTGTTCTATATTCACCAAGTAACTCCCTAGCTTGTGAGATTCCTTTTCCCAAGTTTCCAGATTGATGGTACCTTCACCTGGGAACCAGGGACTTACTTCATTTACATACTAAATAGGATAAGGTTGTATCTCCCAGTTCCTCACTTTTATTAGCATTGACTTTGTATTCCTCATTATTATCTCCCTGCTATTTCTCTGCCTCATGATTTCACTGCCTGCCTACCTTGTCTTTGTTCTTGCGATGGGCAGTCATCAAGAAGCACTTTTTTTTTTTTTCCTTAGGAATCCGGAGCTCTAAAAACCAGCCTTTCTCATGTTGTCCTTCATTTTCAATATTCCTTTTTTTGGGCACCAACTGACTCATCCTTCGGGCTTGTCAAAAAGTGTTGTTGTATGTGAGAGTAATATTTACTGACAACTAACTTTAGTAAAGCTTGCTGTTAATCCTAAGCAGCTGTATAACCAAATCACCATACAGAGACTTGGTTTATTTAGTTAACCCAGAAGACAATGCTGGGCAATAGTTACTCCCTCAGACAATGCTGGGCAATAGTTACTCCCTCTTAAACCTGGTTGCCTTGAACAATAGAAAATGCATGTTTTAAGTAAACTTTATATAAATTCCTTTTTTAAATTTAGAATATAAGCATAACCTAAGTATCTTGTACCTGTTGTGAGATTTAGTCCTACATTTTTATATATGTTGGAGCTATTTGTCCTATCCCCTTGTTTACATAGAATGAGAAGTTATGCCTTTATAGCCAAACTTAATTTTAACTCCCTCATGCCTTTAGCATTCAAGCATATCCTATTCATCTTATACCTGTGCTTTATATTTATACCTGTGGCTATTTCTTGTCTTTGCCCCCCTTTTTTTATACAGACTGGACAGTTATGCCTTTATAGCTGAACTCTATATAAACTCTCTTAGCATTAGCATATAAACTCTCTTACCCTTAGTGTTAAGTATATCCTAGGCATCTTGTACCTGGATTTTTAAATTGGTTTTATCTACTCTTTTGCTTGCCCTCTTTTTGATATGGGGTGAACGGTTTTATTTTTTAAACATATGAATACAATTTTTGAGTTTTTCAGACTAAACTAGGTTAGCATGCACTTTGCCATCTTTAAGACTCTTGTGTCATTTTTACATAGGCATAACCAACATTTTTTGCCCATTAAAATATCTCATGTTTAAAAAAAATAAGACAGTTTCCAGAGCAGTGTGACATCTCTCTTTACTGAAAATGATGTTAATCCCACCTTTAGATTAGGAAATGAATAACATCTATTACTAAGAAAAAAGAATTTACAAGGTAATATTAGGAAAACTTTGTCATTTTGAATCTAAGAATATCTCTGCAAATGGCTAAACAGCAGGAGTTGATCAGTTTTTCTTATGTATTTATTTATTAACATTTTGACACTTCGTATCACTTCTGTTGCCCCCTCTCTCTCCTCCTTCAAGTCCCACCCACTCTTCTTCTTCTACCTCTATAGTTCTATTATAGGGGAGGTCCTCCTTCCCCTTCTATCTGATCCTAGCTTATCAGGTCTAATCAAGGCTTAGTGTATTGTATTTCTCTGCAGCCTGAATCTCAGGGAAATGTTCACCTTGTGTCCATAATTCCCTCTATTTTTGACACTCTTCATGCCTCCTCCCCTGCAGGCTTCTCAGAGCTCTGAGAGGAGAGAGCATTTCATAGGAAATACCATTTAGAGCTTAGTGTTTAAGGTCTGTCTCTGAATAATATCAAACTCTGTTTCAATGTATGCAATCCTATTTGATGCAGAAGGAAGCAGCTCTGTAGATCCATGAACATTACTCTGATCTATGTGGTAAGGGCAGAGAGCAGCATATTTTTATAACAAGAGCCTGGGTTTCTTGAATATGTTCTTAGGATACCCTTAAAAATTCAATTAACTGCCACCCAATCCACCTTGTGGAAGACTGCTTTGGTCACAATAGATGGCCTTTTGGAACTTTACTTGCCACTATTAGAAGACCTTCTAATAAGTGACCTCATAACAAAATTGTCTTTCTGCTTTTTATTTCCTTCACCCAGGATGATTTTTCCTCATTCCATCCATTTGCCTGAAAATATCATGATGTTATTTTCTTAGCTGAAAAAATATCCATTATGCAAATATTCCACATTTTTCTTAAAGGACATTGTCACTCCTGGTCTTTAGAACTTAGAATTTGCTGGAACTTTATTATTATATAGAATGACAAACTATCAGAATAACTGCATTCTTTTAGCCTATAAGTCCCTGCATCTTCTACTACTTCCTGGAGATTTGAAACACAATGTCCCATAGCATCACCTCAATTTACATTTTGAATGCCCAGTGAGGAAATATCTGGGAACCGTTTGGAGGTATGGACATCTTAGATTGTATAATTATTGGATTTATATTATAGGAGGGTGTGATTTGAGTTTGATATGCCAATGAAAGCAACCATACAGAATGGCATCTCTGTCTCTCAGTCTGTCACTTTATATATTTTTTCAGTTGGTCTAGGTCTTGCTATTTCTAAATCTGTCTCTCTATTTCTCTTTGTCTCTGTATTTCTCCCTCTCTCTGCCTGCTGTGTATAGATTAGTATGAAATGTTCTCAGCTGTGCTGAATGACTATGACAAGGTCCACTTAGCTCTTTTAATAACTGGCTCCTGAAACTCTTACTGGCTTTCACCTGTTTTCATGATGTCATTATCCCTCTTCAGAAATCAGCACCTGAGAGAATCTTGAGTTTTCCATGGAGATGAGTAAAGTTTTCTAAGTGTCCAGAATCTCTGATCATGTGCACACGTTCATTTTTCTTGTGAAACCCATGAAGCCTTTATCTTATCCCTTTATCCACATCACACACCTTTATTCTTGTTTACCTCTGTGACAATGTCAGGTATGAAATGAAAATTTATTGTTTATTTAATTGGACAGCTTCCTAAATAGGGAAGCTTCAACATGATGTGGGATTAAAGATCTGTACAGCATCACAGTATGGTCTCCTACTGTTGTCTTGGATCTGAAAATTCCAAGGTTGTGACTTTGAACTGAGCATTTACTCCTGTACTCACTAAACGGACCTTCTTATTCTTATTGATATAAGAGGCTGGCAGAGTCTAGGTGTCCCTGTGATACTGAATCTTTAAGAGCAGGGAAAAGAGAAGAAAACCAGACAATTCCTTGGCCTGGTTTGCTGAAACAGAGAAAGATCAGTGTATGGAAAAGGAGAACAGAGGGGAAATAAAGTATTTGACAGCTGGAGTGGTTCCACACTAGTGTTGCCAACCTTCTATAAACAGGATTGCAGATTGACCTGGATGGATTGACAGCTATGTCCTACAGAGTGGTCAGTGAGCAATACTCCTAGTTCTGGGGTATATAGTTAATACCTGGCCTTCAGGACACAGAAATGGGTCTGTGTTACATGCCTATGACACAAAAGGAACTGTGTTTCAAGTTGTATTCCCCCAGATAAGCCCTTTATACTCAGTGTTAGTGCCAAAATTGATTGTTCAGTGGTGACATCTGAGCTCACGAGCTCACGGGGTCTGAAGTAGCTGGGTAACCACTAGTTAAAGGTAAGATTCTCTGCTACATAATGAGTTCCTTGAAAGCATGACTTTCAAAGTAAAACTCTGCTCTCATTTAGCAGAATCTTTTCTCCATGTTAAAAGTCATTGTAAAAGTTGATAACATATTATTTTTATTGATTATGTGGGAATTGCATATACTATAAATTACACTCCCTTGCCATGGCTCCCAGGTTCAAATTCTTTCCCATGTGTCACATGAAAAAAATATTTTTTTCTTTTTATTATTATTATTAATTGCACTTTATTCATTTTATATCTCCCTTCCCGGTCCCACTCTTCCTCCCTTTTCTACATGCATGCCCCTCCCCAAATCCACTGATAGGGGAGGTCTTCCTCTCCTTCTTTCTAATCTTAGTCTATCAGTTCTTATGACAAGTGGCTGCATTGTCAGCTTCTGTGGCCTGGTAAGGCTGCTCCCCCATCAGGGGGAGGTGATTAAAGAGCAGGCCAATCAGATTATGTCAGAAGCAGTCCCTCTTCCCATTACTATGTAACCCACTTGGACACTGAACTGCCATGAGCTACATCTGTGCTGAAAATATATATATATATATTTTTAAATTCATCAATTGAAATATGTGTTGTTCATATACTCATTGTAACATGAACAGAGTCTCAGTGCCAAGTCCCTTAAAGAAAACTGAGTTCAGGCATAGCATTCCGCAGCTCTCTACAGTTCCCCCTTTTTGTTTTAGACACATCAGGCAAGAGTAGAGGTCTGATCTCTGATATTAGAAATAAATTGGGACTTTGTACAGATGTTCATTTAGGTGTCATCCACCCAAAGAGCATCAGACCCATCCGATACCTTTTTCTCAGAGGCGGGACCTGGGGCATCAACCCGCATGCAATCAGACATGCTCTTCTCTGGGTCCAAAGCGGCTGACCCTGAGTGCAGTGCTTAGCCTTGCATCCTGAGCGTATCATTTTAGCTTTTTATGGTATCCAACCATGCTTGGGGAGAATGTCCTGCTTCAATGGCTGTAAAGCCTTAAAGATGGAGCTGGTTTCCGCCTTCCAACTTCCCGATGGTGAGTGCTCTCTGTCACGAACAACTCCACATTTGGCTAAGGCCGAGGATCTGGCTTGCTTCCATGTATGTGGACCTATCTGCATTGCCCCCGTGGCACGCCTGGGTTGGCTACCCAGAGGCTATTTAAGCTGTGGGCTGGCTTTCCCCAGGGTCCGAGGATTGTTCAATGTTCCTGAATAAACTGCATTGAAAAAAAAAAAAAAAGAGAGAACTAAAGGTGTCTGGTTATTGGAATTCTGCCTCCTGGCCATGGCAGATGTGGGTCTTATGTAAGTTCCATGCCTCAGAGACTGTCCTTTGTGGTCTCTGCAAGTAGGGTGTTGTGAGCCTGAGAAGTAGATAGCAAGCTTCCTACAACCTTGGGAAACAGAGAACACACCTGAGTGAATTCCTGGATGCCTTGCCAACCAGTGGCACAGATGTGTTGCTATTCTGAAAAAAAAAAAAAAAATCCTTGTACCCTTTGTTCTTTAAGCATTGTTCATGTTCAGTAAACTGAGACTTGATCAGGAATCTGTCTTGTCTTCATTCTTCTCATCTCTGTTCCCCCATTTACAGTCCTTCTTTCAGGTGGACCCTGTTAGACTAGCCTGCAGGACTGTTAGATTACCTTCTCTTTTCCCTGCTCTTAAAGACTCATTACCCCAGCCCCTAGACTCTGTCATTCTATTATATCAGTAAGAATGTGAAGGTACTTTTAGTCAGTATGCTAGCAGCTGCTCAGTTCAAAGTCACAATCTAAGAAAATTTAGATCCAAGACCACAGTAGGAGACCACCTTGTTATTCAACACATTCCCCTTAATCCCACATCCCAAGATATTTACTCACTGGGGAAAAAGTGCTAGAGAGACAGATTACTAAATAGAGAGATTTAGACCAACAGAAACAAAGATATAACATGACAGAGACAGGGAGACAGAGACTCCATTTCCTCTGGTCACTTTCTTTGGCAAAACAACCTCACAGCACACCCTACTATAATATAACTCCAATAGGAATTAAATTATCTAACAGGGGCATGCTTCCTATTCCTTCCCAGACATTTTCATAATGGGAACCCACACGTAAATAGATGAACTTCAAGAGGACAGTGGAATTCAAATCACAAGAAGAAAATGGAGGAACTTCTAGGCTAAAGGAATATAGTTATCCTGAAAGTTTGTCATTCAATACAATGAATAAAGTCCCAACACCCTTCAAGGACTAAAGAAAATATAGACAAACTCCTTGGGGAAAATTTGGAATATTTCCATAATGGAGGATTCTTCAGCTAAGAATATGTTATCATATTTTCTGGCAAAAGGATGAAACCAGAAAAAAATCATCCTGGGTGAAGTAACTAAAATGCAAAAAGACAGATATGTAATGTATTTATTCACTTATTAGGAGATCTATTAATAGTGAGGGATAAAGTTACTATAGGCCATCTATTGTGACCAAACCAGTGTGCCTTGAGGGAGATTGGGTGTCAGTTAATTGAGTTGTGGGTCCAGGACATCCTTCAAAAATTTTCAAGAAACCCAGGCTGTTGTTATTAAAATATGTCGCTGTCTCCCTCAAAAGATAGATCAGTGCAATGTTGCTTCTGTATCAAATTGAATTGCATACTGAGAACCACAGTTGAATATTATGCAGAGAGAGAATTTAAAACATCCAGCTCTAAATGAGATTACATTATTAAATTATCCCTCCCCTCAGAGCTCTAGGAAGCCTACAGGACAGTAGGCAGAAGAGTGTCATAATTGGAGGGAAGTGAAGACACAAGAATAAAACCCTGAGAATCAGACCACAGAGGAAGACGACATAGCCAGCGATGATGAGACCTGATTAGCTAGAGTCAATTAGAAGGGGGATGAGGACCTCACTTATCACAGAACTTTAGAAAGGGCCAAAGGGTAGGAGAAGGACTGTAGGCGAGACTGTGAGGAAAAAAGAGGGAGCATCAAAGGGAAAACAAAGTGAATAAATCATAATAAATAAATACATAAGAAAAATTCTGATCAAGGTGATGAAGTACAGGGCTTTTCAGGAATGATGGCTTCTTTGGGTGATGTCAGTGTGCAGCACAGATGAACTCAATTTTCTTTAAGGGACTTTGCACTGAGACTTAATCATGTTCTAATGAGCATATATACAACACATCTTAAAATTGATGAAATTCAAAGAAAAATATTAGTGGGACACATGGTAGGAATTTGAAGCTGGGAAAACAAAAGAGTGTAATGTATATCACATTAACACATAAGTAATAAAAAAATATATATATATATATATATTGACAACTTTTATATTGACCTTTAACATGGAGAAAAGATTCTGCTAAAGTAGGGCAGAGTTTGACTTTAAGGCATGCTTTCCAGGAACTCATTGTGTAACAGGGAATCCTAACCAAGAATTAGTGGTTACCCAACTACCTCAGACCACATGAGCTCATGTGGCACCTCTGAACAAGCAGTCCTGGAACAACACTATGTTTAGAGGATTTTTCTGCAGGACCACAGCAGGAAACACAGCTCCTTTTCTGTTTTAGGCATATAACACAGACCTTTCCCTGTCATAAAGTCCGAGTTTTAACTGCAATCACTAGGATGAGGAGGGTTCCACACAGACCACTGAAAAGGACACAGCTGCCAATCCAGCCAGGACAGTGAAGGCAAACCTGCTCATACCAGGTTGGCAACAAAAGTGTGAAACAGCACCAGCTGTGAAAGAGTTTACTGTCCCTCAGTTTTTCTTTTACAGACACTGAACTTTCTCTGTTTCAGCCAAAGCAGTCCCAGGAATTATCTGATTTCCTTCTCTTTTCCCTGCTCTTAGAGACTCAGGACCCCAGGGAAACCTAGGCCATGCTAGCCTATTATATGAATAAGAATGTGGAGATACATTTAGTGAGTATATGAATGACTGCTCAATTAAAATTTAAAACCTAGGAATTTCAGTTCGAAGAGCACAGTAGGAGACCACCTTTTCATTCTGTACATTCCCTTTAATCCCATATTATTTTGAAGCTTCCCTACTTAGAAACTGTGCAATTAAATAAACATGAAAGATTCATTTCCTACCTGATATTGTCACAGAGGTAAACAGGAGTAAAGGTGTAGGATCTGGATAAAGGGATGAGATAAAGGCTAGTTGGGTTTCACAAGAAAAAAAATCATTGGACAAGGATCAGAGATAATGGACACTGAGGAAAGTTTGTTTACTCATCTCCATGGAAAACTCAAGATTCTCTCAGGTACTGATTGGCTGAGAGGGAGAATGATGTCCTGCACTAAGCTAAAGCCAGTGAGAGTTTCAGGAGCCAGTTATTAAAAGGGCCAAGTGGACAGCCTGCTTGAGACAAAGTGTGAGTAGCCCTACATGCTGCTATCTGGGCAGCTGAAAGCACAAAACCCAGAGATGAAAGACCCTGTGTCCAACACTCTTCCTTCAGGAAAAGTGTCACAATTTCTTTCAAGTGATCATTAAAAATCACATGTCTTTGACCTGTGAGTTTCACTTCATCACAGGTTCCATTAATATTTGATAATATGTCCTCAGTCAGTGAATTGCTTACTATGAAAATGATCCCTGAACAAGTCAATTATGTGAACAAAAAATGTTGAATTGAAAACTAGCTTATATTTTTGCAGAGAGGATCCAAGATATCACTTCAGCAAGCAATGATCTTGTTGCATTCCTTCAGCAGAACTGATAGCTTTTCATACTGAAACACAGTGGCAGGCAGAGAGAGAGAGACAGACCGACACAGAGAGAGAAAGAACTAGAGAGCCAGTTTCAGAAATAGAGAGACCAAGACCAACAGAAACAAAGATAAAAATTGACAGAGACTGAGAGAGACTCCATTCTGTGTAGTCACTTTCATTGGCATATCAACCTCACAGCACACCCTCCTTTATTATAAGTCTAATAGGAATTATATTATTTAACAAGGTCATACCTCCTAACCCTTCAGAGACATTTCCTCACTGGGTACTCAGCATGTACATTGACAAGCTTAAGGGGATATTGCAATTCAAATCACCAAGAAGTAGAGGAAGATGGAGGGACTTCTAGGCTAAGGGAACATAGTTATCCTAAAAGTCTCTCATTCAATATAATGAGTAAAGTTCCAGCAACTTCCAAGGACAAAACAAAACTGACAATATCCTTTTGGGAAAATGTGGAATCTTTCTATAAATAGAGTATTATTCAGCTAAGAAAATGACATCATTATATTTTCAGGCAAATGGATGGAACCAGCAAAAATCATCCTTGGTGAAGTAAATAAATGTAGAAACATAAATAATGGTGTGTATTTACTTATTAGGATGTGTCCTAATAGTGGAGGATAAAATTCCAATAGGCATCTCTTGTGACCAAACAAGACTTTCCCTAGGGGAATTGGGTGGCAGTTAATTGAGTTGTTGTGTCAGGGCATCCTATGGAAATTTTCAAGCAACCCAGGCTGTTGTTACTAAAATATGTTGCTCTCTGCTCTCAGCTGATAGATCAGTGCAATGTTCTTGCATCCGCAGAGATGCTTCCTTCTGCATGAAATGGGATTGCATTCAGAGACCCACAGAGTGATATTATGCAGAGAGAGACCATGAAACACCTAGCACTGAATGGGATTACCCTATGAAATTCTTCCTCCCCTCAGAGCTCTGGGAAGTCTATATGACATATGTAAGAAGAGTGTCATAAGTAGAGGCAAATGAGAATACAAGGAGAAAAATTTGATGAGAATCAGACTACAGAAGAAGATGCAGCCAGACTTGATGAGACTTTAGAAGCTAATGTTGATAGAAGTTTCTCTATCAGGAAACTAGAGAAAGGTGCTAGGGGTAGAAGAAGGAGGGTAGGTGGGACTGGAATTAGAAGAGGGAGGGGGCAGCAGAAGGAGAAAAATTGACCAAATTGTAATAAATACAGAAGAAAAACTGTGATCAATGTGATAAAGTATAGAGCACTTCAGGAATAATGTCTTCTTCTTTGAGGGGGTCCCAGGGTGTGGCAAGGATGAACTCAGTTTTCTTTAGGGACTTTGACCTGAGAATCTAATTATTTTTTATTGAGTAGATGAAAAACACATACTTTAATTGATGTACTTTAAAGAATCAAAAAATGTTGACTGATACATGGGAAAGAATTTGAGCCTGGGAACAATGGAAAAGTAGTATATTAAATGAATTTTCCACATAATCAATAAAAATAGTAGGTTAACAACTTTTATAATGACATTTAACATAGATTAACATCCCAAAGATTGCAGAGATTGACTTTGTAAGGAATGCTTTCCAGGAACTCAATATGTAGCAGAGAATCCTAGACATAAACTGGTGGTTACCCAGCTACCTCAAACCTTGTGAGCTCAGGTGGCACCTTTGATCAAGCAGTTCTGGTTCTAACACTACCTTTAGATGGTTTGTCTGGAGGACCACAGCAGAAAATCCAGCTGCTTTTGTGTTCTTGCCATATAAAATGGACCCATTTCTCTGTCCTGTATGCACAGATTTAACATTAAACCCCTGCATCAGGAGGATTGCTCATTGACTACTGAGTAGGACAGAGCTGACATCCAGCCAGGTCAGCCCAGGCAACTGTGCTCATAGAGGGTTGGCAAAAATATGGTGGAACATCACCAGCTGTCAAACAGTTTATTACCTCTTAGTTCTCCTTTTCTTTCTTTCTTTTTTTTTTACTATTAATTACACTTTATTTATTTTGTATTCCCCCATAAGCCCCTCCCTCCTTCCCTTCTGTTCCCACCCTCCCTCCCCCTTCCTCATGCATGCCCCTCCCCAAGTCCACTGATAGGGGAGGTCCTCTTCTCCTTCCTTCTGATCTTAGTCTATCAGATCACCACAGAAGTGGCTGCATTGTCATCTTCTGTGGCCTTGTAAGGCTGCTCCCCTCTCAGTAGAGGTGATCAAAGAGCAGGCCAATCAGTTCATGTCAGAGGCCCTCTTCCCATTACTATGGAACCCACATGGACACAGAACTGCCATGGGCTACATCTGTGCAGGGGTTCTAGGTTATCTCCATGAATCGTCCTTGGTTGGAGTATGTGTCTCTAGGAAGTTCCCTGTGTTCAAGTTTTCTGGTTCTGTTGCTCTCCTTGTGTGGTTTCTGTCCTCTCCAGCTCTTACTAATTCCCACTTCTTACATAAGATTCAATGCACTCTGCCCAACAGTTGGCCATAAGTCTCAGTGTCTGCTTTGATTGTCTGCAGGGCAGAGGCTTTCAGAGGCCCTCTGTGGCAGGTTCATAGGTTGTTTCCCATTTTCTTCCTCTTCTGATGTCCAGCCTCTTTGCCTTTCAGGATGGGGATTAAGCATTTTAGTCAGGGTCCTCCCTCTTGCTTAGTTTCTTTAGATGTACAGTTTTTAGTAGGTGTATACTATGTTATGTCTATCTAAGTGAGTATATACCCTGTGTGTCTTTCTGCTTCTGGGACAGCTCACTCAGGATGGTCCTTTTTAGGTCCCACCATTTACCTACAAATTTCATGATTTCCTTATTTTTCATTGCTGAATAATTCTTCATTGTGTAGATGTACCACAATTTCTGCATCCATTCTTCAGTTGAGGGACATCTGGGCTGTTTCCAGCTTCTGGCTATTACAAATAAAGCTGCTACAAACATGATTGAGCAGATGTCTTTACTGTGTACTTGAACCTTTGTTGGAAATATGCCTAGGAGTGGTATGGCTGGGTCTGGAGGAATCACTATTCCTAGTTGTCTGAGAAAGCACCAGATTGATTTCCAGACTGGTTGTACAAGTTTACATTCCCACTAGCCGTGGATGAGGATTCTCCTTTCTCCACAACCTCTCCAGCATGTGTTATCAGTTGAGTTTTTCATCTTGGCCATTCTGATGGGCGTAAGGTGACATCTCAGGGTCATTTTGTTTTGCATTTCCCTAATGGCTAATGACTTTGAGCATTTCTTTAAGTGTTTCTCTGCCTTTTGATATTCCTCAACAGAGAATTCTCTATTTAGCTCTGTTCCCCATTTTTTTAACTGGATTACTTGGTTTGCTGCTTTTCAGCTTCTTTAGTTCTCTATATATACTGGATATCAGTCCTTTATCAGATAGAGGGTTGGTGAAGATTCTTTCCCAATCTGTAGGCAGTTGTTTTGTAGTTCTCCTTTTCTATACACCAATCTTACTCTGTTTTAGCT
Organism: Meriones unguiculatus; assembly: GCF_030254825.1. Classification (NCBI taxonomy): domain Eukaryota; kingdom Metazoa; phylum Chordata; class Mammalia; order Rodentia; family Muridae; genus Meriones; species Meriones unguiculatus. The sequence goes on along the minus strand of NW_026843711.1, from coordinate 1,382,937 downwards.
AACAAGTCCCAGGAATTTTCTAGTTTGCTTCTTTTTTCCAGTTCTTAAAAACTCAATACCACAGGGAACCCTAGATGCTACCAGCCTATTATATCAGTAAGAATGTAAAGTTACAATTAGTCAGTACACCAGTAACTGCTCAGGTCAAAGTGACAACCTAGGAAATTTCATCTATGACCACAGTAGGAAAACACCTTGTCTTTGGGTACATTCCTCTTAATCCCACATCACTTTGAATCTTCCCTACAAAGGAAGCTGTCTAATAAAATGAACATTAAAGTTTCATTTCCTACCTGACATGGTCACAGAGGTAAACAGTAGTAAAGGTGTGGGATCTGGATATAGGGATGAGATAAAGGCATGTTTGGTTTCACAAGAAAAGGTCACATGTGTGCAGTGTCAGTGAGGAAAGTTTGTATACTCATGTCCATGGAAACATCAACATTCTCTCAGGTGCTGATTGGCTAAGAGGAAGAATAATGCACAGAGACAGGTGAAAGCCAGTAAGAGTTTCAGGAGTCATTTCTTAATATGGCTAAATGGACATTGTGCTTGAGAGAAAGACTGGCCAGTCCTAAAAGCTGCTATCTGGGCAGCTGAAAGCACAACCAAGGCATCAAAGATACTGTATACAAGACTTTAGTTCTGGAAAAGTGTCACATATTTCTTTCAAGTGGTCATTAATAAAGTTACTTGTCCTTGCCATGTAAGTTTCACATTATCTCAGAGTCCATTATTATTTGTTAAATGCACAGATATGTCCTCAGTCAGTGAATTCCTTACTGTGAAAATGCTCCCTAACCAAGGCAACTCTTTGAACATAAAGCATTTAATTGGGACCTTGCTTATATTTTCACAGAGACTATTTAATATGTCAAGGCAGCGAGCAGTCACCTTGTTGTAGTCCTTCAGCAGAACTGAGAGCTTTTTACACTGAACCACAACTGACAGGTAGACAGACGGAGACAAAGAAAGAGCTAGATAAACAGATTCAGAAATAGAGAGATGAAGATAGAAACAAAGATATAAAGTGACAGAGACTGAGAGAGAGACTCCATTCTATCTAGTCACTTCCTTTGGCATATCAACCTCAGAGCAAACAATTCTATAATATAACTACAATAGGCATTATATTATTTAACAAGGCCATAACTCCTAACCCTAACCAGACATTTCTTTACTGGGGACTCACATGTAAATAGATGAACTTGAAGGGGACATTGCCTTTCAAATTATAGGAAGTGAAAGAAGATGGAGGAACTTCTAGGATAAAAGAACATAGTTATGTTGATACGTTTTCATTCAAAACAATGAGTAAAGTCCCAGCAACTTCCAAGGACAAAAGAATAGGACTGACAATCTCTTTTGGCGGAAAATGTGGAATATTTCCATTGTGGAGTATTATTCTGGTAAGAAAATGGCATCAAGATATTTTTTCAGCTAAATGGATGGAACCAAGAAAAATCTTTGTGGGTAAAGTAACTAAAATACAGAAAGACAAACATGGTATGTACTCACTTATTAAGATGTCTCCTTATAGTGGGTGATAAAGTTCCCATAGGCCATCTATTGTGACCAAACCAGTCTTCACCACTGATTGGGTGGCAGTTATTTGAGTTGTTGGGCCAGGGCATCCTACAGAAATTTTCAAACAACCCAGGCATTATTATTAAAATATTTTTTTTCTGTGCCCTCAACTGATAGATCAGTGGCATATTCTTGTTTACACAGAGATGCTTCCTTCTGCATCAAATGTGATTGCATGCAGAGACCCACAGTACGATATTATGTAGAGAGAGACTGTAAAGCACCCAGCTCTAAATGGGATTTTTCCTCCCCTCATAGCCCTGGTAATCCTGCAGGTTAGGAGGCATGAAGAATGCCATAAGTAGTGGGAATTTAGGACACCAGGAGAACAATGACCTGAGAATCAGACTGCTGAGCAAAATGATGCAGCCACCCTTGAGGAGACCTGATAAGCTATAAGGTCAGTTATAAGGGGGAGCATGACCTCCCTTATCAGGAAAACTTTAGAAAGGACATAGGGGTAGAAGAGTGAGGCTTGTTGTACAGGAAGAAGAGGGAGGAAACAGCAGAGAAGATACCAAGTGAAAAAAATCACAATAAGTAAATACATAAGAAAAAAAACTATGATCAAGGTGATAAAGTATAGAACACTTCAGATCTGATGGCTTCTTCTTGGTGGGGGAGTGCCAGGGTGCAGCAAGGAAGAACTCAGTTTTTGTTTAGGGACTCGTCACTGAGACTCTGATCATGTTCACATGAGTATATGAACAACACATACTTGAATTGGTGTATTTTAAAGAAAAAAATAAATTTAGTGTGACAAAGGGGAAGGAATTTGAGCCTGGGAGCAAAGGAAAAGGAATGTAATGTATATTTAATGAAATCCCCACATAATCAATAAAAGTAATATGTTGACAACTTTTACAATGACTCTTAACATGGAGATAAGATTCCACTAAAGGAGGGCAGATTTTGAATTTGCTTTCCAGGAATTTATTTTGTAGCAGAGTATCCTAGCAATGCACTAGTGGTTATCCAGACAACACAAGCTTAGGTGACACTTCTAAAGTATCAATCCTGGCACTAACACTACATGCAGAGTGTTTATCTGGAGAACCACAGCAGAAAACACAGATGCTCTTGTGGTCTAGATGTATAACACTGACCCATTTCTTTGTACTGAAGGCCCAGTTTTAACTGCAATTACCAGGACCAGAAGGATTCCTCACTGAACACTATGTACACCACAGCTATCTATCCAATCAGGTCAGCCAAGGCAATCCTGCTCATAGAAGTTTGCCAAAACTAGTGTGGAATAGCACCAGCACTCAAAGAGTTCACTGCCCCTCAATTCTCATTTAACACCAATATTTTTTTTTTCTTCAAGCCAAACAGTCCCGGGAATTGTCTCATTTCCTTCTCTTTTGCCTGCTCATAAAGGCTTAATATACCTGAGAACCCTGGAACATGAGAACCTATTATATTAATAAGATTATGAAGGTATATTTAGTGAGTTCATAAGGAACTGCTCAATTCAAAGTCATAACCTAGGAAATTTCAGATCCAAGAGCACAGTAGAAGACACCTTGTCATTCAGTACATTCCCGTTAACCCCACATCCATGAAAGCTTCCCTACTTAGGAAACTATCCAATTAAATAAATATTAAAGTTTCATTTCATCTCTGACCTTGTCACAGAGATAAACAGGAAAGGTTGCGAGATCTGGACAAAAGATGAGATAAAGGCTTGTTGGGTTTCACAAGAAAAAGTCATATGCGTAAAGGATCAGAGATACTGGACATTGAGGAAAGTTTGCTTACTCATCTCCATGGAAACCTCAGGATTCTCTCATTTGGCTGAGAGATGGAATGATGTCATGCAACAGATGGAAGCCATTAAGAGTTTCAAAAGCCAGACATAAAAAGGGCCAAGTGGAAAGCCTGCATGAGAGAAAGGCTAAGCAGCCTTACATGCCTCAGTCTGGGCAGCTGAAAGCACACAACCCAGAGATGACAGTTCCTGTGTTCAAGACTCTTAGTTCAGGAAAAGTGTCTCATATTTCTTTAAAGTGGTCATTAATAAAGACATGTGTCCTTGACATGTAACTTTCACATTTTCACCTATTCCATTATTATTTGTTAAGTGTGCAGATATGTCCTCAGTCAATGAATTACTTACTGGGAAAATGATCTCTTATGAAGGCAAATTTTTGAATAAAAAGTGCTTAATTGGGACCTTGCTTATATTTTTACAGAGGTCATCCAGGATATTACATCAGCAAGAAGTCATATAGTTGTACACCTTCAGCAGAACTGAGAGCTTTTCATACCACAAGTGATAGGCAGAGAGAGGGAGACAGAGAGAGAAAGAGGCATAGAGCCAGTTTCAGAAATAGAGAGACTGAGACCAGCAGAAACAAATACATAAAGTGACAGAGACTGAGAGACAGAGACTCCAGTGTGTCTGGTCACTTTCAATTGCATATCAACTTCAAAGTACACTATCCTATAATATAACTCCATAAGCAATTATTCTATCTAAAAAGGCTATACCTCATAACCCTTTCCAGATATTTTATTACTGAGGTCTCCACATTTAAATAGAAGAGCTTCAAGTGTACTTTGCATCTCAAATCACCAGGAAGTGGAAGAAGATAGAGGGATTTCTGGAAAAGGAACATAGTTATCCTGATATTTTGTCATTCAATACAATGATTGAAGTCCCAGCAACTTCCAACAAGTAAAGAAGAGGATGAACAATCTTCTTAGGGGAAAATGTGCATTATTTCCATTATGGAATATTTTTCTGTTAAAAAAAATGACAACATGATATTTTTAGGCAAATAAATGGAACCAGGAAAATTCATCCTGGTTGAAGCAACTAAAATGCAGAAAAACAAATATGGTATGTATTCACTTATTAGGAAGTCTCCTAATAGTGGTGGATAAAGTTATAATAGGCCATCTAATTGTTACCAAAACTGTCTTCCACTATGGGAATTGGATGTCAGTTAATTGGGTTGTTGGACAAGGGCATCCTATGAAAATTGTCAAGCAACCCAGGCTGTTGTTATTTAAATATGTTGCTGTCTGCCCTCACCTGTTAGATCATTGCCATGTCCTTGTATCCACAGAGATGCTTCCTTGTGCATCAAATGGGATTGCATACAGATACCCACTTCTGATATTATGTACAGAGAGACCTTAAAACACCCAGTTCTAAAGGGTATTTCCCTATGAATTTCTCTCTTATATCAGTTCTCTGTGCAGACTGAAGTAGTGGAGGCAGGAAGTGTGTCATAAGTAGGGGGAATCAAGGACACAAGCAGAACAATGAGGTAAGAATTAGGCTGCTTAGGAAGATAATGCAGTCAGATTCGATCAGACCTGATATGCTAGGGTCATATAGACAGAGAGAACTTACCCTATCTGGGAAATAGAGAAAGGGCTGAGGGATAGAAAAAGAAGAGTAGACTGTGGGACTGGAAGGAGAAGAGAGAGGGGCAGCAGGGGGGAAACAAAGTGAAAAAAATTGTAATAAATAAATACATGAGAAAAACTGTTATCAAGTTGATGAAGTGTACATATCTTTAGGACTGATGGCTTCTTCTTTTGGGTGTGACAGGGTATGGCAAGGATGAATTCAGTTATCTTTAAGTGACTTGGCCCTGAGACTCTGTTCATATTTCAATGAGTATGTGAACAACACATACTTCAATTGATGTATTTTAAAAATACAAAATTTTTAATGTTACAAATGGGTAGATATTTGAACCTGGTATCAATAGAAAAGGAGTGTAAAGTATATTATGTGAAATTACATAATCAATAAAAATACTATAACTTTTACAATAACTTTTAACATAGAGAAATGATTCTGTTAAAGGAGGACAGATTTCTGACATTGTATGGCATGCTTTTGAGGAACTCATTATCACAGTGCCCTGACCAGCGGGACTTCAACGGGGTTCCTAAGGCAGGAGAATGGAAGCAATGGGGAAGGAGGAACAAGAAGCGCAAGGAAGGAAGCCAAGTCTGTTTGTCTGATCAAGGCTTCATTTATTAGAAATTTGTACCCAACTCATATAGGGAGAAGGCAGGAAAAGGGGGAAGGTAATTAGCTGCTGTAGGAGACAGGAAGAGTGCTTTCATGTGTTAAATAGGGTACCTGCAAGATACCATAGGGATGTATTCTCATGGATGCTCTAACAAATGGATGTCCTCACAGTCTATCACCCATGAATTAGGATCCTAGATAATTTTCACTAAATAGCTTTAGGTCTCCCTAAATGACCTTTGCTCACTATTTGGCTTTGGCCTAGTAAACACCTTTTGTCTCCACTAGATAGCTTTGACTCATTAATTGACTTAGGCTTCAGTAGATAGCTTTGGCTCCCAGCACTACAGACTCCTGTACATGAACTAGTGGTTACTCATCTACCTCTGACCCCATGATCTCAGGTGGCAACTCTGATCAAGCATTTCTGGCACTAACAATACTTTTAGAGATTTTGTATGAAGGACACAGATGCTAATGTATCCTAGGCATATAAAACGGACCAATTTCTCTGTCCTGAAGGCCCAGTTTTAACTGTAAATTCCAGAAACAGGAGGGTTCCTCAGTGACCAATCAGGAGGACACAGTTCCTGATCCAGCCAGGTCAGTAAATACAAGCCTGATTATAGAGGGTTAACAAAACTATTGTGGAAGAGCACCAGCTGTCAAAAAGTGTACTGATGATCAGTTCTCCATTTACATACACCAATCATACTCTATATTAGCAAAACCCGTCCCAGCAATTCTCTGGTTTCCTTTTCATTATCCTGCTCATAATGACTTAATACCCCAAGGATCCCTTCCCCCTCCCAGACTATTATATCAATAAAAATGTGAAGGTTAATATAGTGAGTAAGTGAGGAATTGCTCAGTTCAAAGTCACAACCTAGGAAATTTCAGATCCAAGACCACAATAGGAGACCACCTTGTCATTTAATATATTCCCCTTAATCCCTCACCACTTTAAAGTTTCCTTTATTAGGAATCTGTCCTGTTAAATAAACATTAAATATTTATTTCCTACATGACATTGTCACAGAAGTAAACAGGAGTAAAGGTATGGGATCTGCATAAAGGGATGAGATAATGGCTTGTTAGGTTTCACAAGAAAAAGTCACATATGCACAGGATCAGAGATAATGAACACTGAAGAAAGTTTGTTTACTCATCTCCATGGAAACCTCAATATTCTCTCAGGTACTGAATTCCTGAGAAGGAGAATGATGTCATGAAAGAGGTGAAAGCCAAGGGCCAAGTGGTCAGCATGCATAAGAGAAACTGTGGTCAGCCCTACATGCCTCATTCTGGGCAGCTGAAAGCACACAACACAAGAGATGTCAGTTCCTGTGTCTAAGACTCTTAGTTCAGGAAAAGTATCATATATTTCTTTCTGGTGGTCATTAATAAAGTCTATTGTCCTTGACATGTGAGTTTTACATTAAGCAGATTCCATTTTTATTTATTAAATGCACAGATAAGACCTCAGTCAGTGAATTACTTAGTGTGAAAATGCTCCCTGACCAAGGCATCTCTTTGAACTAAGAGCATTTAATTGGTACCTTGCTTATATTTTTATGGAGACCATCAATGATGTCATATCATCAAGCAGTCATCTGGTGGTACTCCTAAAGCAAAACTGAGGGCTGTTTATACTGAACCACAAGCAGCAGGCAGAGAGAGGGAAACAGACTGAGACAGAGAGAGAAAGAGCAGGAGAGAGACAGATTCAGAAATAAAGAGACTGAGACCAACAGAAACAAAGATGGAATGTGACAAAGACCTAGAGAGAAAGAATACATTCTGTCTCGTCATTTTCATTGGCATATCAACATCACAGTACACCCTCTTGTAATATAATTAGAATTATATTATCTAACAAGGCCCCTAGGCATTACCAGGCATTTCCTCACTGGGGACTAAACATAAATAGATGAGCTTCAAGTGGATACTGCAATTTAAATCACCAGAAATTAGAAATAGGTGGAGGAACTTCTAGGCTGAGAAAATATCATGCTTTTTTTTTTTTCAGGCAAATTGATGGAACCAGGAAAAATCATCCTGGGCGAGATAACAAAGTTGAAGAAAGACACATATGGTATGTATTCACTTATTAGGAGTTCTCCTAATGGCAGGGAGAGAGGTTAAAGTTCCAATAGACCCAGTTTTGACTTTAAACCCCAGGAAAAGGAGGCTTGTTCACTGACCTCTGAGTAGGATATAGGTACCAATTCAGGCATGTCATCCAAGGAAAACCTGCTTATAGAGGATTGGCAACACTAGTGTAGAACATCACCTGCTGTCAAAAAGTTTAATGCCTCTCAGTTCTCCTTTTAAACTCACTGACCTTTGTCTGTTTAAGCCTAACCAGTCCCAGAAATTGTCTGCTTTCTTTCTTTTTTCCCTGCTCTTAAAGACCAATACCCCAGGGAACCCTAGACCATGCCAGGCTATTATATCAATAAGAATGTAAAGGTACATTTAGTGAGTACCTGAGTAACTACTCATTTCAAAGTCACAACCTATGAAATTTCAAATCCAAGATCATAGCAGGAGATTACCTTATCTTTCCTTACATTCCTCTTAAACACACACCACTTTTAAGCTATTGTACTTAGGAAGCTGTCCAATTAAATGAACATTAAAGTTTTTTTTTTCCTACTTGACACTATCACAGAGAGAAAAAAGGAGTAAAGGTGTGGGGTCTGGATGAATGGATGAGATAAAGGCTTGTTAGGTTTCACAAGAAAAACTCACATGTGCACAGGATCAGAGATCTTGGACACTGAGGAAAGTTTGTTTCCTAGTATCCTTGGTAACCTCAAGATTCTCTCAGGTGCTGATTGGCTGAGTTGGAGAAAGATATCACGAAAGAGGTGACAGCAAGGGAGGGAGGGTGGAATCGGGAGAGGAGGATGGACGGGCTTATGGGGGAATACAAAATGAATAAAGCACAATTAATAGTAAAAAATGTTTAAAAATTAAAAAAAGAGGTGAAAGCAAGTAACATTCTCGGGAAGGCAGTTATTAAAAGGGCCAAGTGGAGAGTGTACTTGAGAAAAAGGTTGGAAATCCCTACATGCCTCAATCTGGGCAGCTGAAAGCACACAACACAGAGATGAAAGTTCCTTTGTTCAAGACTCTTAGTTCAGGAAAAGTGTCACATCTCTCTTTCAAGTGGTTTTTAATAAAGTCACTTGTTCTTGACATGTGAGTTTCACATTATCAGAGATTCCATTATTATTTGTTAAATGCCCAGATATGTCCACAGTCAGTGCATTATTAACTGGGAAAATGCTCCCTGACCAAGGCAATTATTTGAACAAATAGTGTTTAATTGGGACCTATCTTGTATTTTTTTACAGAGACCATCCATGATATCAGGTCAGAAAGCATTCTGCTTGCTGTACTCCTTCAGCAGAAGTGAGAGCTTTTCATACTGAACAACAAGAAGCAGACAAAGAGAATTTAGACAGAGACAGAGAGAGAAAGTGCTAGAAAGACAGATTCAGAAATAGACCAAGGCCAAGAGATATATGTGACATAGACCGAGAGAAAATGACTCCATTCAGTCTGCTCACTTTCATTGGAATATCAACCTCACAGCACACTCTCCTGTAATATAATTCCAATTATATTATCTAACAAGACCATACCTCCTAGGCCTTTCCTGACATTTCCTCACTGGGGACAAAACACATAAATAGATGAGCTTCAAGGGGACATTGGAATTCAAATCACCAGGAAGTGAAAGAAGATGGAGGAACTCCTAGCCTAAAAGAACACAGTTATCCTCATAGCTTGTCATTAATTACAATGATTAAAGTCCCAGCTACTTCTAAGATGTAAAGAACAGGACTGATAATCTCTTTTGGGGAAAATATGGATTAATCCATAATGAAGTACTATTCTGCTAAAAGAAAAAAATGACATCATATCATTTTCAGGCAAATGGATGATGGAACCAGAAAAAAATCATACTGGGTGAAGTAACTGAAATTCACAAAGACAAATATGGTGTGTATTCACTTATTAGGAGGTTTCCTGACAGAGGGGGATAAAGTTCCAAAAGGCTGTCTATTGTACCCAAACCAGTCTTCAAAATAGTGGGATTGGATATCAGTTATTTGAGTTGTTGGGTCTGAAGGATATTAAAGCAACACCTGCTATTGTTATTAAAATATGTTTCTCTCTGCTCTCAAGTGATAGATTAGTACCATCTTCTTGGATCCACAGAGATGCTTTCTTCTGCATCAAATGGTATAACATACAGAGACCCACAGTCTGATATTATGCAAAGAGAAAGGTTAAAACACCCAGTTTTAAATGGGATTTCCCAATGAAATTCTCTCACACCTCAGTCCTCTGGGAAGCCTACAGGAGAGGAGGCAGGAAGAGTGTCATAAGTAGAGGAATTTGAGGACACAAGGAAACAATGCTCTGAGAATCAGGTCACTTAGGAAGATGATGCAGCCAGACTTGATGAAACCGGATAAACTCAGGTCAGATAGACAGGCAAGGAGGACCTATCCTATGCAGGAAATAGAGAAAGGGCATACAGGTAGAAGAAGGAGGGTGGGTGGGACTGGAAGGAGAAGAGGGAGGGAACATCAAAGGGGAAACACAGTGAACAAATCATAATAAATAAATAAAAGTGTGATCAAGGTGATGAAGTATAGAGCTCTTCAGGACTGATGGCTTTCTCTTGTGTTTGGTGACAGGGTGCTGCAAGGATGAACTCAGTTTCCTTTAAGTGACTTGGCACTGAGTTTCTGATCATGTTTCAATAATAATATTAACAACACATTCTTCAATTGATGTATTTTAAAGATACAAAGATTTTAGTGTGTCATATTGGAAGGAATTTGAACCTGGGAGCAAAAGAAAAGCAGTGTAAAATATATTATATGAAATTACATAATCAATAAAAATAATATGTTTACAACTTTTACAATGAATTTAACATAGAGAAATGATTCTGCTAAAGGAGGACAGATTTCTGACATTGTATGGCATGTTTTTCAGAAACTCATTATGGAACAGAGAATCCTGTCCATGAACAAGTGGTTACCCAGCTACCTCAGACACCATGACCTAATGTGGCACCTCTAAACAAGCATTCCTGGAATTCACAATACTTTTACAGGGCTTGTCTGGAGGACAAATGTGCTTTTCTGTACTAGACATATAACAGGGAATAATTTCTCTGTCCTGAAGACAAAGTTTTAGCTGTAAACTTCAAGAACAGGAGGGTTCCTCACTGACTACTCAGAAGGACACAACTGCTGATCCAGCCAGGTGAGCCAAGACAAGCCAGGATATATAAATAATGCAAGAAGTTAAACAAGCAACAAAACAAGTAATCCAAATTTAAAAAAAAATGGATCACAAAGCAAAACAGAGAATTCTCAATAGAGGAATATTGAATGGCAGAGAAACACTTGAAGAAATGCCCAATGTCCTTAGTCATAAGGGAAATGTAAATCAAATGATCCTATGATTTCACCTTATACCCATCAGAATGGCTAAGATCAAATACTCAAGTGACAACACAAGATGGAAAGGTTGTGGAGAATGGGAAACCCTCCTCCACTGCTGATGGAAATATAAACTTGTACAACCACTCTGCAAAGCAATCTGGTGTTTTAACAGAAAACTAGGAATAGCACTTCCTTAAGATCCAGCTACACCACTCCTAGGCATATACCCAAAAAAGTCTCAAGTACACAACAAGGACATTTGCTCAACCAAGTTTGTAGAAGCCTTACTTGTAATAGCCAGAAGCTGAAAACAGCCCAGCTGCTCCTCAGTGGAGGAATGGAAACAAATTTTATACATATACACAATGGAATATTACTCAGCAATAAAAAAACAAACAAACAAGTAAATCATGAAATTTCCAGGTAAATGGTGGAATTTGGAAAAGATCATCCTGAGTGAGCTATCCCAGAAGCAGAAAGACACACAAGGTATATACTCACTCATATAGACATATAATATAGGATAAACCTACTAAAATCTGTACACATAATGAAACTAATCAAGAGGGAGGACTCTTGTTAAAATGCTCAATTCCTATCCAGAAAGGCAAAGAGGATGGACATCAGAAGAAGTAAAAAAGAGGGAACAAGTCAGGAGCCTGACACAGAGGACCTCTGAAAGGCTCTGCCCTGCAGACTATCAATGTAGATGCTGAGACTTATAGCCAACTTTGGGCAGAGTGTAGGGAATCATAGGAAAGAAGTGGGAAACAGTAAGTTCTGGAGAGGATAGGAACTCCACAAGAAAAAAAACAAAACCAAAAAATCTGAGCACAGGGGTCTTTCCTGAGACTGATACCTCAAACAAGGACATGAATGGAGATAACCTAAGACCTTTGTACAGGGGTAGTCCATGGCAGTTCAGTATCCAAGTGGGTTCCATTGTAATAGGAACAGGGACTGTCTCTGACATGAACTGATTGGCCTGCTCTTTAATTACCTCCCCCTGAGGGGGAAGCAACATTACCAGGCCACAGAAGAGGTCAATGCAGCCACTCCTGATGAGACCTAATTGCCTAGGATCAGAAGGAAGGTAAACCTCCCCCTATCAGTGCACTTGGGGAGTTGCATGCATGCTGAGGATGGAGAAAGGAAGAGATTGGGAAGGGAGGCAGGAGGGAACCACAGGGAGAAACATATTGAATAAAGTGTAATTAATAAAAAAAAACAAAAACAGGAAAAAAGAATGTGAAGGTTTATATAGTGAGTACACCAGGAACTGCTCAGTTCAAAGTAAAAACCTAGGATATTTCATATCCAAGACAACAGTAGGAGATCAACTCACTCATCATAGGGTACATTCCCCTTAATCCCACATCCTTTTGAAGCTTTCCTACTTAGGAAACTGTCCTAATAAATAAACAATAAAGTTTCATTTTTTTACATCACCTTGTCACAGTGCTAAACATGAATAAAGGTGTGGGGTCTGGATAAAGGGATGAGATAAAGGCTTGTTGGGTTTCTAAGAAATACTCCCGAGTGCATAGTATTAGAAGTACGGGACAGTGAGGAAAGTTTATTTATTCATCTCCATGGAAACCTCAAGATTCTCTCAAGTGCTTATTGATTGAGCTGAAGAATGAAGTCATGATACAGGTGGGAGCCAGTATGAGTTTTAGGAGCCAGCTACTAAATGGGCCAAGTGGACAATGTGCTTGAGAGAAAGGGTGGTCAGCAATACATGTCTTAATATGGGCAGCTGAAAGCACACAACCCAGACATGACAGTTCCTGTGTCCAAGACTCTTATTTCAATAAAAGTGTCACATATTTCTTTCAAATGGTCATTAAAAAATACACATGTCCTTGACATGTGAATATCACATTATCACAGATTCCATTATTATTTGTTAAATGAACAGATATGTCCACAGTCAATGAATTACTCACTGTGAAAATGCTATCTGACCAAAGAAACTTGAACAAAAAATATTTAATTTGGACCTTGCTCATATTTTTACAAAAACCATCCTGGTTATCAAGTCAGCAAACAGTTTTCTTGTCTTGTTGTAGTCCTTCAGCAGAACCGATGACTTTTCAAACTTAACTACAAGCAGCAGGAACAGAAATGGAGACTGACAGATACCGATAAAGTTCTAGAGAGACAGATTTTTAAAATAATATACAGACAGAGAGCAACAAAATCAAAGATAAAAAGTGACAGATACTGAGAGACAGAGACTCCAATCTGTCTAGTCACTTTCATTGGCATGTCAAATGAAAGCACACTTTCCTATGATTCCTTTTCCAAAAAGAATTATATCTTTTCAATAATTTTATTTTAATTTTTATTAATTACATTTTATTCACTTTGAATTCTCTCATACATCCCTCCCCATCCCACTTTCCTTCCCCCTTCTTCACATATGCCCCTACCCAAATCCACTGATAGGGGAAATTTTCCTCTTTGTGATCCTACTCTATCAGATCTCATCAGAAGTGGCTGCACTGTAGCCTCATCAGGGTGAGATGATTAAAGAGAAGGCCAATCAGTTCAAGTCAGATGTGGTCCCTGTACCCATTTCTATGGAACCCCTTGTACACTGTACTTCCATGGGCTTAATCAGTGCAGGGGTTCTAGGTTGTCTCCATGCATGGTACTTTAGAGTATGAGTATCAGGAAAGACTCCTGTGCTCAGATATTTTTGAATCTGTTGCTCTCCTTGTGGAGCTCCTGTCCTTTCCAAATCTTACTATTTCCTACTTCTTTCATTAGATTCCTTGCACTCTGCCCAACAGTTGGCCAAAAGTCTCAGCATGTGCTTTGAAAGTCTGCAGGGCAGAGCCTTTCAGAGGCAATCTGTGGGAGGATCCCAATTTGTTCTATGTTTTCTCCTTCTTCTGATGTCCTTCCTCTTTTTCTTTCTGGATGGAGATTGAGCCATTTAGCCAAACTTTTCCCTCTTGATTAGTTTCTTTAGGTATTCAGATTTTAGTAGGTTTTTCCTAAATTATATGTCTATATGAGTGATAGTATACAGTGTCTGGGATAACTCACTTACAGTTTCCACCATTTACCTGCAAATTTCATGATTTCCTTGTGTTTTTCATTTATTTATTTATTTACTTATTTATTTATTTATTTATTTTTATTGCTGAGTAGTATTCCATTGTGTAGATGCACCACAATTTCTGTATCTATTCTTCAGTTGGGGGTCATCTGGATTATTTCCAAGCTGTGGCTATTAAAAATAAGGCTGCTACAAACATGGTTGAGCAAATGTCTTTATTGTGTACTTGAGCCACTTTTGGGTATATGATTAGGTGGGGTATAGCTGAATCTTGAAGAAGCTCTATTGCTAGTATTGCTAGTAGTCTGAGAAAGCACCAGACTGATTCCCAGAGTGGTTGTATAAATTTACATTCCCACCAGCATTGGTACAAGTTTACATTCCCACCAGCAGTGCAAGAGCGTTCTCCTTTCTCCACAACCTTTCCAGTCTCTGCTGTCACTTGAGATTTGAGCTTGTGCATTCTGATGGGTGTAAGGTGAAATCTCAGGATCATTTTGATTTGCATTTCCCTGATGGTTAATGACATTGAGCATTTCTTTAAGTGTGTCTCTGCCATTCCAGAATTCTATCCAGAATTCTCTGTTTTGCTCTATTCCCCATTTTTTTTTTTTAATTTGGATTACTTGATTTGTTTCTTTTCATCTTCTTTAGTTCTTTATTTGTACTGGGTATTATTCCTCTGTTACATAGAAGCTTGGTGAAGATTTTTCACAATCTCTAGGAAATTATGTTGTTTTGTTCACAGTGTTCTTTGCTTTACAGAAGCTTTTCAGTTTCATGATGTCGCATTTAACAGATTATTGCTCTTAGAGCCTGTGCTGTTGGTGTTCTGTTCAGGAAGTTGTCTCCTGTGCCACTAAATTCAAGGATCTTCCCCATGTTTTCTTCTAAAGATTTAACGTGTCTAGTTTTATGTTGAGGTCTTTGGTCCACTTGGACTTTCATTTTCTTCAGGGTTATAAGTATGGATTTATTTGTTTGTTTTTTTTTTCTACATGTAGACATCCAACTAGACCAGCACCATTTGTTGAAGATACTATCTTTTTCCCATTGAATGGTTTTGGCATCTTTGTCAAAACTCAGGTGTACATAAGTATATGGGTTTATTTCAGTTTCTTCTTTTTTGGTCCATTGACCCACCTTTCTGTTTCTTTGCTAGTACAATGCAGTTTTCATTACTGTTACTCTATAATAGATACAAAATTAACTAAAAAAAAATCAGTAGTCCTCCTGTATATAAAAGATAAAAGGGCTGAGAAAGAAATTAGGGAAACAAAAATAATTATATTACTTAAGAAGGCCATACTTCCTAACACTTTCCAGACATTTCCTCAACATGTAAACAGAAGAGCTTCACATGGACATTGCAATTCAAATTACCATGAGGGACTTCTAAGCTAAAACAACATAGTTATCCTGATAGTTTGTTATTCAATAAAGTGATTAAAGTCCCAGCAAATTCCATGGACTAAATAACAGGACTGAAAAACTCTGTGTAGAAAATATGGAACATTTCCATAACAGAGTATTATTCATCTAAAAAAAAATGACATCATGACATTTTCAGGCAAATAGATGTAACCAGGAAAAATCACCTAGGTGAAGTAACTAAAATGCAGAAAAACAAATATGGTATGTATTCACTTATTATGAGGTATCTGAACAGTGGCAGATAAAGTTTCAATAGTCCATCTATTTTCACAAAACCTGTCTTCCACGAGTGTGATTGGGTGGCAGTTAAATACATTGGTGCCAGGGCATCCTACCAACATTTTAAAGCAACACATGCTGCTGTTATTAAAATATATTGCTTTCTGCCCTCAACTGATAGATCAGTGCCAAGTTCTTGCATCCATACAGATGCTTCATTCTGCATCAAATGGGAATGCATACAGAGATACATAGTCGGATATTGTGCAGAGAGAGACCTTAAAATACCCAGCACAAAATTGGATTTCACAAGGAATTCTCCCTCCCCTCAGACTCAGGGAAACCTGCAGGAGAGGAGGCATGAAGGCTGTCATAAATAGAAGGAACTGAAGACACAAGGAGAACAATACCCTGAGAATCAGGACACAGAAGATGATAATGCAGACGTCCTTGGTGAGACCTAATAAGCTAGTGTCAGATAGAAGGTGTAAAAGGCCCTCCCATCTCAGGGAACTAGAGGAAGGCCATAGTGATAGAAGAAGGAGGATGGTTAGGACTGGAATGAGAAAAGGCAGGGAGCAGCAGAGGGGATACAATGTAAAAAAAAAAATCCTAATAAGAAAATACATAAGAAAAACTGTGATCAAGGAGATGAAGTATAGACCTCTTCAGGACTGATGGCTTCTTCATAGGGGTGGTGTCAGGGTGGTTGTAATGATGAACTCAGTTTTATTTAAGGGACTTGGCAATGAGTCTGTGATCATGTTCCCATGAGTATATAAACAACACATTTGAACTGATGTATTTTAAAGAAAAAAAGTTGAATGTGACACATGTTTAGGAATTTGAACCTGGGAGCAATGGAATAGGAGTGTAAGGTATATTATATGCAATTACCACATAATAACAAAAGTAATATGTTGACAGCTTTTACAATGACTTTAACATCAAGAAAAGACTATGCTAAAGTAGGTCAGAGTTTGGCTGTGTAAGGCATGCTTTTGAGAATTCTCATTATGTATCAGAGAAGGCTAGCCATGAACTAGTGATTACCCACCTACCTTGGACAGCAAGAGTTCATGTGGCACATCTGAACAAGCAGTCCTAGCACTAACACTACATTTAAGTGTTAGTATGGAGCACCTTAGCAGGAAACACAGCTGCACTTTTGTCCTAGACGTATAAAACAGATCCATTTCACTGTTCTGAAGACCCAGTTTTAAATATAATCACCAGAACTAGGAGGATTCCTCACTGGTGTATAGATTTGGTTCAGCCAAAATAGTCTATTTTTGCTGAGGGCTACAGGCTAAGTTTAGTTCTCTGTTTAAAGTTAAATAAAACTTTTGTCCTTTAATTTTTTGCTATGATTTTAATACAGTATGATAGGATTAATAATAGTTGCTAGTCCCATCATAAATTAGGTTTAATTAAAAGTTTTGCTTTGATTTCAGTTTCAAAAGAGCAGGTTTAAAGTTATGCTAATTATTATAGTTGAGTACAAAATTGAGTTTTACCTAGTCTCTTTGTTTAGGTTGTTTTGTTTAAGGTTAAATCTAAAATTGGTAACCATAAAGTTTGCCTATATAGATCTACCTAAATTTTTGTTGTAAAACATACATTTGAAACATATGCCAAAATTGAGATTATAACATAGTGTTTTATAGGATGAGGTTTAGAGCAGATTATAAAGGTAGACAAAGAGTAACAAAAATGCTGGACCACAGACTTGTCAGAGATCTAATAAATATTGCATTTTAACATATGTAAGCTTATTACAACTGAGTCCAACCTGTTGAGGCACAAAAAAATATACAAATAATTCAGTTTTTATAGGTGCAACTTACAGTTTTTCCATTTAAAATAGAAGCCAGCGCAATTGTTGATACTTTAACAGTATTTGCTGAAGGTTCATTATCTGGTGTTGATGCCTAAGCTTCAAGTGTCTAACATATCTGCACAAAGAGCAGAGGTATCTGCAGTATTGGCTGTGTTTCAAAGTCTTAATAAGTAGTCTTTGAACATTTTTACAGAGAGTGCATACAGATAGTGCTCAGTCTTTGCCTAGGTTAGAGATGCCAGCTCAAATTCAGACATCTTCTCTTGCTGGAATTTTATTTTTACAAATTCAAAATTTGATAAAAAAAAACAACTTTCCCTTTTTTTATAGGTCATATTAGAGCTCATTCTAATTTGCCAGGACCGCTGTGTAAATGAAATGCATTGGCAGATAAAGTCCTTTAAGTTTATTGTTCACATTTAAAAAGATTTCAGGATGCCCATAAAATGCATCATTTTAATAGTCAAACCTTGAGATTTAAATTGATTTACTAAGGAACAGACCTGTAGTATAGTCAAGGCTTGTGGTACTTGTCCTCAATTTCTGCCTGTTCCTCATTTGGGAGTCAGTCCTGGAGGATTGGCCCAAAATCAAATTTGGCAAATGGAAATTCCTTATATTCCTAAATTTAAACAATTATAATATGAATATCTTTGCATACATACCTACTCTGGATTTATTTATGCTTTTCCTCAACCAGGAGATGCTGCAAAGTATGCCATTGGTCCTTGTCCAGTTTTAGTGTTCTGGGAGTTCCTAAGCAATTAAAAACTGACCATGGAACAGGATATACTAGCAAAACTTTGAAAAGATTTTGTCAATAGTTTCAAGTTTCACATATAAGTAAAGTACCTTACAACTCTCAAGGTAAAGGCATGGTAGAGCATGCCCACTATACAATTAAGATTCATTTGTAAACAAACAAAAAAAAAGATGGGGGGATACTTCCATGGACACCTAAGAATCATCTTAATCATGTAATTTTCATTCAGAATTTTTTTTTTAATTTGGATGAGCATGGTTAACCTGCAGCAGGTATATTTTGGAATACAGAAACCAAGAAAACTTTTGATAAAGTAAAAATAAGGGATCCTTTAACAAGTCAATCACATGGACCTGACACTGTACTCATATGGGATCAAGGATCTGACTCTGTTTTTCTGCAGGAAAATGATGCAGCTTGATGGATACTGGAACATCTGGTGTGACAAGGAGATGAGGAGTTTTCAGCCTGACAATGATAATGATGTCAATGAAGACCCCTTCAGTCAATATGACTGTTTATTGGGTATATGTTCCTAAATCCACCTCTACTATATCCAGTTTCCTACAATGATCCAGAAGTCCTTGTTTATGTCAACAACATTTGGTTGTTGAGTTTTCTTGCTTTTGAATGAACACAAGTAAAACAGACATATTTCAGGAATAGAAAAAGGTCATCCTCTTTGCTTTGCCAGAGAGAGTATTCATCAGGACAGCTTACCAGTCTCCCTTATCTATTTCATAGGTCAAAATGCCTACTACTCTAAAGTTGGAGTATCAGCTCAAGCCTCCCTTTGCAACCAGACAATGTAGAACATTAGAGGAATATTATTGTCCCTTCCTACAGGAGTTAATTATGACAGTCTTACATCTCCAATGAGTTAAGTACCCTGTGAGAAAGGGGATCAACACACTTTTCCTTAACTGATGGTTCAGTGGACAAGATGCTTTGGAAAAATGTCCACCATCTACTCCTGGGAAAATGACACTGCATTTATAGTCATGGACTGGACTGGTCTATTATTAAAGGTATTAAAAACTTGGTTCCTGTTATAGGCAGTTAAAATTCCTTTGTTTTAGAAAAAGCTGTTAGTGTTGGACTTTGGAGAACTTCAAATAAAAACTGGTTAACCTATGTATGGAAATTGGTGGCTGCCTTGGGATATAATATAGACATTCTCTCTGGGAATGCAAGTAGCTTTGCAAAATTAATTAAGTATACCTCTGGTTTGGGACATGTTAATCCTCTTTATTTACTACTAATTGGAAACATCGTAGTGAGACATTATAAGAACAAAGATACCTATTTACTTGAATGTGTAGATTACAATTTTGCTAACTGTATTAGTGCTGATAATAATGCTCCTTCAGTATTAGTTGTTAAGCAACCTGATTTTGTTATGATTCCTGTTAGGGTTTCTGACTCTTGGTATGATGAAACAGAATTTAATTGGACTCAGGTTCAGAATCACCATGCTGGTATTTGGTCTAGCAAAAAAATTCTCATTGGACATGTTAATGATGAGAAATAAGATACATGATATAGAATCTGCCAAGAAAGCTAGGTTAAAATTGGCCAATATAGCCTGGGATATATTTACTAGCCTCAGGAGACAATTTCCAATCTTTGACTCTGTGCTTAATTGTGGACTGAAACTTGCAGGTCTGGCAGGTATGGGTTGGTTGGCCAGTGCTTGCCTTCCTTGTGTGTTACAATTCCTTGTTCAACAACTTCAATGCATGCAAGTGCAGTTGCGTAAATTTAAATTAAAGATCTCTAACAACCCCATTTGATATGGAGGAGGTAAGTAAATGATGGGTAAGAGTAAAATTTTGTTTTTTTTTTCAACCTAAGAGAGAGTCTCGTTAAAATTGCATTTGAAACCTAGATGACAAATAAGGAAAAGTGCACATTTTGCCAATCTAAGACAGGCTCTCCATAAAACAAAGAAAGGGGAACTGAAGGAGTCTGGTAATTGGAATTATGTCTCATGGCCATGGCAGATGCGGGTCTTATTAAAGTTCCATGTATCAGAGACTGTCCATGCAGATCTCTGCAAGCAAGGTATTCTGAGCCTGAGAAATAGAAAACAAGCTCCCTGCAATCTTTGGAACCAGACAGCAAACTTTGTGTAACCTTGAGTGAATTCCTGGATACCTTGCCAGGTGGAACAGTTATGTTGCTTATTTGAAAAAAATTTTTACTTGTAACCTTTGCTTTATAAATGTTGTTTGCATGTTCAGTAAACTGAGACTTGAGCAGAAAACTGTCTTCTATCCATTCTTCCCATGTCTCTCCCAGCATTTACACTCCCTCTTTTTAGTGCAACCTGTTAGACTATAGGGTAGGACTTTCAGGTTCCCTTTCCTTTTCCCTACTCTTAAAGATTCAACACCACAGGGAAACCTAGAGCATGCCATCCTATTATATCAATAAGAAAGTGAAGGTACATTTATTCAGTATGCAGTAACTGCTCAGATCAAAGTCACAACCTAGTAAAATTGAGATTGAAGATCACAATAATTCGGTATATTACCCTAAATCCCACATCACTATTAAGCTTCCCTACTTAGGAAACTGTCCAATTAAATAAACATTGAAGTTTCATTTCCTACCTAGTATTGTCACAGAGCTAAACAGGAGCAAAGGTGTGGGATCTTGATAAAGGGATGAAATAAAGGCTTGTTGGGTTTCAAATAAAAATTCACATGCACAGGATCAGAGGTCTTGGACACTGAGAAAAAATTGTTTACTCATCACCATGGAAACATCAAGATTCTCTCAAGTGATGATTGGCTGAGAGGGAGAATGATGTCATGAAACAAGTAAAAGCCAGTAAGAGTGTCAGAATCCAATTATTAAAAGGGCCAAGTAGACATCCTGCTTGAGAGAAATGCTGAGCAGCCCTATAAGCCTCAATCTGGGCAAGTGGAAGCACACAACCCAGAGATGACTGTTCCTGTGTCCAAGACTCTTACTCCAGGAAAAGTATCACATATTTCTTCAAGTAGTCTTTATGAAAGTCAGCAGTCCTTGACATGTGAGTTTTACATTATCACAGATTCCATTATTATTTGTTAAATGCACAGATATGTCCTCAGTCAGTGAATTACTTACTGGTAAAATCCTCCCTTACATAGGCAAATCTTTGAACAAAAAATGTTTATTTGGGATCTTGCTTATAGTTTTACAGATGCCACCTAGGATATCATGTCAGCAGCAAGCAGTTTTAGTCATTCAGGATAAGTGAGAGCTTTTCAACCTTAACCACAAACAGCAGGAAGACAGACAGTGACAGAGAGCAAGAGAGAGAGACAGAGAAACAGATTCAGAAATATTAACACAGAGACTGACAGAAACAAAGATATAAAATGACAGAGATGGAGATACAGAGACTCCATTTTCTCTAGTCACTTTTATTGGCAGATCAAACTCAAAGCACACCCTCCTGTATTGTAGCACCTAAAGGGATTGTATTTTTTAATATTTTTCATGTTAATTATTATTACAGTTTATTCACTTTATATACCCCATAAACTCCTCCCCCCCAATCCCAACATCTCTTCTGCTCATCCACTCTTGCCCCTACTTAATAACACTGATAGGATAGGGGAGAAATTCCTCTTCTTCCTTCTGATACAAGTCTGTCAGATCTCATCAGGAGTGGCTGCACTTTCTTCCTCTGTAGCCTGGTAAGGCTGTTCCATGCATGTTACTTGGTTGGAGTATGAGTCTCAGGAAAGACCCCTGTGCTCTAGTTTTCTGTTTCCATTGCTTTCCTTGTGGAGCTTCTGTCCTCTTCACATCTTACTATTTCCCACATCATTCATTAGATTCCATGCCCAACAGTTGCCCATAAGTCTCAGCATCTGCTTTGAGAGTCTGCAGGGCAGAGCCTTTCAGAGGCACTCTGTGGCAGGCTCCTAATTTGTTCCATAGTTTCTCCTATTTCTGATATCATCCTCTTTGCCTTAAGGGATGGGGATTGAGCATTTTAGTCAGGATCCTCCCTCTTGATTATTTTATTTAGGTGTATACATTTTAGTAGGTGTATTCTATATTATATGTCAATATGAGTGAGTCTATACTGTGTCTGTCTTTCTGCTTCTGTGATAGCTCACTTCCCGTTCCAAATATTTACCTGCAAATTTTATGATTTCCTTGTTTTTATTGCTGAGTAATATTCTATTGTAATATACCAGAAGCAGTAGGCTGAAAGAGAGAGAGACTGAAAGAGACAGAGAGAGAAAGTGCTAGAGTGACGGATTCAGAAATAGAAATATCGAGACTGACAATAAGCAAGTTAGAAAGTAAGAAAATGAGAGACACAGACTCCATTGTGTCTGGTCCCTTTCATTGGCATATCAACCTCAAAGCACACCCTCCTATACTATCACTCCAATATGAATTATATTATCTAACAAGGCCATACCTCCTCACCCTTCCCAAGCATTTCCTCACTGGCGACTAAACATGTAAATAGATGGGCTTCAAGAGGACATTGCAATTCAAATCACCAGGAAGTGGAAGAAGGTGGTGGGACTTCTAGACCAAAAGAACATAGTTATCCTGATAGTTTGTCACTCAATAAAATGATCAAAGT
Organism: Meriones unguiculatus; assembly: GCF_030254825.1. NCBI lineage: Eukaryota > Metazoa > Chordata > Mammalia > Rodentia > Muridae > Meriones > Meriones unguiculatus. The sequence goes on along the minus strand of NW_026843711.1, from coordinate 1,359,947 downwards.
TCCAGCAACTTCCAAGGACTAAGGAACATGACTGACAATCTCCTTTGGGGAAAATGTGAAATATTTTTATAATGGAGTATTATTCAGCTTAGAAAATGACATCATGATATTTTCAGGCAAATGGATGAAACCAGGAAAAATCATCCTGGGTGAAGTAAGTAAAATGCAGAAAGACAAATGTGGTATGTGTTCACTAATTAAGATGTCTCCTAATAGTGGGGGATTATGTTCCAATAGGAGATCTATATGACCATACCAGCCTTCTACTAAAAGGATTGGGTGGTAGTGAATTATGCAAGGGCATCCCACAGAAATTTTCAAGCAACCCAGGCTGTTGTTATTAATATACATTGTTCTCTGCCTTCAACTGAGACATCAGTGCCATGTTTTTGAGTGCACAGAGATGCTTCTTTTTGTATCAAAAGTTATTGCTTATAGAGACCCAGAATCCGATATTATACAGAGAGACCTTAAAACATTAGTTCTAAATTGGATTTCTTTATGAAATTGTCTCTCCCCTCAGAGCTCTGGGAAAATTTCATGAGTGGAGGCATGAAGAGTGTCATAAGTAGAGGGTATTGAGGACACAAGGAGAACAATGCCCTAAGAATCAGGCCACAGAAAAAGATGATACAGCCAGCCTTGATGAGACCTGATAAGCTAGGGTCAGATAGAATGGGAAAGAGTACCTCCACCATCAGGGGAATTTTAGAAATTATAAAGGTGGGAGGAACAAGATGGTGGCCCCAGGAGAATACTGCATCTGAGGGGTAGAACAACAGTTTCAGTACAGTGACCAAGAGACTGAACTCTGGGACCTAAAACAATAGCTATCATGTTTCCTTGGTGAGAGAAAACACGGCATGGGAATCAGTCAGGTCCACTCTCAGGTCACCGAGCCAAAATTGGGAAGAGATCCTGGGTCACCCAGGCACTAGGTCACCAGACCAGAAACACATGCCCATGGGTACTGATCACCTTCCCAGGCTGAACAGTGGTTGCACAAACACCAGCGACTGGGAGTCCCAGTTGCTAGAAAAACCCACAGGGAAGGAAGGAAGCGGGACTGGCCAAGGGTCACCCTGTCTTTACTGGAAAAGATCTCACAAACTGGCTGGTATGAGCCGCCATCACTGAACTGGACTCAAGCCACAAGCAGAGAGATTTGTTGGGCACCCAGTTCTCAGGCACAGACAGAGGTGTGTGCCCCAGTCCAACAGAATCTGGGATTCCTTGTCAGGAGTAAACCCCACAGGAAAAAAAGAAAACAGGGACCCATTAGGTTATCCATTATATCCCTGGAAAAGAACGCTCAGACCAGAGGGCAGGCAGGAGACCTGCTCTGTACCAACTATTCCTCACAGACAGAACTGTGTGCCCCAGGACACCAGAGGCTTGGAGTCACTGTTGGGAGAAATCCTCACAGGAAATGAAGCAAAGGAGATGGCTTTTTCTACCCATATATCCCTGGAAAAGGTACCACAGACTGACTGGCCCAACCCAGTAACCTGCTGTGCACCAGATAGCCTGCTGTTAACAAGATGGCGGTACTGACCCACCACAGATTACTGCTTGGGTAGTGGGGAACAGAGCCCCAACCACAGACCTACAAAAGCCCTGGATCTCCGAGATCAACCCCCAGACACTGCTCCAAGGGGCAACCATTTCTCCCTAACAAAACTGATCAAACTACAGAATACACAAGTTTCAGCAGTACTTCCTAAATTTACAGCAAGAAATCCAGAAGCAGGGTAGCATACTCCAAGACTTCTCTGGGTGAGAGGAGAGCACTCTTGACTAACAAGGATCAGAGTTACTACTCAGGTCTCTATGACTGAGGTGAGCTCTGGAAAATCCTGAAAAAAACACAGGCCATACAATGACTATACCCAAAAAGCTGAGGAGGCTTCTTTCAGGAAAAACCATCTTACTGCCAAGGGGATTCTCTCCACTACAGGATTCCAGGAACCACCAGAAAGTAACTCCAAACACCTAAGATAGTGCAATGCTAGAGGCCAGGGTAAAAGCACAACCAACAAAAGACAAAGCAATATGGCATCTCCAGAACCCAGTTATCCAGGGTTAGGTAGCTCTCCACAATGCAGCATAATTGAAATTCAAGAAGATAACCTAATATCTATGCTCATGAAGAGGTAACAGAGAAAACAAATAAAATGAGTAAAGACTTAGAGGGAGATAAACACAAAGGCCAAGTAACATAAAATGGCAAACCCATTAGAATCACACCTGACTTTTCAACAGAGACTAGGAAAGCAAGAAGAGCCTGGATGGATATCATGCAGACCCTAAGAGAACAGAGATGTCAGCCTAGCCTACTATACCCAGCAAAACTCTCAGTCCTCAGTCCTAATAGATGGAGAAAACAAATTATTCAATGACCAAAAAAAAAAATTATCAATAGCTATACACAAATCCAGGGTTACAAAAGACACTAGAAGGGAAACTACAACACAAGAAAACTAGCTACTTTCCATAAAATAAGTGAAATAACAGTAAAACAAAAAAGCAACCCAGCACAAAAACTTGCTGCCACAGCCAACATCAAGAAACAGAGGAAGATAAAAACAAACAGATTATGGCCATCCGTGAAGAAATACTGGAAGTTGCAGACAAACAGTTTGTGGCCTTTAGAGAGGAAATACTTAAATCACTAAAAGAAATAAAGGAAACAAAGGATTGGTCAAACAAACAGCTGAATGAATAGAAGGAAAAACAGGTAAATACAGTCAGAAAAGTGAAGAAAATCAACAAAATGGATCAAGACCTAAAGGTAGAATTGGAAAAATTAAAGAAAACACAAATGGAGAAAATTGTGGAGAGAAAAAATTAGGGAAGAAAACAAGAACTACAAAGGGAAGCAAAACCAATAGACTATAAGAAATGGAAGAAAGAATCTCAGGTGTGGAAGATACAATAGAAGAAATCAATGTATCTGTCAAAGAAATTGTTAGGTCTGAAAACTTCCTGACATAGACCATATAAGAAATTGAAGACAACATAAAAACACAAAACCTAAGAATAATAGGAATAGAGGAAAAGGAAGATGCTCTCCTCCAAGGGCCAGAAAATATTTTCAACAAAATCATTGAAGAAAATTTCCCCAACTTAAAGGAGAGGCCAATAAGAATACAAGAGGCCTACAGAACACCCAATGAATTAGACCAGAAAAGAAAATCCTCCTACAACATAAAAATCAAAACAGTAAGTAACCAGAACAAAGAAAAATTACAAAAAGCTGCAAGGGAAAAAAGGCCAAGTAACATATGATGGCAAACCCATTAGAATCACACCTGACTTTTCAACAGAGACTAGGAAAGGAAGAAGGGCCTGGATGGATATCATGCAGACCCTAAGAGAACACAGATGTCAGCCTAGCCTACTATACCCAGCAAAACTCTCAGGTCTCAGTCCTCATAGATGGAGAAAACAAGATATTCAATGACAAAAAAAAAAAAAAAATCAACAATAGCTATACACAAATCCAGGGTTACAAAAGACACTAGAAGGGAAACTACAACACAAGAAAACTAGCTAACCCAGCACAAAAACTTGCTGCCACAGCCAACATCAAACACAAAGGATCCACTGGTCATTAATCTCTCTCAACATCAATGGAATCAATTCTCCAATAAAAAGATACAGACTAACAGCAATCTCTTGCATACAAGAAACACACCTACGTCACAGAGATAGACATTACCTGAGGGTAAAGGGTTGGAAGATGGCTTTCCTAGCAAATGGACCTAAGAAGAAAACAATGGTAGGCATTCTAATGTCTAATAACATAGACTTTCAACCGAAATTAATCAAAAGAGATAGAGAAGGACACTTAATACTCATCAAGGGAAAACTCCACCAGGAAAACATCACAATCCTAAACATCTATGCCCCAAATACAAGGGCACCCACATTTGTAAATAAAACATTGATAAAACTTAAACCACACATACATATCCACACATTAATAGTGGGATACTTCAACACACCACTCTCAACAAAAGCAGGTCAACAAAAGAGAAATTAAACAAAGAAACAATGTCTCTAACCGAGGTCATAAATTAAATGAACCTGACAGACATTTACAGAATCTTACACCCAAATACAAAAGAATTTACGTTCTTCTCTGCACCTCAAGGAACCTTCTCCAAAATAAAGCATATAGTCGTTCACAATGTGATCCTCAACAGATATAAGAAGATTGAAATAATCCCTTTTATCCTAACTAATCTAAATAGAATAAAGTTGGACCTCAACAAGAACAAAAAAGCAAAAGGGCTACACACACATGGAAACTGGATAACATGCTATTAAATGACAGCTGGGTTAGGAAAGAAATAAAGAAAGAATTTAAAGTCTTCCTAGATTTCAATGAAAAGTAAGGAACATTATACCCAAACTTGTGGGACAGAATGAAAGCAGTATTAAGAGGAAAGTACATAGCACTAGGTACCTTAAAGAAGAAATTCGAGACAGCACATTCAAGCAACTTAATGGCTCACCTAAAAATACTAAAAAAAGGAGCAGACACATAAAAAAGGAGTAGATGGCTAGAAATAATCAAACTCAGGGCTGAAATAAAAAAAAAGAAACAAATAAAACAATTCAAAGAATCAATGAAACCAAGAGCTGGCTCTTTGAGAAAATCAACAAGATAGACAAACCATTAGCCAAGTGAACTAAAAGGCAGTGAGACACCATCAAAATCAACAAACTCTGAAATGAAAACTAAAGACACTGAGGAAATCCAAACAATCATTAGGACTTACTTCAAAAGTCTATAGGCTGCAAAATTTGAAAATTTAAATGAAATGGACAATTTTCTTGATCGATTCCAAATAACAAAACTGAATCAAGACCAGATAAATTAATAAAATAGTCCTATATCCCCCAAGGAAATAGAAGCAGTTATCAAAAGTCTCCCATGAAAAAAAAAAAAAAAAAGCCCAGAACCAGATGGATTCTTTGCAGAATTCTACAGACCTTCAAAGAAGAAATAACTCCTGTTATCCTCAAACTATTCCAGAAGATAGAAACAGAAGGAACATTAGTGAACTCATTTATGAAGCTGCCGTCACCTTGGTACATAAACCACACAAAGACTCAACAAAGAAAGAGAATTTCAGGCCAATCTCCCTTATGAACATTGATGCAAAAATACTCAACAAAATATTTGCAAAATGAATACAAGATCACATCAAAGAGCTCATCCAATTCAAGCAAGTAGACTTCATCGCAGGTATGAAGGGGTGGTTCATTATACGAAAATCCATCAGTGTTGTTCACCATATAAACAAACTGAAATAAAAATAAAAAAAACATGATAATCTCCTTAGATGCAGAAAAAGCATTTGACAAAATCAAACATCCATTCATGTTTAAATTAGTGGAGAGATCATGGATAAAAAGCACATATCGAAATATAGTAAAGGCAATATACAGTGAGCCTACAGCCAACATCAAACTAAATGGAGAGAAACTTAAAGAAATCTCATTGAAATCAGGCAGAATGCATGGATACCCACTCTCTCCATATCTCTTCAACATAATTCTGGAAGTCCTTGCTATAGCAATAAGACAGTTGAAGAAGATCAAGGGGATACAAATTGGAAAGAAGTCAAATTATCACTATTTACAGAAGCTATGATAGTGCATATGAGTGACCCCAAAAATTATACCAAGGAACACCTACAGCTGAAAAACACCTTCAGCAAAGTGGCCTTATACAAAATTAACTCAAGAAATTCAGTAGCCCTCTGGTATACAAAAGAAAAAAGGGATGAGAAAAAATTAGGAAAACAAAATACATCACAATAGCCAAAAATGACATAAAGTACTATGGTGTAACCCCAACTAAGCAAGTCAAAGACTTGTAGATAAAAAAATTCAAGTCTCTGAAGAAAACTTAGAAGAAATAAGAAGATGGAAAGACCTTCCATACTCATGGCTAGATAGGATTAGCAGTGTAAAAATGGCAATATAACCAAAAGCAATCTACAAATTCAATGCAATTCCAATTAAAATACCAACACAATTCTTTACAGATCTGGAAAGAAAAATTCTCAACTTTATATGAAATAACAAAAAACCCAGAATAGTTAAAGCAATCCTCTACAATAAAAGATCTTCTGGAGGTATCTTCATCACTGATCTTAAGTTGTAATATAGAGCAATAATAATAAAAAATGTATATACTGGCATAGAAACAGAATGGTGGATCAATGTAACCAAACAGAAGACCCAGAAATAAACCCACAAACTTATGGACACCTGATCTTTGACAAAGATGCCAAAACCATGCAATGGAAAAAAAGTATCTTCAACTAATGGAGCTGGTCTAACTGGATGTCTACATGTAGAAAAAGGCAAATAGATCTATACTTATCACCATGCACAAAACTAATGTCCAAATGGATCAAAGATCTCAATATTACCCACAAGACATTAAATCAGTTAGAAGAAAAATTGGGGAAGACGCTAGAACTCATTGGTAGAAGAGACAGCTTCCTGAACAGAACACCAACAGCACAGGCTCTAAGAGCAACAATCAATAAATGGGACCTCCTGAAACTGAAAATCTTCTGTAAAGGAAATGACACAGGCATTAAAACAAAATGACTGCCTATAGATTTGAAAAGTATCTTCAGCAACCCTTTTTCTGACAGAGGGATAATAATCCAGAAAATATAAAGAACTAAAGAAGGTGAAAAGCAACAAACCAAGTAATAATTAAAAAATAGGGAACAGAGCTAAACAGAGAATTGTCAATAGAGGAATATTGAATGGCAGAGAAACACTTGAATGCTTGGTCATAGTGGATCATATCTTTGATGTGTTCTTGGATTCGGTTTGCAAGTATTTTATTAAGTATTTTTGCATCAATGTTCATAAGGGAGATTGGCCGGAAATTCTCTTTCTTTGTTGAGTCTTTGTGAGGTTTAGGTATCAAGGTGACTGTGGCTTCATAGAATGAATTTGGTAATATTCCTTCTGTTTCTATTTTGTGGAATAGTTTGAAGAGAATTGGTGTTAGCTCTTCTTTGAAGGTCTGGTAGAATTCTGCGCTGAAGCCATCTGGTCCTGGGCTTTTTTTGGATGGGAGACTTTTGATGACCGCTTCTATTTCTTTGGGGGATATAGGTCTATTTAGTTGATTTACCTGGTCCTGGTTCAGCATTGGTAAGTCAAATCGATCAAGAAAATTGTCCATTTCATTTAGATTTTCAAATTTTGTGGCATATAGACTTTTGAAGTAAGTCCTAATGATTGTTTGGATTTCCTCAGTGTCTGTAGTTATATCCCCCTTTTCATTTCTGATTTTGTTGATTTGGGTGGTGTCTCTCTGCCTTTTAGTTAGCCTGGCTAAGGGTTTGTCGATCTTGTTGATTTTCTCAAAGAACCAGCTCTTGGTTTCATTGATTCTTTGAATTGTTTTATTTGTTTCCAATTGATTGATTTCAGCCCTGAGTTTGATTATTTCCAGCCGTCTACTCCTTCTTGGTTTGTCTGCTTCTTCTTTTTCTAGGGTTTTTAAGTGAGCCATTAGGGTGCTTAAATGAGCTGTCTCGTATTTCTTCTTGAAGGCACTTAGTGCTATGAACTTTCCTCTTAGCACTGCTTTCATTGTGTCCCACAAGTTCGGGTATGTTGTGTCTTCATTTTCATTGATTTCTAGAAAGACTTTAATTTCTTTCTTTATTTCTTCCCTGACCCAGCTGTCATTTAGTAACAAGTTCTTCAGTTTCCATGTGTGTGTAGGCTTTTTGTTATTTCTGTTATTGTTGAGGTCCAGCTTTATTCCAATGGTGATCAGACAAGATACATGGGATTATTTCAATCTTCTTGTATCTGTTGAGGCTTGCTTTGTGACCCACTATGTGGTCTATTTTGGAGAAGGTTCCATGAGGTGCTGAGAAGAAGGTAAATTGTTTTGTGTTTGGGTGTAAAGTTCTGTAAATGTCTGTTAGGTCCATTTGATTCATGACCTCTGTCAGAGACATTGTTTCTTTGTTTAATTTCTGTTTTGTTGACCTGTCCTTTGTTGAGAGTGGGGTGTTGAAGTCTCCCACTATTAATGTGTGTGGATCTATATGTGCTTTAAATTTTATCAATGTTTCTTTCACAAATGTGGGTGCCCTTGTATTTGGGGCATAGATGTTCAGGATTGTGATGTCTTCCTGGTGGAATTTTCCCTTGATGAGTATGAAGTGTCCTTCTCCATCTCTTTTGATTATTTTGGTTGAAAGTCTATTTTATCAGATATTAGAATGGCTACTCCTGCTTGCTTCTTGGGTCCGTTTGCTTGGAAAGTCATCTTCCAACCCTTTACCCTCAGGTAATGTCTATCTTTGTGTCTTAGGTGTGTTTCTTGTATGCAACAGATTGCTGGGTTTTGTTTACGTATCCATTCTGTTAATCTGTGTCTTTTTATTGGAGAGTTGAGTCCATTGATGTTGAGAGAGATTAATGACCAGTGGCTGTTAGATCTCTTGATTTTGATGTTGGCTGTGGTCATCAGGTTGTGTGCTTGGTTGCTTTTTTGTTTTACTGAAGTGAGGTTATTTATTTCCTGTGTTTTCTTGAATGTAGCTAGCTTTCTTGGGTTGTATTTTTCCTTCCAGTGTCTTCTGTAATGCTGGATCTGTTTGTAGGTATTGTTGAAATTTGTTTTTGTCATTGAATATCTTGTTTTCTCCATCTATGAGGACTGAGAGTTTTGCTGGGTATAGTAGCCTGGGCTGACATCTGTGTTCTCTTAGGGTCTGCATGATATCTGTCCAGGCCCTTCTGGCTTTCATAGTCTCTGTTGAAAAGTCAGGTGTGATTCTAATGGGTTTGCCATTATATGTTACTTGGCCTTTTTCCCTTGCAGCTTTTAGTATTTTTTTCTTTGTTCTGTATACTTACTGTTTTGATTATTATGTGGCGGGAGGATTTTCTTTTCTGGTCAAATTTGTTGGGTGTTCTGTAGGCCTCATGTATTCTAATTGGCCTCTCCTTTAGCTTGGGGAAATTTTCTTCAATGATTTTGTTGAAAATATTTTCTGGGCCTTGGAGAAGGGAGTCTTCTTTTTCCTCTATACCTATTATTCTTAGGTTTTGTCTTTTCATATTGTCTTGCATTTCTTGGATGGTCTGTGTCAGGAATTTTTCGGATTTAACATTTTCTTTGACAGATACATCGATTTCTTCCATTGTATCTTCTACACCTGAGATTCTTTCTTCCATCTCTTTTAGTCTGTTGGTTATGCTTACCTCTGTAGTTCCTGTTTTCTTCCCTAGATTCTTCCTTTCCATTATTTCTTCCATTTGTGTTTTCTTTAATTTTTCCAATTCTATCTTCAGGTCTTGAGTTGTTTTGTTTACTTCCTTCACCTGTCTGATTGTACTTTCCTGTTTTTCTTTTAGTTCCTTCAAATCTGTTTCTATCATTTCATTCAGTGTTTTAAACATTTCCTTTCTAAAGGCCATAAACTGTTTGGCTGCAGCTTCCTCTATTTCTTTACGGATGGCAATATTCTGAGTTTATCTTCCTCCATGTCTTTACGAATCTTATTTGTTTCTTCTGTTATCATCCTCATGAGCATACTTGTTAGGTCATCTTCTTGGATTTCAGTTATGGTGGGGTGTCCAGGGCTACTTGCCCCTGGGTAACTGGGTTCTGGAGATGCCACATTGCTCTGTCTTTTGTTGCTTGAGCTTTTACGCTGGCCTCTACCCATTGTGTTATCTTAGGAGTTTGGGGTTATTTTCTGGTGGTTCCTGGGGATCCTGTGGTGGAGAGAATCCCTTTGCAGAAAGCTGGTTTTTCCTGAAGGATGTCTTCTCAGCTTTTTGGGTATATTCCCTGGATGGCTGTTGTTTTTTCAGGAGTTGCTCACCTCAGGGATATAGACCTGAGTGGTAACTGTGTTCTTTGTTAGTCGAGAGGGTTCTTCTCTCACCCAGGGAAGTCCTGAGGGCAGCTGCCCTGTTTCTGGGTTTCTTGTTGCAAATTTAATGATCAGCTGCTGTGACCCAGTTGTACATCAGGCGTGCCTCAACTGTTTGTGCTTGTGTCTGGAGCACAGCTGAGTGCTGGCGCCTCGGCCCCACTAGACTGCTAGACTTTTTCTAGGGAAGGATTGGGTGATTTAGATCAGTACAGTTTCCTTCCTTCCCCGTGGATTCTCTGGAGACACGGACTCCTAGTGTCTTTTTTTTTTTTTTTTTTTTTTTTGCCCTGGTGCACACTGCTCAGTGTCCGCCAGCTGGCTTGCCACAGAAATTTGCCTGTGCCTGGAGCACAGCTGTGTGATGGCGGCTCAGTCTCTGCCAGCTGTCTGGTGCGCAGAAACTGCCTGTGTCTGCCTTTGCAGCTTTTGGGAGCCTGAGAGGCTCCCTAAGCTGGGTAATTTTCTGGGGACCTTTTCAGGTTGGGGGTGAGCTGAGTGCTCTGAGATCAGACCCGCCGTTTCTATCTCCGGTGGCGAATCAGGCGCGCAGGCAGGCAGGGCTCTGTGCCGGAACCTGGGTCCCCCGCTCTGGCTCCGGTCTGGCTCCTGGGGTGCCCGAGGAACCCGCCCGAGTGTTTTCCAGGGGATGTCTGGGTGACCTAAGGCCGGTCCCAATCGTTTCCTGTACCCTGGGGTTATCTCTCGACTGAAAATTCCAGTCTCTGATAGTGTGGTGCCCAAGGTTCAGTCTGGGACGGTGACCAGAGACACTGGCTTGTGGCTCTGGGCTGGGGCTGGGGCTGGCGGCCGGTAGCCAAGCCTCTGGCGGAACTGGGATCTCTTCCGCGGATTAGCAGGGTGAGTTAAAAGCTGATTGAATCCCCCACCGTGGGGTATCCTCTCACCTGGGAAACACAATGACTGTGTTTTATGGCCGAGAGTTCTGATTGCTGTTCCCTGTGCTGATCCTGCTGTGCTGCTGCTCAGAATGAGAGTCCTCCCGGCACCGCCATCTTGCCCCTCCTCCTCATTATTATTTGTTAAATGCACAGATATGTCCTCAGTCTGTGAATTATTTACTGGGAAAACGCTCTGTGACCAAGGCAACTCTTTGAACAAAAAGCATTTACTTGGTACCTTGCTTATAGTTTTACATAGACAATCCAGGATGTCACTTCAGAAAGCAGTCATCTGGTTGTACTCCTTCAGCAGAACTGAGAGCTTTTCATACTGAACTACAAGTGGCAGGCAGAGTCACAGAGACTGAGAGAGACAGAGAGAGAAGGAGAGAGAGATTCAGAGAGTTATACGGAGACCAACAGAAACAAAGCTATAAATTGACAGAAAAGAGAGACAGTGACTCCATTCTGTCTGTTCCATTTCCTTGGGATATCAACCTCAAAGAACACCCTCCTATAATATAATTCCAAAAAAATAAAAAATTTTAATATTTATTTTATTTTTTCTATTAATTTTACTTTGTTCACTTTGTATCCCACAATTGCCCTTCTCAAACCCACCTCCCCCCCGCTTCACCATGCTACTCCCAAAGACAACCAATAGGAGAGATCTCCTTCCTTCTGATGCTAGTCTATCAGATCTCATCAGGAGTCGCTGCATTGTCTTCTTCTGTGGCCTGGTAAGGCTGCTCCCACATTAGGGTGAGATGATCAATGAACAGACCAATCTGTTCATATCAGAGGCAGTCTCTGTTCCCATTAATATGCCCACTTGGACAAAGGAGTGCCATGGGCTACATCTGTGCAGGAGTTCTAGGTTACCTCCATGCATATTACAGGGTTGGAGGATTAGTCCCAGGAAAAACCCCTGTGCTCAGATATTTTTGGTTCTGATTCTCTCCTTTCAGAGCTCCTGTCCTCTCCAAATATTTTTATTCCCCACTTCTTTCATTAGATTCCTTGCACTCTGCCCAACATTTGGCCAAAAGTCTCAGCATCTGCTTTGATCGTGTGCAGGGCAGAGCCTTTCAAAGGCCCTCTGTGGCAGGCTCCTAACTTAGTATCTGTTTTCTCCTTCCTCTGGTGTCCATCCTCTTTACCTTTCAGGGTGGAGATTGAGCATTTTAGCCAGAATCCTCCCTCTTGATTAGTTTCTTTAGGTGTAAAGATTTTAGTAGGTGTATTCTATATCAAAGGTCTATACGAGTGAGTGTATAATACAGTGTGTGTCTTTCTGCTTCTAGGACAGCTCACACAGGATGATCTTTTCAGTTCCCATCATTTACCTGCAAATCTCATGATTTCCACATTTCTTTTTTTTATTGCTGAGTAATATTTCTTTGTGAAGATGTACCACAATTTCTGTATCCATTCTTCAGTTGGGTGGCATCTGGTTGTTCCCGGTTCAGGCTATTACAAATAAATCTACTACAAACTTGGTTGAGCAAATGTCTTTATTATGTCCATAATCCTCTTTTGGATATATTCCTAGGAGTCATATAGCTGGATCTTGAGGAAGCCCTATTCCTACTTTGCCTGAGAAAGTGCCATATTAATTTCCAGAGTGGTTGTATAAGTTTACATTCTCACCAGCAGTGGAGGAGTATTCCCCTTTCTCCACAACCTCTCCAGCATGTTTTGTCACTTGAGTTTTTGATCTTGGTCATTCTAATATGTGTAAAGCTGAAATCTCAGGGTTGTTTTTGAGTTGCATTTCCCTGATGGCTAATGACACTGAGCATTTCGTTAAGTGATTCTCTGCCATTCAACATTCTTCTATCAAGAAGCTTCCATGTATTGGACCTATCTGCATTGCACACGTGGCACGCCTGGGTTGGCTACCCAGAGGCTATTTAAGCTGTGGGCTGGCTTTCCCCAGGGTCCAAGGATTGTTCAAGGTTCCTGAATAAACTGCATTAAAAAAAAAAAAAAAGAATTCTCTGTTTATCTCTGTTCCCCATCTTTTTTATTAGATTACTTGATTTGTTGCTTATAAACTTGTCTAGTTCTTTGTGTATACTGTACATTAGTCCTCTGTCACATAGAGACTTGGTAAAGCGTCTTTCCCAATCAGTAGGCATTTGTTTTTATGACAGTGTACTTTGCTTTACAGAAGCTTTTCAGTTTCATGAGGTCCCATTTATTGATTGTTGCTCTTAGAGCCTGTGATATTGGTGTTCTGTTCAGGAAGTTGTCTCTTGTACCACTGAGTTCAAGGCTCTTCCCCGGTTTTTCTTCTAACTTATTTACAGTTTCTGTTTTTTTTTTTATTTTTTTTTTCATCTGCTTAGACTTTAGTTTTGTGCAGGCTGATAATTATGGATCTATTTTCATTTTTCTACATGTAGACATCCAGTTAGACCAGCACCATATTTTGAAAATGCAAACTTTTTTCCATTGTATGGTTTTGGCATCTTTGCCAAAGATCAGGTATCCATAAACTCGTGGCTTTATTTCTGGGTCTTCTATTCAGTTCCATTGATCAACCATTCTGTTTCTATGCTAATTCCATGCAGTTGTTATTACTTTTGCTCTACAATACAGCTAGAGATCAAGGATAGAGATACTTCCAGAAGATCTTTTATTATAGAAGATTGTTTAGCAATTCTGGGTTCTATTTTTTTCCATATGAAGGTGAGAATTTTTCTTTCGAGTTCTTTAAATAATTGTGTTGCTAATTTGATGGAAATTGCATTGAATCTGTAGATTGCTTTATGTAAGATGGCCATTTTTATACTGCTAAGCCTGAAAGCCATGAGCATGGGTGATCTTTCCTTCTTCTAATATCTTTTAATTCTTTCTTCAGAGGCTTGATTTTGTTTTTCAGACAAGTCTTTTACTTGCTTGGTTAGGGTCACACCAAGATACTTTATGTCTTTAAAGAATACAAGAACACATCAAAGATATCATTCACTATGACCAAGGAGGCTTCTTCCTAGGTACAATATATGGATTTCCATCAATGTGACGCAACATATTAACAAACTTAAAGAAAAAAAAAACATGATTGTTGTAAGAGTTTTTAATATTTGTTATTGGTTTATCTTCTAGTAAAGCTGCTGTTAATCCTCAGGAGCTGTAAAACCAAATCACCACACAGAGACTGGGTTTTTAGTTAACCTACAACACAATGCTGGGCAATATTAACTTTCTCCTAAACCTCCAAGCCCTCAGTTTTCTAACATTTAGATTTCCCACATTATACTTGCTTTTTGTGAAATCTTAGGTCTGGTTCATGCTCCATGTCCTCCAAGCTTGCTCCTCCAGCTCTGCTCTCCTTGCTCTCCTCTAGGCCCTTCTCCTCCCCTCTTTCCTGATCTCTAGCTCCTCCCCTCTTTCCTGTCCTCTGCCTCCTCCCATTGCACAACATTGTATCTAGTTGCTTAATTTTTTCCTGTTTACAAAAGAGTTGAGACAGGATGCTTATAATGGGTATTACAATGCAATATCCAGATTGAAACCAGAGAGTTGGGGTGGGGAAATCAGCATTTGAATTAACAAGGGTAAGGCCTATACATTTTAAAAGAACATTATACCAAAACATGATAATCTTCTTAGATGTTGAAAAACCATTTGAGAAAATACAAAATTCAGTCATGTTTAAAGCATTGGAGAGATCAGGGATACAAGGCACATATCTAAATATAGTAAAGGCAATATATAGCAAGCCTATAGTTAACATCAAACTAAACAGAGAGAAACTTAAAGCAATTCCATTTAAATCAGGGACAAATCAAAGCTGTCCACTTTCTCCATATCTCTTCAACAAAGTTCTGGAAATTCTTGCTAGAGCAATTGACAGAGATCAGTAGGATACAAATCAGAAAAGAAAAAGTCAAAGCATCACTGTTTGCAGATGATATGATAGTATACATGTGTGACCCCAAAAATTCTACATGGGTACTCCTACACCTAATAAACAACTTTAGCAAAATGGCTGAATAAAAAATTAACTCAAAAAAAAATAGGTATACCTCCTGTATTTAAAAGACAAAAGGCCAAGTAAGAAATTTGGAAAACAAAAGGAATTATATT